>NC_141762.1:34109261-35309261 GCF_982258835.1 Parasteatoda tepidariorum | reverse complement strand
AAGTTTCCAAAATAAACTTTAAATTGTGACTGTTTCAATGTATGAGGACAATGCTGGGCTAAAAGTGATTGATGTGACGGTCTCAATAGTTTACTTTAACAAGAAATAATAATAACTCGATATATAAATAAATAAAATAAAAATTGAAGAACAAGTTTCCAAATCAGAAGTTTTGAATTTTTAATTGAAAATAGTATGAATATGAAGTTGTCAAAGAAATGAAATTTAAAATTTCTTGAAACCTTAAAACTTTAATGAAAAATTCATTTTTAAAAAAAATAGATAGTAAACCTGAAATATAATCTGTAAAATATGTGAGCAGTTTGAAGTTACAAAAAGAAAGCATTCTTGAAGAAATCGGAGGAGCGAAATGTTATCTCTCTAATATCAATAAAAGAAAGTAAATGTAATTCAATAGAAGTTTCGAAAATATGTTTCGTGTTCGTCTAACAAAAGACATAGATAACGTTGCCAAAGTTCCGGAAGTTAATGCAACTTAAAAAAAAAAAATATTTCCATATAAATCAATCTCACTCTAAAGAAATGAATGAAGTTTGAAGCTTAATATTATTTGATAGCGATGGTAGGTAGATAAATTAGAAATTTACGAATACAAAGTATAAGAAATTACGATCCTCGAAAATTTAGCAGATATACCTGACAAAATTAGTAACATTTAAATTTATGCATACTTATATGCACTCCGAAAATAGTTTCTTGAAATAGCAATTCTATTTGAAGATGTTATCTCAATTAACAAATCCAGTTTTATTCCAAGGGTGATATTTTTATGTCAATCTGTTCCTTTGCGTTGTTCCCAGATAGAAAATTTGTAAGTTTTCGGAGATATAACTAAACAATCACATTACATAATTATTACCTACTGGGAAATTTCCCATCCCAAACGTTCTTTGGAAGAAATTGAAAATGTGTCTTATTATTATTTTGTCCCAAACAACTTCCATATAGCCATAAAATAACAGCAAAAAACTGTTTCTTCTGAAAGAAAACAACCACCTTCTTTGAATCCTTAAGCACCGTTGAAAGTTTATTCCTGTTTTGCAGTTTATTTTCAAAATATATTCTTGGATTTTTGAAATACGTTTCATGTGGTTATTTTACGAGACAAATATAGCAAGTATCACGTAATATTAATACCAACATTATTGGTTATTAATTATTGAATAAAAATTGCTTGTTACTATAATCGTTTTTAAATAATCCAAAATTATATGAAATGCACATTTTGAATTCTATTAATAACTTTCAATATAAAGAACCATCAAGTTCAGTGATGACAAAATAATATTTCAGAACTTCCTTTTCTATTATTTACATTATTTTTTATTAACAAATATTCGTTTGATCAAAAATTCAAATATTATTATCATTCCATATATTTTCAAAATATACCTTTAAATTAGTGATAATTTATGTATGTACTAACAAAACAAAACGAGATCTGGTAAAATGAAAAGTGTAGGAAATATTTATTTCTTCGTAAGCTTCAAAACTTATTCAGTTTAATTTATTATTTCCATTTCTTTAAGGAACAAACTATAATCTCTTTCATTTAAAGAATTTCTATTAATAAACAATAGTTTTCTCAATTTGGTAAGTTTTAATTGCAATTCTAATTAAAATCAAATAAACATTGCGTGAGAAAGAATCTAAACGCGTTTGAGTTCCTTATTTTTTTTTCTTCTTTGTTGAAAAATTAACCATTTCTACTCTTTCGAAGGCAGCTTGAGTATTCTATTTTATAAAGTCATTTGTGTCAATCGATCTAGCTTTTCGAAAGAATATTTATTTTCCTCGATTCCAGCATCAAAACGGTGCACGTTAGAATTGAATGCCTAATTGACACCAAACAGTTATTTATTTACGTTCACTAATTAAGGTTCCGTTCGTAATGATGTGACGGCACTGTGAGGAACGTCGCTTTTGTGAATCGAAATTCTCTGAACTTGTTAAAAATGTGCTGATTCTTCGACGAGTGAAAATGTTTTTTTTCCGCTATCATTTCCTCATCAACTGCAAAACGCATCTACAGTTGGCATTTCTTTCCGAGAAAAACTATTTACGGTTGACACTCTGTCTTTTGAGTAGAGAACTTAAGTTATTTATTTATTGTTATTTTTTGTAACCATAGAATAAAGAATGAGAAGATTTCTCTAGAGGAGGTAGTTTGACAAGAACTAATTGTCTCCGCATTTTCTTTTGTCTTCACACAATTCTAGATCTTCTGGAATATTTCGCGCACTTTTTTTCGAACGATTCTTAAGCCTACATCAAGAGACATGATTTTATTCCCTGCCTTGTAAGATGTCATGTTCTTTAATAAGCTAATTAAATTAACTGATTTACAACATTAGCATAAACTGAATGTAACAATTTCTAGCAATTCATTTAGCAAAAGCATCTTAAAATTCTTGGTGTTAAAAAAAGAAAAAAAACGAATTTCCTAGTTCGCCATTTAGCAACAAATCTGAATAAATGATAGTAAATAAATATAAATGGTGAATATAATTCTCCCACCATAGGTATTTAATTAGTCGTCTTTTCATTGTGAACTCAGATACTTTGTGTTAAGATTAGCTTCAATTTAAATTACAATTGTTAATTCAATCATTCTTATTAATTAAGATTTACGAAGACAATGCATTTTTTCATTACTTGTTGGGTTGATTCGAACATAATTGTGTATACTTTTCTCAGTTTTATTCCGGGATATGAAGTTTATCTTAATTTAATACATCTAATTTGTTAATGAAATTTAGATGGCAATTCGAAAGAATGCTGAGGTGTCTTAACACTTGTAGTTTAATATCACCCTACTAATTTATTTTAAGCCTAAATCGAACAATGACGTTCCATGTTGTCTTACATTTTTTATATAATGAATCTTCCATTTAGGCATCGCTAATATATTATGAAGCTGAACTTTATTGAGGCAGTGTAGCAGAATAATTTTAAAAGAGACAATGTTGATTAATTGAGACAGTGTTGATTTATTGAGACAGTGTTGATTAATTGAGACAGTGTCACACGTAAAGTTGAGTAACTGTTTTATTTTAAAAATTAATAGTATAAAATTTTAATATGTTATATTGGAAAAAAATTACCACTTGCGATGAAAAGTTTCTATTATTTTCTTCTCTAAATTTAGATCTATAATTCCATAATAATATTTTAAGCACTATCATTGATTTCAAATGCTAAGTAATGCATTTTTTTCTTCGAAGAAATTTTAGATCAGGCTAACTGTCAAAATTTATTTGACATAATAGATCCAACTGATCATTTTAGAGTCTTTTGAAAATATACTAACAACTCGAGCAATATAACCTCTCCAAGCAAGGCAAATAATTTTATTGATATTATTTTTAGAATAGCATTTTAGTCTTTTAAACTGCTAAATACTTTTAAAACTATAAGAAAAGCATGCTCAACTATACAATATACGTTTATGAAGTGCATTATACTAAGAAAAAAATTTAGTTAAAACTACCAGAACATGGTAAAATTTACCGTGTTTCTGGATCTATAGGAAACAAAGGTGCTTGGAAAATTTTAGCGAAGAGCTTTAGTAATGATTTTGATTAAATTAACAATGAAATATAGCTTTATAATGTGTGATAAAGTTCGGTAAATGCAGCAATTTTATCCTGATACCGTAGATCATGGAATTAAAATAATTTATTCAGGTAATGCTTAGTTCAGGTTTGTATTTTTTATTAAATGTTTAATAATCGAACTATAAATTTTGAAAACTAGAATTTTATAAACGGTAAAATTGTCAATTGAATAGTTTAAATGCCGTATATTTTAGTTTCATTAACAATTATTCCAGTTCTTTTTATCAGAAGTGTCATTACCATACAGTAAGGTAAATTTATGAGTGTGAGAAAAATATGATGCATTAAAAAAACATCAATCGTTTTTTTAAAAATGTAATAAAAACTTGTGTAACTAAGCCAAAAACTCTTCTGAAGTGCATACGCAATTAATGCAAGCGGAAAGTAATATTACGTACAGGCGGGAAAAAACTAGCAATTTTTCCTAGCCAAAAAATTATTAGAGTTATTATTTTTGAAAGAAAAATTATTTAAAAAAAAACACCAATTATTTTTAAAAACCATTTAGAAAACTAGTGTAACTACGCCTAAGACGTTCGTAAAATGCTCATACTATTATAAACGAGCAACTTCAGTCTGAATAACCTTTTCTGATACGAAATTGAGCGACTTGCTTTCACTACCTTTGAAAAGGTTGACACAATAATAATAGGCCATGAACGAAACAAAAAAGGAGAAAGCATCAATTCTGAAATGGGGAACTTTCGTTTAGGAATGAATGAAGGAATATACTGGAAAACAAGAGTTTCTGCGAACAAAAAAAAGGAAGAAGAATGAGCTGTGTTTGTACAGCCACCACTCACTACCACCCACATACATGGAACTAAGAGTTAAATGTTCTTTTCAGCAGTGACCAAAAGTAACCGACAATGGACTTATCAGATTAGTGCTTTTTCAGCGCCCTGCGTTCATCAGCTGCTCTGGTCACGTGAGTGCCCTTTCCCACGTGACCAGTTACACACAATCTCCACCCCTGTTTGTAGAAAAAGTTAAGGAGAGCCCCGTAGAAGAAATTGTGGCCCCACTCATTCGGATGAAGTAAAAAGAAAAGCAAATTCATTCGCTAACGTCAACTGGGTAAACTAGTAGGTTCATCAAAGCTAATGCTGAATGTAGTTGGTAAATAAGGAAAGGTTCATTCAGTTTTTTTAGTTAAGATTTCGGATTACTTTTTTGTACTAATTATGCGATATTGATATAAATGATAACATATCCTATTGATGATAGTCGGGGTTGCTAACTTGTGGCGAGAAAAAAAAGTCCAACATTTGCGAGACATTTTTAAAATTTCAAAGGAACACAAATACAGAAAAATATATACACTGAAAGACATATACATGGTGCAAATAATAAAATTAAAATCATATAAAGAATTAGAAATATTGTTTGAAAAAAAATGCAATATTAATAGTTTTATACAAATGAACAGAATTGTTAAAATATTATCGTAAGTAATTCGTTCATCAGATATTCGTTTGCCTGCTTTTTAGCACAAAGAATATGAAAGCTTTATTGTGCAGTGCAACACTTAGTATTGCACTGCGCAATAAAAATTCATCTGGTTGACAAAGATCTTCTAGTTTAAAAGGTAGATAACAAAACTTCCATTCTTTTGTATTCTTATTGAGCTTGAGGGTGGTACCTTAAGGATTATGTTTGTATTCTTATTGAACTTGAGGGTATATCCTTATTAATTTATCGTCCAAGGGATTAAAAGACGAACTTATTAGGCAGGATTTTGATTATCTCAAAACTATTTTTTGACCTTTTTTTAATGATCTAACCTCCTAAATGTTTTATCAGTTATGTATTAATTCAGTTATGCAAGTTTCAGAAAAGTATTTATTGCTATAAGAAAGTAAAGAAAAACTTGAAACAAAGAAAAAGAAAACCTTTCGTAAACAAATAAAGTTGTAATAATCGTAACATTAAAAGAATGGCGGATTTGAGAAAAAAAAACAAACATTAATAATTTGTAAAAGTCATGGTGGATATTAATGCTGCTACACATATATAATCCTACTAACAACCAATCAAACTTCAAAATGTCATATTATTTATATATTCTTAATTCAGAAGCTTCAGAAAAGTACTTATTAATGTCAAAATGTAAGGTAAAATTGAAAAAAAAATATTTTAAAAAAACTTGCGGATTTAAGAAAATAAACATTTGTAGTTTTCAAAAATCATTTGTGCTACGACAAATTTACAATCTTAATTCAAAATTAATCTGTAATATATACAGGATATTCTGTAATTCGGTGGATCAAAATCACTCCTATTGCGGTTAAAGCATCAAGTTACGAATACAGAGGTATTGGGTTCCATCCAAATAATCCTAATTTGAACGATATTATAGTTCAACCTGCTCCAAAATATTTCGAGCAGTCGCAGAAATCGATAGCCTCTAATACGTATTTTGGTTTTGCTCATTACACTTTTTCTCGCTTCTCAATTATTTATTACAATTTGATAATATTTTTAATTTCGATTCGTCTTTTGCTTTATTTTTACTTCTAATTTGAATTCATGTTTAACATTCACTAGCTTTTCCTTATTTAAGTCGTAAGCTGAATTTAACGTTTCGAATGTCCGACTCAGACTCAACTAAAGCATTCGGGAAGTAAAAAGAAAATTAAAAAAATAACTAAATAAAAAATAAAAAGCACAAAAATTTAATTTCTATGATGTTCCAACATTTACTACAACATTTGGACTAAGTAACTAAATAAGTTGCTCGCGTAATCAAAATGAAATTTAGTTTCAACAAAATTACAAAAGGAGATTTAGTGAATTCATTTATTAGTTAGATTATTTTATTGCAAATGATATGAAATACTATTTATACACGAATTAATAATTGACAAACTGAATTTTATGTAACAATTTGAACATGGAAACTTATGAAATTCTTTTGCCAAAGTTGATCTTCCGCTCTCATCTTATTTATTTGGAGAATAATTGCTTTATTGGGAAAAAGTAAACGATTATTTACTAACTTTCCGAGATATTTTTTAATTTTTTTATTTTGAATTATTTTTACTTCTTGGATAATTATCGTATAAATTTAACAAGTGATATATGTAATTTCTAAAATCCTTAAAATATTCTTCATTACTTCTATATGTAATAACAAATAATAAAAAAATCCTTTTTAAGGATTAGTAAAAATCGGTAGTAGTATGTAGTTGACATTCTTAAATGAAAAACATTTATAAGTTCATTTATGTACTTCATAGATAATATAAAAATTGAAATATGGCAGCAGTTATTACTTTACATATTTTTTCATTCGAATTATCTTGAAATATAAAAATAGCAACTTACAGTTAGAAACAGCCAAATTTATATGGCAGACAGCAAATGGCTTTGATACATTTCTGTAGAAAAAAGAAAAAAAAAATTAGAAATAAACTTATGCAAACATGTATGTTTTTGTACAGTGCGAAAAAACTATTTTGAATAACCTTTGATAAAATGATTGGGTCTTCACATTCTATGACCCAATCTTAATAGTTCAAGAGGGTGACCTAAAATATTCTAATTAACTAATGCAAACGGTATTTTAAGCTACAAAATCAGACTAAAAAACGTACTTTCTGTTAATAAGAATATTTTTTTACTGATACGGACTTCTGACCCTAAAACCATTAAGATTAAATTTTAGAATGTGAAGATCCCATTATTAGATGAACAGTTATTCAGGATGTCCTGTTTGTTATTTTGTACACTGTACATAATAAAATAATGTTATATACAATAAATATTACAGAATTTTTTTGCGTCCACTTATAAAGTGTATTAAAGTTATTTAAGCGTATAAAGCTGACATTTTTAAGAGTAATAGAGATTTGATTAAAACATTATCAACTTTCTTTAGCTCAATTACAACAGCGGACACTAAATATTTAGATTAAGGTGATTAGTGATATTTATTTAATACATACTAAATTGAAAATCACGTTACAATTTTAACAATAAATAATTTGTACGAAACTTTTTTCTAAAATAAAGTCAGCATAAAAATAAATATTTTAAAAAGCTTGAATTTTAAAGAAATGCAATGAAAAACATGAAAAAAATTGGACAAAAAAAATTATTTTATTTGTGATTAATAACGAAAATAAATAAATAAAAAAATTAAATTCAATCACTGTTTTAAAACTAAATGGCTTTCATAGAATTCCTATTTAAAAAAACAGCACGAATTCGAAGAAAAGTAAATAGTTTTATGTTGCTTAATATATCTTATTTTTTTAAACAATGAACGAAATTCAATACAATAAAAAATAAAACTGGAAGAACCATTGCATTAAAATTGACTTACTATTTAATCATTTTTATAAGATATTTTTGTAAATAAGTTTTTATTTCAGTTTATTGGTAAAATAATGAAAAAAGAATGATATCAGTTTAAATCGTTTCATTGTTTTAAACCCAAACAGCTTTTTCGGAATTTATGAGAAAAATAAGATAAAAATTTAAAGCAAAAAAAAAAAAAAAAAAATTCATATTGCTTAATTTTTTAAACAACTTATAAAACTAAAAGCATAAATAATTATTTAAAAACAATGATTGCTCCCGCAATGCCTCTCTGATTAATACTTAAAATAAATAATAAAAAAAAAAAAGAATGATTGAAAAGTTCTAAAGCGCGAAATTCTCTTAACGTTTTCTCATTTTTAAAGTAACGCACTTCATCAACTATCATTATCTGAGATAAAAAAGGATTCCTTTAATGACTGAATCTTTTAATTATTATAAATATTCAGACTAAAAGAATTAAACTTAAGATTCGTTGCTACGGAGAAGAATCAATCAAACACAAAATCGTCTGCCACTGACAGTCCATTTTCGTTGTTTTACATTTATATCGTTTGAATGGACATCCATTAGCGATGCACTCTCATTTGCAAGCGAACGCAAAAGGCTGGGGGAAAATGGAAGGGGCATACAAGAATTTTCAAAAACTATCAACGGAACTTCGAAAACAATCAAAATTGAAAGTAATAATTGTAGCGGGGCTGCTTTGGTTTGGGGGTAGAAAAGACATTACCAGTTCTCGCTTGTTAAGTGCTTCCCTGAGGAAAAAAAGTGTTGAAGTTAGTAGATTTTAGAAATAAATATTAAAATTGTGCCTTTTGGAAGTGTGGTTTTACTTAATTAATACCGAAGAAATATAAGCAGAGATAGTCATCTAATTATTTTTATTTATATTAATTATTAAAAATATGCCTTTTGTATGCAGACAAATATTTATAATTTGGTTTTGAGGCATGTCCAACTTAATTAACACCATGGAAATGTAAACAATGATGATTATTGAAATGTTTTTATTAGAGTTACTTATTCACTTCTGTCTTAATTAATATCAGCTGTTAATTTATTATTAGACTTGAGAAACTTATATGCTTGCATATGCTTGTGGAAAATATAGTTTAAGCCATGTCTATTTATAGCTAGAAAATAAAAACAGCAATAGTCATATAACAATATTTTATGTTGATTATTATTAGCTTTTTATTATTAACTTTTATCTTAAACATTTTTTATTTATAGTTAGATTTGAAAAAAAAAGTTAATTTTTAGAAAATGTTATGAAATGCAGTTTAGAAGGTATTAAGACCAAGTTAACTAACACCAAAGAAGTATTGACTGTGGTAGCCATTTATTTATTTTAATTAATTATTTTATTTTATTTGTTTAATTGTTATTGATGAATAATTTTAATCAGACTCGAGAAACAAGTTTGTGTTTAGAATATGTATTTTGAAAGTATTGTATAAGTAATGGTCGAACTTAATTCCCAATATAATAATTAAATATTAACTTTTCTATTAATTACTGTTAATTAATAATTTTTATTGGATTTGAGAAAAAATATACAGTAAGAATACGCATTTTGGGAGCATAGTTTAGAGGATTATTCTAATTCAACTAACAGCAATAAAATATAAATTAAGAGAGAGTAATTGTTATTTGATCACTATAATTAGCATTCGTTTTCTTATGAAATAACATCTGAACCAATTTTTTCTTTAACAACTAATCTGGTTGGGCTGAAATTTGAAAGCGATTTTGAAACTTCGGAAAATTTTAATGAACTTAAGAATGTTAAAGTCTTACATTAATTACGATTTAAACTATGAAAGTGATTTCTTTAGTTCTAAAACTAAAAAAAGAAAAAAAATGAAAACATGTGCAGAAAACAGAGCGCCAAAACATGTTCACAAAAAAATCTGAAGAAAATAACTGTTGAGTGTACCAAAGAAGAACAACCGCATTGGTTTAGCGAGTTTAGGCAATATTGGTTTAGCGAGTTTAGTTATTTGAATTACTTAAAAGATTTATTTGCGAATACACAATAGTTCCAACACAACAGTTCCACTGTTCCAAGAAATGATTCCAAAAAGGTTGGGTCAAAATGTTAAGTTGTGCATGTTATGACAATTAACCTTTAAGCAAAAAATTCAAACTAAAAAAGTCGAGGAAAATATAAGTATGTGTAATAAGTATTCTGATATAAATATGAAAATTGAATTAAACAAAATTTAATACCAGAATTTAAGTAAAATAAGTCAAAATTGAAAAGAGTTATCAGCAGCTAATACAAAAATTGTATTAAGCAAACAATTTAAATAAAAATGTAAAAGCCAAACAAATTTTAAAGACACGCATGTTAGTACAATCAATACTTCATCAGAGGACACACTGCCATGCTAACATGCTGGAGCCTTTCTGTAGTCAGGGGTAAAACCATGTTTATGGGACACAGTCAGTTTTTGATTTAACCACTGATTACAGAAAGGCTCCAGCATATTAACATGGCAGTAAGTCCCCTGATGAAGTATTGTTTGTACTAACATCCGTACCTTTAAAATTTGTTTGATTTTCACATTTTTATTTAAATTGTTTACAGAGACATATCGGTAATATGTAAGAATGGAAAGGGGGGGGGGATTGATGGAAAAAAACAATAAAATTTGTACTTTATTTTGAGATAAGGGAAAACATAAAGAATACCATTTAATCCATTACTGACACTTTAATCAATTCAGCGACAGCAATCACTCGTATTGCAACTTTAATTACAACGCTCATTGAAACAGAATTATTTTTTTAAATTCTGAACAAAATTGTAGTAGGTCACTGCCTTCTATAAAATCTTATTGGTTGTTTCTAGCGCACTGCTACTTAAAGAGTCGTGTTTAATGGTTTTTTATTTTTGAATACCGATCGCTTCGTCTGTACTGTAAATTTTTAGGAGGATGCTTTATACAGAGGATGCTATGTGAAATGTTAAGCTCCCCCATAGTTATTATGGAATTATTTTAGGCACATACTATCCAAGAAAATTCTATTAATTTGATTGTTTTACAAATATAGAGACACATTTTTAATAAAATATTTCAAAAATCTTTTTTTCTACATAAATTCAATATCTAATGAATTAATATGTATGAGCTGATGAATTCATGTATGAGGTCAAGAACTAAAATGCTAAGTAATTTTTGAAAGGCAGACAGTTTTTAAACAAATTTAAAATAAAATAAAAATAAAGAGATAATTACGTCGTAAAATGCATTTAAAATTAGTAAAGCAAACATCACTTAATTGTAACTCAAATAGATTAACTAAAACGTTGATATAGCTAGCTTTTAACAAATATTTCATTGGTTATTGAACTTATAATATGTATATATATATATATCGACCGGTACAACGGTAATTAAAATTTCTTTGACCGACAATAATATTTTAAAAGCTATTAGGTCAGAAACAAACTATTTTACATTTAAACGTAAAAGATAAAAAAAATAGAAAAGAAAAATGTATAAAGATTTAAAGTATATAATGAATTACATACTTTACGATAATGCTTGTTTAGATAAAACTTGCGATTTTTTTTCACAGAAAGATCACCACTAAATTAAAAATATTATTTTTTATTATGTTGGCTTAGTTTATTTTTATTTTAGCTAAAAGGGACATAAAAAAAATGATCTGCACTTATCAAAATTAAAAGCAGGTATTATAAATAAAGATGCGTATAACTTTGTCATGGTGGAACCTAATATCTAGTTGAAGAGTCTTACGTTTTAATTTAATTTTTTAATAATAAAACAAAAACTCTTTGAGGGATTGCAGTTATTAATGATTTGTAACGAGACATAATAAAAACCTTTAAATGATACCAATTGCTTATTATTTGGTTTAAAATAAGATACAAATCTTTTAAGGGATTCCAATCGCTTATGAAATTTTGCTAAACGATTGATAAGAAGCACCAATGATTTCAATTACACAATAAAATCAATTTCTAATTGCATTTCAATGTTTAAATCTGAACATTGTATTACGACACTTGGAAAAAAAGAAAATGATACCAAGTATGTCATGTCGAAATTATTAGTTGAACTCCTTATGAGAGCTAACAGATACCTTTAAGCAAAAAATAGAAATTGCAAAGCCAAGGAAAATAAGATCCGATACAGAGATATATAGGTAACATGTGTGGGTGGATGGGAAGAAATTGATGGAAAAAAGAGTAAAACTTGTTCTTCATTTCGAGAAGAGGGAAAAACATAAAGAATACCACTTAATGTATAACTGACATAGTTTCATGTGTGAGAGGTCGGATGCTCTTAAAGATATGAGATGGAGCAAAGAGGATGCTAAGAGGTTGATGGGAATACGAAGTGTGTTCTTGGACCCTCCTCTAAATATTGAGAAATTTATTGAGTTATATCCCTATTCTTCCCAAGTAGTCATTTTTGGATAGGTAAAGATAAGTGAAAATATGGCAAAGAAAAGGAAGAAGTAATTAAATGTTTTCAAGAAGTTAATTAAATATCCTTAAGAGTTTGTTAGTTTCATTTGAGTATAAAATGTTGAAATGAGGTGTTTAAAAATTTTTATTTTGAATTTATTGTATCTGATAATTTTTCATTATTTTTTCTTTATGATAATTTCATATTATTTTTTCTTTATGGTGTGAAATGACAGTCGTGCTTTTTTAGTAAGGAACTGAAGTAAATAAAAGTTCATTAAATGATATTAGCTTGGCTTGGAGTAAAACTTTTATTAAATATCTATTTTAAATAAGATAAATAAATGGCAATTTATTGTAAACAGAATTCAAGTAAAAATGTAAAACTTTAAGAAGTTATTTACTATTTATTAAAATCTTGCAATCGAAAGTTCGGGGAGGCAATCAAAACTATTTCGCATATTGTAATTTAGAAAATTTAAAATAAATCTTTAACTAGGAAAGTTTTTACATTTCTTAATTTTTTGAATTAAATAATTTAATTCGAATACCATAAGGAAATTTTGACAGCGTCCTGAAAAAGCACTCAAAATTTTTAAAGAATATCTGAAAATTAAACTGATGATGATGGTGTTCCAGAAACAAAAAAAGTGATTTAAATAAATAAATGCTTATTAAAGCAAAAAAATACCTTTTGAACAGCATTAAAAAAAAGCGAATTTACGTATAGTCCCGTTGACCATCTATGTCAAATCTAAAATTAAATTTAGAAATGGTTTAAATTTAAAGATAATATTATTTTTTGTACGCAGTAAGTTGTATTTGTATTTTTTAACTTCTTTATGAGTAATTAATATTAAAATAAATTATAAAAAATGACTTTGGCGTGATGTGGTAAAAATGGTCAGTGGGGTAATATGTAAGTGCCAAAAAAACATCCAAAAGTTGAGTAACATTAAGATAACAACAATTTAATATCATATCCTGCTTCATAAAGAAACCTCCAGTAGAAGGTTTAACTTATCAAATTTCTTTAAACAGAAAAACATCGCACATATAATTTATATCCAAACTATTTTACAGCAAAATATAAGAAGAATAAATGTTTCTTCTTGCTCAAAATTTGCATAGACCAAATATATAAAAGAACCAAACTACACGAAAGAATGAAAAAGAGAGCATAATAAAATAAACCAAATCACAAAGTACCGAAAACCAAAACTTTTCGTGCCATCCTAAATCTTTTCTGAGTGCTGCAAACGAAAGAGCAAAGAAAGTAAAAGGGCAGAGGAAGAATAAAAAGAAAAAAAAAACACCAGAACACCAAGAGTGTAAAGCACAATGAAGTGTGGTTCCTGTGACGTCTGCCCTCTGTTATTACTTCCATCAAGTGGTAACACCGTTGCCAAAGTGGCGGAAATAAATAGCGACACTTCTTCAATTGGCGACACAATCGTCTGCTTGCTCTCCAGTGCATTTATTTATTTCCAATTTTTTTCTTCCTTCAGACGATTTTTTAAGATCAAAGTAAGAAGAAAAAAGAGAATTAAATAAAGATGTTGAAATTCGATTTCTACATTTAAGGAGCTCAACTTAATAAATTTGAGAGTTTTGGTTAAGAGATATTTAAATGCCATTTTTCAAACATCAATTTAACCCTAACAATTTGATTGGATACATATTTTTTTCCCTGAGCCGTTTAATGCAGGAATTGTAAGGTAAACACATAACAAAATTAAATTTTAACATTTTGAATTACGAAGCTAAAACTTAGAAGAAAAGCTAGCTAACTGTAGTTAAAATTTTATTAAGTTCTTACCACAACAAGACACTTTTTTTTAAATGTATATTTTATACGAAATGCATTTTTTTTAGCTAAACAATCATTTGAAAACGTTGATTACTATAATCAAAGAAACCTAAATGTTTAAATATATTTCTAGATTGCTAAAAGCCTTCGGAACATACCTAAATTAACTTCTAGAACTATTAAAAAAACACAAATAAATTCAATAGATCAGAAAGTTTAACCCCCCCCCCATTTTGCTTTTAAGTAATACATTGATTATACAGATTTTATAAGAGAGGCTAAATATTAAAACATAGTGAAATTTAGGGCATTGTTTTATACAAAATTTGAAAAGTAAAATATTTCCATCATTATATTATCAACAATAATTATTTTTATGACTTTGTTGTCAGTTATACAAAAAGCATACAATAATGCTTAAGGCAAAACTAAAAAATAAAATTTAATACTTATTCGCGTTAACAATTTTGAAGAGATGAATATTTTAGAGAAACCTTAGCTTGTAAAATTTTAATATCACCTTTATATACTCTGCAATTACTTCTAAAATCCTGCAACACTTTAAACTGAGATCATTTAATATAAACAGCTACTATCTTTACTAGGTTATTTTCGTCGAAAATATTTCGCTTTATTATGTTTTACGAAGAAGTATTTAAGTATTTGTTCCCTTTTAACAATTTAAATGTTTAGAACTTGGTATTCTGAATAATTCACCGCAGCGGTTGAAGAGAAGTATGTAACGTAATACTCTAGCAATATGAATTTTGATTGGTTCTAAAGTTTGTTTCTGGAATAAGGGTTTTGAAATTTGCAATGGCATGAACGTGCCTTTCAAATTTTTGGTAACATGAGAATTTTAAAGAGTGTTTTAAACTAATGTAATTTCGTATTTTAAATGTAGTGAAGGTAAGGTGAATTTTGATTCTAAGGGATATAAAATGAAAGACAAAATTTTGTTCCTGTATTTTTGCATTTAGTACTAAAGTTTTTTTTAATAGGCATGGGGATTTTACCGAAAATTTTAAACTAATGTTATTTTATATGTTAAATTGAGATAGATCGGAAAAAAGTATTTAAAAAGCAAAATTTTATCCTATTATTTCCGGATTTTGTATAAAAATAATCTTTATTAGAAGAGATTATTGCTTAGAGGTTAGAGAGTATCTTTGTAAATTACTAAAAAACAAAATTAGAATTATTATAATAAGAATTCGAATTAACTAATAAGAAAAATTTCTTAATAAACTTAAAAGATTTAATAATTTTTTTTTCGTATTGATTTTAATGTATAATACTCTCTCATTATTAATGTATGTATTATTGACAACAAAAAGCAATTTGATGGTATTACTGCAACTGCATTTATAGAGTTAAGGGAAAAGTAACAATGGTAAGCTACTTTTTTTCAAATTGTTCTAGAGAGCATTTTTGGTGAAAAAAACTACGGTTTAAATTGACATTTATTGTATTATGGTGTATTTAATGGAAATTTTAGAAGCTTTTAAAGTACTTATTCGAAGAAAAAACACATACCAGTTGATGTTAAGCTCTAGAAACATTTTTTTCTCATAAGAGTATTTTTGGTGCAAAACAACATAGATTTCTTTCAGACAAGTACATTGTTCCAAGTATGATCCTGTTATTTTTGAAATATACGTGTCAAAAAATTATAGTACACTGTAAAAAAAATCCTGATCAATTTACAGTAAAAGGCACCATGAATGCATGATTCATAAACTCCATTTTTTGAAAAATTCAATTTTACAGTAAAAATTTATACCGTAATTTTCAAAATAATATTTATTTAATTACAGTGACTCAAAATTTTTAAAGCAAAAATTACTATAAAAATTACGGTATATAAGAATTATTGTTCCGTAAAATTTTACTGTAAAATGTATACAGTACTTTTAACCAAAAACTTTTATACTTTACGGAGTTTGATGAAAACTGTCAGTTTTGTGCAACTTACAACCCTAAGTACTTTATACATAATTCAAAAGCAACCGTTCATAAATAAATTAAATGCAATATAGTACCAAAAATTTGGATATCTGTCAGAAACAATTGAAAATTTTTACAGTTTTTTGTAGAATAAAAAGGAATTCAAAATTAAACAAATTTTATTTCTTTGTAAAATGCATAAACATTAAATCGACACTGATATTTTGTACAATTTTAATATTTAAATTTAAAGCTCTTGCTTTATTACAAAATTTAAACTTTAAAACACATCAATGGGATGTTTTTATCTCTTGCCTAATTTATTCTAATGAATTTATTGAAAAAACTATAAAATCAACTGCGCGAGCTTAATTACGTCATTAAAACCATATAGCTTGCAAAACAGATTCGTACATACGAGCTATCAAGATTGAGTGACTACACATCTTATTCTAGACGCGACAATCTTCATTTCATATCACTTCAACCCCCCTCTGGGAATATGAGACGAAGCATTTATGTTTCTTTTAATAGCATCCTGATGGCTTGTCTCTTCTTTTGACAAATACTACAGAAAGGGGTTGAGGAGCTTCCGAATATAAAAATAGTGACTATGAGGGAAAGTCCTCCCATTAGAATAACATGTCACGTGACAATGGAATTGGGACCATACGCCCCCGATGCGTGACGCCTTAAGTTAGACATGATGCATATTCAAACGGGACCTCGACCGCCCCCCCATAGTCTTCCCTACTTTGATCTCATTAAGGGCATTGAGTTAATTGAAGGCGAGCTTGTTTTTAAGACCCGCCGCTTAGTTTTCATGATCACGATCGCGGGTAGTAAGTCACGCTTTTGAACCTAAGCGCAAAGTCAGGCAGGGTGTCACCTTTCGCTGTTTTTATAATTTTGTTTGGAAACATGTAATTGTCAACAATAAAATTTTGTTTTTGATAATGACGCGATTTTTTAATTTTTTTTTTTAATATTTTTAAATCAATAAGTTTTGATTGGTTAATTATATAATTAAGATCAGGAAAAAAAGTCATGTTTCAATTTTTTTAAAGATGCTGTATTTAGGTTTACTCTTTGAGCAATTTATTTGGAATTGTTGGTTCAAACGAGGAATAAAGCAAAAAATAAGGTGCTTTCGAGGTTGACAGGTATAAAAAAATACACCGGCGATAGAAAATGAGGCTTCGGTTTTCACCAAAAATAACCGCCTCAATAATACTTACATTTCAACCTCATATATATTTTTAGTTATATGGGATGAAATTATTCCCTCCTCAAATATACTCATTTGTTTCGAGTGTGAAAAATAATTTGTACACCCTAAAATTAACCTCTCTAAGCTGGTTGCTCTAAGGTAGATTTCGATTAACCTCAAAACAAACTATGTGGATAAAAAACTGCATACACTTTCATAATAGCAGCCTTACGAGGCTGATTTCTTATGGTTGTTTTTGAAGAAAACTTCAAATAAACCTCACCTCCAACACTACGAAACAACCTTAAATAAACCTCAAATAAAATTTCAATTCTTGTAACAAATATTAGCATACTTTTTAAGTTTCCTTATATGATATTACGGTTCAAATATAAAGAAAGCATGATTAAATTGATGTTGAATACCTTATTAAAGTTTTAGCCATCTTGCATCCTATTAAGGGTGGTTCGATGTATCATTATTGTTAAACGTATTATGGTATGGATGAATTAGGATTAAATGTTGAACCAGTTTTATAATAAACTACTAAAAAATAAAAATTAAAAATAATTAAACACGACTATTTTGAAAAAAAAATTTAAAAAACTTATATCGCATTAACTTACGCTATTCTAAAATAATTTTTGACAAACTGAACGATGCCTTATAAAATATACCATACGAAAATCTCATTGAATATTCCATATTTACCGTCATTCGAAGATAATCAAATTTTATTAACTCGGGAAAGAAAATGGATAAGTCAATTTATAGAATTGCTTGTATCCGAGATAATAGCTAAAATTGTCATTTTGTGCTGACTTTCCTGCCCACAGTTGTCTTCTCCTTTTCCAGTTGTCTCCTTAAGACAAAAAGAAAGCCTCGGGTCTTACTTTACGGAAAACCCTAATGGAAAGCTTTTAAGAGAGAAGGTCTGTTTCTCGTTGCAGCAAAAGAGGAAAATAAAATTAAATCCATTTCTGTACTGAAAGCAACCTTCTTCTGCAGGTGGCGGAAATATTCTTTAATGTAATTTTTGATAAGAAGAATTTATTTAACCAATAGCTATACCAGTTAGCGAATTTTGATTCTTATATCAAACAATGTTATTCATTTAGTGAAAAATGAATAATTGAAAATGTCCTTAACTATTGGTAATTATTTAATTTAATATCGATCCCAAGCAATTAATTTAAATTGAAAATAAATTACCTATATCTTTAGGGTCCATTTATGTTATTTAACCACTACTGGCTATGTAGCCTATTTTTATTTTTAAAATAAATACATTTTGAAAGAGGAATTTATAACTTAATAAAACATTTTTGATTTAGATACTAGGTAAACGAGTTAATAAGTTAATGTATTTTAAAATTTAAATAACGGAAAACAATGGAAAACTGAATAATTAGAAGACATTCTTAATTTTAATCATATATAAGTATTTATACAGCGATGTATCGATTTGAAGCAATTAAATTTATTGAAAAAAAAATACAAAATTAAAGACATATGCATCATTTTAGATATCAATTATTTTTGATCTTGAAACAATGTACTTCTTTCACTTCCAGCTATGCCAGTCATTAAGTTAACGAATTTTGTTTCTTATTTTAAACAATGCATTGTTTGATTTATTCATTTCACGAGTAATCGAAATAAATAATTGAAAAGATACGTAATTAGCGTTGTGTATGGGTAATTCTTTAGTTTTACACCAATTTGAAGCACAGTTAACCTAATTTAAAAATGTAATAAAATTGTAGTTATATATTTTTAGAGTCAATTTAATTTTTCGTCTCAATTTCTTTAGCCATAATCAGCTATTTAAATTCTTAGGGTTAGATTTATTTTTAAAATAAATTAATTAAAAAGAGAAATGCAATGCAATATATAAATTGAAATAAGAAAATTGAGCAAAATTGAATTGAATGTTAAGTTTGCAATGTAAAAAATGGACACTCAAATTTCACGAAACTTCCATCGCTTTTGACGAAACTGTCTCTTGGTATATGCCCCGAGTGCACATTTCGCCAAAGTGACAAAATGACTATCACTTCTTGGAGGAAACTAATTTCGTCAGTAGTAAAGAAATTTCTCCCGATCTATTATTTTTCTTTCAAAAATATCGTATTGCCAGAAAATATCTAGATAAATATCTATCGTTTCTAATGCTCAATTTATTGTGAGCACCATATACTTGGGTTAATGTCACCTTCATAAATCAAGAAAAACAAATCAAACGGGTATATATTTTATCTGTGCCCGAAAAGGGATTCGAACCCTGGGTTTTCCTGGTACGAAGCCAACTCCCTGACCACTATACATACTTAATGCGACAATCGATTCGATTCGATTTATCGGCTCACAATGCACTACCATGAGGTTTCGCAAGGAGAAAACATTTTCGTCATTTCCCGTTTCGTCACAAATCACGTAATTTCGGGATGGAATAATTCTCAGGATTTACGAAATATAGCTCAAGGATTTCTGATTCATTAAAAGTGAGAGTTTTATTTTTTACAGTGAAATAACGCAATGTCCAAAAGAAGCATACTTCACCAACTAATGGTTTTAGAGCCAACCAAAAAGTAAAATGCTTGCTACTAAATTTGTACTAGTTTATCTTATTAAAATATTTGATAAGGTTGAAATAAAAAAAAAGCTTTTTATCTTTTCGCTTTATATTGACTAAAATAATTTGAGGGAAACACACCAGTTATAAATTCCTTAAACCGAGAAGAAAATCGAACAGTGTTCTCTCGGCGGCGATCACTTTGCCCAGGAAAGAGAGGGCTTTTAAAAGGGGGGAGACAAAGTGTTGACGCGTGCAAACAAATGTGGGCAGATGGGGGTGCACACGGTGAGGATTGAGACAAGTCAATTGTTTGCGTTTGCTCAGTCAACACTGCACTGAAGCAAAGAAGGGTAGAGGGATGTATGGGGAAGAGCATGGATTCAATTCAGTGGATGAAATGATAATCTTGGCATATATGCCGTATTTTCTACACCTTTCTGCCAAACAGACTTTAACTGTGTTTGTTGAGGTGCAATGTAGACATGGAGTCTTTGCCGATGATCTTTTCTTTCTGAAGCTAATTTAGTCTCGGTGAATTGAATTGAGTTGAATGTGGGGTTTAGTTGCACCAGGCCTAAGTATAACATACTACACCAAACAGCGTGATTTCATATGTTTACCGGAATTAAAATGCTACAAAATTACATTCGAAACTACTAAAAACAGTTACGTAAACTATAGAATTTTCACTCTGAAATTACATAAAATAACCGGCAGTAGTTTGTCTAACTAATTAACTGTAAAGTACATGCGGTAAAGAACATTTCTTACCTTTACGATTTTGAAACCATTTGCAACTAGTATGGTAAAAAACAAAATAATTTTGTATTCATGTTTATAACTAGTCTGATTTCAAAATTGTAACTGGACATTGAAGGTAGGCTTTTTGTTCGGTAATGGACAAAGGAGGTAGGTTGTGGTTGAGTTGTGTTTTATCAAATCAACTATGTAATGTAGTTTAATTAGTTAATTAGTCTAATCAGCGCACTAAATATAAAAAAAGAAATAATATTCGATGAAAATCTTAAACAATACCCTGCTCAACAAACGGTGCTAAAAACTACATCTAATGGACGGAAACCCATACTTAGGAAAAATATCATTGATGAACCTTAAGATCATGAGCCTTGTGTTTAATTTTTAGGGATTTAGTCGTATTGAAGTGTGTTGGCATATTGAAGACTGCTTTCATTGCTATAAAGGTTTTGATATTAAATATAATTTATTTCAAAGTGCATTAATAACTTTGCTACAACAATATCAACCAAAAAAGATTTTTTTTGTTAAAAAATGTCATATGTTTTTAAGTTTTAATCAGCAAAACAATATCGGTTCGTATGAATTAAAATTAAAGTTTTCAATTTTAGAACATTTATATAAATCTTTCAAAGGAAAAAAAATATCTAACGCATTTAATTTTAAGGGAAAAATTATGTTTACTTCCTGTAAACATTAGAATAGAACATAATTGGTTTGGTTTTTAGTAGTCTGTAACAAAAGATTTTCTACATGGAGAATCATATAATTCCTTGACTAATCTATGATAATAGCTAAAAATTATATCTTGTTTTACGATTCCGAGAATAATTGTTGAATATATTTTTAGTTATTAGTCTTAACAGCAAAAAATGTGAGTTATTTACTAATATATTTATCTTAGAATAGTATTCATAAATCATTCATAATTTTGTGTGTATTACACCCATTAAGTTAATTTTGGGGATAATTTTAAGAACTATGACGAATTACAAAATGTTTTTATTTGGGTAAACGAATTATTGCAAATTAAATATTGAAACCAGTAAAAAACTGTTTCTAAAATGATAAACAACATTAATAATATAAAGTATTGCAATATTAACTTATGTTAATTTTATTTACAGCATATAATTTTGAATACATAACTAACTAACTATATTTTTGAAGTAAAATAAAATACAACCTTATAGATTTCACTTATTTTTGTGAACATTTAAAGCAAAATATACGTTTATATATGAGTGTATTTATCATAAATATATTCTTAGAAATTCTATTTTCTTTTCTCAAAAGAATATTTTTTCAGATAAACATTACTTTTGATTGATGAAAAAAGAAGAAAAAGCGAAAGGAATATCGAAAGAAAGGCGCAAAAAAAGAAAACAAAAATAATGGTAGTACAACACACCCGAAAAGAATCTTCACTATCTTCATTGACTCTGAATATTTGAATGTGAATTTTGTGATGACGATTATGCTGGCCTTTTGCGTCTAACAAAAAGCAAAAACACCCTTCTTTAAGTTGATCGATTATCAGCTTGTTGGTTGTTTGATGTTTTTTTCATAGCCAGAGAGAGAAGACACTTTTTCGTTTAATGCTAATCATGTTGGGGAGAAATCTTCACAAATATTTTCTAAACTTTTCTTTTATCTAGTCATCAGGAATCGGTAAAAAATGTTCAACTGCCCTATGTTATGCTTCTTATCTATTTGCTCTCTTCTTTTTAATAATATTTTTCTGTCTTTCATTATTTGGAAACTCTAAGGATGGATTTTTTTCTACTTTTTTTTATGAAGCTAATAAAAACTAAAACAAATTAATTCGGATCTTAAGATAAAAGATTTTTTAGGTTAAAAAAATATTTAACGGAGATATTAGCATTATTCATCTAAATTTGTGGCAATGTAAAAAATGAATGTAAAATTACGGTTTAAGAATATCTCAAGAGAAGATGCATATAAAATTTAATTTGGACTTTTAAGTATTGTGTTAGCTAAAATGAGCTAACAGAAAGTTGCATTTTTGTTTTTTTTCTTTCACAATATCATTCAAAAATTTTTGCTAAATAAAGATTGATCCTCTCTGAGTTGAGCGAAGAGCAATAATGCATAAGCTAAAATTGGTTTTATCGTTATAAACATGAAAGTTGATCAAAATAGGAAAGAAAATTATTCAACACACTTTAGATTGTTTAAAATATGAATACCGGAGGAAAGAACATCTTTTAATGTTAAAAAATGAGTGTAGATGTTTTTATAAGTATTTTCATAAAATAATAATCAATCTTTAGTTTTTTAGTGATTTTAATAAAATAATTAGTCAGTTAATGTTGCTCCTTAAATATTTTTTTCAAGCTGGAAAGAGTCTGTATTTTTTATCTTAGTATTACCATTAAACAAGAGTTAATCTATAACGGATTCTTAAGCATTTTCTCAATTAAAGAGCGACCAAATAATATCATCTTTAACTTTTCTAACATATTAAAAAGCAAAGTTTACTAAGAAATCTAACTATAAAATGATTTTTCTAAAACTAAAACAACAATTAAGTTTGATCGTACTTAGATATAGTTCAGATTTGCATCAAAATAAGAAAACCGATTAATAACTTAAAATAATAATGAACTTAGTAAACATTTATTTTGTTGGATTTTGAAGATGTTCAAAGTCTTTGTTGTAATTCAGATTTATTCGAAACATTTTAAGATCACGAATACGCTCGACATCTGATCAAAAATGGGACACAGTTGTTCCAATTAGGTGCATGTTTTCATCTCCCTTTCATATTTTGAACTGGAAAAATTGTACCACAATTACAAATTCATGAAGTATCTGAAAAGCGCTATTAATTAAATTCAATTTGATTTCTGGGTTTCTGAAAGCAATTGTTCGTGTCCTAACCGTATCTTTTATTAAATAAATATGATTAATTTATTTTTTAAACATTTATATAAAATAAATTAATTGTTATTTGCTTTCTAAGTAAAGTAGTTCTTATAAATTTTGAAGTAAATTATTAGTAGAACCAATTACCTCAAGAACTGTTGAAAATTATTTCCATGAAAAACTTTTAAAACGCCGTATAAAAATCAATTTAGGAGTAAAAAAATAAAACTTTTTAACCGAAAAATATATATAATAAAAAAGTTAAACACTCCGTATTTCAGAACAATCTTATCTTTAAAGTTGGGCTTTCCTAAATTAAACAAAATCTCTTTCAGAATCGTCAATCTAGGAAACTTTCATTTCATTTCGTTTTCCTGACTTTGTTAAATAAGGAAGAAATATTAATTAGAAACCTAATTAATTAAACTACATGGAGCAGGAAATCGCGATGAAATCTTGATCATTTGCTCCCTACTAAATTCTATTTATTATTTCTTTTCGCCATTTTTTTCTGAGCTTCTCCGCAACCTTATCACACTCTTCTTCCCTTCTTATTGCTTGGGTTTTCATCATCAAGGTTATGTCAAAAGGCTGGTTGTTGAAGCCACAAAAAGGCGAAAACCTTCTATAACTTGTGAGGTTTTTAATGAAATGCAGTTCAGTTGGTACATCAAATATTCATGGTAGAGAGAATCTTTATACACTTTTTTTTTTGCTTTCCACTATTTTATTTATTCACCATCTAAGTCCTTTTTCTTTCTTTTTGACCTCATCTTGAGTTTGAAGCTGTATGAGATTTAAAGAAAACTTTGTTTATTCAGTAAAATCCAGGGGTAAATTTCATTTGTTTGAGAGGAGAAAGATATAGGAAGACAGGGAGTTGTGTAAGAGTAAATAAATGATGCAAATGTTGAAAGAGAAAGACGTCAAGAAGACCCATGGAGAATTTGATCTGATGATGCGGCAAAAATTCTTAGTGGAATTCGCAGGAAAAAAATTATCATTTAACTTTGATCAGTATTTTTTTTATAAAAACAATAATAAAAAAAAAGAAAGATTTTAGGCACAGTTTAGATTTGACTTATAATTATAGTTTTACGTGCTTACGTTATCAAAGAGCAGATGATAAAGCAGCAATTGGTTTAAATCAAATCATAGGAACTAAATGTATCGGCAATCGATAATGAACTTGATTTATATAGAAATGTTTACATAGTACAGTTACATAACCAATTCTAACATATTATACTTAGACGTATATGAAATACAGGTTACAGAGGCTATAAAAGCGAAAACTTGCAATAACTTGTGAGGTTTTTTAAGAAAATATAGTTCAGTTACTACATCAAATATTTGTGGAAGAAGGAATGTATATATGTTTTTTTTCACTTAAGTTTTTGTTTTTTGGTGTTGCCAGGGTATATGTCATGCATCGCAATTATGTGCCATCATTAATTAACCGATTCGATTTATTATTTATGAAAGATTAAAAATCATAATCTATACGTAATTTAACGAAAGGCATTGAGCTACATAGTAATGAGCTACATTTTCAAATTTTTGAGGTGCGAATTCCAAGTAAGCAATAAATTACTTCAGTGTATTGTGTTCTGGCTCTTGTGGAATTTCAGGAAACTTGTAAGTTGAATTATAGAAATGATATTAGGACCATGTATGTGTAAAAATACCACAATATAGCCATAAGCCCCTTAATTACAAATATGTTTTCTGTTTTAATAAATCGCCAGTAAAAATTAAATATCACATTTAAGAATGTAGCTTAATTTTTCTCAATTAAATCTAGCGAATAATAAAATTTATTAAAGGGATTAATCAATCAATTTGTTATTTAATGTACTAAATATTACATTAATAAAGTTAAATGGTTAAATAAAACCCCAATTACACGAGTTTATATTTGCGTGTTAAAATATAATTCAAATAACTTTTTTTTGTTGACACAAAATAACTTATTAAAAACATTACAGATTTAATACTAATTAAGAATTATTGGCGTTTACTAATATTTCGTTTATAAGAATCCTTTTTTTCAGGATTAAAGTAATTTAAAATTACAGTAATTTAAATTTAATCTAAAGTAATTTAATCTAAAAAACGCAAACACTCCGAAAAATCAATCCATCAGGAAATATCACCCGAATTTTGATTTCAGGAAATTGAAATAATTTTAAATGTAAGGAAATACTACTATAATCATGTAACATCAATTTTCAATGAAATGTAGCACGGGCATTGTGCATTAAAAAGAAAAAAGAGGGATGCGTAGCATTAATGCCAACTCGTTATTTTGTCTAAGTTTAACTGGCATACCTTTTACTTCTAATTCTAAACTAAAAACTGATAAAAATTGAATTAATTGAAAAAAAGCAAAATAATGAACAATTTACTCTATATAGACCATATTTCTTTTGCGATTTTTTCTCATAATAGAGAAGAGACTAAAAAGATCAGATCACGCAGTCCATTAAAAAAAAGTAAAAAAAAAAAAAAAAAACAATTCCACGCCATTATTTTTTTTTCTCCACCTCTTTTTATTTTTAACCATATTTTCCTTCATTTCTTCCTTTTTTCTTAAAGGCAACGTTTAAAACATCTTTCAATCTCTAACTCAGTGTTTGCGTTTTCTTTTCTTCTCATGCCATATAATTCTTCGATTCTTTTTTTCTCAGTTTGTCCACCATTTTTTCTCTTTACGAACGACCTACACAAGAAATCGATTCTTTTTCCTATTTCTTTAAATAGCAGTTAATAATGTTTTCCAGTTTTTTTGGTTCTTTTAGTTTCACGACCCGACCCCAGGGAATTCGATTCCGCTTCTTGAGAAAGCAGTAAATGAAAAAAAAAAAAAATAGTGGCTGATGAAGTTGAATGAAGTGGATGAGGCCAAGACGTCTTAATATCGCCCCTTCACTTAAAGGGTTAATTTGTTCGATGCCAAAATGGGTTCTGCGATGTTTATCATTCTTTAAATCCTCTGTCTTTTTTCTTTTGTTTCATTGAGAAAGGCAAACTCAGAACAGTTACAAAATGTCTGTTAGGGCTTGTAAAAATATATAGGTTAATTAAATGTGAAAATGTTACTTAATTGTTTTAGATGATGGCTTTAACTCAATTTCTTTGCGTTAGAATGTTTACATCAATGAATTAACTTTGATATCTATTTCAAGTAATTTTCGACTGCTTAAATAACATCAATGAATTAAATTTTCAGAAATTTTTTCAACAATGTAACATGTTTTTTAATTAATTTCACAAGGCATTTCATTTCAAACTAACTTACTGGTAATTTTCTTAACAATAATGTTTTGAAAGTATAAAAAAAATTTATGAAATTTAAATTCAATTATTTACAGAATTGTTTATTGATATCTATTTTAAACGCAGAGCTATATAGACACTTAGAAATTTAACGTTTTTTAACATGCATTTTATTTACGAAATATAAATTTCACTTTGTATATTTAGAGTACATTGCAAGTAGCCATGCACGATAAATAATGCACGTAACCAATATGAAGATTCAACAAAATAAATAATGCACATTTGGAAATAAATATGGTTAAGTGCTTGTCACCGCATTTGCATAAATATAATTATGAGTGAATTAGCATATTTTATTTTCATTTGTTTCATAACATTAAAAGTGTTTCTTTTAATAATAATTAATTCATTATAAATCGATTGACTATAAATTATATTATTGCTCCTAAAATCCCATTTAAGTCACTTTCTGTCAGCTCTCAAAACATAAAAACAGACATATGTATTTCGATGAAATAAATATTTCTTTTTTCAGTTTTAAGGCAATATCAAATTTAAAATGTTTATATTTTTTTATCGGAAAAAATATGTGTTTTTAGATTTTTATAAACTATGTCTTATAAACTATACTGACTAACTATGTATCTATAAACTATATATTTTAATGACATCTTTCTTCTTATTCAAGAAAAATATTTAATAGACAGAATATAAGGCATACACAAATGAAAAATATAAATTTAAAATTATAGCAGCATTAAACAGAATTATAGAATATGTCGTTAAGTAGGAAGGGTATTTTTATTTCATTTCAGAAACTAATTAAAATCCTGAATGTATTTTCAACATTGCTAACAATTCAAACTCCATTGTAGATGTTTTCAATACTGAGTTAAATGCAGAGTTTTCAATGTATTTCTAATAAGCAAATATTTTTTTTACAGTTTCATTGTAATATCAAATTTAAAAATATTTTTAAAAAGATTAAATTCGTTTCAGACAAAATCTATTTTGTTAGATTTTTATACAGATTTATTTTGTATTTTTTATATACAAGAAAAGTATCTTCCAATTTACATTAATGTTTTTTTTATTCAAAAAAATATTAAATAGGCAAAATATAATGCATATACGAATAAGAATTACAAACTTGAAGAAAAAAAATACACATTATAATAGCGTTAAATAGCAATATAGAATGTGTCGTAAAGTTGGGACTGCATTTTTTATTTCATTCCAGAAACTAATTAAAATACAGAATATATTTTTAAGCATTGCTAATAAATCAAACTCCATTGTAGTCGTTTTCAATACTGAGTTAAAGCCTAAATGAAAGGATTGGACCCCCGTTTCTTTTCAGGGCCCCAGCTTCGTATCACATATCCGGTAGCGTGCTGCTTATCTCCGAATCAGATCACCCAGTTACGGTCGCAAACAGATTAACCGCGGTTGTCACAGAACATCGGCACACAAATTTTTGGGAGGAACTTTTTTTAAAAGAGGGAAAGTAACAAAGCGGTTGTGCTGCCAACAACTGAAAAAGTGACACATTTAAAAAATAAATAAATTGGATGATTCAACAAACTAAAAAAAAAATATATATATCAATGGCTTGGATGTGGGAGGAGATCTGGACCACGTGATAGTGACGGATCACTTGCTCTTGCTTTGATACAGTTGCAGCTGATTCCACGTTCTCCGCAGGCTTTTGATGCGTTTTTAATAATGCTGCAAAGTTTAAGTTTATATACATCAAAAACCATTTGCAAATTTTTTTTTATACTTTATATATTTCTAAAATTGATGTATAAACCACTTGTTAGACACTTTTTTTTTAAATACATAAAACAAAAAAATTTATTTTGCATCATTGTACATTTAACTTGATTTATTGACCATAAGTTCTGTTTGTATTCTTAAGAGTAGTCATAAAGTTTATCACCATGTTTTACTAAGCTTAAGCTTTTAATAAAAAATAATATATAAATCTTGTGCAATGTAGACTTATATATATATAGATTTGTAAAATTTCAAGCAACTACAAAAACAAGAGCGTGAGTAATAACATACATATTAAGTTTCCACACTGATTCATTTAATATTTAATTGATTTACCACTTTTAATCTTCTTAGAGCGAAGTTAGTCTAAATATTAATTTATACTTCTTTTGTAGATGTATAAAGTAATGTCATTTAAAATAGTTATAATAAATACACAAAAATCCCCTTCGTGGAGGTAGAAATTAGTATTTCCTATCATACACAAAAGATATACAGTAATGATATAAAGTAGGTTATTATAATGCATTGAATCATCAATACGTATAAATAGTGTATAATGTTTTTTTTTATTATTTTATCTTCTTAAATTTATATATTATTCATCAATAGGCGTACTGAATCAAATCAGACTATGGTGCAAGTTAAAATGTCTTTTGATATTATTAGGTTTTCAAAAAACTTTTTTTTTTAAAAATACCATAATGTCTACATTTTTAAACTAATTCTACGCATTTTAAAACTAAATACCATTAGAAAATGAGAATCAATAGACGTACTGAATCAAATCAGACTTTGGTGCAAGTTAAAATGTCTTTTGATATTATTAGGTTTACAAAAAACTTTTTTTTTAAAAAATAAATACTATACTGTTTACATTTTTAAATTAATTCTACGCATTTTAAAACTAAATACCATTAAATAAATAAGAATTTGTTAAAATTGTTTTGGTCCTAAGATAGGGCGATTCTCAACTAACATGAAAGTAATTAATATAAAGAAAATGCGTTTGCAAATTATTCCTTCCATAGGCATAATAGATAAAAAATAAATAAAAAATTAGTGTGAAACAAAGACGTCAAACCCGGAGACAAAATTCGTTTTTCATTCCAAAAAAGTGTTTTTCGCGATTGAAGAAGAAACAACAATTCCCAAATACTCACAAAAAAGATATCTCTTCTCAGTCAAAATAAAAAAATAACACAGGGAAAAACTCAGTCAACGGTGAAAAAAGATGCAGAATTATTTCCTTTACTTTCAAACTCAAATTCTAAAGAGAATAAAAAAGACGATGAAGAAAAAAAAAACACATATCCCTCTCCCAGAACAAGAGAAAGATGCCCGAATATATATCTATTTTATGAAGCCACACAATTCGGGCATAAAGGGAAAGTCTTGAAGAAGTCAACCAGGAGGAAAGTTTTCAAAAGAGGGCTATTTTTGAGGTTCTAGGGCATTTTCTTCGAGCATCCGAGTCGGAAGATACGGACACATCCCCAGACAGCTGGCCCTGACAGCCGAGAGTAATGGGCCTTCTAGACATCCACCCCCACAAGGGCCTGCCTTCCCATTCCCTTTTCGAACGTCGAGTTCCGAGTTTTTTTTTTCCAGTTCTTCATCCAAGACAGCACGACCGCACGCGGATCTTTCTTTTGTCTGCTTGCATTTTTAGAACTGATTTTTTTTCTCCCCAGAATTGGGGTGCAGAAAAGGGCAGGTTAGGTTTTTTTTCTCCCCTTTTCCGATATATCAGGAATGGCATATTGGTGCTTGATGTCATCTTGATATGGTTTGCCTTAGTCGTCCTACTTTGTTTTAGAGTGATAAAAAAATGTTGCCCAGGTATATCTCAAAATATTTGGAAAGAGAGTTTTCTAGTTCGGACATTAAATTCTTCAGAATGGGAGACTGGCTCTACAAACTATGAACTACATAGTTTGTAAACTACATTTTGAAATTACGCAAAAAATTGTTTTTGGGGAAAATTTCCTAGATTTTCATGAAGGTAACAAAAATGTTTCTCTGGGGCATCGAGTTTAATCTAGTCCCTCTAGGCACCCTTCACAACAAGAGGCTGCTTACCCATTTCCTTTTCAAACGACAAGTTCCGATTTTTTTTTTTTAACTCTTCATCCATGACAGCACGACCGCATGTGAATCTTTCTTTTGTCTGCTTGCATTTTTAGAACTGACTTTTTTCCCGCCAGAATTAGGGTGCAGAAAAGGGCAGGCTAGGTTTTTTATTCTTTCTTTTTCCGATATATCAGGAATGACATATTGGTGCTTGATGTCATCTTGATATGGTTTGCCTTAGTCATCCTACTTTGTTTTAGAGTGATAGAAAATTTTTGCCCAGGTATATCTCAAAATAATAGGAAAGAGAGTTTTCTAGTTCGGTCATTAAATTCTTCAGAATTGGAGACTAGTTTTACAAACTATATTTCGAAATTACCCTAAAAATTGTTTTGGGGGAAAATTTCCTAGATTTCTATGAAGGTAACAAAAATGTTTTTGTGGGGCATCGAGTCCTTTTAGGTACCTTTTAGAACAAGAGGCTGCTTATTCATTCCCTTTCGAACGACAAGTTCCGATTTTTTTTCCAGCTCTTCATCCATGACAACGCGACCGAAAGCGGATCTCTCATTTGCCTATTTATTTTCTATTTTTAAAACTGAGCCGGGTGCATTTTCTATTACAGAAACCGGGTGCAGAAAAGGGTAAGTCAAATTTCTTTCCCTCTTTCAAGTGTATCAGGAATAACTTATTTTCATTCAATGTCATCTTGATATGGTTTGTCTTATCCCTTCTACCTAGTTTTAAAGTTATAAAAATCTGTTGACTGGGTCAAAAGAAAATATTTTCTAGTTTATTAAGTTTTATTCATATTATTATTATGAAAAAGTATTATTCATATTGAAATTTAGAGAATTCGAAACTAATATATAAAAGTTATATGCATAATATTTATATAACAGTAAGGGTTGTGCGATATAATAAGCTACATTTTCAAATTAATTTTTTAGTGAGAAACTCATTTTTTCATGTAGGCGATAAGATGTTTCTGTGGAGCATCTAGTGAGGTTTATATATGTTATGTCAAACCGTCCAATTACAGAGCAATAAATAAAATGCTTTACGTTAAAGTATGTAACAATATTATATTGCAATACATTTCGGACATACTCTACGTTATCGGGATAAACTCTAGGTATTGCAATGAATATTGACTAGACTTCCTATAGTCTGATGATGAGTTAAAATATATTTTTTTACCATTATAATCAAAACACATAACAATTTGGTGTTCATTTTTTCTCTTCTTGGTTTTTATTTATAAAATCAATATATTATTTCGTTTTATATTGAATATAATTTAAGTATCTATTTAGTAAAGAAATTTTGATATTAATTATCACCACTACTTTGGTTTTAAAATAAAGTACAGTTTCAGGTTAAAAAGTTGACTACACATTGATACTAATATTTGGGAAATAACTTTCCTTATTCAATATTAGATTAGAAAAGTTATTTAAATAATTAAAAAAAATTCATAATGCATCAATTATGTTAAGGAATATTAGAATAAACCCATTTCTAAATCCAAATCAAATATACGACCATCGGCTTATAAAGTTAAAGTGATTAAAGGTCATAGTTATAATTGCGAATAATTTGTTAATATTTATTTATTGTAATTTAAATTTTCTTATATTCTATCAATTTATTCCTGATGAAGGATACTGAATAAATACGTCTTAAATTTTTACAAAGCAAATTTATTTATTCTTTATAAATTTCACGCATGTCCTTATAATGATTTTTTGATAGATTAAAATTTTATAATTTGCATTTTTATAAAAATTAAAAAAACAAATTTGCATTGCAAACATAATAGGCTCAAATTATAATTTGAATGCAACGCAATTCACATTGCTGTGATTAACCGGCATTTTTTACACAAAGTCTATGCAATAGGAAATAAGAAGCAAATTAAAAATTTTGTAATCTATTATCATTATATTATTATATAATATAGCACGTTTTTATTATATTACTATCACAGAATTTTACATTAATTTTTTTTTAATTAAGTGTAATTTTATTTGGATTTTGAATTAAGTAAACTAAAAAAGATTTCTTGTAAAAGTAATTTCTAAAATATTTTTAGACAAAGCTATTTATAATATTTTATTAAAAAATAATAGATAATTAAACTACACTTTTATAATTAGACGCTTCCTTTTTTTGTAAAATTTATTTTAGGAATAAAATTTTTTTTTTGTTTGTTAAGATTTATAACGATGCAATGTTAGAAGATCAATCCCAAATTAAATTTTGAAGAAAAAAACTATAGTATGTTATAGTTTATAATTTGCAGAATAAAATCTATCCTGAATAAAATTATAAATAATTTTCTTGAATCTGTATTGATGTATTATTAATACATATTTGCTCCCAAAAGGATAGAAAATGGATTAAAGTATACTAGAATTATTATTTTCCATAAATAAAAAAGCATGATTTTGAGCTGTAGTAATTAACTTAGTTAATACAGAAGCAAATAAGATTTTTTACTAGGTTCGTTCTTTTTAGTAAAATGTAACATTAATTACAAACATTGTAAATAGGTACGAAAAAGTAATTAATTTTCTGAAACTATGTAACTTTAAATTATTCTAATTTACTGATGAAAAAATATCAGTATAGTAAATCTCAGTTATAATATAATGAGGTAGATAATATAAGAGGTAGATATAGGCAATGATTAGATAGTTACTCATACTTTTTATTAAATAATATTAAGTAATTTTTTTTATTTCATCTTAATTTTTATATTTAATGTTTTTATCTTCAATAATTTTTACAGTTACTCTTTTTCAGTTCCGAACTTTAATATTCGAATAGAAAAAGAAAATGATTAAAATGAAGTTTAAACCAGAATATTGAAATTTGATTTTAGCTATAACCCAAACAATAATTTCATATTTTCACAACTTCTCGAGATAAATTCTGCAAATTCTGTTCTTTTGTATTTTTTAACAATTAATATTTTTTAATTGCTGTTTTTCAGTTTTTAATGCTAGTATTGAAAAAAATAACTTTGAAAAGTACACTAATATTTCATTTTGACATTATCACAAATAATTACCTATTTATAAAATTAAAATTTTCCAAAAATAAATTTATCAAAGTGAAGATAGCTTGCTTGATGTAAAAAAATTTAAAAAAAAATTCTCAAAAATTCAAAAAAAACAAACAAAAAAATACAAAATAAAATTATTATAATAATTTTCCAATTTTTGATTTTACTCAAATAGATTCCAATTTTTGATTCACTTTGATCTTATTAAAAAAAGTTTAAATAAACATTTTAAACAAGTACAATAAAATTTTATTTCATTAACTTTCCAAATAATCATTAAAATTTTTTTCAAAACTATCGAAATGAATTTTATGTAATAGTTTCTGTGGTTCCATGATTTTGTTAATAATAATTTAAAAAAATTCCAATGACTTTATTTCAGTTCTAACTTTAGCATCAATTTTGGAAAAGAAAATTGCTTACAATTCTAACAGGAATACTAACATTTTATTTTGTCATGATCACAAATAATAATTTAATTTTAACAAAAGAAAATTTTTTTACAGAGGAGAAGAAAAATTAATCGCTCCGCTCAAAGAGAAGACAACGTGCCTATGATAAATTAATTTCTTTCCAAAAACTCTCACAAATTCTAGAAAGAAATTTACAAAATCAATTTCTTTTAGGTTTATTAATTTTCTAATTTTTACTTACTCAAACAGTTAAAGGAAGAAAATAACTTCTTAGGGAAAAATTTAAAGTTTTAAACCAGATAATTGTTTTATTTAATCAACAAATATTTATTTAAAATTTCTAAAATTAAAAAGGTTCGAAAATTCCTTCGTTCCATTTCTTTTGCTGAAAACTTTCAAATGACTTTATTTCACTTAAATATTAACACACTTTAATACTTTAATGTAGAGAAAATAATTTAAAAAAAAATCTTACCCAGAATACTAAAATTTTATTTTGGCATGATCACGAATAATCACTTTAAAATTTAAAAAAAAAATAATCTCGAAATAAATTCCACAGAGGTAAAAAAAAAAAAATGAATCTCTCAAAGTGAAGACAGCTTGCTTGTCATCTGCTCAAATTTCTGGGTAATAAAAATCTGATCCGAAGTTAAAAGATGTCGGAGCAAACGCATAAATGTTGAAGATTCCAGCTCTCCTTGCTGCAGATGTTTTTGACAGAAAGACTAATGGGTTTTCAGCACCTCTTCCCGAAGATTTCTAAGATCCACTCTTCTTTGCTAACAAGGTGACCAGCGATTTTCTCAAATTTGCAAAGATACGAGCAATCCACAGAGGAGATTGGTTGCAGAGGTTTTGAAATTAATGATCTTGCTTGGAAACTCTGTGAGGTATGTTCATTGATTATTTTGAGAAATCTTGTTTTTTTATGAAGTGTTAATGAAATTGTCTGTCAAGTAGTTGTGGCTATTCGTGAATTATGTGTTTTCTGTAATGGCTGGAGTTTTATAATGGGAATAAATTTAGGGTCATTCACACATCCTTAAAAAATTTCAGATGTTTAAAAAATAGCATGCAAACAACTATAGAATATTAAACAATGACATCAGCTCATCTTGATGCCCTAGAATCTTGTTTTTTTTTATATTAATGCTGATAGCCTTGTTAACGAGATTAGTACGTGGACCCCTCTTTAGTACGTGGAAATACATTTTACTCTGATTTGCCCCTTTCGGTCGCAGTGGTTTTTCTTGTTCTGTTTTTCATCATTTTCTTTTCCCTCTCGACTTTTGCTGTTTTTAAAGTTTTGCTTCTCACTTTCCTTTTTATATTTTTCGTTAGCAACTTTACTTCAGATATTTCAAATCAATTTTGTTTCTTTTCATTTACGTCTGCCAAGTCTTGAAAATGGGTGCCTATTTTTGAGCACTTGAAACATATCGGCCGTTATTTCCAATTCATATATTTTTGAAGTAAGTGTTTAATGCAAGTAATTATAGAATGTATTTTTTCAACAAAAAAGTGTAAAAGTGTAGAAGAAATGCAATATAATTAATTGAATATTTAAATCCTTTACAAGGAAATAGATTATATTTTCCTATTTCAACTAATAGATTGAGTGGTCCTGTCGAAAACGTGAGGATGCAGAAAGTTCATGGTTCGACTCTCAACATATCTCGTCTCTAACCTAAAGTCTAAAATGATTACAGGTCTGGAAAATTCCAAACGTGGTTGGAGTGCGTGGTGAAGAGATCATGTGCTATTATCAATATTGGTTTTCCGATATAATTTCTGGTATTTTACTGTCCACTTGCATCATTCTATTTCCGTGTAACTTCTAAAATGAATTTTATTGTACATTATTAATATAGCTCCATTAATCTTGTCCTAGTAAAATTAAAAGAAATCATTGAAATCAAATCAGGTCATATTTGAAATAACTTTAATGTAACTCGTCTTTAATGTCAAGCCAAAGATGATTTCAGTGATGGAAAAAATATGCATAGTCAAGTGGCGTAGTAAGCACTTTTGGTGACATTATCACACTCTATTTCTTTTATCTAAATTCTCATAGTGTACTGCGTACAAGCACAAGTAATGTTTTCCTTTCGTGTAGCTTAAGAACAAAATAAACAATCCAGCCGAGTCGAATTAAAATAAATTCTTAATGGAGTATAATTACGTTAAAACTTCACAACTAAATATTAACCGATGCGCATTTAAACCCAATAACAATACTGCAGCTTCATTCAAAGTCCATAATGATAAATTTAATATTCTCCATCGTGTTGAGAACCGAATTTAAGTCTGTTTTCTCGGTGAGTGGTCATGACAAAAATGAGAGGCTGAAGAAAGTTTATGGTTCGAGTTAATGGCCGATAAATCTCTCCGCAGCAAGCTTGAGATTCTTTTAGGAGAAGAGAATTTCGTTTTATTTGAGTTTTTCGTTTTTCGTTCCATTGCTCAACTACTAGAATGGCACTGCAATCAGCCTTCTTAAGAGGTTTTACTGATCTATTTAATCGTCACAGAGGATTTTAATTAGTTAAATGAAGCCATCAGAAGCGCTTAGAGCAAGAAAAAATTTAATCAAGCCATTGTTTTGATTTTATTCGGCTTTGAAAGAGAATTGAAGATTAGTTTCTAATTTGTTTTGATGGAAATTAGTTTTTAATTTGAATAAAAGGAAATAGGCGGAAGTGTGTCTGTTTTATTTTTGGGGGTTTTTATTGAGAGGGCTTATTTTATTCATATTTAAGAGGAATGAATTTGATTTAAACTCATTTGAATATTTATTAACTTTTTTTTATATTTCAAGCTGTTCTAAAATTTTTCTAACAAATTTCATGATTATTCTAAAAAAAAAAAAAATGAAAAAAGATACGAGATAATTCCTAATGAAATTTATATGGATAATTTAAGCATAAAAATGTTTTTAGTGTTTTTATTAAAAAGTGTTTCTTAAAATATAAGTTCGTATTTATATTTTTTTTTAGTGTCTGACACATTCTGAGCGATAATTATTTCCTTTATTTTTCATAATATCATAACTGCATCCCTCAGTTTAGTACAGCCTAAAATTTGGTTTCTTTAAAAGTATTTGACTTTATAATTAACAATTTAATTTTATAAATTAACATTATGCTTTACTATTTTTAATAAAAAACAAATGTTTTTTTAAAAAAATTACATTTGAAAATAGGATTTTAATGAAAATGAAATTATTACATTTAAAAAATTCTCACAATTAAAAAAATCATACAAAAATTATATTGCATTGAGGACAATGATTAAATCTATGGTTCTAAAAGAAGATAAATGATTAATTTTTTTAAAATTAAAAATAATTTAACTAAAAATTATACAAATAACTATTAAGAAGTATTTAAAATAAATCTTAAGTGATTTTAATAATGCGTAAACAAAATGCAAAATCAACTTTAATTTGCGGCAAATTACATACTTACATACAATCTGTTATAATTCAAACAATTTTACTGATAAAAGCATGTTTGTGATTATTTTTGTTATATAAATAGTTGCTAGTATTGAACTCAACAACAAAAAACATTGACTTAATTCCAGGGTCTCATAAATTTCAGCTCAATCTACACTAACGTAAGAAATTTTACTGGAAGAAGCATGCTTGTGATTAATTTTGTTAAACAAGTAGTTGCTATCATTGAATTCTCCCCCCCCCCCCAAAAAAAAACAACAACATTGATTTGTTTCAGGGACAGATCAGCACAATCCATTTAAACTCAAGATAGTTTACTGAAAAAAGCATTCTTGTGATTACGTTTAGTGTACAAATAGTTGCTATCAACAACTAGAAGCATTGATTTAATTTCAGGGACAGATAAGCACAATCTGTTCAAACTCAATAAATGTCAAAGAAAACATGCTCGTGACTAGGTTTGTTGTACATTATATAGCAGCTATCAATGAATATTTGTTCAGTTATTTTTACACAAAAATACTTTCTGGGTAAAATATAACCGTTTACAGAGAAACATGAGAGGAAGATGAAGTGATTTTAGTTCACTTAATATTCACGAGAGCCTATGTTTGACATTTTTGACAAGTAAAGTAACAAGTGGAGCTCACTCAAAGGTTTTCGAACAAAATGATTAATAGCACCTATAACCGTTTACATACTTTGTCACAAAAGCGAAGTCAAACTTCTTAAAATGGTGGATTGGATTATGGTTACTCTCGTTCCAAAACACACGATAACTTTGTTGCCATACTTCCCTGCCATTGTTGACACGTTTTAGAATCCAACTCACAATGTACTGAATCAGATGGTATATTTTTTTGGTACATCAAATGCAAAGCTTATTAAAATGGTTATGAAATACTAGTGAAATTTCTCAGATCATGTAACTTGGTTTTACTTAATAAAGGTAAATTTCTAATTATGTCTACCGAAAAAGTGAAAGAAAAAGTCTAAACAGAAATATCAGTATAAAACGGAGAAGAGATAACTAATAACGCTTCGCGACTGTGAAAACTTTGTTCAGTATGCACGAATAAACCATCTACACAGAGTTTAGAATTTTATGCTTAGTTCCTGAGAAATTAAACTTAAAAAAAAATTGCATTTTAAAAATTATATTTCTCAGGGACTATTCTGCTGTTTCTCTTAAATTTTAATATTCGCCATGAAAAATTACATTTCCGATCCTTAGATCAAAAGTTATTCAGATTGGCTTTTTTTGCGCACTACATATACTTAAAAAGAGTTATTATCTGGTAATTTCATGCAGACTTTTATTAATAATAATAATAATAATATCTATATATATATAACAAAGTAGAATGACTAGTATAATGAATAATTAAGGAACTATTTGATTTCATTTTTATCTCACAATTTAATTTCAGTGGATCAAACGCCTGACTTCCAGAACTGATAACATGTATAGCTTCGACGTGCTCAATTCTCAACTACACAACATGCATTTAATGAAGCTTGCATGAAAGAGTAAAGGACAGCCATCCTTTTAAAGGGATAACATGCTTAGACCATCATATTATCTGGGATCAATGATGGAGGAAAACAGGAATTTTTATCCCTGATCACATGGCATTTGTGTTGCCTTCCAGCCTGTTCGAGCAGGACATTCCTTTACACTTGACATTAGACCATGCCTGGCCAATAATTGCATTCGTCAGAGCAAGGTACGGCATTTAGTTCCTTTTCCATAATGGGCGTCTCCTGATTTCCCGGAGCCTCATCAGGAGAAGCCATCAGAGAGAATCCCAAAGGGAAATGGGCCGGATCTTCCGGATTTTCTGACTCAACAGTAAGGAAAGACCGCTTGATCCCTGGCTCTAAGTGTCCGAACCATGGTCCCGATTGCAGCTTTATTAGAGCAGGCACCCGGTCATCAGTGATAAGACGTTTTCTGGACCTTCAATTCGTTAACCCGGATTCAGAAAGGTGATACCCTTAGGGAAAAAAAGAGAACATTTTTTGTTCTTTCTTTTTGTGGGTTTTTTTTCTGATCAGAGGAGAGTTCGGGATATTTTCAACATCTCTTTTTGATAAATGGGACTTAAAGGGGATTTATAGTAATGAAGTATAAGAGAGAAATGAATGTGTAAGTCTAATGGCAAAGCTTTGATACTTATTTGATTTGAAACAATGAAAGAGAAGAAATGAATTGGGTAGTAAATATACTTAATGTTACTTTTTTTTATATTTTTGATGGAAATATTTGGTTTAAGACGTATATTTATTAAACTTGAAAGTAATAAACTAAAATCTCAAAAACAGAAAAAAATTTCTCAAAATTAAATATTATATGGAAATAATGATCAAGTTCCAAAGAATTCGTAAAAATTCAGAAACAAAAGAATAAAAGCTTTAAAAATAGCAAAAATAGTATCCATCATGCAGAATACTTTAAAAAGATATGCATGTAAAATCAAAAAAATAATTCGACAATTTGGAAAACAAACTGAATCTAACACGGCACAGCAGGCATAATTAGAATTTCATAAAAATAAAGTTGAGTTATTATTACTGAGTTCGTTACAAAATTGCATTAGTAACTAAGAAATTCAGACTCCAGTCCGAAGAGACTAGGGTTTGATTCTCGAACAGCGTTTCCTGTAACACCGTCTAGTTTCCTGTACAACGGGTACAGAAAACTAGACGAAATTTCCTTCCCCTACAGATCTATGTCTAAATTGAGGAAGCAGCCTCAAGAAAAGGGGGTGCTGCCATCTATCCGTGAGGTTCTGATCCAAGAAGCACTTTCACCATTGCGATGTTCGCTTGTAAAACAAAAAGTGTTCCTTTCTGACTTAATTCACAGAAAACCAATGATTGTCACGGTTGGCTTTTTCGAGTGCCATTAGAAGCCACAACAACAAGGAACAAATCTATTCTTTGGCAAATATACTCACAAAAGAAACTACAACAAAATAAGAATTGTAAAGAAAACTAACCCTCCGAAAAATCTATTTATAACAATCTAGTTTTTTTTTATCTGTTAAATATATTGAAAGGGTTAAATAAGGTCGATAAATTTTTTATGCGCCTTTTAAATGAATCATTAGTCAGAAAATGAATATGATTTTGGCATTAAACAATGTTGATGGTGTTTTCAATTTTATTTTTTCAATATTCTTCTTCTAAGCATATTCAATAAAGTAATGGACAATAGGTTATCAAAATAATTTCCCCACAAATGATGTTACTAATGTCGTTAATGCAAGTGGAAATCTGATTTAATGATTCTACTACTAATGTTAAAGAATTTGTCTTGCACATCTCTTTAATCACTGGGAGAAATAATAAAAAAGGAGGTAAAAAATTGCTTCGTGAAAATTAATGAATAAAATGCTTTCACCCCCGAAACTACACGACCCAGAAACGCTAAAAAACTGAAGTAAATCATTTTTGGTAATTAACTAAAATCTATGTCTGAGTTTTTTTCGTTATTTTTATTATTTTCAAACAACGTTTCGGTTACTTAGAGTTTTATTAGTCTGAATATTCTCAACAATGGTGTTAACTATTGCAGTTATTATTTCAGAAGTCATTACTTTTGTCTTTTGGGTTCTTTTACGTTGGAAAAAACGAAAAATCAATGAATGCAAGAGGCGAATGTTAAGTAAAATAAAGAAATAAGTATTTTATTTTCTTTGAACAACTTTGGCGGGCATTAATGTATGTTTGTTTTTAATCTCAAAATGTTTTTATGTATTGTTTCTGCGTAGTTTCATCACCACATTTTTATTAATTAGTTTACGTATTAGTAACGTATTAAGAATTTATCGCCATTTTATCACTAAATAGGATTTATCGTCACATGATACTTCGAAAATTTTATGACTAGCTGGAGATCTCAAATTTCTACGGGATCTCTGTGCATGCTTGCAATACAAATACAATAGCAACTTTGTACCTGATGTCATTAAAAATAAAAATTGTTTCCCAACAAGCGAAATTTATTTCTAATAAAAAAAATTAACAACTCTATGACATTAACTAACTAGCCCTCACAAAACGTAAAAGAAAAAAAATATCATTAAAATAAATTTTAAAATCTACGTTTTTCAAGTAACTAAAAAAGAGAACATAATATTATCTTTTGCACCTAAAATATAAAACGTAGGGAGCATAACCTTCATTGCATACTTCGACCACCAACGAAAATCACCCCCACCTCTTTCAAAAGTGATGATTTTTCTATAATTCATCTGATAAAAACTTAATTGATACTGGAGAAATTTATTAATTCAGATCGAAAGATCTGGTAAAATTAAATTTTTAAAGACAATAAATGTAAATTATCTGATGCAGTATAATATAAATCATATGATGCTTTATAATATATATCACATGATGCGATATATTAAACACGCATATAATTTATTTATCATTCTTTCACAAAGTCTGCTTTAAATAACAACAAGTTCACTGTATTGGATATTTTCTTTTATCTTTGTAGATAATACAAGACAGTTGCGATGAATAATTAATGCGAAACGGCAGAAAATGTTTTATTATTAAATTTATTTTTGATTAAAATGCAAAATGCAATAGGAGACAATTATTAATTCAGTTGGAAAGAACTCGCAAAATTGAATTTTGAAAAAGAATGACTTTAAACTAACTATAACTAGTCTCAAAATAATTAGAAAGTTATTAATACCTGAACAGGTGGAATAGAAAGAACTCTTACTAGAGAGCAATTTTTTAAAATGTAAGGCATTTGAAACTATGTTAAATAATATAGGTTTTGTAATAAGTTGTTAGCATTTAATTAACCTGCATAAAATATTTAGTTAACAAATAGCTATTATTATAATAAAATGAAATTAATAAACGCTTTCAATTTAAAGGAAAATGTCAGACTCAAATGAAAAAAAAAACTGAAGATACTTCTTATGGGGTATTATATTTTAATTATAATTATAAAACTATGTGTTTACATTATGAAGTATTAAATTTAAAACTGGAATTATAAAAATATTTAAGTTATTTAAGTATAGCTAAATATCTGATTCTAATATATATTTCTGAACCAATGTTTAAAATGAGCAGTTAATTAAAATGACTGCACAAAGTTTTCATTAGAAATAAAATTAAAAATGAATTTTTAACTAAAAAGCTTTATGTTAGTACATTTCACATGTATTTTAAGTGTATAATTAATTAGTAATTTCTAATCAGTGAATTTCTGCTTTGTAGTACGCATTTTTCTTAAGGTTTTCAAAATTAAAATAATAATAATAATAATTGGTTATATAAATTAACTGACAAAAAAACTTTTCAGTACATAATAGGATACTATTATTGGAAAAAAAAATCTTGGAAACTAAATGTGGAGTTTCAAACAGCCAGCTAGATTGCGCAAAACTCAAAGTAAAAGTAAAACAAAGAAAAAATTTTAGTAGATAAGTATGACTAGTTTTCTTTGTTAATTTTTCCATGTGCGAATCCGTGTTAAAATTATCTATTAACATTTTTTTCTTTGATAATTTAAATAATTTTTCTATGTGCTAATCCATATCGTGCAAATCCGCTGCTAAAATTATTTGCAAAACAGGCAATTTATGTTTCTCTTTTCTATTTTATATTTTTTCTTAAATAAACATCTATCTTCTAAAACTATTTACAATCAATTTTTAAAATTATCCAGTATAATATTACCTTGCTCACATCCATTTCGGGCCCATCCTTGGTAACTAACAAATCAAAACTCAGAATAACAAATCACTTCAGCAGTGCAGTAAGAACGACACTTTAAAACCCTCTTGTTACACTCAATTTGCGCTTTTGTTTTCATCTTTTATTTTCATATTTTGTAATCTGGCAATCTTTCTGCGAAAACATTTTTAAATCATTCTCGAAAAATATCCGTCCATGTAAGTTGTTCTGATTTTGCTACTCGCTTTATAGTCCCCCCTTTTCAATGTTTTTTCTTTTTCTTTTATTTTATTATCTGTTTTTACATGTTTTTTTTACTTATTTTTTTTTTACTAATTTTAATTTTTGTGATCTATTTTATTTGTTGTTATTTTTATAAAAAATTTTTTTGAGTGCTCGTCACACTATTGTATTAATATATTTTGCTTTGGCTTTATTGATACAATATCAGAAAGCACTCTTTTGCGGATATAATCGTGTGGGCTGAAGAAAAGATTATATCTTCTTTTTTTCCGGTTTTTTAATTAACATTTCATTTTTTTTTTAATAAACTGCTGTTTGTTATTTTTTACTTATTATTTCCCACCCCCCTTTTTTTCATATGTCTATAATTTTTCTTTGTTTTATTCTTCCTTTTGAACTTATCTAATGAGTGCTGTTTACTTGCAGTTTAAACGCAATAAATGAAACTTATTGTTTTTCTTAACTTTCTTAGTGTTTTCTTGTATTTTTTTATTTATTATATATATATATATATATATATATATATATATATTTGTCATAAAATAACGATGCATTAATAAAGAAAAGTAGTTTTTTTGAATCTCCAAACTGCCCCAAAATGTTTTCTTTAAGCATTTGAAGAAAAAAAAAATATTTAAAAAAAAAATATTTCTCATATAAGAATAACTTATCGCGGTAAGTACGGGGAAAATCATCTAAAAATAAAACATATCTTTACACGCAACAACATTTTAAACTACGTAAGAATTCCATCAACCTATCTACGGTCGCCAAGGGCACAACCTTGCTGTGCCAAGGAAAAAAAATCATCTTTCACCTTCATGAAAATAATAAAAAGGCGCACTTTTTCATGTTGAGAGAAAAAAAAATCAAAGAAAAAAATATATACTTCCGGATATGTGTATATATATATGTAGAAAAAGAAAGGTACGGAAGTTTCTAGTCCCGATGGAATTTTCTTTTGGGAGCATCATCATCTGTGTTATATAGAAGAAAACCGGGAGCGTAAGAATCTATTTTTAAGACAGTAACTTTGAGAGCATGTGTATGCAAGACTAGGCATCAGTCAGACTGTTTTCTGTCTGGAGTAAAACTGCACAGATAGGGTTGAAAAATGTTAAATTTCAAAAGTAGACGTCTTTGGTATAGAACACAAACAGGAAAGTTGAAGTTATAAATAAACTCCAGAACAATATTTTTGATAGAATTAATGTATAGTTAAGTTAAACATTATTTCATTTTTATGAAATTGAGAAATTTATCTTTTGAATGGAAAAATAATGGAATTTATGTAAAAAATTATTAAAATAATTTCTTTTTCATAGAATAATTATGTAGCAAAACGACAAATTCTAGAACATATAAAACAAAATCGAAACCTTAATGCTTAAAATAAAAAGATCGAAATGTTTTTTGTACTGTAATTAAAAAATAAATTAAAAGTAGAAGAATTTACGTTGATTCATATTATAAATAAAGCATTTTTCTTTCGATATGCCAGTGTGTATTTATATTGCATAATTCCAAATAAATGAAAAGTATTGAGAATAAATAAAGAGAGCTAAATTACCTTGCTTAATAATGCTCTAAACAATGATGCATAAAAATGGAATAAGTAAGGAGAAGTTTTGTTTTTTAAACTAATTTCATGTTGTTAAAAGGTGCGAAAATAATTACTTGAAAAAATTTCAATTTGATAAATTGGGATACATTTTTCAATTTCTGTTTTTTTTTTTTAAACTTGATCATTCATTTTATTTAAAACTAATTCAGAACTTGTGAATAGCAAATATAAATTGGCATACGGGTATGAAATTACGTTTCTGCGAAATGCTTCTTTTCTTAGATATTAATTTCCAAATAGTTTTTTGAGTTGACCTTCCGAACAATTTTATTCAACGTTGTTCCATTCAGAGATAAGGTAACATCTTTAATTGAATGCCTTTTTCATAAAAGATATTTTTATTACTAATTTCTTTTTTGTTTTTGGAAAGATTTTCCAATAATTATTAAAGCATTTTCAAATAATTTTTTAAAAATAAATTTTTTTAAACATCTCTATATATAATCTTCTATACCAAAATTTAAGCCTTTAAAATAAAAGGTTGAATAAGAACTATTTGAAATAGTAATTTTATTAATTAAATATATATATTCCTTTTTTTCAAATAAAAAGATACGCACCTTTTTATTCATTGAGATGAAAATAAATGTCAAACATTAGTAAAAAGATATTAAATTCAATAAAATTTTAATAATGTTTCATTTCCTGGAGCGTTTAACAGTTCAATAATAATATGCTTCGTCAGAAAATTCCCGCGAGTTTTAACAATTCTAGCAAATATGTCGTTAATGTAGCGAATTTATTCCAAAAACGAAAACACTCGCTTATTTTATTTACATATAACGATTTCTCTAACACCACACCTCAAACGTCCCGTCTTAAAAACACCTCTAATCAGAACCGTGCTTTAATTTTTACGCAAATAATGCTACCAAGAGGTAAAAGTTTTAACAATTTGTTCCAAAGAACACGTCCTTATTCTTCCACTGGGAATAACACAACCGCGTTCGAAAATGAATGAGAGAGTGAAGAAGAAAGGTGAAACGGAAAAGAAAAAAAATATAATTCTTTAGCCTGAAGGTGTGAGAAGGCCTAACAAGAACCATCTCTAAGAATCAATTCTTTTTCCACATTCTCCCGATTTTCTCTTAGCTCTTTCGCCATGAAGACAACGGAGTTTTGGGAGAAAAATTACATGGTAGTTTGGAGAGATCAGAAGGTCGGGTCCCCAGGGAGGCTAGGTCCGAACTAGGAAGAAAACAGTTTTAGAGACGAGAAACACCCTATTTCTTTGGCTTTGATAGAACATTCGAACTTCGATAGTCTGTTTACTTTTGTTTCTGGTAATGGAAAAGTAAATGATGGGATCAGAATTTTTTAATGCAAATTCTTTAAAAACATATATTTATACATTTTTTATTTGTATGAAATATAATGTATTTTTGAGTTTTCTTTTTATACATTAAACAACAGAACAATACTGTTCAAAGTAATTTTATATGATTAGCGATGATAAACTATTTCCTAGGAGATTATAAATTTTTCTATTATTGGTAAAGATGGCAAACATTTTTCTAAAATTGGAAATCGTGGCAAACTATTTTCTAGGATGATAACTAAAGATGAAACAATTTTTTAAGATTGGCAATGATAGCAAATAAATTCCTATTGGGGATAACAACAATTGATTTCTAAGAATTAGTGACAATAACAAAACATTTTCTAGGACGGGAGATAATAACAAAAATTTTATGATATTCCTTTCAAGTTCAAGTTTTCGTCAGTTAAAAAATTATTTAGTTTATTTTTTTTATAGTTCGAAGTAGAAGGAGTGAGTATCGGAAAATATAAGAAGGTCTAACAAGAAAAATTCCCAAGGATTAGTGATGATAACGAATAATTTCTTAATCTAGGTGCAGCAACAATTAATTTCTTAGAATTAGTGATCAGAACATGCAATCCTACAAGAATTTTAGAAGATAAACAACTTGATAAGTTTATTTTCTTATAGTTCGCGACAGATTTAATTAAAAAAATTACAATAACATGACAATCATGATAACACATTTTTGATGGATTATTAGTAGAAATCTAAAACGATCACTTTTAGGTACATATAATATATCGATGTTTGTCATAAATAGCTGATTTTATTTTCTATTTCATTCATTTAAATAAAGTCTAATTATTGAATTTTCTCAAATGAAGCAATCATTTTGTTTTTAAATACATGAAAAGTAATTCTTATTCCCAAAGTAGAATGAATTCCAATAAAGAACAACATATCAAGAATGTGTATCAAGATGCTAATAAACAGTGATTAATTTTAAATTTTTAACAAAAGAAACATTCAAATTTCTGGAGATTAAATTGAAATAATTAGCCTGCCCAATTTATGAGCACCGGCTCCTTAAATGAGAAAAAGTAACATATCGTTACATTAATTAATACATAAAGCAAATTTAATGAATTCCAGCTTTAAGTACATTTTTGATACTTTTAACGAGAAAAAAGCTTTAAAGCGTCATTTAAAAGCAATATAATGGCAGTAAATGATCTAAGTAATTTTTAGTAGTTTGACATATTTTTAATATTGCCTTGTGTTTCCTTCATTTTCTACCAACGAAAAAAGAATCTGTAATATTCATTATTTTCAAAGACTACAAAAAAGCAATCAAGAGCATTATAAATTGTAACTTATATTAAATAGTATTCACTTTTTATGCCTGACTAAAAATATGGATTTTAGCTAATTTTCTTCATAATTAAATTATTATGAAGAGTTTTAATATAATTCAAGAAACTAAGAGCTTGTAACATAAATTTAAAATATTGAACTTGAAACAATTTTTTAAAAAAATAAATAAAAATTACTCCCAAGTTTTATTGAATACTCTCAGAAAAAAAACTCTCACTTTTGATTATTCAGAAATCCTTGAAATGTTATTGCTTTAATTTTGATAATCATCGTCAAAAAATCACGTGATTTGTGACAAAACGCGAACTCTTAAATACATGACAAAACCATTTCCTCAATTCAAAATCTCAACCTAGTGCATTGTGGGTGATTGGTAACTATGATGATGAGAATCGAATCAATTCTATGCAGTCGAAAATAAAAATACGAAACAAGCCGACCGGTCTGTAAAATGGTAGGAATTTGGCTTCGCACGTGAAAGATCAGGGGTTCGTATCCAGTTTAATTCATTGAATTTTTTAATCTGTTCTTCTTGCGTTGTTTGGGTTAGATTGATCCACCTATCTGGTATCCACTATAAAGTGATTATTAAAAAGCTTGATACATTGTACGCGCTACGAGGTTGCTACGAGGGGGAAAAAAAATAAAATGACGAAATATTTCTTTAGTTTTGACGAAATTTGTTTCCTCTAAAATGTCACGGTAGTTATTTTTTTACTTTGACGAAATTTTCGCCCGAAACATGTACCAGAAATTGGTTTCATCAAAAACGAAAAAAATTTCATGAACCTTGAATGTCTATTTTTTTGCAGTGTAGCACTTTTCCCTTTTAAATAAAACATTTTATTTCGAAATCAATTTGTGGTAAATTAACTAACTTTTTTTCTTCTATTTCATTCATAACAAAGATTTAAAAGCCTGTAGAATTGTAGCAACAAATGCTATGAATCTATGAAAAATATTTCATCCCATATTATTAAAAATACAAACGCAAAAAAAACGCCGTATTGTGGTAACTTTAAATTCTTTTTTAAACTCTCAAATTGATGCGTGAGATTTATTCATATTTCATATAGAAACGCATAAAAAATATTCAGTACAAATAAAATCCAGAACTTGAAGTTTGATACGAGTTCAAAATGTTAGAATAGTTTAAAAGGTTCATTGTGAATAATAAATATGTTTTGTTGTGTATATAATCATTCTTTTGGTTAGAATAATAGTTTTGTTTCGTGAAAACTGGCTTTCTTTTAGCTATTTTACTTCTTTTCTTCCTTTTTTAAATAATAAAAATCTCAATTCTTAATTGAAACGTGATATTTTTCAGGAAATAAAGTTTCATATTTCAATAATTATCGGAGGTAAACATGATATTTGATTGTTTGTATTTTTATACCGTCTAGACTTGTTTTGCGTTATATAATAATAGTTAAAAGCACTAGGTATTTTTTTGCATCTGATAATTGTTAATGACAATTTAAAATTGCATTTGTCATGATAATTCTGGGATTTATTTCAATAAGTATGCCGCGAGCAGTGATTAAATGGTCATACATAAAATAATAATATACTTCGTATTCCTTCAGAATGAATGAACTTCGATCGTTATCTGCAAAAAATGAAGCAATTTATAAATGTTTTTTAAAAAAAATATATTTCAAATGTTTAAGACTATTTATTATGTTGTAAAACTATATTTCTTCTTACTTTCATAAAGTTCAATGAAATTACGTTTTTTTTCACAGTTCAACTAAAATGGCCGTTTAAATTATAATATCTGAGATTTTCATTTTCCAGTAAATAATTACACGCTAAGATTGAGTGTATTGAATTTTAAATAAAATTCATTTTTTTTTCGAATGCAGTACATTGCACGCAAATCTCTAACTTTCATTCAATAAAACTAGTTAGAATTAAAACCAAAAGAGATGTAACACTGGTAGAGAGGTCTTGCCAATTCTCCAAACGCTCAGTAGCGTGGAGGTAGAAAGTTCAAATCCCAGTTATTCTTTTTGCATTTTTCTAATGACTTAATGACCTTCACTAATTTGTGCTTTCTTGACTTAAGCAGTAGTAGTACTTTATTTACATCGCACATGAGCAGCATAATGGGTTATTGGTGACTGCCTGGAAAACATCTCTGAGGATGACGCGAACATAGCTGTCACAATTTTGATCCTCTGCAAAAGGAATGGTTCCAGTGCTTTGGAAGCTCGCTGTCATGTACTGAAAATCGATCATCTTATGGTAGAACAGTTAATCGAAGACCGATACCGTACATCCTCAGTGCCTTTCCTGGTCAAAGAGGTCACCCACCAGTTCACTGAAAGCTTCCAGTGATACTTGACTTCTTCCGTTATGTATTGTAATCTGACACGTCCTCAAGAAGATAAAAAAAATTGTTGATAAAATTTCTACATGGATCTTTGAAAACTTACTGCTTTGCCTTTCTAATTTAATATTTTGAGAACAGAGATCCTCTAAAACAATTGTTTATTATATATAATTGAAAAGATAAAGAGGTGAAAGAGGTTCGAATGTTTTTCTAGAAACTAAGTTTTAAGTTCTCCTAGCTTAATCTAGTGGGAATCGTGTCTTAACGATCTGTCTATTGCAGGACTGACAATGACTTTCAAGTTGATTTTGCAACTACCCAAAATGCTATATATGTATGCGTATCAATAAGTAAATGAACTGAACAGCATGCCAGTACAATGATTTATAATTGGCTCTCTATCTGTTAGCTAGATAATATACAATAGATACAAACGAAATAGTCTATCTTATAGGGCATTTTATTCTTTTTCATGAATAGAATTTTCCTAACCCCCTATTTACTTCTTCAAAGTTGTTCCAATTTACGCATCCGACAAAGGCGGACGCTTGGGGTTGGAACAAATAAATTTTCTTTTGGTATGTCCTTTTTCCCTTTCTTTTTATTTTCCCCTTTTTTGTGGGGACAAATCCTATCAAAGTAAATGGGCCTAAGATTATCCTTTCATAGCCTCACTCGCGGCCATAGCTGGAGACGCCAATTTTCTCTTCGATAATTACATTTGGGTGCTATTCCCGCTTAATCGGTGATTGTTACGCGAAAATCGAAGACCAGAAGAAAATAAAAACAACGCCAAATAAAAGAAGTTGGAGGGAAAAGAAGGGATTTTTCTTATGTATGATTAGAAATGTGTTAGTTTAATATTTTATGATGCGCCGATGAATAGTCAAAAGTTTAGCACTTTATTCTGCTTCATTTTGCAAAGACATTATTTGATTTTACTTCATCATATGTTTTTTTAAAATAAAAAATCGTATAAGAAAATTTCCAGTAATTTCTTTGAAATTGATTACAAAACTGTATAAATGAAACATTTTAATTATCATTTGCGTGTATTTTAATATTTAAGTAAATGTTAACAAATGAAATATTAACTCCAAAAGGTTACTTAAAAGGCACTAGTAACGATCTTAGTTGGCAGTTAGGTTAGGTCTAAGATACTGAAATGCAAATCAACATGTTAAGACATTAGTGGAGAAAATAAGTAGAATTATGTTTCAATAAATATTTTTGTAAAAATAATGAAATAAACATATAAAATAAGCGAAGATAACGATAAATTATTATTAAGGTGTTTTTATAAATTTTCTTTTAAACGATATTGTAGATCGTATAATTGAATGAAGATTTCATTATTACAATACGGCTTGACTGTACCAAAGATATACAGTTTTACGTGGCTTAAGGATGTTAACTTAACAGCGTTAAATAAGAAGAATGAGGAAAAATCAGTAGTGGTTTTATTTTTATTTGACATGTATTTCAACATAGCTGTTCAGTTGTAAGTATAATCTAGAGTCCCTTTAATTGAAGTCAGAAAGTCAGTTTAGTTCATTTTTCAATAATGGCAGGCTGATATTCCGGTAACCATAGATAAGCACAATGAATAGTAGGAAGTACTACATCCGATTCATGCATAACATTTAGAATGTGGATGTGAATTCTGATTTTAAATGATTACGTGATCTATGTTTATGAAATTTCCTTTTTTTAGTCGTTATCATATAGTTCATAGTAAGTACTCAATCTTCACTATGTGATAAACAGAGAAATGCAATATAAGTCGTGATAAAATGCGAGTATTAAATCTGATACATTTTACTTAAATATTAGAATCCCACTTTTTTTAAATGCAAATGATACATTACATTCAAATAAATGAGAATAGAAATATTTTTTTATAAAGAATGCTGATTGAATGCAAATAATACAATGCATTCTAAGATATAACCATTAGAATTTTTTCTTACAAAGAAAGCTGAATGAACGTAAATAATACAGTGCATTCTAAGATATAACCATTAAAAGTTATCCACATAAAGAAAGCTGATTGAATGTAAATTATACATTCAATTTGATAGCATTGAAAAAATATTATTTTCAATTATGAATGTTAGTTGAGTGCAAAGATTTAATTACATTCTGACACATAAGTTTAATTTTTAAAAAAATAAATAATGAATTTTGATTGAATGCAAATGATACTTTGCATTCTGACAAGAGAAAATTGAAAAGAGAAGAACGACTTTTAATGAAACTTACATTTTATTTAAAATGTTTTTCAACGAAGTAAAATAATACTTCTAAACAACATTTTTTTAAAATTACACTTTAAACAAATTACAACGAAATATTATTAATTAAGAAATAGAACATTCAGAAATAAGAACGTTAATTAATAATTAGGAAGTAAAAAAAACACATATATAGTTTCAATGGTCATTGAAATATGAGCATGCCCTGTTCGTACCTAATTTGGCGACATATACTATTATATAAATGAGCGTGACTCACTCGATAAAAGAAAATAATAGTCCAGTTTCCGTGTGTCAATCCAACACACCCACATTAATTGGACATTTGTCTCCCATCGCCCCAAAATGTTCCAACTGAGAAACAAATTTATTACTAAAAGCTACAAATGGACGATAAAAGCCCTACATTTCCTTTACACAACTAAGCACAAATTTCATGACCAGTCCACCTTTATGCTGTTATTTAGTTCTAAAAAATGCATTTCTTCTCTTTTTATTTATATTAAAAGTATATTTCTGTGTTATTGAGTGTAAGACTGTAAAAAAAAACTATGAAGTAAAGAAAAAACTGTACTATAATAATGGAAAGTTCAAGGCAAAAACTAAATTTTCGTTACTTTCAAAAAACAGTTAAATTTATCTTCATGCAATGGAACGTAGTTTCGGGTATATTTAACAGTTCAACAATTTGAAATTCAATTATCAGTTAGAATATTAATGATATAAAAGTTAAAATTTCGTAAACAAAAAAAGAAGAGTTTTGGAAAAGTAATATTAGTTTTCTAAGAATATAAATATTCTCATAGAATACCGATATTGGCATAAACTATCAACATTGTCAGAGATAATTAACATTTTCTTAGAATATTTTCATTCTCATAGAATATTAATACTTCCATAGCACATTAAATTTAAATTTATCACAGAATATTAATATAAAAATATTAATATTTTCATTATAAATTATTAAGATCAGTAGTGACAGGATAGAAAAGAAACTTCTTAGACAAAGTATAGAACCTTGTTGTAAAGCTTTATTTTCTTTCGCTAAGACAATAAGTTTATTTCTCACCCATGAAAGTTTTTTGAATACCAAAAACGAACATCTAAAAGTATTTTAATATAGCACACAGAGTCGAAGATATTGGAGAATGCTACAAGATACAATTTCCTTACATTCTGCAGTATCAAAATTACAACATCATTCACCAGACTTGAATAGAATGAATTTGTCTGTTCAGTTCGTCTTGTGGATGATGGTTTGTGCTAAACCTCATTGAACTTTGGCACACAAAGAAATCTTTTGCAAGAAGTTGGATAGATAAAATAATAGTACATGAAATAAAATTAAAATGTTTTTTAAAGACTTAAAGGACTACATAATGACCGAAAGTTATAAGAGATAAAATTTGTAAATAGGGCTCCAAATGCAAATGTTTTCCTGTTTATTTGAAGCTATACTGTAGTTTTTTTTTAAAAAAGAATCAAAATTGTAGTGTTTTAATCGGAAAGTTGTATCTAGTTATAAAGTTAATTTAAAGCAATATTTTCATCCCAAAAAGTTACGAACCTTCAGACCAGATTGACTTCTTTTGGTGACTATTCTTAGAAAACGATTACATTATTCAGATATGACATTTACATATAGAGTGATACCATATCAGACGGACCAATTTAAGAAAATTATTTTTTACGAATATGAATAAATTCTTTTTGTGTATTCACATTTGGAAATAAAGCATTTTAGGCTTAAATATATATTTCTAATATATTTTTGACGTATATATTTATTGACGAAACGGTGTAACTGGAGATTTTCTTTCTTTAAAATGAGTTATAACGAAAGTTAAAATAAGTATTTAAACTGAAATGAGTTAAAAAGCTACTAAATATTTGAACTGCTACAGTGTTTGGAAAGCAAAAAATCCTGGGGGAACAAAATTAATGACAAAGTATCTCTGATGCTTTGTCTAAGCCACAGTGATGAATGTACCAGAAGAACGACACACATGAGAAGGCACTTTTTTCGGACTCTTCTAATTTCTCAATTTCTGCATCAACAAATCTCTGAATCCCACTCCAGACGGAACCTTTTTTTTTCTTTCCAGAAGCAGGCTGAGATGTGCAGCCAAGTCTAACCTCAGCTGGAGGATACTCTACCTCATCTTTGGGGAGGAAAAACAGATAAAGAAAATGTGCCAAAACTCGAGGGAAAGTCTGGGGACTAAAAACAGTAAACAAGAAAAGGAGGGTTTGGAAAAGTTCCGATCCAATTGCCTTGTCAGGGTTCATTGACAAGAATAGGTTACCAAAGTCCTTCCCTATCCTAAAGATCATCCAGGGGGACGAGGAAGGAAAATTGAGTTGGCAGAGTTTTTGGAGTGGGCTCTTCTGGGGAAAAGAAGGAGCTTGGACCCTTTTCCCTCTGTTCAAAAAGATCTTCTCCACCCTTGCTTAGGATAGAAGTAGAATGATTTCAATTCCTCTGCATTACACCGAGAACGAATGATTATCGCCTTTAAGTTAAGGATTCTAGTAGTTTTAGGATTTAAAGGCAGCCTTGAAGGGATGCATAGTTTTAAGTTGGTAGTGACTTATTGGATAAGGGATAAAATTTGTTACAAGTGATGATGCAATATTTTTACTGCAGTAATATACCCCACGGCTTTTTAATCTAATTATTTCGCAGTTTCTAAAATTTTTATTCATTTTTACTTGCGGTTGAATAGGTATATAATATAAGTTCTATGAATAAAATAGCATTTTTTAGAACAAATTTCAGTTCAATAGATAGATTACAATCTTTACAAAATTTAATAATTTTTAAGTTCATATCACGGTATTGAATGATGATCTTAATCAGCAAAACTAGGATTATCTCCTATTATCCGAATTAATACTGGTTGAAGAGGTATATAAAATATAAAATAAGTGTGAGGAATAAAATAGTGTTCGTTAATAAAAATTTCAGTGCGACATAGAGATAAAAATTATTAAATATTTTAAATATTGTTAAGTTAATATCATGGCATTGATTGATAAAGTTAATCATCAAAAATAGGGTTATCTTCTATTATTCGAGTTAATTAATCATACGCTTCTTTACAATCATTGTTATATAATCAAAGAAAAAAATCATTCTTCTTGGTAGTAAAAAAAACATATTGATTAAATGACTACAAAAATGCATTATTTCCATTTATTTTTGTTTTTTTACAATTTTTGAATATGTAATTATTTTTCTTCCTTACAAAATTTGCATAATTGTATATCAAAGTAACTTATATCCGTATAATTAAAAAGTTAAATATTGTAAAGTCAGTTCCAAATATATTTTGCGTTTTGTTTTCAATGAAAATGAAAGATTCAATTGGTAACATGGGCTTTGATCTATGATAAATAGCTTGTTTTTATGAGAACCGTCTCAACTCGAACGCTGTTATAGTATAATTACTCGCAATATTACTTCAATCAATAGGAAATTAATTAAAATTCAAAGCATATAAGGCTACAGATAAAAAAAACTAAATTGATTGCTCCAACCAAATGTAAAGTACAGTCGATTTGCACAGTTGCTATAGCGTGATTCACTACTCTCTAACATTAATCAATATCGGAAAATATATGGTTATTTCTCGCTGAATTCGAATTGGAATATCGTAATTATTCTGCGGGTCGCAATCGTTAGGTTGAAAAGGGAAACCTGGATACATGTTAATTTTAAATGTACGAATGCATAAACACAAATCTTATGTTTAGATGTGAGTAATTATATACTGGGTATACTTTGTATATTTATGCAGCTTTGTTTAAACCTTTACGCGATGATACTATGTATATTGAAATAATAACTTGTTTCGAACTTTTGTAAATATATGTATTTGTAAAATTACTCGATATGCTGTGAAAAAAATTATTTACATTAACATACAAATTTTATGTGTAATATTTTATCTGTCTAATGCGTTAAAGTGTTTATAGTTATAATGTTATTAAAATTATCAGTTTCATCATGATCAGAAAAAATAGCAATTCCATTGCAATAATTTCGGGATATACAGATGTAAGTTAAATTTACTGAATTGTAAGTTAAATTGAAGTAAAAATCATTCTCCCACACTTACTACAATACCAATTTCTAGAGAAGGTAACAGTAATTTATTATTCTATTAATTCCACTAAATTAATACCAGTTTAAACCCATATTAAATAAGAGTGAGGCAGCTTTGATGGAAATAAAATGTTATTAAAATGGGTTTTATATCTCTGAATTCTTAGTAAATGATTTATTTAGTTTATAATTTAAATTTGTGAAAATTATTTTTTTTCGTGTTTAAAACTTTGTTTTGAGCATAAAATACTGATTAATTTATTACCTGGTAAAATGATTTTATCTTATACTGAGAAAGATAAATATAGAGCTAAGAGATTGATATATGCTATAAATACAAACCTCTTTTTACAGTCATTATTTTTTCTACATTGTAATGCATAAAATGAGAAAAAATTGTGCTTTTAAGGAGAATGACTTTACATTATCCGTATTTTACAAAAATATCAATTAAAAAAAAATGATGGTAGAGTTTTTTTTTTTTTTAAATTAAAAATTTTGAATAAAACTACACGATTATTTTTCGTCACTTTACTGATCTTTGTATTAAGTAATAAAAAACAAATTTAGAAATTGAAAACAAATGCAATTAAAAACAAATGAAACAATTAAATTTAATTTCAAATAGTTCATTTAAACTAAGTGCAATTCTTCCAACATCCTTCAAGAGAAGTTAATATAAATTCAACACACTGTAAGCATTAACTAACCCACCAAACACCATGCAATCAAGCAGAAATACATACAGGAACCCGACAATGCTTAACTTCTTTTACGGTCAACCTAATACAGAAGGCTCAAGCCTTAGTGCACCGTGAATACTAACTTTTGCAACATTTCATAGCAATATAAATTGCAGATTTTAAATTTTTAAAAATATCAGGAAATTTTTTTCTAATCAAAATATGAACTACTAAATAACCATACGTAACAAAAGCTTATCATTTTCTTTCAAAATTGATCTGAAGTTTCCTTAAGCAATTTAAAAACTTCCACTACACAATCAAACTATCTAAACCGGACGCAATTCTTTCAAATTTACTCATCCTTCACCATCAAAAAACTTTTTTTTCTTTCCAAAAAGTAAAGATAAGCTCAACCCACTGCAAATATTGACAAACCAACCCAACAGCATACCATCAAGCCGAAACCCGACAGTGCTTAATTTCATTTCTTCATTAATCACAGTCAAGCCTTCGAGAAGGTGAATGGGGCTTTAAGCCGTTTTGTACCCTGTTGTGTGTATAAAACTGTGTCAGCTTCTTAGTGGGCGTATTTGATGCACAGGATCTCCCTTCGTGACCAAGAGAATCTGGCGTACATTTCAGCAGAACCGGTATGCCCAATCTCGGAGTTAGTTCTTCAACTCGTGCCCAGGGTTATGTATCGTGTCAGAGAGCAGTTAGAAAGCACGCGACCACGTGGGTCACACACCCTTTTCCACTTTGGGGATGGTGCCTCTCGTTTACCCCCATTTCTTGGGTCTCTCGACTTTAGGGAAGTGTTGGAGTCACTGAAGATGCCGAGAAGAGCGTTAAATGATGCTTTTCTTGGGAAGTTCTGCTAGACTTCATTTATTTTTACTTATGGTTTGTGTTATTCTTAAAGACGTCTTGACGTTGTTTTCTTTGACTTTTTTTTTCCGTTGAGGAAATATGTGGTATAGTTTGGGAGTAAATCAACCGTCAGAGACTGTAAATTTAATATAAAAGGTAAATGACTAATAAAAAAAATTCAACGTTTCTTGAAAATTCAACAAAGATCATGTTACATTTCAAGTTACTATTAACGTATACATGGATTTACTATTTGTTGAATAATCAAAATTGTCTAATCATATATTTGCAATGCGGGGTAATTTGAAAATACTTATTTTTTAATTTAAAAGGCAAATAGCTAAAGAAACAATAATTTTTTCTTCGAAATTGAACTAATAGCTATTACAATTTGTTGAATTATCTAAAGTTTTTAATATATTAATATAAAATATTATTAAAATTCTACAAATAGTGATTTGTTTTTCTTTTTATTAGATATTTGTAAAATAGGAAAAACAGTAACATGTAGGTGGAGAATTAGAGTAAATTACAAAATACTAATTTTTTATTAGGTTTTGATATTAAAAGAGATTTATAAATTTTACAAATAGTGAAAACATAATATTTTATTTAATAACGCTTGAAATAATTTTTCTGCTAAAATAGTTTTTTAAAAAAACTGAACATTTTAAAACGAATTTACATTTTTACACTTGCTTACCTTATTTCGCATTTACTATCCGCAAATTTTTTGGCTTTTGCTTCATGATAATATAAAATTCACATGCTGTGTAAGGTAGATATAACTATATATTTTATGAAATTTTCGAATCTTTCAATTAAAAAGTATAATGAAAATTAAATTGAAAGCTAGTAATGCTTATATCTATATTTCTCGTGAATTTTAAATTATTGAAATAAATATATTAATGAATTCTATAAAAATGACTGATAACTTTTGATAACAAACGGCAGTATTGATATATTGAAATTAGCGTTTGCTACACTAACAGCATATTAAAAGTTATTATAAAATAACAGTGTAGCATTGAATGGCAGTTATAAATTGTTACAAATTACCATTAGCAGTAAAGCTAGGCTTTAATTTTTGTGAGTCAAAAATCTTGCAGATAAATATAAAAAAACGAGTAGATTAACAAAGTTAAATCAATGAAGCACTAACTACTAATAATGCAGTTATCCTTCTTTACTCGATTGGACTTATCTGATAAATTTCTCTTAATTTAAACAAATCAACAGCAATCTTTATAAATTGTTTTCAATTAAACTCACCTAAGTAGCAACAAATGGGGAATTTATGAGAAAATTTAATAAACATTCTTAATTCAGATAACTTCATTCAATCGTCAGGTGCTTGTAACATGAATGAAGTCAGGATGAACTAAACAACGCGTTCTTATCACTGATAAAAACGCGTTACATTTCTGCAACGTCATCGGTCATCTCCTACTTATTTCATTCAACGCTAGTCGTAAAGATTTACTTTCAAACTTTATTTTTATCCTAATCGGAAACAAACTGTTCAGTCGCAATCGTGTGAAAATCGCCAAAGAGTTCGATCCTCAGTAATATCTGTCACAATGTTTACAAAATCATTTCCCGACTCTCACATCCTTTTTTGAACAGGGCAATCCTTGCTTTCTGCACTCCGTAAAGATAGAGAAAACCGTTTAAAATAAGTGTTTTCCTGCGATGACAATAGAAAGATAAGCAATACTTGAAAGATGTTTCTTTTTGGTAACTGTACTGAGAGTAGTATCTGACAGATGGATTTTTTTTCCTTCTAAGGCTACAAACGTCTCGAACTTTTATAAATATTTTGCAGAGCAGACTTTCTTTGTTGAACGGGATCAGATTAAGGAGTTTTTTTTTGTTTTGAAAATCAAAATTAAAAACTTCTCTAGTTAGATAGATTTTCAGAACTGAATATCTATCAAATGGTATCAGAATATCCAGACAACTAAAGGGGAAAAGTAAATGCTAATTAAATAAAATATTTTTTTTTTCATGACAAAAAAAGCTAATTCGAAAAATGTTGTTACTTTAACTGTTACTTAACTACATATATATATATATATATATATATATATATATATATATATATATATATATATATATATATATATATATATATATATATATATATATATATGTATATATATATATATATATATATATATATATATATATATATATATATATATATATATATATATATATATATATATATATATATAAACACAAATAATAAAATAATATAAAAATAATGTAAAATAGAAAACTATTAATGGGAAAAAACCAAAAGTCTTCCTCAGGACACTTTTTTTGGTATAATTTAATGCGATATTTCTGAATAAAGAACAATTATCCTAAGATAAAAATTATTCTTTATAATGTATATATATATATATATATATATATATATATATATATGAATAGTTCCATGAATTATTGGATGGTGTTTACCCATATAAACCAAAACTTGTCTAACAAATTCCAGGTAATCCAGTCGAACGGTGTTATAAACTAAACTTGACTTTGGGATGTTTGATCATTATAAATATACAGAAATAATACTCTTTGAATAAAATTACATGAAGCAAAAGTTTATAGCAAGATTGCAATTCTTACATGGCTTTAAAAAAATTTTACAATTCTTATAATGTAAAAAATAATGTTTACAAAGTTTAAATATAATAAATTCTATAAATTAAAGAAAAGTTCTGTAAAAATAAACATATCTAAATGTGACAAAAAAGTATAACCAAAAATTCTCAAATTTATTATAAATGTTCAAAAACAAAACATTTTCGAGTAACGTAAAACTTTACTACCGAAATATTAAAATCTGTATAAGTAAGAAAAAAAAATAGTTGATGCGCTGACATCGCCAACTTGCGCCAAATCAAACAGAAAAAAAAGCAGTAATATTCTATGGCAAAGGTTAGATACATAAAAGTGGAAATATGGAATACTTTATGTATTTCGAAGCAAAAAGTAAAAGAGAAAAATCCTTTGTGATCTAAATAACGGTTCAAGTTTATTTTCAGAAAAGGTTAGGTAGTTGAAATGAAAAATTCTCTTACGCTGTAAAAATTTGTTGAGTAAGGAACACCTCTGTTTCATGTGCTGGCGATGTTGTAGCATTAGACCTTTTCTCCTGTTATATATATAACTATAACAGTTGATTTATACATTCCAAGTGTTTTAGAACTCCGTGATGGTACTTTTTATTGTTATTTTTTGAAGGTGAGGATAGAGGGTTTTCTTTTATTGTTTTGTAGATAGGTTTTTGTGATTCTAGGAATACTGGTGCATGCTACTTAAAATATTTTTTCGACAGCTTTGCTTTAATTACTGTTAGTGATTTTATAGAATTTTTAAGTTAATTTGTAAAAAGTCAGCTCATAATAAAATATGTAATAGATAGCGATAATTTGTAAATAGATAGCGTATATAAAATGAATACTCCTAAGACTTGAGACGGAAAGATGTATTTGCCAATAGTAAAAATTCTTTTGCGTGAAGATATTTTAAGTGAAAAAAGTTGACTAGTTTCGAGCGCCCAAAACAAAGCGCTCAGTCTCTAAACTTAGCACCAGGAAATATTGTGGTACTGAAGTATAATATATGGCTCAATTCGGTTACTTTGCAACAAATAAACATTAAACTACAAATGTAACAAAACTTAAAAATGGTGATTTATATTAGGATAATTGCAATTCATTTTTTTAATTGAACGAAAGTTCACACTAAGCCTTTTGTTAAGCCTTTAACTTTAGGCTTTTCGTTTAAAACCGATAATTTGGAATTCATTAAATAAATGCTTTTGCTTTTTGGACAAGATATTGGAGGATTGCAATTGCGATTTGTATGGAAGGTTCAATCACTTAGTAAATGTCTGGGAATATTTTTCAAGCTTCCGATTTTGCTACATCGCTAAAGAACATGTGACTTATTAATCAGGTGTTGTTTTCGTACATTTTTGAGATGAAATGTATGTTTTAGTTTCGGAGCTGACAAATTACAACAAACGTGTTTTGATTAATTCACAGCGTAATAAAAGAAGCGTAAAATAGAACTTTTTCATTTGCGACAGTTATAAGATATCAGAAAATATAAAAAAGGCCAAGATTACTTATGTTTTTCACTTCATTTATTTGTAAGTTTTGACTGTTTTTATTTCATTTTATATTAAAAATTTATATCATTGTAATATTTTTTGGTATTTCTGGTATTTTATGTGGAATATTTAAGTGATTAAAGGTAGTTTCAGCACTAATGCAGATAATAAAGCATAAAACACCATAAAAATACTATTCTTGACAGATGATATTTGTAGTAATACATGGGACTTGAGTATTATAAAAATAATACTTGGAAAATAATACAAAATCAATATTTTAAAGATAATTTTAAAAATATTTATATTATTGATGAAAAATATTTTTGTTACTAAGAAATACTTATTAAATTATTATTTTGAATAATTTGAAATAATGCATTTTTTGGTATTCAAATATGTAATTAGACATACCTTCATTGGATTCTTGATTTATAAAAAGTTCAGTGAAAGATTTTTTTTCACTCACCTGTAAAAAGAAATATAAAAAAATTAGAATTATTAAAATATATATTTTAAAAAGGAAAAAAACAAATGAGTATTTTTAAAAATAAAAGCTGAAATGAATAAACGAATGTTTATTTTCGCAAATTAAAAAATAGAGTTAGAATAAAAAAAAAAAAACTTGATTTCAAAAATTGTCACGCGACCAAGAATTTTAAATGGCTGTAAAAACTTTAGACTCGAATATTAGGTTAAATTAAGTTCAGAATAAGTAAATCTGAATAATAAAATCACTATCAAAATTACTTCTTGTAAGAATTTTTAAACACTTTGGTACCATTATAAAAAGTAAAAAAATTGGGATTGAAAACAAATATAGCAGCAAGTTACCTTATCATGCCAGAAAAATTTATAGCGGTAGCTGAACAACCCACACGCCAAATAAAACATTTAATAAATACTCAAAATGCAATTATTTTGCTAGATTTATCACTCAGTTACAAGGCTAATGATGTAATAAAAATGTTTTGTTTTTTATATGAACATCATTAAATCCAAGCAAATAGCTAATAATTATTATTTTTAAAGTTTTTTCTAAGCATTTGTTAAAAGATATTTAAAGAAAGTGACGACAACATGAAGCTACTGAACTTAAAGTCTCCTAATCTCTAAATGTTTCGGTGTTTTCAATAGACAAAAAAAACGTAGTTCTATTTCTGTCTTTTTGCATTGGGTGCTTTCAGAAAGTTTAAAAGAAGACATGATGTTGTCCTTTTTTTCTAAATGACTCAATACGTAATATAAGAATCGCATACTTTTAGAAATGCTAAAGTACATTGAACTATATCATTGTGGAACTGAAATTTAAATATGGCACCAATTTAAACCATATTATAGTTTAAATTGAGCCAATTTAAACCTGAGTGAACGATAATATGCATTGTGAAAAATTTACAATGCATATTGGAATTTGCAGAATACTGGATAAAGTACTAGCATTTATTGTGAAACATCGGTAAAATCCATTTTACCGTAATTTTTAATGTAATATTTATTTAATTAGTGAATTGTTACTGTAAAAATTACGATATATCTGATTTTTTGACCTTTAATATCTTCCAATAAAAATGGATCTTAAGGTTACTTTTCACTGTAATTTTACCGAAATTTTTACACTTTGGTTAAACTTGAACGGAAAGTGCTCAATTCAATACCTTCTAAAGGTACCAGCAAATTAACGCAGTATAGTTGAAGGTTATCATGGTGCAAAGATGAAACAAATTTATATGATTGTCGACTTTAGTGTTATTGAATTTTTTTAATCTATGTAATTAAATTTATCAATACATAGATTGGAGAAAAATGTAAACATATTGAAGCAAAAAAAATATGATGTTAATACTTTTACCTATGCAATAACAATAATTCTAAAATTCTGAATATTATTCCACCCGCCATATCTTTTTAATATTTGCTTAAATTAGACACCAATTATTAAAAAGAAATAAATTTAACGTGATAAACTTGAGTGTTAGATAACAGACGCATACATAAACCAGATTATTGTATGCGTTAACTATATGATTATAGTTAACATTGTTTTAGACACTTTATGCTATGTCAAAAAAGAAAAATTGGCTCTTTTAATTTTTATTTTCTTCATTGTTTTTTTTTTTTTTAAATTATATTTCCTTATATTTTGCACTTGGCTCCGTTTCATTAATTAATCAATAGAGATAAAAAGTTCATCGTAAATAGGGCGCAAATAAATTAATTATTTAATTTAATTTTATAAAAATTTTAACTTCTCTTAAGAGCTCAAGAAATCGAAAAAAATATAGATTTTAAGAATGTAAGATCTTTTATATAATAAGTTGCGCGACATTTCTTTCAATTTGCATTATGCGTTAAAGAATGTAAGAAAAGAAAAGATGATTTATAAGGTCCTGTCATAAGAAAGGGTTTTACTTGCAATAAAGAGAACGTTTCGGAAGCTGTCTAGTGATAGATCACATTTCTTTTTTCCTGTTTTTTAAAGAAAATTTCTAGTTAGAGCTTGCTACCGATAGAAATACATTGTTTGTGGTTTGGAGCAGGACTAAAAACAATTTTTCTTTAAAAAATAATTATAATAAAATTATAATGAGATAATCTATTTAAAAATAAAAATAAATAAATAAATATTTTGCGATTAACTACACCACGTAAAGTAACTATTTTTTTATTTATTTTCCACGCAATAAGACAAATTCGCATTCTTTCATAAGACAAATTCGCAATAAGACAAATTCGCTCTCTTTCCTGAATGAACTTTCTATTATTTCATATTGTCATACTATCAAATTATTAAAAATTCATTCTAATTTGAATTCTACTTATATCATTTTTAATAATATATGAATATACATTTTCTATAATATTCCTATTGTAATATTTCTTCTAATGTTAATAGATAAACTTATTTCAAATGAACTTACTAACAAAGTATTTCTCAAACAGTATTGTCAAAATTAAATATTTCGAAACTTTCCAACTTAGAAACGGCATTTAGAGAAGAATTCCGTGCCGAGTCTCATCAGCAGAAGGGAAAAAAATATAAAAAAAGGTAAAAGTTGATGAAGATATCTCCCGGATATTTTTTTTTTTAAAAAGAAATTTCTCCTCATCGTGCCAAACTGACTTTTCGAAGCTAAAAATCACTTTTGATACATTGTATATATGTTTTACCGAATGTAAAAATTCTTTCTTCCCTTTAAAAAAAATAATAAAAAAAAAGCTTTCTGCGTGCATCTTTTTTAGTGAAATGAAATCTTGAAACGATGAGTAGTTAATAAACTTTCTTTCTCGAACGGAGTTTACATCTGTAAGCTGTCATATAAGGTAGTTATATTTCAAGCCTCCAATATTCTCCATCCCTGGAATACACGCAACATCATCAATGAAAAAGGGAAAAAAGAATTTCAACGTTATCATCAACAGAAAACTAGACCTTATCTTCTCTTTTGAATAACGTAGAACTCGCCTAAAATAAGTTAAAGACAAGTAAAAGTGAAAAATAAATAAAGTACAACCTAGTCCATCGTTTTATTTCCCTACACTAGTACTCTCAGCAAACCTATTTCAAAAAGCATGCATATAACCGAGCGAGGGCAAAAAGAAGTAAAGAAAGAAAAAAAAAATCATCTTGCGCTTCCCCATCTCAATCCACAACGAGAAGTCCCGATCATTTTTTCTCCTTTTCCTCTAAAAATGTGCAAGGGATTGGAAGAGTGTCTAGAAAAAAAAAATTTCGATTTACAGATGGGAATTTAAAATCGCCTTTTGTGTCTGCAGTTAACATTTATTCAATTAGTTATATTTTAACGTAAATTGTTAATCAAATGAAATATGATATAGAATTTATTTTAACTTTTTGTCTATTTTACAAAGAAAACATAATGGTTCAAAATATTAATTTTAACATTTTAACTATAATATTCCAAAGGGAGACGATTTTTTTTACAATGCAACAATATGCAATTGAAATTAACATTCTATATTGAAAGCAAATAGTTAAGTCTGTAACGAAATCTATTTCATATGTTTCGTTTATTACTTTGTATTTATGAATATTTGCCTGTTTTTTTTCTTCGTATGCTTCTAGTTAAATAAAGATAATTTTAAATGTTATAGTTAAAATACATAGACATTATTAGTTGTATAAAACTGATATTCCTATTTGTTTTAAAATATTGATTTCAAATTCAGAAATTAACAATTCCTTTAGTATTAATTTTGGTTGTTTTTAACAATATTAACTGTCTAAAACAAGCACAAATGGGAATGGTTCGAATTTAGAACCTGATTTAAATGTTTTTCATAGAACAATTTTAATCGAACAATTTCATTATATTTTAAATCAAATAGATTTATAATTTATTGAGTGAGGTATTTTAACTAGGTTGAAAATTAAGACTTTTAATACAATGTTAGAAATTTTAGAATCTTGAACAATATTATATAAAATTTCAGCAAACTTATTATAGTGTTAAATAAAATTAAATTATTGTATACTAAGAAAAAAAGTATGGTCAAAACTACCAGAATAAGGTAAATTTATCGTGTTTCTGCTTCTATGGGGACACATAAGAGCTCAGTGATCAAAGCACTTTGGTAATGATTTTAGTAAAAATATCAATAATATATGGTTTTATAATATGTGGTAATATTTGGTAATTTTATCATGATACCTCAGAGCATGGCATAAAAATCATATATTCGGTAAGATTTACTTTTCAGTTTTTTTTTTATTTTTTAATAAATGTGAGGTAATAAGAACTAGTTACACATGGCTGTGCTGTTTATCCTTACTGCAGAAAATACCAGATATTACCAGAACTGCAAGAAAATATTTTTTATCAAACCCTGTGAGAACAAGTCGAAAAGGAAGATCGACAGTGGAAGGTCATCAACACTTTGATAATCTGAAACTGGAGGGCAGTTGCCAAACAGAGGGACAGTAGGAGAGAACTCCTAAGAAAGGCCAGGGCAGACCCAGGGCTGTTGCGCCAGTGAAGAAGAAAAAATAATTTGATAATTTCTTCCAAAGCTGTAATAGTTTGATAATTTCTTCCAACCCTGCTTATTCTGAAATATATATAAATAGTAAAGTATTCATTGATTTTAATAATTTTTATCTTGGTAAGTAAATAGCGCTAAATTAGCAGTTTTTTTTAAACAGTAACAAATGTTTTTAATACTTAAGTTTTTTGCTCGTTTTAAAGCCAATAGAATTTTTTGTGGCAAGAGAGCATATGTAAGTAAAAATGCTTTGCTTCAAATTTAAGACGAATTGTGACTTTTTTTTATTTTCTTAGACAAAAAAGAGCCTTAAATTAATAAAGTTCTACTTTTTAAGCTTGGAACCCTTGTTTTTTCTTTTAGTTCACTAAAAGGAACACAATTTTTATGCATTTCATATAAAATCAGCAACTTTTGCGACTGTTATTTCTTTGTTTAGCAAATGCCTTATACAGAAAAGTACAAGCACTGCTTCGTTGTGGCAGAAAAGCACTCATGCACCCTCCGCACGAATGCACGCTTGAATAATTGATCAAAAGATCGTAAATTTGGCGGGATGCTCTTCTAGTGAAGTTCGCCAGTGGGAGATGGGTCGAAAAGGGGAGACGAGGGAGAGGTGGTGTGAACGTGACCAACCTCCCCAAAAATCTTCTGCCATCTTGAATTCTTCTACGAATGTATTCGCCTTAGAAAAAGGAAAATTTTATGCTGAATAGAATGATTTGGCGGGTACTTTAAATCAAACCACGTTAGGCAGTTAATAGTTCATTTTGATAGCTAAAAGCAAGTTATTGTGACGCATAAACTACAATAGTTTTAAAAACATTTTTTAATCTCAATTGAAGGGAACATAAAAAAATAAAATGCATATTTGTCATATGATTATTATTTTTATGCCTTATTTGACTTTACATGTTAAGTTTGAAAATTTTTTAAACGATACACAATGGCTAATGATTAAGGTTATATTATAGGGAGAAATGCGTAAGATCGGGCAGCAATTTTTCAATCCAGGGGCCTTAAACAACCCACTTTTCTGTTTGGCATTTTCATGAACTAGAAAAAAAAAACTTGAACTTTAAATTTTTTTTCTAGTTTAAGGTAACAATCTTTTTCAAATAAATTAAAAGCTTGCTTTATAATTGCGATCAGCTATAGTAAAGAGGAAAGTCTGAAAAAAAGTGAGATGATCGTCCCTGGAATAAAAATTAGCTACCGGATAGTTAAAATACGAACGCTTGTTGAAGTTAAACTATATGATCTAGTAACTAACAGATTTTATCAAGACATTCATTGTTTAACTGTGTACAATATATCATTTCAGAAAAGTCACTGTTCTAATTTATTATGATAAATTTTTTTTTCAAGAAAAATCAAATATTTCCGACCTAGTGAGCTAAGGCCGGATATTTAGCAATGCTAGAATGTAATGAAAAATAGTAGCAGACATTTCTATTTTTATTATTATGACGTAATGATGTAATGCAATGTAATCTTCTTCACCGCTGCTTTCATGGGCTCAGCATAGGTGTATTTTCATTTTACCGTAAATGTTTTTCGTTAAGAATAGAATTGTTTTCGTTCAGAATAGTAATTAAATTTTATTTTTAACAAAAATTTTCATAAAAATAAAGACTTTTTTTTCACTATGTGAAGCTAATGCAAAATACCTGCTTTAAAAAGATGCAAGATAAAACATGCCTTACAGAAAATGGTTTTATTTTATATAATTTAATAAAAGATCAAGATAATAAGATTAAGATAAAGGAGCGACATAGCACTAAGTTATTTTTTTGTCAAATACGACATTTTTAGCACCAAAATTTTCTTAGTAGTTAATCCCAATTAAAGGAATACCACTGGTTCCAGTCAATACTATTCAATTAAACGGGTTATTCGATTAAAAGGAGAGTAAAATATTTAATTTTAAATATCTAATTTTCGCAAAATTTTATTTTTTAATGGTATCTAACACATAATATAATGCTCGTATTATTTAATCTGTTTGTGTTAATATTATAAAATATATATGCTATTTAAAGTTATATAAAACTAAATCAATGCTAATGAAAAAAATAATGCAGATACTATATATTATTTTGTTCCATTTGAAAAAATCTGCATTTGAAGACTGTTTTTATACCCGTTTAATTTACCAATTTATCAAAATTCAATTTTCCTTTTCTTTTTTTACTAAGACTTTCGTGACTTACGTATTCCTTTCAAATAATTTCAAATTTTCCTTATCCTCGAAATTTGAGAAATTCCAAACTAATTTGCTATTTTGGTTTGCGATTTCTGAAATTTATTTCTTCCAATGCTTCTATTTTCTTATCTTTTTCGATCATTTCAAATCTTTCCTTTTAACGCTTATCTTGTACTCATTGGAGTAAGAAATGATTATTTTATTTTAGAAAATGGCACACAGTAGGCCAGTGTGTTAGGTTTTTGAAATTTTTTCGTATCAAAACTAATAGCACAACAGGAGGGAACCATAAGTCTTCACTGTTTTACAAATCACTCAATTCTTTTTTACATTCTAAATAATTTGTGAGTGAAGTAAGTCAAAGAGGGAAAGCCCTCTTCATTCACTGCAATGTATAACTGCCATCAAGATTTTAATTCTTAAACTATACTTCTAACACATGTTCAGAGCAACAAATGAGCAGGAAGTCCCCATCGAAGTGATCACCTATTATATTCTAATCTTAACTGAAAATTTAATGCTAGCTGGTGAAGCATTTCTTAAAAATATCAGATTTTTTTCATTTCAGTACCTCTTCTTTATGCAATTAAGCAAGGACTTTAAATGACAAATTTCCATTGAAACGAGGAAATTTAACATTAGTTTCATATAAAATGATGTCGTTAGATTAAATTTTATTCGTATAAGTGGGCTATTCGATTATCATGTATGCAGTTAAAAAAGGATTACTGTATTTATTCCAGAAAGCATGTTACATGCAAATTGTGGAGTTTTTTAATCAAACTTGTTTTTAAAAAGATGTTTTTAAAAATTAGAAAAATATGGCTTACTATCATATTACACCAAACGCATTAAAGGTATGTCGTTATTATGTCAAAGACATGCGTAATTTCTTTTAGTTTCAAGATTAAAGAATAAATATTTTTACCCTAAAAAAATTCGTGATTAGCCATCATAAGACCGTTCTTTATATAAAATTATATGAAGTGAAGAATCAAGTTTGTTTGATTTTTTATTTTATACATCCCTCGGTTTTGCTTAAAAAAGAAAGAGGAAACTTAGTTTTTGAAGATACATAAAGAATCAGATATTACAGCAATAAAAACAGAGGCTTAGATCGAAAACATTGTTGGGCTTTCCTTACTTGCTCAGGTATTCGTTGGGGAAAAAGCGGTAAACCACAAAGGGAAAAAAACTTTATTTTAGTAGAGAACTTTTTCTCTTGTCATCACGTGAGCACCTACGAAAATTTTGACACATCTTTTAAAACCCCGAGACAGCAGAGCGAATTTAAGATGAAAAAAAAAAGAATAGAGCTATAAAAATAATCTTTTTTGAAAATAAAAAATCGTCTTACCTATGTAGAATGAGAAACGGAAACATTTCTAGAAATAGAAGCTTACAATGAATAAGCTTTTCAAAATAGTTTTATTTTTACAGTTTTTTTGTTTCGAGCTACTTAGAATTTTTCTTATTTTATTTTAGTTTTCTGTTTTTGGTTACAGAAAAAAAACGCTTTATTTGATTAAAGATGTAATAGATAAATTGTCATATATAGATGTAATGCGTAGATGGCAACTATACAAATTGATACACTGTGATGCATTTGATAAAATGTAGTTTATTCAATGCAATATGACATATGTTGATGCATATGTATTAATCAATCTGAATTTATTTGCACATTAAATATTTGTCGCTATATTGTCGTTTTCCGTAAAATATCAATCAAAATTTTTTTTTCTAACTGGTTCGTATACATATGCGTACTATTTTGTTTTCAGAGAATTCATTTTAGCTTATTATATTTTACTTACTGTAAAAAAAATCCAGTTCAAATTACAATAAAATGTACTGGCATTCAGGTTGGCGGTACTTCTACCGAAAAAACCATTTTTACCTGATCATGCTATATAAACGAAGTATCTGGCATACTGGGATTTTTACAGAAATAATTACAGTAAAATCACTAAATCACTTTAATTAAATAAATATTACTGTGAAAATTACGGTTTAATATTTTACTGTAAAAATGGATTTGACGGTAAAATCAATTTTACAGATGATGCACTTAAATGCCAGTACAGTAATTTGATCCAGAATTGTTTTACAGCGCAAAATGATTTGGTTATTCTAACTAGTTAAATAAATCTTTTTCTTTCCGTAAGAAAAATATTAATAGGCAAGTGAGTAGAATTAATTTAAAACTTTGGTTTCAAAATAATTACAATCCATTTTATCATTTAAGAGCAGAAATGATTTCATGTTTGATAAACATTTTCTTGAATGAATAATTGTGTGTAATATAATTATGTTTTACTCTTAATTAAAACGTTGAAAATGAATAATACACTAAGAACTACATTGATGTGAACAATTATTGGTTATTTATGAGAGTAAAAAAATTAGAATTCTAAATTAAATAATTAGATATTGGTTTTTGAATCTTAAATGCTTTCAAATAAAGATAAATTAAATATGTAGTCACCGAATAATTAGTTTAGAATTAGTAACTAGTTAGAGTTTTTAATTTAGAAAAAAAATAGCGTACTTATAAACTTGAAAATGCTCACAATTTTTTAATAAAATAATGTACAATATTATATTTCTCTAAATAAATGTTTGAGACTAAAAAGTGTTTAATGAGAAAAGAATTTTTTTCTCAATAAGGTAAAGCGAAAAAAATGAGCACTACTTTTGAAAAAATCTTGCTCCAACGTATTTTCAACTCTGCAATTTTATATCGATATCGATGGATATAATGATATTTTCATCGATTTTTCATTAGTATGAACCATTTAGAATCTGCCATCTTAGATAGCAATTGAGTTATTTACAAAAAAATTGTAACGATAATGTGCAAAAGATAGGTAAACCACAAAAAATTAAAAAAAACTAAAATAATAAATTAAATTACTTAACATTAATTGTTTAAATACTTTTTTGTATTCATATATAAAAGTGTGTAGATTAAAATCAAACTTTTTGTAAACAATAACTAAAAATTATTATTTTTTTCTAATTTCATGAAAAGATATTTAAATATCGTGTATAAGTTAAAGTTATTTTCTGATAAAAACTAATTGTAAACCATGGAATTTAATTTTAAAATAAATTTAAAATGGCAATAAAATTTTTTTCAATAAGCTAAATAAAAAATAATGAGCACTAAAGTTGAAGAAAGCATGCACAAAGTATCCACAACTAGGCAGCTTTATATCGATATTAAAGGGCGTAATGATATTTTCATCGATTTTTCGTTAGTACGGACCATTTGTTATCAGCTATCTTATCAGATTTAAACTATAGAAAAACCATCGTTTAATATGGTCGTCAGTCTCGGCTGCAGTGAATATACGCGGTTATGACAGTGGTATTTTTTCCCCTTCTTCATTTCATGATGAGCAAAGGCTTTGACTTTTTTTTCTTTCTTTTTTCCATTTTAGGTTTTGGCGAAACATTCATTGGCGAAAATTTAAAAAAAAAAAAAAAAGGAACGAGAGAATAAATTAAACACCCGCCTGAAAACTGCAGTTAAGGTCCGGAACTCGTCTTCTACTTCATTTTTTGTGTCGTATCGAACAATATCATCTTTTTTTCTTTAATGCACCCATTTTATTCAATTTTTCTCATGAATGAAAAATAAATATTTATAGTTGACATACAAGTACATTAAATCTACAGTTATTCAAGAAACTCCGTCGTTAGTTGGTTTCATGGTCTTTTATGCAACCTAATAAGGATTTTAAAGGGAAATGTAGTTTATTTCCTTTTTGTCTCGTGCATTTGATTTTAAAACAAAAAGATAATTGTAGAGCATTCGAAATTTTAATCGGCAAATATATTTTCTAAGTTAATCGAACTCTACTAGCTCTATTCATTTACTTTTGTAATAATTCCTTTTAAACTTAATAGTTTCTTTAAAAATATATGATATTTAAAATTATAGATAGATTAAATTAATATTTATAATTTTAATTTTACCACTTTATTCACATATTATTCATGTCCAATTCTTATAAATTAAGTTTTCTTTATACAATTTTGTTGAGGTGCGCTTTCATAAATCAAAAAAATGTTATATTACAACTTTATTTACTATAATACATTACAGATAAATATGACAAACTTTTTGCTTGTTCCATAGCTCTGGAAAATAATATTTCAAACACATTGTGTAATATTAAAAAACTTATTCAATATCTTAATATCAATGTCAAAAATAGCTGAATATACTGTCGGTATTCTTATATAAACTGTCAAAAGTATTTTTAAAATCCTTTAAATAATTTTGAAGAACTTCGCTAAAAATATACTTTATTTATAATGAGTTTTGTATACATGTGTTTGGTCAGGAATTAATTTTTATGCTAAAATAATTTGTTTTTACTTCTTTAAGCAAAAGTCTATTTAAAATTACTCTTTGTATTCAATTTATTTTTGAAATTTTTAATATTTAAGATAGTTATTATTTAGGATTGTTATTAGTAGTTGTCATTAGTAATTGTTATTGTCAGGAAGTTATTTCTTAAAACTTTGAAGAAAACAAAACATTAAAAAACCCATTTACTTATCAATTTTAGGGATTAGATATCTGCCAAAAATATATATTTTTATATTACTCATTGATCTTAATTCAACTTAAAAGTGCAGAAGCAAAATTATTTTGAAAACTGCAATTAATTTTACATAATGATGCTTTTAGAAAGTTCTTTTTGGTTAATTTTTCTTACAAATTCATTTTAAAAGTTAAAAAAAAAAAAAAAAAAAAGGAAACTGGATAAAATAGGGAAAAACACGTGCTAAAAAAGAAGCTAATAGAATCATAAAGCATGTTATGTAAGTTCAATTTTATTAATGACTACGAATTGTCACATACATTTTAATAATCATTGAATAACTTTTGAAAAAAAAATCAAAACTACAGCAGAAATTTGGAAACGCAAAATGAAAAAATCTCATATTAAGCATTCCTATAAAAGTGTCCTACCTTTTCATTTTGCATATTGATAAAATCCCATTCGAAAACGTAAAAGGTGAAAAAAATCCATCGTTATCAAATGTTTCCACTATATAGTTTAATAATTTCAATTCAACACGGAATTATAAAAATGAAGATGCGGATAAAATATGATCGTTAGAGGCAGCAACTAAGCAACCGCCGCTCACGTGTCCGGACTTACCGGAGAATGAGGGGAAAACTTCCCGCGAGTAGTGAGAGCTCCGTGTTATTTCGGGTTACGTCATTAGTGACGTCACATCAGACAAAGACAAGGCAGAAAGTGAAGATATCTAGGTTTCGTCATGATTTCTGGCGCTTTCAACCTTGCACATTTTTTGAGGTGACTGAACCAGTTATGTAATGTACTTTTAAAATGTTTCAATTCTCCTTGTCAAGGTTGGGTACCGTAGAAAATGTAATTTATGTAGGTGAAACGAAAACAAAATTTGATAACATTTAGAGTTAAATCAGTAAACAGTTAGTTTGAAATTTAAAATACATTTAAAGTTATAATGTTCGAATTCTTCAAATTCTTAGTGTTAAAATATTATCATACAATTGTTAAAATTGAGAGATATGAATTAATGTTAAACAGCAATGTATTTTTATTTCTCAAATTACATTTAACACGTTAATGCTAAATAACATTTAAATGTTAAATTGTATTTTAAAATAAAAACTGATGTGAAAGATTATCCAACATAATGAGCAAATTCAAGATTTTATTTATTTGTTTAGATTATTCAGCAAATTAACAACCTAAATCTATTATTCTACTAAATCTACTCAAACTTGTGAACATACTTAGTTTAGAAAAGCGAACCAGTCGAAATTTATTCAGTATTAAACTGCTAAAATGATTTTGTTATGAACAGAATATGATGTTCAAAAATTGAAACCTTATTTAACTAATTATTATTAACTCCAACTACTTATTTAACTATTAAACAAAAATTGGTTTATTAAGCAAAATATTGGTTTATTAAGCAATATTATTAATTCAAATAATTTATTAAGTTAAAGCTATTAAGCAAAAAGTTTAGACGATTTGTTTTGCGAACCGCAAAATAGTGTAGTGCTGCCACCTGTTTAAAAATAACAGGGGTGCATGTTTATTGTGATGTGATAACCAGTTAAGGAGTGCAAAAGAGATACACTTGGTGCCAACTAGGTTCGAACTCAGGAACTTAGTTTCTATACCCTATTGCTGTAACCAAAATGAAAAAGGGTACATCCTGAAGCTAGGTTGCACGCTTACAATAATAGCATAAATTAACGGTCAATTCTACTCATTATGATGAATGTCCATACAATTACGAACTCTGGGTTTTTCTTTTCGAAAAGAAGGGAGCTGTCCACATAAATTAACAGAAAAAAAGTAATATACAGCATTATGATAATTCTAAATAAATTTTTTAAACAGGGCAAATTATCAATGTAACAAAAAATATTGAATAATTTATTTCAATAACAAATTATCAACATTCAACACATTCTTTCAAAAGAATAAGAATTTTCCTTAGAAAAGCCTTTAAGACATGAATTGGAAATAAACAATTAAAACACTAAAAAATATTGGAAAATTTAAACCTAGAAGACACACTAAAACAAACATTTTTCCATAATAATGACTAAGGAAATATCATCGAAACAAAAATTAAAAAATTCCATCAAACGATTATTCGCGAGAATTCCCTCTCCATTAGTGGCAACTTAAATTGCATGCTTATTAAAAAATCGTCTGAAACAAACTTTCATCATTAAATGACATTTCATACTCCGTACCACCTGCCACAGGAGAGAAACAAAAGGAAGACAGAAAAATGTCTTCTGCGGCAATTGTATCGCGATTAGATGGCCCCTAGAATTGCTCAAAAATGTTCGTTAAAATCCAATAATGAACAATGGAGCAGAGTGCCTTGAAGGAATAACTCATTAGCGAGTTGCAGCACATGGTACTAATATAAAATTCGATAACCATCAAGAAGAGATGCGGTATCACATGTTTTATCCCAATTGTTTCTATTCAAGGGTTTTGTGGCTTGTAAAAATACGTAATGGTGATAGTTTAGTCTCTAAAGTTGAAGTAAATCTTCTGGAATAAAGATTCTTGAGTATGGCATCGATTTTGAAAGAAGAGAACATGTAAAAATATTTGCTTTTTGTTTTCATACAATTTTATGATTGTTAAAAATCTTATCGTTAATTGATACCTAATTATTTTTAAGGCTTGTAAAAATAAAAGTTATGTTAGTGTTGCGTGGTATCAGAAGTGTAATTCAAATTGCTTCTGTACAAGGATTTCGCGATCGGTAAAAATACGTTATGATTTCTTATATTCTCCAATAACGAAATTAAACTTTTTGGAATAGAGGTTCTTCAGTATGGTATCGATTTTGAAAGAAGAGATGACGTAAAAATATTTGTTGTTGGTTTTCATACAATTTTATGATTGTTAAAAATGTTATCGTTGATTAATACCTAATTATTTTTAAGGTTTGTAAAAAATAAAAGTTATGCTAGCATTGTGTGGTATCAGAAGTGTTATTCAAAAAGCTTCTATACAAGAGTCCTGACTATTGCATTGATTATGAAACGCATAATATGTAGAAATATACATAATTTTTCCTACAGTTTTCTATTTCAAATTCTATAGGTGAAAATATAATGGCATAGGTGAAATTCTATAGGAAAAATTTCATCGTTTTTGATGCTTGTTATTTTATGTATTTTTTTCAGTATTTGTGATGCATAAAAACTATGTTAGTTTTGCGTGGGGTCACAATTGTAATTAAATTTGTTCCAATAAAGATTTTTGGGACTTGTCAAAGTAAGTATGTAATTGTAATAGTTTAGTAAGTGTGTAATTGCAATAGTTTAGTATGCATGTAATTGTAATAGTTTAGTAAGTATGTAATTGTCATAGTTTAGTAAGTATGTAATTTAATAGTTAGTGAAATTGAAGTATAAAAAAATTGAATCAAAAAGTTCTTAAGTATCAAGTCAATTTTAAGTATCAAGTCAATTTTAAGTATCAAGTCAATTTTAAGTATCAAGTCAATTTTAAGTATCAAGTCAATTTTAAGTATCAAGTCAATTTTAAGTAATAATACTATATTAGTGTTAAATAGTATAAAGTGTGTAAATCAAATTGTAAAGTAAAAATATTTCACTTTCTAAACTTTTAGTAAATCATTGTAAAAAACAGTTATTGAATTTGATGGAATCTGTTTTGGAAGTATGATGGGATTTTAATATAATGAGTGTTTAAAGTTAAAATAGTGAGTGATTAGTGTTAAAATAATGAGTGTTTAGGGAAAATATGATGAGTGTTAATGGTTAATAATGAATGATTAGGGTTGATATAATGAATTATTAGGGTAAATACAATGAGTGTTAAGAATTATGGTCAAAAATAAACATATATAATTTACAGAAAACATCCTGTACAGATACCATCATACAGTTAACCAATTTTTAAATAAAAAATCTTTTTATTTCATTAAAAGCTTCTGCATTATATTTTATCTTATTCAATATCAAAGTAATTGATGGTTGAGTGGTATTTCAGTTTATTAATGATTCATCTTTACTGATGGAAATGCTTTTTAGTTCAAACATATGTTAATTTAATTCTCTATAATTCCAGTCAATTAAAAACATAGTTTTTTTTTCGCAGAAATAGTTTTAGAAATATGTTTTAGTTAAGATTTCTAAATAAATAGTAAAAGCCTCAAACTTTTTCGTATACAGTTAAACAATGACTTCACTTAAATAAATATATATATAAATATTTTTGGTGATCAATTTATTTTTTCAAAAGCAATTTGAAAAAATTAAATACTTGTCATAACTGAAAACATTAAACTATATGAAAAGTAGGTTTTTATTTTTCAACTCGTTTAACACGTATAAAGCTCAGCGAAGTGTAAGATAATATTTTTTAGAAATGTCAAACAAGCGTATTAAATACCATTTAGTAATAAAAAAAACTGGAAGAAAATGTCCGACAATTTAGATAAGAGCTCCAATCCATGTTTAAGTGCTTTGTGTGGGATATAAAGTAAACCGAGTCATCAACTTTCAGCAGAAATTAAAGTATCGCGGAGTTCCAAATGCCGCTTTACGTCTTAATTGATTGCTTTCCTCGGCATGGCAGTAATTTTCCACCTGACTAACCGACTTCACCTTGCTCATTGAAAGTAAATTCGTCAAAAAGATGAGGGGGGGGGGATAAAGAATCATTTAGGCGCGCGCGATGACTTTAGTTGCTGTAGTCTATTTACTGTTGTCGTCTAACGGCAGGAGTAACAATGGAATTGTAATTAAAGTGGTTTTTAAACTACGTAAATATTGAATGAAATTTTTTTTAATTTTGTACGAATGTTAAAATAATCAAAATATAAGCCGAAAATTTTTAAAAAAAATTTCGAAAGCTAAAGTTGGGAGTTCGGCTTATAGTGTGATCCGCTAACTTTGAAAAATTCCAGGAGGAATTTTTAAAAATCTTTCGAAAGTTAAAGTTGGGAGGTCGGCTTATAGTAGGCTCTGCTAACCTTGAAAAAGTCCAGGAGGGCATTGCCAAACAAAGTAATTCTCGTTTGCAGAGCAACAGTAATACTCAGTAAATATGAGTCCCGGGGGCTCAGAGGATAGAACGCTTGTGTCCCAACCAGACGACCCAAGTTCGCATCAAATCTTATCGTTAGCTGGTTGACACGAATTCCGATCGTGGCTCGGACCAACTGCTGATGTAAAATATCCTCAGTGGTAGACGGATCACGATTTAGAATCCCCTTGCCATCGGGCTAACCGTGAGAGGTTATCATGGTTTTCCTCTCCATGTAACGCAAATGCGAGTTCGTTCCATCAGAAAACTCTCCACGAAGATTAGTTTTTCCCAATCCTTGATCAAGGCGTTCCCTTGTTTTCTGGATTGGGTTCAAAATTGCAAGGCTATGGAGATTAAAATTGGCAGTCTTAAACTCAGAATTGGGTTGCCCGTTCAATGACGAATATGAAAAAAAATCAGCAAATATCACAAAAAATGTATACAATGGTGACTGATGCACGTTAAATCTGCCGAGTCTCAAAGTCCTCCGTGTTCCCATAACAAATCAATACCTCTGGAGGTACCGATCCAGGAGTTTCCTTGTCTTCTGGATTGGCTCAAAATTACAAGGCTACGGCGTTGAATATTAGTAGTCGTAAACCTAAAAATTGGGTCGGCTGTTCAACGGCGGTCATAAAATAAAAAAAAAGTAAAAAAATATGTACAAAACATAAAAATTTATAAAATTATAAGAGAAAACAGAATGCGTAAATATAAAAATTAACAGAAACAAGTAAAAATGATGATTTGAAACGAATACTATTTTTGTTTTAATCTTCTAATTGCGAGTTTGGTAAGTCCATGATTAATTTATCCTCAGAGAAAGTCTTAGTAAATTTACCATTACTTCAAAAGGGGAGCATAGCAAGCCATTTCTTTGAAAGTAGTTTTATATAAGAGTTTTTTGAGGTATGGGTGAATTTTTGATTTAAAAGCTTTCTCTTTGACTTAAACACGTATGGGCTTAGATTCGGAAATACGAGTTTTTTTTTATCACGTTATCAATATATTTTTTACTTTCTTACTTTAATGCTCGAAAATTAATGTTTTAAATGGAAATTAATTTTCTCTATTCATGATAAAATTTCTGATTTTTATCAGATTTAAAATCATAGACATAAAAAAAATATTATAAAAAAAGCAACATTAAAGTAAAATATTCTTTTAAGAAAATAATTTTCAATTTAATGTTAATAAAAACTTGCTACACTAAAAGGGACCATGCATTTTTTTAAAATTCAAATGTTCATTAAAATTATAATTTTTTCCTCTAAAAAGAAGTTTTATTTAAAAATTTATATAAAAAAAAATACTATTTAAGCATAATGAAATTAACAAAAATATCCTCTACTTTAATTTGATTACGATAAGGTTAAAGGGTAGAAGAAAAATAACATACTCAAATAATAGCAGGTGTTTAAATTTTTCAAAGTTATTTTCATATTTAACCTAATTATGAATCAAATGTTTCTTTTCAATTTGGTATTAATCCAAGTTTTTTTTCTGGGGGGGGGGGATGAACTTATTTAAATGATATGATTTAGAAACATTATTCAGATGTTAACAGTAAACATAAAACTTCAAACGTAACTAATAACTTCAAACTAACTAAGGAACTAAATTTGTGTAAAAATGGGGAATAAGCAATTATTGTTTTTTGTCCTTTAAAAAACACTATTTTTCAAATTCTATCTCGATATGAAAAAATAGTGTCTAGCAATATTAAATGGATATTTCTAGACGTTTTGTTGTTTTAGAGACTGGGCCTGATTAGTCGGGATATTTGTTGTCTGTTGAATTGATTCATAAAATTTATTAGTTTAGTTTTTTTTTTATATAAGTACAATTATTACACAATTAAAAGCATAATGACTTAAAATTTTACAACATATAATTTCTGGCAATTTTAAAAAGGCTTTTTAGTCAATATTTCTACGGAAATAAATTAAAATAAAAAGCAGAAATATTTTTGACAATAGGTAGGGTGCGGAAAACTGTGTTTTAATGATAAAAACATTAAAAGAAGTTGCAGTAATGTTACAAGAAAAGAAGATGTAAGCATTTAATAAATTCACTTAATTTGAATTTTAAAATCTCGCCAATAAAATCAAGTTAGCGATTAACTGAAGCAGAAAAAAATCCCAGTGTTAAAAGTGTTGCTTGAAAACTCAACTTCAAAAGTACTAAGCAAAAAGAAGCAGTCCGGAAAAAACGGCTTTTCTTAAAAAACGAATAAAAAAAAAACGCGCTTTTGTATAAAAGAATTGATCAGGTGCAAATTTTTCTTCAGAGAATTGGAAATTTACTTAAATTCGTTCTTTTCTAACTTTATATTCTTATTTTGACTGTAACCGTGCACTCAGTAGGAAGTCAAATTCTCACAGCTCCCTTTTAATATTGCACGTCGGTTATTCTTTTCTATCTCATTATTTACGGGTTGTGACTTTCAGGTTGCCATCTTCCTTTCTTTTTTTTAAAAAAAAAAAAAAAAAAGGAAAAGAGATTCTGTCTTTTAAGTTTATGCGTTAAAAGACGTATTTCCCTCTTTTGTTGAAATGCATTTTAAAGAAATATTAAACGAATTCCGGGATCGAAACATATTTTTCACTCTTTTAGGCTGCTATAAAAAGACGATTCAAAAATGTTTCAAACTGTTTTTGGAACGCGTGTGTAAAGAAAATCGTTCAAAAATGCCAATAATCATTTAACAGAAAACTGAAAAAGCAGTTTTTTCCATCATAGCTGATATAATTTAACGTTTATAATTCCAAAATCATGAAATGTGAACAATTTAATTCTCCTTAATTTAATGAGATCCAGTAAATAGTTAAGATTATGTAAAGCTATGTAAATGAACTTAAAGGGCACTACACTTTAAAAAATATAACGGATTAAATTACAGTATTAAGTACTGGCACTTTGGTACTACTGGCATCATCCGTAAAATCCATTTTACAGTAATGCTCATTTTTACCGTAAAATACTATACCGTAATGTTTACAGCAATATTTATTTAATTAGAGTTATTAAATTATTTTACAGTAGTTATTACTGTAAAAATTACGGGGACCCAGAGTGTTTATACTTTTTACCGCAATTTGATCAAAATTGTTTTTACAATATACGACAAACATTAGGTTACAAAGTAAATCGAAAGGTAAACAAATCAAATATATAAAATACAGATGTGGTAAACAAGGCATACATATTTAGTAAATAAAGTTTTCTTTTTCCCCTTAACAGATACTATTCTTTTTGCCCTAGCAGATACTATGAAATTGTTATCAATTTTTTTCATGATTTTAGTCTCAAGGTGCGAGATATTTTTAATAGTCGTTTGATATAACAAAGTACATTGTAAGATTTTAATAGTTGTATTAGTAAAGTAATGTAAAATTTTTCATTTAGCCAAATTCAAGTAAAAGTTAATCGAGAGAGTTAAGTAGAATGTAAATACACAGTAAAAAATGGATGCTCAGATACTTCGAAACTATCTTCGTTTTCGACAAAACCGTTTTCTTGTATACGCTCAGCTCTAATTTTTCGTGAAAGACACGACTTAATTATCGTCACTTCTTCAAAGTAACGAATTATTTCACCCAAAATTAAGAAACAAAACATACTCGCAGTGCCTAAATTATCCAACTTTTCTAATAGGTACTTTATCGCGGACACTCTATAGGTGGATCAATGTCAGCCTAACAACAATGCAAGAAGGGCAGATAGAACAAAGAGATAAATTACACCCATGCCCGAAGCGGGATTCGATCCCCGGATCTTCCTGATACAAAGCCAACTCCTTTTCCACCATACAGTCAGTTGTCTTACTCTAATTTCACTTGCCGGCAAGATTTATTTTCGATCGTCTAGTCTTAATTCTAGTTAACATTCCCTCACAATGCACTTCAATGAGGTATCGAGTTGCGGAAACGTTTTCGTCATTTATTTGAGAGGTTGCGTTTCGTCACAGACCACGAAATTTACGAAATGATTGCTGAATCGTCAAATGTGAGAGTTTTATTCTTGAGAATGTAACTAATAAATATATCCAGAAAAAGAATTATGTTTTCAAAATACTACAAAATCATATCTCCAGATTAGTCAATAATAGATTATTTTTCTGTGATCTGATGAACTACGTTTGACTCAATACGAATCAAAAATTTCTACAATTTAAAGAAATTATAGAGGTTTACCATACATAGAAATTAATAATTTTTTTCTTACAATAAGACACAATATTTATTGGTAATAAAACGCAAACTGTTTCAATAGTGGATAATTGCTTGTTAATATAGTGTACAACAGTGTATAATGTTATAATCGTCTCAACATTATTCATAAAAAAAAAGCTTCAATCTTATCTTAATCATCTGATCTAAGTTTTAATTCTAAGTTCGCATGCCCCAGTTTCTTATCTTAAAATATGGGTAGTGAGACAAGAGGGTAATTACATCAAACCCATTACCAAAACCTTCAGATGTTTCAACGTTAGCACTACAAATTCTTGCATATCAACCAGGCGCGGTAGGCTCATTAATTTCTCTACCACAGTGGACCTCCCTTCGAAAATCGATGCTTTTTCCTGGAACTGTTTTCTCTCTTATCCGCACCTGCTCCTCAGGCAGTACCAGCGATTTGAATTGCCTAATGTGCGATGATTGTTGTCTTGTTATTAAAAATCATATAATACAGAGCGTTCCTAATGACACGAGACATTGATATCTGTTCTTTTTTTATGAAGTAATATCGGTGATCTGTTTTAGTTGTTATTGTTACTATAACCCTACTACGTGACCTTTCGGAAGTTCTCGGAAAATTAATCCATCAAAGAAGAGAAGGCATTACACTCATTGAAACTGGTTTAGATCAAGGTTTGAATGGTGTGCTCTCCTCATTAAAAGGGCATATGACACTTTTATTTTCTAGCTCAGCAAGCGACAATTTTTTGTTTTCGTTTAATTTACGAACAACGACAGGAATAATTTATGTGTAGAAAGCATGCTCGGGTTTTTAATGCAATTGATATGACTCGTGATATTCTAAATAAATTTTGTTTGAAGATTAATTTAATCAATCATTCAGAGGTCAAGATACTCGAAGCAATTTATTTTAATGGTAAATAAAATGCTTAAGTTATAATATTCAGCATTTGTAAAACATAAATCTTCAAATTAACGGTTCAACCACAAGGTGTTCATGAAAGTAGAATAGTTGCACTATTTGAATTTAGTTTACTTTTTTGTGCAAAGTATTTAAAACTGACAAAAAAATTGGTTCAAAGTTAACCTATTTCATTGATACTTTGAATAAATATAATAAATTAAAAAATAATTGAATAAATAAAATATAATAAATTTCGCTAACTTTAATACTTTAATTTGAACCATATTTTAGTACTATATGAACAATAGTATCAAACAATATACTATTATATTAATATTATGCACTAACTATTATAGTATGTACTAATTATTGTATTGATACTTTGAACCCTAATAACACAAAATGTTGCACTAAATTTAATTGTGTTGAATTGAATCATACTTAAATACATTTTGAACAATAATATCATACAATGAAATGAAAGAAGCGTCAAAGTATGGTTTGATTATAGCGGTAAATTTGAACCGTATTAGGTTTATTCACTCTCGAAGATTTTTAACAATGTATAATATTGTATTGAATAAAATTTTTATGTGTGAAGGTAGGAGATACGATTAAAATTAATGTCCCATAGACCTAGAAACACAGCAAATTTTGCATTTTTGATAGTTTTGCACTTTTTTTTTATAGTTTTAACCATACTTTTTCTCATGATTCAATTCTGTATACTTCAACTTACATTACAAATTATTTGCCCTATTTTCAGAAATTTTTAAATAAAGTATTCAAACTTCACCACGCAATCAGATTACGAGGAAATGAACTTAGGTCTCTATAGATCTCTACAGTGCTTTTTGGTAGTAGGGAATAATAAATATATAAAAGTTGTCTCCAACTCCTTTATGTATATTTATCTTTAATATGCTAAATATTAGAGAATTGAATTATAACGTAATCATTGCTTTAAAACCTAATAAAATATTTGAATAAATATTATTGTCAGGAATAAGAAACTAAATTTTAAAAGATTTAAATCAGATATTTTGCTACAATATTACAAAACATTCTACATTCAACAATGCTCTACATAAAAAAAACATGCCTGTCTTAGACATGAAATTATTCGATTCGTATTACAGTTGCAAGTTCCTTTTATTATCAAGATTACATAAGCATAGAATATTCTTTAAACAAACATCTATGCTTTTATCCATGATAAACAAACAAAAGGCAGAACAATCACCGTCCTCTGTATTAGTAAACAAAAAGATTTGCGGTTTGAGAAATAAAATGTGAAGAAATAAAACGAAATAACAGATATTTGAATATAAAAGTAAAGAAACATATATAACAATAATAGAGTCTGGAGAATTTCATTTCTTGGATGAATTTATGTTTTTCAGACACAAGTGAGTGTAGGCATGGCAACGAATCAAAGAATCCAAAGAGGCGGTTTCTCGTCTAAATATCTGTCACAACTGTGTGTGCCCGAATATTTCTTTCAATAAAAAAGATCGAAAACTGAAAAAAAAAATTTATAATTTTTTTTTATCTGGGAATAAGAATTGGCTTGAATTTCAATGTAAGATACAGGTTATTCATGAGATATTAGTGAAATCGAATTTTCCAGACATTTTTTTTATTTTTTTTTATCGAATATTTATTATTTGTGGCTTATTACTTTATTTTGAAAGGTTTTATTTATTTAATAGCAATACCTAGAATTATGAATTTGTTAATTTTATACTTTATTTAAAAGTTGCTAAATACTTTTCAAAGTATGCATGAAGTTAGGGTTAGGTAATTTTTATATTTACATAGCTTTCTTTTCTGAACATTAATTTAACTAGTTATACTTCATTAAAAATGCTCTTTTTTAAAAAAGTTTTTGCGTTTCATTGCTCTCTAATCTAAAAGTTAAATTGTTTTAGTAAATTACCATTCCTTCATTTGAAAAGTTGTCATGTTTATTTCCCAGTTAAGTATTAAAAATTAGTGTGAGACTGAAAATAAAAATAAGTTAAAGGGATTTTTTCAATATAATTATTCTGTTAGTTTAAGAAATTGAATTAAATTTCACAAATTATTAATTAAAATGTTTGCGACAGCTAATCATAAAAAATGAGAAAAAAAAACTGTTACCAACTGTTTATAGATGCTCAAAAAAGGAACAGAGTAATTTTTAAGAATTATAGAATTATTTACACTGTGTTCAATTATAGGTTCATAAATTTATCACATTTAACAAACTTAAGATGTCATAAAATAGTTAAAATACTAAGAAAGTAAACATAATAGAAATTGATAATTAATTTACTTACTTAGCTGAATGATACTTAGCTGAATAAAAAATAACTTATCATTATAATAAAAACATTTCTGTTTTCTCATTTTTGATTTTAAAATGTCTTTCAGAATTTTTTTTTATTTTCAACTACGTTAAAAGTCAGGTATTATTTCAAACTTATACTAGACTAGGTAATTAAATTTTTATTTTTACTAGCAACAAAGAAATATCTTCAGAAAAAACAAATTCCTGATATATGAAAAAAATTTAAATATATTTTCTGTATTTTATATATTCTGTAGTCTTCTATTTTACATAATTTTAAATATTAATAGAAAAATTAATGATATTTAATTTCCTTAATTAAATTTAAAACCTTGCATTTAATTAAAATAATACATATAGAGGATGTTTGTTTGCATATCTACATTTAAATTATTTTTGAATAATTAAGAAATAAACGAATCCCCTAGTTAGTACATATCAGACAGATAAGAAAAACTATCTTATCTAATGAAATTAGAGCTAATTAATATTGTAAACAACAATAAGCTGTTTTTATTTTTAAGAATGTAATTTTTTTATCCATATATATTTTCATATGTAAACTAAATAAAATAAAGTGTTTGTTTAAACATGTTTCAATACAACTCTAATGATAAAATACTTTTAAAGATAAATAATTGCTCGAAAAGCTATTTTAATATCATATATAATTGATGCTGAGGTTATTTTATATACATAAAAAAAGCGTAAATTATTACAAAAAACAACAAACATTTCATTGTTGTTTTACTATTTAAAATGCTTAAATTTTATTTTGATATTCGGTTCTTATAAACAATTAATTACCAACTACTTTTCTAGTTAACATGAATTTACAATAAAAACAAGGTTCACTTGTTCTCCTTTTAAACACTTACATTTGTGAATTCATACTATATGAATATATGAATTGACAAATAGAATGAACTATATACAATGAACTATATATAGTTTCACTTATGTATATATCACCGATAAAGCATCTTGCTTGAAAACTATAAACACCTTACTTAATGCAGAGCAATATATTAATATATTCCTTAGCATATATATATATTTATGCTTAGTAACATTAATGCTTCATGTATTACTATATATGTAAATATGTCAGTACAATATGCACAATTAAATATAGCTCTAATATGTTTCTATATTCTATATGCAATATTTGCGGTTAAATATATCTCTAAATATGTATAAAAATTGCAACTTATACTTATTTTACTGCCCTTTTTTTAAAACAAATAATAGTTTTCCTGAAGTAGGTGTGAAAATGCGAGATTTTAGGACTATTTTCGAATGTACACGAATATTCCAATCATAAATTCGCCAAAAACGAAAAAGGAAAAAAAAAAAAAAAAAAAAAAAAACTGTCTACGATTTTTAATTTTATGGTATAATTGGCTTTTATTTTAATTTTCCCTTCAAATTAACACCTACCATGCTACTCAATTATTTTATTTAGCTTTTTCCGGAAAAGAAAGAATACTTTGATGATTTTTGCGATTTTGCAGTAAAAATGCATACTTAATTAAGAATAACCACAAAATTAAAATAATTTTACTGCTTTGTTTTTTTCCTTAATAGAATCTTAATTTTACATAGCTTAGTTACTTTTAAAATGAGAACAACTGAACCTAAATTGGACAAAGAGTTACGACACAGGCACACGAAATAAACTAGTAAGCAAAACAACAGATTCGCATATATATTTGGGATAAGAGCCAAAAAAAGACATAAACATCCATTGTTTTATCCATTGGCAACATTTTTATAGGCATTTACACGCCTTTCGTATGCCATTATTCCTCCCTACACAGTTAGGCATGTTACCAACTACAAATCCGGCTTTAATCCTACTTACCCATGTAGGACGAGTCGGACCAACCGGACAGTGCTAAAAAGGCTTCCTTTTTCTTTTTTTTCTTTCGATCTTTTTCCCCCTCTCCAAAAGGTTACGGTTGGCTTGTAATTCCTTCCTCATCTCCCCAACACACCCGATTGTGCACCGTTGCCACCCTCTTAGTTAGATGGTAAAGATTCTCCACTAAAACTTCCCGAAGGATTACCAGAATCGACTTTCGAGTTAACTTTTACTTCGCTGTCTTCTACAACAGCGATCGTAAATGTCATTTTGATTGCACGGGAACACCGTGTCTCGTCTATTGGGCAAGTTTTCGTGGTTTACCCTTTGATTAGATTGGAAAACTCTGGCATCCTTTTCTTTTCGCAACACATCTCCCATGGTATTTGTAATTTAGATGTATGCCCAGGCAACACAGACTTTTAGGGACATTTCATGGTTATTCAATTATTGAATAATCAGCTTGCGTGGAACTGGGTAATAGACTGTTCCATCTTGGCTCGATTTTATGTTCGTAAAACTCTTTTACGAGAAGTGGCAGCTGAGTGTTTGGGAAAACACTGCTTTCTTATTCTTATGGAAATTCCGTTAAAAAGATTTACGTTGATAAATATAGTGAGCTACTCGTATCACAATTGCGAATTCTTCAACATTGATATTTCAAAAAATAAAAGTAAATAATAAACAAATAAATAAAATAAAATGAAAAATAAAATAAATAAATAAACACAGAAATAAATAAAAAGCCTCATAAATTTGAAATAGCGTTAGTGACATAGGTAGCTCAAAAACATGTACTTCTCAATGGCATAAGTTGCTATTTGGTATATTACTTTTATAACTTAAATTTTTATGTGTCCAATTTATCCTTTATTTTTATGGTTTAATTTTTTCACTTATTTATTTTTCTAATTTCTCAGTGTGTGATTAAAATTTTTTTAAATCTTTTGATGATCATAATGAAGTATAAAATTCTCTTTTATTTGTTAATGTTAACACTATCATTGCATTAATTACAATGTAATTAAAATATCCAATGTCGTGCGTAAAGATCATGCAAATTTAAGACTGCACGTTTGTTTTCTCATGGGAGGCACTTTCAACTATATTTGCAAAATTTTCTTGAAAATTTATTTTTGACACAAAAACTTCTGGATTTTATTTCAGTACGGAATTTGCACAAATTTTCAAATGTTGCAACAAATATTTTTAAATTGTTTCCAATAACTTAAACTAATGAAGTCAAAACTATTGTTCAGCATTAAACTTAAATGATATTACATATTAAAATCAAAAAGAGCTACAAACTAAGTCTGCCAAAAATTTGCTCATCTTCAAAGTTTCGTGTAACATCTTAAAGTACAATTAAAGTTTCAACAGAAGTGACCTAGTTATATATTTAGTTTAAAGATATAATAAAATTTTGTGGTAAAATCACTTATAAAATTATCTATAAGCATTTATAATAATATCTATATATTTATAATATTATCTGTAATGAATATTATCTATAAGTGCTTCTTAAACCCTAGATACACATAATCTATGCAAAAAATAACAAAAATAAAGATGACGCTATGTCAATGCAATGTTGCTATTTTATTTTACATTTATACTTTGTTAATAACTTCATGTTAATGTATTGTATAGTTGATATACTCTTAATGCAATTTGCTAAGTGTCCCTTTCTTTGAAGCAAACAAGGATTTCAATAACCGCAATAGTCTTACTAGACAACTGCATTGAGTTGGCACGCGAACACAAAACTGCCATTTCCCGAAATCACAGTCACAGAAAGAGTACAATCATTTCCAATTTAAAACCTCCAAATAAACCCGATCTAAATGCAAATGAATTGACTCAAATGATCAATTGCAGGGTCTGTCATTCCCCAGGAGAGAGACCATCTTGCATGGCGGGAAAATTTCGAGCCGACGCTGTAGAACAAACAGGCTACTCTGGAAATACGAAAGAAGTTAGGAACTTCAGTTGGAATAAAAGCTTACTTAGTCGAGAAAGCTTCAGAAAAAGAATGGTAGAAACAACAAGAATTTTGTGAAAGCAAAGCTACTTCTCCAAACAATCACAAGGGTCTTTTCTCCTAAATAACTAATCATTAGGGGTCGTCTTTTCAACCGATTGGTCTGAGTGGAAAGTTTCCAAGATTTTGACCAAAACAATGTCCCTTAACGGGAAAAGGTGCTTCTAGTGTGAGGCATCATGAACCGGACCTAGCGTTTCATGACACGCTTCACATCACATTGGAGTTATGCTCTTTTTTTTTTCTCCAGACCTTTGGGGGAACGTAGTTAAGCTGATTTTTGGTTCTCAGTGATCAATTTGACATATTTACTTGATCAATTTGACTGAAGTTGAATAAAGAGTTTAATTCTGCAGTAGCCAGAATCAGCAAAAACTCAGATTTTTTTCCATTTTATTTTTAAATTCACCTATTAATTCAGAGTTTAAGGTGAATAGTAAACTTAATGCGGAAAGAGTATTAATAAGCTTTACCGATCTAACATAAATGGTATTAAAAAATCAAGATATATTCTTGTTTCACAAGTTTTTTAAAATGCTCTTTTATATATATATATATATATATATATATATATATATATATATATATTTATATATATATATATATATATATATATATATATATATATATATATATATATATATATATATATATATATATATATATATATAAAACTATTAATTAATTTAGAACTAGGGTTGAATAAAGAGTTTAATTGAGCAATAGTCGGAACTAGCACAAACTCGGAATTACTTAAAATGTTTTTCAAACTTACAATTTAGAATGTGAGCTTAATAATAAGCTTAATGGTAAAAAAGCCGGAATAAGCTTTACTGAGCTAATGTAAAGAGTATTACAAAATTAAGATACGTTTTTGTTTATCAAGTTCTCAGGAAAAGTGTTCCGATATATTCTTGTTGAAATATTGTTCATATTGTTGCAACAATTTACTATAGCTAGGACTGATATCGATTTCTCTAATTAAAATCAAGCTTCAATAAAGCATGAAATTTAAGAAAAATTTATCAACATGTCTAGTATTTTTAAAACTGCACCTCTATATTAAATAGATAATTCCAAGAAACTGAAGATGGAAGATATCATTTGACTAAAAACTTCATTCGCTTCAAAAAATATACAAATTGGAAATGAAAGTCGACATCTTTCAAACGCTCAAAAACAGACTCTAATTTTCAAGACTTGCCAGACGTGAAAGAGGAGAAACAAAAGTGATTTGAAACATACAATTTCCAACAAAATCGAAAAATAACGGGGGGAAACAAAACTAGAAAAACCACAGTAGCCGAGGGAGAAAAACAGATAAAAAAGCAGAACAAGAAAATCCACAATGCCTAAGAGGGGAAAATCAGGGCAAATGTATTTCAAAGAGCAATGGAGAGATGCGGAGGAACTAATATTGTAAACAAGATAATCAGCATTAATATGAATAAAGCAAGATTCCAGGGTATCAAGATGAGCTAATGTGACTGGGATGGAAAGAATTTTTGTGCTATCGAAATTGAATTTACACCCTAGATTCCAACAATGTGCAGCAATTGATTTTCGAATTCTTGACAACAGACATATCTATGGTGTTCGATAAGTATACATTTTTAAGCGTGCCTAGTTTGTTCGATGTATCCAATCAAGTAATGTAGCTCTATATATTGTTTCACTATCGAATATCATAAACAAACTACATTTACTACTATAATTATTAATAAATATTACTTCACAAATTGATTACTTCACGAATTCTTGAAAACAGACATATCTATTGTGTCCTTAAATCCAAATTTTTAAGCGTGTCTAGTTTGTTCGATGTATCCAATCAAGTAATATAGCTCCATATATTGTTTTACTATCGAATATCATAAACAAACTACATTTACTACCCTATTTATTAAAAAATATTACTTCACAAATATTATTTAATACAATGCAATCAAATCAACACAAGATATTATTTCTGTTTGTTGTGATAACACATTTTATAAAAATCATTACATTTTTAAAATGACATTTTTAAAACTACAGCCCCAAACATTGTTCCAATATCTGATATCATAAATAAATATTATTTATCAAAAAAAACTACATAATCTTCGAATTGATCCTGTTACATATTCATGGAAATCCTCTGATTCGAGACACATAAATGCCCCCTCATCACTCGAATCCGGAGCTTACTTACAGAAGAATCTACACTTTTCTTTCCTAAAAGACACCGCTAGTGCTACTTTGGCCAAGAGAACAAGAAAAAATAGTTCTTTTGTTCTTCTCAGATGCGTCAGTTCCCCTTATTGACCCCAATTTAATGGTTGTCCGGTCTGCCCTTAATGCTTGGATCACAAGGTCTGATCGAGTCCAGTCCTTGCAGTGAAATTAAACACCCATCATAGTGTAATACCATTCGTAGGGACAGTTTGGAAATGTTGGCAGTATTCTGTTTTTGCCGGGATTCCATCGAAAAGAATGTTAAAGAAGATTGGATGACTTTTTTGTCTGCCAAAAATACATTAAATGTATTTCGATGGAATCTTTTTATCCAAGTTAATGCCGGTAATCTTTCTTCTTTAAATTATGGAAAGTTTGAAGATCGTACTTTTTAGGTTAAGAATTTTAGATGGGTTGGGAATTATTAATGTTGCTTTTCTTTTTGTTTAAGAAATCAGCAATGGGTTAAAGAAGTTGAAATGTTCTTTTTATTGTTATTAGTAATAAGAAAAAAAATTAAAAATAGATGAATCTTAAAAATATCAGACAAAAAATTCTAATTCATTATTTTTTTAAAAAAAAAGTGTAGTAAAACTAGAAAATGGTATAATTTAGAAATTTTAATATTACATATGTTTTACAAAAGTACAGAAGCGGAAGTAGAGTATAAAGTATTTAAAAAAAATGTAAAGTAGATAGTAAACAGAAAAAGTAGTCTTAAAAAGAGCTAAATAAAAAAAAATATTACCCAATCTTTGATGTTAAAATATATTTAACATTCGAAAAAAAATTCTAAATTATATCTGTGTTTTTAATCGTTTCTAGGACATTTAACCTTTGTATGAACTCGTGGTAATTTTTATTCCAACTAATTTGGAATGTAAAGTATATGAAAAATGATTTCAGTAAAACCAAACGTCAGTTTTGAAAGTTCCAAATGATTATTTTTTTCATAATATTAAATTGTAAAAAAAAGCAAAGAAAAACTTTGTTATTTCACTTTGCTATTCCATATTGCATTTTTTAATTCCATTGCCATTTTTGATTTATTTGAACTGATTTGATGACAATTTATAAAAAATGAGTATGAACTTTACATTATAAATCACTGAAGTAATTTAAAAGGAATTTGCTACTAATAGGTTCTGATGCGGTGAAAGAACTGACAGAAAAGTGAAAAAATAATTTTGAATTAATTAACATTAATACATGATAATTTAGAAACCTCAAAAATTTTCAATATATTATGTAAAAATATTTCATTTTGTATTCAATATCATAAAAATGGTACAATAGCCATATTTCTCATTGCTAGTTTATAAGTCAAATAATTAGAAATATAGACCTCTCAGTTAAATAAATTGATTTTAATGACACCGACATATGGAAAAGGTCTGGAAAGACTCAATAAGGCTTCGAATTTTCGTTATTTTTCTACGTGGGGCTTCTTTATTCAATGATCCGACCCAGCTTTGAAATGGTTTACCGTTTGCCTAAGTCAGGAAAACATACAATTTCTACTGTTTGAGTGAAGATTTGATGTTCTTGCTCGATTTAAAACAAGTGGATAACCACAAAATAACATTTTTAAGAAAAAAATAAGTATTTGAAGATTAAATGAGGGATTAATTGTCATAATTTTAATTGCACAATATTTTTTTTAAAGTACTTTATTATTAACATTTAATATTTGTCCAACTTTTAGAAAAAAATAAACATCTAAATTAATAAGATTTGTTGATTGTCCACAATATAGAAATACACAAGTATCTTACGCAGTTTGCACATCTATCCTGTTTATATTTTTTGTGTTTGCCAATTTTTATAAAAATTTTTTCCTACTATATTTTCCAGTTTTTGGGTTTTTTCCAGTGTTCCACTTGATTTTTTTATAAAAAATATAAAAACGATTTTGTATTAATAGAACTAACCTAATTTAATTTTAAAAGCATCGATAAGTAAAGATCAGTAAAGAGTATAAAATGAATGTTAAGCACTGGATATTTTGTTAAGAGCTCTTAAAACACCTTATATGTATGTGGTTTTCTATATATGGAGTCCTAAAGACTTAATAAATATTCCGCTTTATTTTGTTTAAATATAGAGTTAAACATATATTAAATACGATATGATTCGAAGTGATGCAAAGTCTAGGTCTTAACACGAACATAGTTTTTCATAAACATGTATTATAAATATCTATATCAAACATAAATATCATTTCGACTAGAAGATCACGCATTGTATTATAAATATCTATTATGATTAAGATAATTGAAAAGAACAGCACTAAAACTGTAACGCATTAGTAAATAATTTGAAGTTTAAATTAAAATTTTATGAAAGCTGCATAGATAATTATGCGCATATTTCTGTATAGCAAGAAAAAATATTACATAATAGCATTTTTTATGAAATTTATTAGATTAATTGCATAAAAATTTACTCAAATGTATTGTACTATTATGTAAATACTTAAGCTGATGATTTCCAAACTAAATTTTAAGTATTCAATCCCTAAATTTTACTTATATATATATATATATATATATATATATATATATATATATATATATATATATATATATATATATATATATATATATATATATATATATATATATATATATATATATATATAGATCTTACATCATTCAGATTTACTATAATTGAAATGAATTTATAAAGTTGAGTTTGTTTGTTATTATTTAAAGCAATGATATAGCTTCCTTAAAGAGATGTATATTACTTAGAGAAATTATTAGATAAAATAGCTCATACTTTTAAATTTAAATTCGATTAACAATAACTTTCATTAAATGACTCTGCAGAAAATTTTACGAAATTAAATTACTGCATACTGGAATAGGACGTTCAATAATTTCTAAAATATAAAAGAAGCACCGTCCTTTATGTCTACTAGAGACATTAAAGTTAACTGACAGACAAAAAATAACATATTTATAGAACTCTTTTGATCTTTGAGAGAATGGCAGATTAACTATAAAATTATTTTACAACATAAGTGAAATCATGTTTATTCTTTGTTTTTTAATTGTTAATGTTTAGAAAACGTAATAGGAGATATGCTACTGATAACATTAATCTACAAAATGTGTTTTTTCCTTTAAAAGTGCTTTATACTTTTAAAATTACAATGCAAGAAATTTCCATATTTCCCTAACTGCTAAAACCTGATATATTCTTCGCATATAGGTTATAAGGGAATAAAAGAGCAATAAAACCACAAGAAATTTATTAAATAGAGCTACCTACTGCTAACATGAACAAATAAATATATCAAAAAAAATTTTTTTTCACTTCAGAGGGCTTTAGAAATTTAAAACTGTTACTTAAAAGTTCTAAAAACTAAAAGTTCTAAAACTGCTATTTAAAAATAACAACTAAAGCACGATTACAGCTACAATTATTTACAATTCCAATTAATTACAATCAAAATTACGATTTATTATAATTACAATTTATTACAATTGCAATTTATTAAAATTACAATTTTTGCAATTTCAAGCAATTTAGCAAGAATAGCTATCACTAAGAGATAACGAAATAATTCTAGTACTAACATTAATCTAAATAATGATAAAAAATTGCTATTTTTCATTTCATTCATACAAGCTACAGAAATTTTAAATTTATGTGATTTTTTCTATAATTAGCTTAACTACTAAATCACGATTAATTATTTGTATTTAGGATTAAAAAAAACTACACCATAGAAAATGAGATTTTTAAAAAAAATAGAACTAATAACAACATTAATTTACAAAATCATTAAAAGTTTCTATTTTTCATTTTATTTATAAAATCCTTAGAAACTTAAAATTATTGCAAGGGAATGTTTTATAATTTGCTTAACTACTAAAGCACGATCAATTCTTTGCAATTTGGCTAGAATGGGCATAAAAGAGCCATAAAAACAAATTCCTAAATACATCTTCCCAAATACAACCCTAATAAAAGCACTGACAATGCATTAAATGGAAGACAATAGTCGATGCTTTCTCTCTTAAATAACAATAATTTCAAACTCTTTTCTGGGGGAAAAAGCGGGGATTAGATCAACTTTGATTTTTCCGCACCAAAGCGCCAAGTCACTGAAAAGATTCCTCTGCATTATCGCCCAGAGCTAAAATAAAGTGACAGACATATTGTCTCCTAAAAGTGTTAAGAAGAAAAATGCAATAAAACAGCGATAAATAGAATGCTATAAACAAGGCCCATCCTTTTTATTCTTATTTACAATTCGAAATAAAGATTTCTTCTTGACTAGATACGAGCAGAGGCGGTTCAATTCATTTGGCGATGTTTGGCTGCATATGATTTTGATTCGTTCTAAGCATACAACAAGGGCAATAACTACATGAGTAATTTCTAAAGAGATGCTGATGTAAAAATTGGAGCCTCTTTTACGAATAAAAGTTATTTCTTCCGAGAAAACAAATTATTGTCCATTGTGCTAAATCTGGATTCGATCCAAGTGAAGAAGAAAAATAGGTGATTGTTTGACTTCATAATAGAATCCAGTTGTTGTAGTTTGAAGATTAGACAGAAAACATACAGTAAAAATTGTGTATTTTTTGTTGTCGATGAATTGAAATGTAACAAATGATTATACGGAAAAGGCAATGTTAAAAAAATGTTTTGTTATGCTAAAAACTGTCTTGTGTTTGTTAAAAGTTTCGCTATTGTATTATTTCATTGGGAAATTCTCAGTCTTGGGTATTACTGATTTTAAAATAAATTACTTCTCTTTAAATTTGAAGTTAAAACTTTTTGGGAGTATTGTTTCAATTCTTAAAATATTAGAAAAGTTCTAGAGACTTAAAAAAGAAAATTTGTATATTTTAAATAAAGTTCTATTTATAATAATAATATATCCAAAGATCAGTACATAAAGACACTTTGAAATTTACTTTCAGGATTTTAAATTTAAATTCGGGATTTGATAAAACGTTCTATGAATTTTATGAATAAAATAATATTTTGAAAATTTAATATCATATGTTATGCCGTTGAAGTTAGAAAATTGTTTTCGTTACTTGGAATATTTTGACTATAGAAATAGAATATTAGTACATAATTTCTAAAGTTACTAGTTAGTTGAATACAGTTAGTTCTTTATGATTGCCAATATAACAATAAATATTTCTTTTAAACTTCAACAATAATGCGCAAGTTCTCCTTAAAACTATTTATTGAAGATTTATTAATTTATTGCTTCGATTTTATAAAAATTAATGTGTTAGAGAATATAATACTTACTTAAAACAATTTAAATTATAAAAAAGTAAACAAATAATGAATCAAAAAGAAATCTTCCTAATATTCGTAATGTTAATTTTTATATATTAATTTAGTCACATTTCCATAGTGCAAAATTACTACGAAAAGGCCTTTTAAATATTCTAGCATGTGCAATTTCACATATAAAAAAATTATTGAATTACAAATCTTAGGGTTAGAGGGTAGAATTATGCAAGCCTTTGTTTGGAGACAGATTTCGTTAAATTTTGCTGTGCGTGCCGTTTATGATATTTAAATTAAAAATTAGTTTCGTTTGATAAATTAATATCAATATTGACCGTTTTAATATTTGAGTAGTTTTAAAAAGATTCGTTCAAAAAATCCTTACGTTCTTGATATTGAAGAAAGGAAATCACCAAAAATAAAACTGGCACCCAATTGTGATTTTTTTTTCGATCTCACAACGCATGTATATACATTGAATTTTGTTTAATGAAATAACATTGAATTTGTTTTCTAACCAAATACAGAATTTACTATTCGAATGAATACAGAATTTACAATTCGTGAGGTTTGCCCATATGTGGAACGCAAAAAACCGAACGTCTTAAAGCGAAACCAACCATTAGAGCTAAAAGCTGATTTCCTCCAGTTGTGTCCATTTTCCCGCCCTCTATTTCTCATCTTTAGTTCTTCCCATATTCAATAACTGCCAGAATCCTGCTCCACTTTCCTGCAAACGATGGTGATCTAAATGGGGTGGGCAGGACTACCAGCAGCGACGGAGGGTGCTTTTAACATGCCATTTGTCTCACTGCCTGATCAACTGGGAAAGACAGGTGATGACGTCAGCAACACTCTCCGCCAACCATTCCTGTAATATTATATACACATTTTGTGTATTTATTTTCAACGTTTGTCGGGGGGACAATAAGTAGTGACGGGGACTCTTTTAAACGAAATACATTGAATGAATGATGGATTGAAAATCAGATAGACTTGATTTTTAAACGGGAAATCCTTTGATTGAAGAGAGTTTTTTTTTTCTAGTTGTCATGGAAAAGTGATTTAAATGAAATTATTTTTATTTATATACTGAAATTAAAATTTTTTTCTGTTTAAATTTTTAAATAACAAGAAAAATTATTACTATTTAAATATTTAACATTGAAGAGAAATGAAACTTTCATTCGCATTAGTCATTAAAGGGTGATTTTAGTATCAGTGAGGAACAAAAAAAGATTTGCAATATTTAAATAAAAAGATGAAATATTAAAGGTAAAAGATAATATATTCTTTTAGGTTTAAATATGTAACCAATAATAATTTAAGATTAGTTCACGTTATAAAAATATGATCATAACAATCTGATGAAATTTCAAGTAAACTGTTTCACTAGTTCATTAAATATTGCATTAGCTATACTTACGAAAGATAAATATAAATAGGTTAATGTTACATGTTTTAACACTTAAGTTATAGATTTTTTACCTTTCAATAACATACGTTATTATTGCTATAAAGCAACGTTTGAACGTTTGTTTTGAACGTTTACAGAAGAATGAGGCATTTACAAATAGAATTTTGTAGTTTATTCTACAGAAATGAAACTTAAAGTTACTGTAATAAAAGAGTAATAAAACATAAAAATAAAGAAGCACTTTTGGCAAATCAGTTACATATAAGATTTGAGATTGACTTATTGTTACATAATCTGATATTTCTTATTGTTACATAATCTGATATTTTTTATTGTTACATAATCTGATCCAAGATGCCGTAGTAAAACTTGATATTTATATTAAAAAATTAGTTAGAAAACGTGGATACAAAATTTGTAAATACCTCATTGTTTAAAATTATATACTCTGAAGAATAGAATTTGGTACTAGAGTAATAAGTTTTACAAGTTATTCTACCGCTTTGTTGATTGGAATGATAGCTGAATAATTGAGTAAGTTAAAAGGGACACAACAGTGGCAGAACAAGAAAAGAAGAACAAGAAAACAATAGCAGAACAAAAAAAACTAAAATTTTTTTATAGATAGCGATTAAAAAATTAAATTAGTCTATAAGCAAGACAAACAATCAAGTTCGGGAGATTCAATTAACAAGTTTAAGCCTGATTTATATCTGAAAAACTCTTTAGATATGCACCACAAAGTACTGGTACCAATTCATTTTGAAATGCCACGTGATGCAAATATTAGTGATGGGAGTTGAGTGATTAAAATTGTAATTTGCAACCACGAAGTCATCATCAATCCCTCTAACTAAAAAGAGGGGATAAAATCGCCATTAAAAGAGGAAGTTCATCATTGCGTAGTATACGGTTGGTCGCTACTATCAAATGAATACTGTAAACTGGCAAAAATTCCTCGGTGCACACATGCAATCGTTTTTATACATAACGATTTAAAAATAAAACTAGGCTGTAGTAGTGTAAATAATTTAGTTCAGAAGATTTAACTAACAAGACTGATTGATATGCTTTATTTACGTCAAAAAAATCTTGTAGCATTCAAATATGATATCCAGTAACACTGAGTCTTTGTTATTTCTACCATCTATTACGTGACGTCAATAGTGATGGGAGTGGAGTGATTAAAATTGCAATTTTCAACCACAAATTCAGCTCTTCCATCATTTATCTTTCTTCAATCCATCCAACTGCAAAAAGGAGGGGAGGAAATAGCTATGAAAAGAGAAAGTTCACCATAGCGTGGTGTACGGTTGGTCGCTATTAGCAAATGGACACTTCAAACTGGCAAAAGTTGGTCGGTGCACACATACAAAGAGAAACCGGCAGTTGTTAAGGCAGACTCAAAAACCTATCCTTTCAAAGGTTGTAGCAGCGGGTAGAAAGAATGATTCACTACTGTAAAGTGCACTTACTGTGATTAAAAGTCTGTCTCTCTCTCTAGCTCTCTTGTTAGATGAGAAATAAAACTAAGCAAATTAATGTCCGTGAAATATTCTTGAGATGGTTATTCACGAGTGAGTTACCTTTGCAAAATGAGTAAATAAGTGAAATTTAAGTAAGTTTTTCTCCTCTGAATGTGAATTGGGTTTTGTTCGGGCAGTACAATTCTAGAGATAATTATTCGTTTTCAAACTACAGCTGCGTTATCGAAAAGTAATGCAGATTATGTGCGTAACTTTACGCTGCTTTATCTAACTTAAAACTTCTAAGCGTTGTTCTCTTGAATTTATTTGCAGTTAGCTCAGAAGTATTATCTGCTTTTAATGTTATAGTACGCTTATGTATTCAATGTTAAAGTACGTAAGTGGGTTATCAAAATTAGAATAATATTGTGAGGCAATAATTAAAAGTATTAAAATTTTAAAATATAAATACGCTTTAATTTATGTTTTATTTTTAACAATATAAAATTTTTTGATTTCTTTTAAATAATATAAAATTCTTATTTATTAATAAGAATATAAGACTATAACTGTGTTTGTCTCTCTTTCATTTTTGCTACATGAGAAATAAAACTAAGTAAATTAATGTCCGTGAAGTATTTTTGAGATGGTTATTCACGAGTTACTTTTTTTTGGAAATTAGGTAAATAAATGAAATTTAAGTACGTTTTCCTCCTTTGAGTGTGAATTGGGTTTTGTACGCGCAGTACAATACTAGAGATAATTATTTGTTTTCAAACTACAGCCGCTTTATCGAAAAGTAATGCTGATTATTTGTGTACCTTTGCACTTCTTTATCTGACTTGTCCAAGTGTTGTTCGCTTGAATTTATTTGAAGTTAACTGAGAAACAATATATATTCTCAATACTTATAGTACGCGTATGTTCTTACTATTTTCAATGAAATATGTAAGTAGGTCATTAGCGTTAGAATATAACTTCGCGTGATTATAATTAAAAGCATTAAAATTTTAGATTTAATTAAATTCATTTTCATTTCTGATTTATCTTTAAGAATATAAAATCCTTAATTATTTTCCAGAACATAAAATTCTGATTTATCTTTAAGAATATAAGGCTAAAACTGTGTTTGTCACACTCTCATTCTTGTTGCATGAGAAATAAAACTAAGCAAATTAACGTCCATGAAGGAGGATTCTTGAGATGGTTATACACGAGGGAGTTATCTTTGAAAAATGAGTAAAAAAGTAAAATTTAAGCACGTTTTTCTCTTCTGAATACGAGTTGGGTTGAGCTCGGGCAGTACAATTCAGAAACTACGTTGTGGAGGAATGATAGTTATTCGTTTTAAAACTTCAGCAGCAATGCTGGCTATTTGTGCAGCTCTACACTGATTTATCTAACTTGAAACTTCTAGAGTTGTTCCTCTGAATATATTTGCAGCTTATTCATAAATATAACAAATAACATTTAGAATATTGAATTTTTTTATAATAATTTTGATCCTGATGTTGTTATATTTAGTTTTCTTAAAATAAAAAAATAAGTTATTTCATTCCCCCTGTTGTTGTTCCAATGGAAAACTTGACTTCATAGATAGTCGGGATCAGTTTTTCAGGTTTTTTTCAAGGGCAATTGGAATTCAGGGACATGTTTTTTATTTAAAAAAATGAACTGTTTTCACCAGTTTACACGGTGAATAAATGTATTTTACAGTCAGATATGAACTTACACAATGTTTTCCGAATAAAATATCAAATAACTTGCATGCTTCACACATTGAATAGGCATTAGAATTTCCCCAATTCTGACATAAGTCAAAGGTTTTGTTTTGCGTGTGACACATAAACTTAATTAATATATAACTCAAATTAACAAGTATCTATGATTGGTGTATCTTTGTATCAAATGTGAATACATAAAAATAACATTATTTATATGCATATAAAAAATGTTGGGAAAATTATAATTCCTGTTTGTTCCTTTAATATGGTATCGTCCGCATATTTTATATTACTAAGAAGAATAATGCTTCTATGACAATGAACATTAAAAAAAATTTAAAAACAATTTTTTCTTTCAGTAACAGCTCGTAAATTGTTTTAAAACATAATTCCGGAAGAAATAAACAATTATTGTTCCCTTTTAACAGTAAATAAATAAGTTTTGTTAAGTTTTAAATAAAATAATTTATTTCAAATTGAATTTTTACACCTAGTTCAAAAGTAAAATAAATTTTGTTTAAACAATTTAAATTATTTATGTCTTAGCACCATAAAAATACGCAAATGTTAAAAATAAAACTAATTCTTTTACCACTGGGACTTCATGTCAACAGCAAGAACTCTTTTAAGAGCAGCGTGTCCCGAAGAATAAGATAATTAAGAATATAACAACAATCTGTTTGCTTGGCTTCATGAAAAAATGATTCTGATACTGTTTTATTATTATCAGCATAGCATTCCCTGTTGGCTACTTGATCAAGTAACAATTCCATTGGGGATAAGTATTTCGGAAACCCTATTTTTCTTGGTGTTTCCCTTTCCACAATTCATCCGATATTCCAGGCACTTTCCCTGTTACCACTTCCATATTCTTCCCAAACTACGAATAGATAGATCATACTCTCGCTTTAAATAAGGCCTTTTGAAAGAAAAATGGCATAAGTCTCGAAGTTTATTCTGCTATTATATCGATGATTATAATATTGTTAAACTATAAGTGGTATAATAATTCAGTGAACTAAGGACTTTTTAACACAATTTAAGTTGAAATATTCAAGATGAGGTTTGACAAATTTTAGGAAGCAATACCTACTGTTCTTCATAAGAGCGGTCTGTAAATAGGATGAAAATTACTTTAAAAAATTCATTTTTTCAAAAAGTCTTATCAACGGTAGCAAATATTTAGGAATTGGACGAAACTGTCCTTTTTTTGAAAACAAGAATGAATATGTTAACGTGTTTAGGTAGTTGTGATAATTTTGTTTTGCATTTATTATATAATTTAGTAAATAGTTTGTAGGAATACATAAAAAAAACATAGTTAATTATAGATCTTGATAGTTCCTAGCCATTTTACTTTTCTCCATAGCCTGTACGGATTTTGCGTCTACGATATGCTTAATTTATACTATGAAATTTTGCTCAAACTTTATACATAACATATCTTATAAAAAATTTAAACGCGCTTTTTTCAAGAATGCATTTCTCTCAAAAATCAGCAAAAGTACAGATTACAATTTAATTTCTTATTTTACTTCATACGTTACTTGATATCAACGTAGTAGGTAAAATTTTACATCATAAAAAAAAGCTATTTTGAATGGTACATTTATTTTTAAAATCTTTCTTGAAGAGCGTTCCATTAAGCGTTTAAAGCTTGCATAAACTTGGAGATATGTATGACTTTTTTCTCTCTGACGCGCCAACTTATCTCTGTATAAAATAAGGTATATTTTGTATTCCAATGTATGAATATTCTGGGTTAAAGGATCAAATGACAGATTAATATGGTATAAAAAATGAAAATTAATTGCATGAAATACAACATCAGAAAAGATTCGAAACTTTAATTCTATATTTTAAAGGAATTTCTTTGTGGTTTCAAAAACCTTTTTAAAAATCTGAGTATTGCTTAATACGCAATGCAGCATAGAACAGTGTTGCCGTTACTTTCGTTTTCATTTCATTCTGGATAAATAATATTAGAAAATATAACAGAACTGACTTAAGCCACTACTCCAGCAAATCTCCCGAAATCGAAACTTTTTGGCAAGTCCAGACGCGTCCACCGCTGTTCTTTTTGGCGAGTCAGAACTCGCCCCATCGTCGATTCCTAGCTCATTTGTGGCAGAATTTATGGCCCCACAGTCCAGAAACTCTCAGCTTTTTCATCTCGCACGAAAGAGCTAACCAAGTCCCCTTAAAATATCGACGGATTTTCTTTTAGAGAAGGGGGCTAAAAGAAACGAGTGAAAAACCAAACAAAGTAAAACGTAAAAGAGGAGAAAAAATTTCCTTTGTTCTTTACGGTCGAGTGCTAGAAGAACTGCGGCCGCTCGAAATGATTAAAGAGAGCTTTTCGTTCACTCCTGCTAGAGTTTTGGAGGAAGAACGGAGTTTAATCTTATTGATAATGATCCGACGGATTCCTCATTTTGCCCCCACCCCCTAGAATATTAAGCGTCTTAAAGGAAACTGGTCGAGCAGGGAATTCTCTACTGACTCGAAATAAAAGAAAATGGCGAAAGGGCGATTTGGCGAAATTAAGATGGGGTTTTGCCCCTCGAATCATTCGCTTTGATTCGTTTTCAGGATGGAATGTGTCGAAGTTCCTTTTTGCAGTCAAAATAGATTAGGGAATAAGAAGGGAAAAAATCCATTAATTTAATCTCGACGTTTTAACGAAGAATTCATCCGCTAATTTGACCAAGTACTTATTGAATACTTGAAAAGGAACTCGACGGCAATTAGAACTAGATTTATTAATTCTTTGTGTCGAAAAAAATGCAAATGATTTTCTGGTGATTTATAAGGAAATTGAAGAATGTATAGAATAAATCCTGTTTTGAGTTTCTTTTTCTTACTATAAATTATTTCTTACTCTTTTATAGAAAAAAAAATCAAAGCACGTCTATGATATGGAACAAAACTATTCAAATTTAAATTTGCGTTTTTCGACTTAAAAACTTATTGTTTGTTGATTTAACTAATCTATTATCATAATACATATAGATGTGGTATATAAATAGCAAGTGTAGGCCGATAATTTAAATTTCATAAAAATACACATTGTTGACTTCACATATTGAAAAATGTATAGAATAACTTTTGTTCTGAGTTTTTTCCGTACGTGCATATTTTCTTACTCCTTAGAAAAGAAAAAAATCAAAACACGTCCATGATATGGAACAAAAGAATTCATATTTAAATTCAATTCTTCGAGTAAAAACTTTATAGTTTGTTGATTTAATTTGCCCACTATCATAATGCATACTGACGTGGTATATAAACAGTATGTATAGGCAAATAATTTCCTGAAAGCTAAGTTTTAACATAAACTTTACTTCATTTAATTATTTGTCGTTAGAAATAACAATTTAATTGGATTCGAAAATTTAAATACTTCAGTATTCTTATTATCTAATACAGTAAGATGTTAGAGATAGAAAACGGGAACAAAATAAGAAAATATTGACCAAATAAAAATACTTTTCTTTAAATCAAATATGACTAATAAAGGTTTCATAATGCTCTGGATTGTCTTTATTATCTAATTGCATGATTAAATATATTCGATGTTAAACTTGTTTGATATCAGACAACTTGAAAACTTACTTTTTAATCGAAGAACAAATTTGACTTTTCACTTCATCTGATTTCTCATTTAGAATACCTGAAATATAAAGAAACAAAACTATATGAGGAAAGAAAATTTAAATGAAACTGTCAACATTGTAGGTTCCTTTAAAAGACATAAAAAATGTTTGAAAAGTAATTATTTGCACCAGATGAAGCAATTTCATTTATTGAAATAAGTAATTTTCACTCTTAAAACGATATTGATTCATACAAAGTTAATTCTTGTTTGTCTTAAATTTGGCGTTCTCTTTTATCGAATTTAAAACCTTTTTAAAGCGGTTGAATAATATTTTCTTAGGCTTAACTTTAAATGATTTTGCATTGAGACACTGATGATAGATATCGCTTACTTATCCTATCTAATGTGAGCATTTTTCCTCTTTTGGATGCAACGATAATTGGAAAAGAATAAATACGTATTAACTTGTTTCAGATTATTCGTTTGATATATTTTAACATCATATCAATGAATTACGGATTAGATACACTAATAATAATCCAAAAATGTTATATCTGAGAGAAATATATGTACTTGGAATATCTGGGATATTATAAATCTATATAATAAAACACAGTGTTTTCCTCTGTTTAAATTAAAGCGCGATAATGACTCAAAATATTATTTTGCTTAGAAATGTGTCTCAAATAGGTTGTAAATAATCTATTATTTTCAAAAAGAGTTTTTGGGAAGTATTTGAATACTTTCGTGTCATCATTTGTCAAGTCTCATATAATGAAAAATTCATGATCAAAAAATACTGTAAAAAAATCTGAATCAAATTATAGTATTAAGTACCGGCACTGCATCCATAAAATCCATTTTTACTATAAAATACTATAACATAATTTTTACAGTAGAATTTATGTAATTAGAGTGATTTAATGGTTTTATGATAACTATTACTGAAAAATTACGGTATATCAGATTTTTTGTTTCTTAACATGTTCCGGTAAAAATGGATTTTACGGTACCGGCACCCTTTGTGCCAGTACTTTGTTCAGTAAGTTTTTTGGTGTTTTTTTCCGGTCTGGAATTTTTCATTATACCTGCATAGGGCAAAATTTACTGCGTTTTTGGTTCTATGGGAACACTAAAAAGCACAGTAATTCTTACCGAAGCGATTTGGTAGAATTAACAATAAAATATAGTTATATAATGTGCAATAAAATTTGGTGACTGTAGTAAAATATTGTAATTTTATCACGATACCTAAGATTATCGCTCAGTTCTACTTATTCTGTTAAATTAATTTTGTTACTAAATAGGTGTTGATAAGAACTATACTTATGAAAATTTGAATTTCTGGTAAAACGTTACCATACGACTGGAGAAATCAACAAATAAATGTTTAAATACTGTTTATTTTGGTTTTATTACTATTAGCTTAGCTACTGTAATTTTTTAAAGCATAGTTGAAAGGTAAAATTATGTACAGAAATTATATTTAAAGTCGTTAGGAAACAATTTCAAAAATCCAGTTCACATTTCATTGTTTCCGACATTATCAAATCATTAATTAGTAAAAACTACTTTATTACTGATGGAAAGTAGTAGAAATAATCGATACATGAGATAAAAGTTAAAGTATTCTTTGAGCTTAAAATAGTTAGAACATAGATTCTGTTTCGTCATCTAAAATAAGTCGAAAACGTGAGTAAAGCGTGACAAGTTCTATCAGAGATCCTTCAATCCTATTTCCTGGCTGATTCTTTCCTGTATTTGGCTCGATGCACAAGCTGAAAAAAATTGCGAATTACGTCAAGAAGTAAAACGAAAGAGATATCTGAACTAAAAAGAAGGATTGAGAAAGATATCCAAAAAGGATTGAGTAGAGATGAAAGACATATAAAAAAAGCATGGAAAAGGTTCCAAGTGCACGCAAACTTTTTGTAAATGTATCTTCTTGGACAAAAGAATGCAGTATTGCTTCAGGCTTACATTTCAAAAAGAAAAAAAAAATGTTACACGTTAGCAAAGGTATCTATTAATATTTGCTTTTGCTAGATCTATTTTGTAGCTGTCTTATTGCCCAACGCTTCAAATGATTTAACCCGTAAAATAGTTAAGGATTTACAACTTCATTGATGCACAACTAGAATTTATTAGAACAATATAAGATGAAAAATGATAGGTTTTAAATGAGTTTATTAATTGTAAGGAAAATGTTTATTTTGCAATTTTTTCCAAAGGTTCTGTAGGATAGCACTTATTCCTGTGCCCTTATTTAGACTGGTAAAATATATCCAATTTGAGCTACAGCAACTTTTCACAAAACAAGTGTTTTTGTCAAAACAAAAACTTGTTTTTTTTTACACCTTAAGCAAGGAATGATATAATGTTTTCGATTACTAATGTTCCGATTAAATTTGTTTTCCATTTTATTAGTTATTCTCAAACTTCACTATTTGAAAGTTGAAGATACTTTGAAAGTTCTGTGACACATTTCATGAAGCTATAAAATGTAACTGATAAGCCGTTAGAAATATTTTGGATGTATTTTTCTTAAAAAGGGCAGATAGGACCATTTTTGTTTTAACTTTTTTCGAACTTTAATTGGAATACACATTTTAATGTATATCACATTAATTAACTTTAAACAAAGGAGATAAAGTCAAATATGTTAACATGAAGAAAGCGAATTTTGGTAAAATTACCGTAAGGTATGGCAATAACATTTCTGATAAAAAAATAAACACTATTCTGGCAAATAAAACCAATAAAATAATAATGAATTTAAAAAATTCATTTGGTAATTTTTCCATTCATATAGTTTACCGGAAATTCTGGTTTTCAAAATTATCATTACTTGTTTATATTAAAAATAAAACTGAACAGTAGATTTAACTGAATAGATCTTTTCTTTATTCCCTGCTCAAAGGTATCATGATAAATTTGCCAAATTTTATAATAAAATATAAAATTATATCTATTGTTAATTTTACTAAAACCATTAACAAAGGAGCTTCGGTGAAAATTACTAAGCTTTTAGGTGTTTCCATAGAGCCAGGAACACGGCAACTTTCACCATAGTCTGGTATACTAGACCATACAGTTTTTTGTTAGTAAATAACTATTATAAATAATAATTTTTTGACTACAATTATTTACGTTGAAAGTAATTAAGCTTCATAGTTGAATAAAGAACAAGATCTAAAAATTAAATAATAATTTTTGAATCATGTATGTTATTTCTGTATATTAGATAGCACGTATGAGCAGTGACGCACAAAATACACTTCCAAAATAAACGATATCAGAATGTTTTGTCATTTGTAGGAAGTACATAAATAAACACACTATTTGACAAATACAAGTAAACAAAACACCCTTTATTAATAGAAAAATTATTTTTACATTAAGTAATATCTTATAATGACAATCCAAAAACAACAGCTTCCGCAAATTCTCGCCAAACTGGGTAGAAATGAGAAATTCTCGATGAGAAAATTATTAATCAAGCTTAAAGGACTTCAAAAAGAAGCGCCAATTTTTGGCATCTATATCTCGTCCAACTCAAGGTTTGTGTTGAGATTAATGGGATTGTGGCTTCATTAGTCAACTCTGGCTCGTCCTTACGTAAAGATATAGGCGCATTAACCAGACTTCTTAAATCTCAAGACGATTATTAATTTCCAGCCTATATTAATTATGGTGAGATGCAGGAGCCGTCAGACACCCTCCTTGGCCTGTTTATTCTCAAGATAACAGGAGATGCCTTAAGTGAAAAAAAGTAAAAATCTTTTAAGTAAGTTGTGAAAGTGAATAGTTCCCAGGTACGTTAGTTTTTTAAGTTTTTCGCGTTAAAATTATGGTTATTTTTTAAACTGATTTATTTTCAAAATGTGGTAAATGCTAAAACTCAATAGGTTGCCACTACAAAATATTAAATTTATTGGGAAAAATAAATCAATATTAATATTTTCATGATAAAAGGCTGTTTATTGTTTAAAAGTATACAGATGTTCATTTTGAATGCAAAGTATATTTCATTAAATTGGAAACTTTTACCGATTAATTTATTGCACTGAATGTATTTTATTATTTTCATAAGAAATGAGTAAGTTTATTTCCTTAAAAGGGGAGTCTGTAGGGCATATATCAATATTGCTAAAATTGACTTTTTTCGATGTACCTTTTCTAAGAAACTACTTATCAACTTAAATCTTTTTGGGGATATCTCAGATTAAATCAGTTTGCATGCAGTGATAATGTTTTTAGTGTTAACATGAATTCTTTTTGAGTTATGAAAGTTTTTTAAGAAAACATTTAAAAAAATTAAAAGTTAACAGTTCAAATTTTAAAAAAAAATTCCGCCAAAGATATGTATTAACAGTTATCACAATCACAGTGTGAACATGTATATGCAAATATTCTGTGAAAAAAAACCCGAAGTAATATCGAATTTTGATGCTGAGAAAAGGTACAATGAAAAATGTGAGTTTTGGCATTATTGACACCTGCCCTACTGCCTCCCCTTAAAAAAAATAGCGATTTCATATATGATGAATATGTACAGCATATTTCATAACATAAACGGCGATATTGTTTACACGATTGTATGTATGAATGAAAACTTGAGTTAAATTGCATGAGTACCTAAGTCGACACTGCTCCAAACTCAAGGGTTTTTATAACATAAAAATTGGCAGAATAAAACAATGCTAAAAATCTTAAACTCAAAAAAGGAGGATAAGTCATTTTGGTACGTCGGGGTTTAATAATTCCAAAGTTCATTTTTACAAATCTAAAGCAATGTTAGCTGAATTAATTTATATAGTTTTCTAGTGCCCATTCATAAATTTTTTTTCCTGCATGTTATTTTCTCCCAATACGTGATCCAAGAGTTTTCTTGTCTTCTGGATTGGGTTCAAAATTACAAGGCTACGGAGTTGAACATTAGTTGCTGTAAACCCAAAATTGGGTCGGTTGTTCAACGACGGTTCTAAAATATAAAATAAGCTGACTTCGACACATTTATTTAATAAAGTTGCACGAGTGATACTTAAAAAACACCATTAGAAAGTTAAAAAAACACCATTAGAAGTTAAAAAAACACCATTAGAAAGTACTTATCTTCATTGGTATCTATAAAAAATTGGTATAAATAATATTTTCACTGATATAATTTTTTTAATAATGGTGAAATCTTTTTTGTTTTAGAAAAAAAAATTCGCATTGTAATTTTAATTTCTGGTTAAAAATATATTTTCAACATTAACATTAAATAGAGAATAAGTATAATTAATTATTATAAAATTAAATTTAAAAATAATTTTGACATTTGTTAAAATACGCTTATGTACCTCTTTACAACATTAGATAATCTAAATAAAATATTTTTAACACATCCAAAAGATATGTTTCCTTTAAAAATTCATTTTCCTTGACCAACACATAACACGTTTCAAACATAAGTAAATTTTAGTACGAACTTTAAGAGCTGCATCTATTAGAACAGCGTGATTCCGTGTAATATGCTTAGAAATGAACAACTTAGAACTAATATGACCGATACATCGGTGACGTTTAAACTCCCAACAGAGAGTGCCTCATTAATTAAGAAGGTGCCTTTCTCAGATGCGATCGTATATGCATTCATCTCTTACTCCCTCCGAAACGAGAACAGACCACGCCATTTTGGAATTAGTATAAGAGGAAAAATGAGCACTGATCCTATGGTTGCATTCTTTTATTGTTTAAAGATAGTGCAAACTTTTCTGGATATTTCGTTAAGCAATAAGAAAACGTAAACTTTAATTCATATTTCCTGAATAATAATTGCGTTAAGCATTAAGAAAGTGTAAGCTTTAATTCATATTTCCGGAATAATACTTGAACTAAGCATGAAGAATGTGTAAAATTTAATTCATATTGTCTGAATAATAATTGCGCTAAGCATTAAGACAGTGTAAACTTTAATTCATATTTCCTGAATAATACTTGCTTCAAGCATGAAAAATGTGTAAACATTAATTCGTATTTTTTTAATTTAAAAAATAAGCATTTAGTTAAGCATTAAGCATTTAAAAAATAGTGATTTCAAAATATTTACAGGGTAAAATATTCAAAATGAGGCACTCTTTTAAAAATTAGATTACAAAAAATTTATCATAGTTTATTTTTATTGTATCGAATTCATATGAGACCAGTTTTTGGAGATTAGATAAATTTGTACAACTCAAAAGCACAGCAGTGTTATTTCAAAAAAAAAAAAAATTAAATATTCTGCAAAATCTAAAAAGGTGTCAGTTTCTCAGTGCAATATGCAAGTAAATAATTCCTACTTTACATTGCAGCGTAAAAATAATTTAATTGCCTGCTATGTGTATCAAATCTAACAGTAAGAGTAAATTTAAGTGTTGGTTAATAACTAAAATGGGGGCGAATACCACTACTAGTGTAAAAATCGATTCTTGGGGCAATGAAGCACTTAGTAGTACACCACTTTGGAGTGTAGTACTTGTCACCACATTAACTCTAGAAAATCACCTCTAATTACAAAATTTCTATGAGCATAATAAAACTTAAAAATTCAAATAATTAATGCATCAAGCATTAAGTTAAATACTTTAAACAAAAAACCTAAAAATTATTTTCTATTTTCAGCTGAGGTATGGAAAACCTGACTAGCTACGTAAGACTTATAGACTGCAAGTTGCAAAGCAATAAAAAACTCCAATTATTGTTTCGTAATGAAAGATTATCTAATGAGCCTATAAAGAAGTCTTCATTTTTTTAATGACAATAGGAATCAAATACATAATTGTGATGAAAGATAAAACTCATAAAAACACATCAATGTCAAATACGCTGAATTAATTAAATATCAAAATAATTTTCATTAGCTTAAACGACATGAAAGACATATCATTAAAAATGGGTATTTTTTAGATAGGTTTTGCAAGCAATGGACTTACAGAGCTGCAAGCAACTCGAAAGAGGCTAATATTGGGGAAAAATGAGTTCAAAGACGTGAAAGAACTTATAAATAAGTCATAGCATCATATAACAAGGGGAAAGAGCAGCTAGTTTGGACGAGAAATAAATGAAATATGACCATGAAGAAAGAGTTTCAGCCTTATTTCCATCCAATTTAAAAGAGGAATGGATACCAATTCTTTACAGGAGAGCGAAATTGTTGAACAGTTTCAACCATTTTTCTTAGTGAAAATGACTGATAAAACCTATTCTATTATTTTCCAAGAATTTTCCAATGATAAAATAATATATATTTTTTATTAATATTGTAAATAAAGCAGTTTGAATTTGAAGTCATGAGCAATTTATGTTGTTTCTATGAATGTAATGCCTTTGAAATACCAGAATATTGAGGGCTAAGACGTTGTTTTGACTGGTTAGAGACATTCAGAAAAAAAACACTTAATTATGTCTATGGAAAAGTTATAGCATTGTTTCTTTATGACATTAATTTGGCTAGTTTGGTAATTTTAAGTCTGGGAGAAAGTTGATGGCTAAATGGAGAAAAAAATTATGGTAAAATTACTATACCATATGGTAATGACATTTCCGGTACAAAACGTATTATTCTGGCTAATAAAATCAAAATTCACTTTATTTAAACCATTCATTTAATAAGTTTTCGGTTCAAATGGTAATGATTTTTTCGAAAATTATAGTTCTTATTAAACAGGTAGTACAAAATACAAAATTGAAAACAAATTTACAGCAAAAATGGTTTTTAAGCCATGCTTTCAGGAATCCTGATAAATAGCCCTAACTTTACCCCTTTATCACATATTAAAAAAATCATATTTTATAGCTAATTTTGCTTAAATCATTTTCAAAGAGCTTAGGTAAATATTACCGAGCTTTTTCGTGTTTACATAAGGCCAGAAACACGTTAAAGTTTACCATATTCTGGTAGTTTTGAGCATATTTTTTTAGAATAGGAAATAAATTTAACATATTATAGACATTCGAGTTTAAAAAGAGAATGAATAATTATTTTTTAAGAAATTTATTGGTATTATTCCCTTAAGTCTGTAAATGTGAGATCAGTTATGCTATTTCATTGAAGGATCCGCATTGGACATAATAGAATGTTGATGGTCGAGAAAAGATTTCGACATTTCATCTACATTAAGAATGAAAATAGTAACGAATAGTTATATTTTTTTAAAAATAAACCAGCGATATTTCTTTATTTGGTAATGGAAGAAAAGTTCTTTAGTAATTAATATCAGCATAAATCGATTAGATTTAATTAAATCAATAGTGGCACTTCTACTTCAACTGAGATACTAATTTCGGATACTACTAGTTCAGTAAATGTTACAAATCATCACTGTAATTTACTGGATAGCATAGAGGCAAAAAGTGCCAATTTGTGATAACTAAAAAGTAAATTTACTATTTTTTACTCATTTTTGATTAAAGAAAACATAGATATGACAAAATATTATCACTCAGAGGGTAACGAGGGATTATGAATCATTTGTGTATGTTTACGTGCTTACTAACGTTACGTTTACAGGTATTAAAAACATTGAAATTTGCATAAATATTTTAAACATATTTCATATCAGACATATTATCAGATTTTATTTTTATAAGTTATATATATAAGTTTTTTTATTGTTTTTTTTTCTTCTCCTTTTTTTAATTTTTCATGAATTTATATGTAAGTAGAAGCTTACATTTAGAATTAAGTACATTTTTAGTTAACTTAGATAACTGTTCATATTAAATTGTTTGATTCTAATCAAAATGTGGTATTGTTTATTTCAAAAAACAACATCTACTACCCAAAGAAAAAGTTTTATAAAAAATAAGTAAATAAAATAAATAAATAAACAAATGTAATGATAGATCAAAAAAAGCTACAAAAGAATACAAGATATCATTATTCAAACTAGATGCAAATAAATTCTTGATCTATTTTGTCTTAATTCAATGACAACATTGGGAAACAAGCACGAAAACACAGCTCATACTTGTTTTTGAAACTCCCGTTACTTTTTTTTGGAAAAAAGTTCACAGAGATCAAAACTCCTAAAACAATGACAATACTCTAGGAAATATCATGAGTATTTATGTCACGAAATTTGCGGAGAATTGAATTTAATATCGAGAGTTATCACATTTTGCGTAGTTTGAAAATACATTCGAGAGAAAAGTACAGCAACATAAATATCCTAAATTTGCATAAAAGTGGTTCTGGGGGTTATTTTTTTAATGTAACGGGAAACTAGTTTTCTTTTAGTCATAAATGCACGAACAATGTGAAATATTTTCTAGCAAATTGGTTATTGAGATGTGTGAAGAGTAATTTCGTATGGAAATAAGATTTTAGACAGGGTTTTATTCTTACTTAATAATAACATTTGTATTTGTTTATGGAACTAAACAACGCACATGTTTCACGATTTCAAAAAATAACAGATAAGCGAGTTAGGACATTATTTAGAATAATGTTATATTTCGTATCCCTTTTCTTGTTTTGTTTTGTAGCTATAAATATATTATGAAACATTACAACTCTGTAAAAAAAGAATACTCAAATATCTAGAAACTTTCCTTGTTTTTGACGAAACCGCTTCCTTGTATATGCTCTGAGCAAATATTACGTCAAAGTAACGAAATGACTATTGCCATTTCTTCGAGGTGTTTGAAAAGTATAAAAAATGTTAAGTAATCTGCAAAAACACAATCTGCTACTGCATATATATTAGTTACGAGCAAGGATAGGTTGCGAAAATAAGTCAGTTTGACGCTATTTCCGTTTTCATCGTTCAATTAAACAAAATCATTTAACCTCTTCAGTTTATGAGTGAATGAAGTACGTTAAATATTATTTGATTAAGTGGAACGTAAGAAACATTTTGAGTAATCAGTAGAATAATTGTAAGTAATCAATAATCTGCTGCTACATTTGTGTCAGTTACGAGCAAGAAAATGTTGCGAAAATAGTTTAGTTTAGCGCTTTGAAAAGGGATTATATCCGTTTTGTATCTCCTTTATCCTTCAATTAAAATAAAATCATTTTAACCCTCCAATTAAAACACACCCTAAAAAGCCATTGTCAATTTTATCTTGTCACAATTTTGCAATATTTTCAACTAAAAAAGTTAATTTCTGTTAATTCCCCATTACTTTATCAAACAATCCCACTTATCGCTACAGCAATCTCTCATTCGTTTGCATTAAAATATAATAAGCAAAATCTATTAAAAATCCATAGAATCCAAGGTCAATGAACTGCGCACCTTACATTGGTCAGAATGTACATTACATTTATCAAGTGATGGTGGGGTTTAAAATGGGAGTTCCTATCAGACCTCTAGGACCTCAGAAATAGTAGATAAGACATAGAGTTGATACTCCACCCAAACTCTGCAGACATTCTCTTTAAATAACATAGTAAGGCGCGAATCACCAATAGGCCTTGTCCCTAGCCACTGCTTTTAATCTTATTGAATCATTTGTTTGGTTAGATAACCCAATGTTCCTTTACGAACGGCATTTAACTTCAAAATCCTTAACGAGATCTTGAAAGACAATGGGATTAGGAGATTACGTTTTTTTTCTCTATCTTTTATATCTTGTTTTATATCTCACGCATTTTGATGGCATTATCTTAATAAATATATTTTGATCTTAAATCTCGTAAGGGTAGAAAAAAAAACATAATGAAATCTTATATTGCTTAGAAAGAAATGTGAGTCTATAGAAAAAGCGTCTTTCGTGTAATAAGTACTCTCCAACATTTAATTTAGAATTCCTTGAATTTTGGAAAAATGTGTTGCAATTAAAGTAAAAAAAAGAACGTTACAAAATTGGTTTTTATTTTATGAGTAGAAGACTGTTTAATGATGAAAGTTCTTTTTCAAATATTATGTAATCAGATAAGGGTTTAAAAGTAAGTAGATCCGGAAAAAAGTTTTACATAAAACAAGATTTTTTTTAAATTTAGTTGTAGGATTTATTTTAGAAATTAGTATATTGCCATAAAAAAAAAAACTAGCGAAAGATTTAAAATGTTTTAGATATAGGCATAGCTTTATAAAATGAAATATTCTGAAACCTAGATTTCTATTTGCAAATGATTATTTATGTGTAATTATCTTTTTTTGAGTTATTCACATATTTCTTTGTTGAAATAAGAATAATAGAATCATTTACACATAATTTTATGTCTTCAGTAACAAAATTCCCTTAATTTCTATTAATGCGAATTTTAAAAAAAAAATTGGGGCCGGGATAGCCTGGTCGGTAGGGCGCTGGGCCCATGTTTGAGAGTTTATGGGTTCGAACCCCTCCGGCCGAAGACTCCCCGTGTAGTAAATGGTGACTGATACACGTTAAATCTGTCGAGTCTCAAAGTCCTCCATGTTCCCATAACAAATCAATACCTCTGGGAGTACTGGATTGGAGATCGATTGTTCTCTGATTCAGGTCAAAATTACGATCTGTGGATGAATGAATGGATGTATGAATGAGTCCGCCCTATAAAACAGGCTGTGACGCGTGTGTGAAGACGAAATCTTGGCCATAGGATGGCGGAACTGGAAAAGAAAGAAACGCACACTCTGCCTTAAATTTGCTCGGTTTCACCAAGCAGACTTGCCCGTGTGGCAAGTGGCATTAGAAACAACACAACAACAACAACAACAAAAATAGATCTTTAATACGAATCGCAATCGTCACCATGACGTAATAAAAACATTCATTTCTGCAATTTACAAATGAGTTATGTATTATGCTATAGAAATATTTCTAATTCAAAACTTTAACTTTTTTGAAGAGTTCTGCTTGAGAAAATTACACCAGATTACAAATGCATATATTTATTTCAGAGTTCAAATAATAGCCGAGTTGAGATGTATTGTATAATCCCCTTGTGAAAATACCTCGATTCTTCTCCATGGAAGTAAATGAACGCTTATTTGAACCCAAAGACGACACCATATATATTTATTAACCTGGTGAGTGATTCATTGTACAGTTTTATACTATATTGTTGGTATAATGCGTTCTGAAGTTATACTCCAGGGTATAATTCCAAGAGTAATTATCTATGGCGCAAGTTACAACAGAAATTACTTTGTGATCCCAAATCCAGAAAAGATTCCACAACTGCCTGCGATGTGAAATATAATTCTTTTCTTTATGTTGAGATAAAATGCAACATTATTATTCAATTATAGGATCATATACGTTAGTTATTAATTCAAAAGATGATATTATCAATTATTTGTTGCGAAAAGCATTGCATCAAGATAACGATGAAATAATCAAATAAGTTGAAGCAATTTGTTGTCATTTTTTAGGAGTTAGTCTATAAGTAAAGTTAAAGGTGAACCAATAATGGTTTATTAATTCATTTATAAAATGGGTGAAACGGAAAAACAGCGAGGAAAAAAACAGTTGCTAAGAGACATTCAAGAATTATAATTACCCATTATACGGCACTACAGTTTTTAAAAATTTTTAACAAGAAAATATTTAAGACTTAAAAAAGTTGCAACAAACATATGAGTCACGGCATACTTTTTTCCTCTCTCAGAATCTCCTTTTTTGAGTTTAAATTGTTTTTAAGACATAAAAGTTTAAAAAAATGTAATACGAACAACAACAAAATAAACGTGACAACCATATTACAGTTTAAAATTATTCAATGAATGAAAATCACATGACGCATGAAATCACATTAAACTCACTAAAATGAAACTGAAAAAAATCAGTAAAAGTCACATGCAGTGCCATCAGTGGGGAAAGTTTTGAAGTAAATCCAGGAACTCAGGAATGGAAATGTTTATATCCTGTTACATGAATTTGCTGCAAGAGTGATTTTTTAAACCTTCACTGTTTATAAAATCAATGATATATGAAATCTATGACACAATAGACATGAAATCCATGTGTACTATTAAAAAACATTCTTATGAACAACAGAATGAATTACGTTTCAAAAAGATTAATCACTGGACCAATCAAAAGAGATGTCAAAGATATTCTCCGTCATCAGTTACGGAATCTGGTAAAACTCTGTATGAAAACAGTCATAGGTATTATTTACGTAACGGATGTTTGAAGGTAATTCACAGAGACCCAATAATACAACGGTTGTATTTAAAAATAGATAAGTATAATTCTTTTCAAGAATTATCAAACAGTAGAATGAGCAAGAATGAGCAAACCTTTGCCGAACAGTAATTATCGATTGGTAAATAATAACAATCTGTTAAGAAGAGAAAACAATGAATACTACCAAATAAAAAACACTTTTATCACACACTTTTATGTTGATCAAAAGAGATGTCAAAGGTATTCTCCATCATCAGTTACGGAATCTGGTAAAACTCTGTATGAAAACAGTCATAGGTATTATTTACGTAACGGATGTTTGAAGGTAATTCACAGAGACCCAATAATACAACGGTTGTATTTAAAAATAGATAAGTATAATTCTTTTCAAGAATTATCAAACAGTAGAATGAGCAAGAATGAGCAAACCTTTGCCGAACAGTAATTATCGATTGGTAAATAATAACAATCTGTTAAGAAGAGAAAACAATGAATACTACCAAATAAAAAACACTTTTATCACACACTTTTATGTTGATCAAAAGAGATGTCAAAGGTATTCTCCATCATCAGTTACGGAATCTGGTAAAACTCTGTATGAAAACAGTCATAGGTATTATTTACGTAACGGATGTTTGAAGGTAATTCACAGAGACCCAATAATACAACGGTTGTATTTAAAAATAGATAAGTATAATTCTTTTCAAGAATTATCAAACAGTAGAATGAGCAAGAATGAGCAAACCTTTGCCGAACAGTAATTATCGATTGGTAAATAATAACAATCTGTTAAGAAGAGAAAACAATGAATACTACCAAATAAAAAACACTTTTATCACACACTTTTATGTTGATCAAAAGAGATGTCAAAGGTATTCTCCATCATCAGTTACGGAATCTGGTAAAACTCTGTATGAAAACAGTCATAGTATTATTTACGTAACGGATGTTTGAAGGTAATTCACAGAGAGACAATAATACAACGGTTGTATTTAAAAATAGATAAGTATAATTCTTTTCAAGAATTATCAAACAGTAGAATGAGCAAGAATGAGCAAACCTTTGCCGAACAGTAATTATCGATTGGTAAATAATAACAATCTGTTAAGAAGAGAAAACAATGAATACTACCAAATAAAAAACACTTTTATCACACACTTTTATGTTGATCAAAAGAGATGTCAAAGGTATTCTCCATCATCAGTTACGGAATCTGGTAAAACTCTGTATGAAAACAGTCATAGGTATTATTTACGTAACGGATGTTTGAAGGTAATTCACAGAGACCCAATAATACAACGGTTGTATTTAAAAATAGATAAGTATAATTCTTTTCAAGAATTATCAAACAGTAGAATGAGCAAGAATGAGCAAACCTTTGCCGAACAGTAATTATCGATTGGTAAATAATAACAATCTGTTAAGAAGAGAAAACAATGAATTCTACCAAATAAAAAACACTTTTATCACACACTTTTATGTTGATCAAAAGAGATGTCAAAGGTATTCTCCATCATCAGTTACGGAATCTGGTAAAACTCTGTATGAAAACAGTCATAGGTATTATTTACGTAACGGATGTTTGAAGGTAATTCACAGAGACCCAATAATACAACGGTTGTATTTAAAAATAGATAAGTATAATTCTTTTCAAGAATTATCAAACAGTAGAATGAGCAAGAATGAGCAAACCTTTGCCGAACAGTAATTATCGATTGGTAAATAATAACAATCTGTTAAGAAGAGAAAACAATGAATTCTACCAAATAAAAAACACTTTTATCACACACTTTTATGTTGATCAAAAGAGATGTCAAAGGTATTCTCCATCATCAGTTACGGAATCTGGTAAAACTCTGTATGAAAACAGTCATAGGTATTATTTACGTAACGGATGTTTGAAGGTAATTCACAGAGATCCAATAATGCAATGGTTGTATTTAAAAATAGATATGTATAATTTTTTTCAAGAATTATCAAACAGTAGAATGAGCAAACCTTTGCCGAACAGTAATTATCGATTGGTAAATAATAACAAACTGTTAAGAAAAAAAAACAATGAATACTACCAAATAAAAAACACTTTTATCAGAATGAATTTTGTTTTAAAATGAATAATAACTAGACAGATCAGAATAGATGTCAATGACATTCTTCATCAGTAACGAAATCTGTAGAAATTTTGTATGAAAAAGCCATAAGTATGATATATGTAACTGGTGTATGAAGAAAATTCAGAGACACCCAATTAAACAATGGTTTTAATAACCGTAATAAGCAACCGTTACTGTCGTGTTTAAAATTGGCAAAGTAACATTTATATTTTTTCAAGACTGATTCAACAGTGGTAACTAAGCAAACAAACCTTTGCTGAACCGTAATTGCTGATTAGTAAATAATAACATCAATACGTTAAGAAATGAAAACAATGAGTACTATCAAAAACCACTTTTATCGGAATGAATTTCGTTTCAAAAAGAATAATAACTGGACCGGCCAGAATAGAAGTCAAAGACATTCTTCATCAGTAACGGAAGCTGGGGAAATTCTGTATGAAAGCTGCCATAGGTATGATTTATGTAACGGATGTATGAAGATGATTCAGAAGGAAAAACCCAATAAAACAACGGTCATATTTTCTTTCTACAACAGAAAGGGATCTGAAGGAAAACACATCACGGGCTCTTACATCAAGGCCTGTCACATTGCAAGTGTTTACGATGAACCAGGCCTTTTTCAGTACCAAAAGGGATGCTCTGCTCTTGAGCTTCTTTTTCGGGATGGATAGCATCCAGCTAGTGCTCCCGATCCTCAATCATTATTCATCCTTTTCTAGATGAAAGCCACGATAATGGCTAGACTATCGCTGGTGGAAGAAAAGTAGAATCTTTGCTTTTTTTCCTTTTTCGTTATTCTTCGCATTGAGTTATTTTTCTTTTCTTTTTCTCTTTTTGTTATTCTCGGTCTCTTTTGGTGAAAAAAAAAGTGGCGAGGTGGTGATGGGGAGAGTTATAATCTTTAATCTCTCGCCAAAGTCGAGATCACGTCTGGAAGGTTGGCGACGGTAGCGGGGGACTCATGAAATTAAATCGACGCTGATTAGATTAGGATGAAGATTGGCAATTCTTTACCAAAGAAATGTCACTCTGGAGAGATTTACTCATTTATTAGTTCCTTTTTCATTTACTTTTTTGGTGTTCTGGCGTAGAATTGAATACGATATATGACGTTAAATCTAGACTATGATAAGAATTAAATTGAATTAAATAGATTTCTTTTCAGGTAAGTATCAACTTTATGCCTGTTATTGCAAGGGAGTCAAGTAAAAATGAAATTTTAAAACTCAGAAGAGAAGTAAATTTAAATATTTATTTCTCATTTAAGCAATCTTAAATTATATATGATATTTATCATTCTGATATATTTTGTACCAATTTATAAAATATAAAGTTACTTATCTTTTTAATTGTTTCTTACTGAATTTTCCTCGTATTTTAGTTTTATTTTTAAAGTAAGCACTTGTGTACTTTCGTTAAAATCATTTGATTTTAGTAGCTACCAAAATAAAACAAACTTTTAATTAATAAATCAATAAAAAGGATAATAAATGGAATTGAATGAGCATTCATAACATAACAGGCTGAAACTTAATTAATTTATATCAACTAATTAAATAATTTATATCAACATATGTTTTCTAATAATTTTTACTATGATATTATTGTAGTAATGTGTGATCAACAAATTGCAAATCAACGCATACATATAAGAAGATTTAATTCATTGTTTAATTATTTGCAATCAATTTCCTTCATAAATAATAGTATTATTTTAAAAACAGGTAATAACATTCGCTAATAAATAGCAATAATATTTAAAAAATTAACCCATATTTAAGTTTAATGCTAACTATAACAATAACAGTGAAATTGAAATAAATAAATGGAAATTCAACAATTACCTAAAGAAAGTGAATTTAATTTAATTCATAAACGTGGCTTTGAACAATTAATAAAGTACATAGTGTTTTAAATTAATAGAAATAACACGATCAAGTTAGAAAAATAAGCAAGCACTATTTTTATAAAAACGAAAATTATTTATATCGAAAATAATTAAAAACAAAACTTAATTAACAGCAAAAATTAATTAAAAACAAAATTAATTGAAAACAAAATTAAATAAAAACAAAATTAATTAAAAACGAAATTAATTAAAGACAAAATTGATTTAAAAAATAACAATTAAAGTTGTTTGTATGACTTAACTAACATATACAGCTTAACTATCCAAAATTAATGCTCGATGTACATTGGTAGATATAAATATCCTGTGAAACAAAACTCAAAAGTTAACCGCTACCATCCAACAAAAAAGCCATCATCGATTGTAAAGGTTTCGGAGAAATAATTTTTTTTTTCAGTTACGCTTTCAAGAAATAAAAGAAAAAAAATATTGCTTTTCAAATTGTTATCACACAGAAGGCGAGGGCAATTTTTTTCCAAATTTATATATAAGCTTGATATAAAAATAAAATAAAAAAATACACCTTTCCGTAAAGCTCCAGAAATAAAAGTCGATCCATCAAATTTCTGACAACCTTATGATTCGGAATTCATCTCACTCACTCAAAATGTGCACGCGATTCATACAAAATACATGGGCTCGTCAGATTTTCCTTTGGGAAGAATGGAGCATAAATAAAAGAAGAGTAGGCTATATTCATTCAGCTAAACATTTTGATTGTCGACAACATAGGTTCAGCAATAAAGATATTTGACTCGTTGGAAAAGTGTTTACCGGGGATGATGTGATCGCGAAGTTAATTTGAGTTGACGTTTTCATTGAATGATTGACTGCGATGTGATTTTTTTTCAACTAGATATTTATATGCTGGACGTATGTTTACGTAAAAGCCCCTGCTGCACCGTTAAATATAAAACTAGATAAATGATAAGTTCCTGTTTAATATGAAAAGGAATTTTTATAGTGCATGCATTATAAAAATATGTATATGATTTGTATTCAATTTTTTTTAATTATAATTGTGTCTATCTTATAACTAAAGGATCCGTATAAAATTAGATAAATTATAAGATTTATTTTAAAAGAAAACAAACACCAACAATGCACATTTATTAAAAATATGTATTTGATTTGTATTCAGTTTATTTTTCCTTGCAAGTGCATTTATTTCATCTATGCTTTTTCTAAAAATAAATTTAAAAATATGTAAGTTATAAGTTTTGCTTTAAATGAAAACGAACATTTACGATGCAAGTATTTTTTAAAAAAAAAGTTTTGATTTAGATAATTACGTTCACCTTTTAAATGTTAAAGTCACAAAATTATAATGGTAATTCGTTTTTGCAAAAAACTTGCTAAAGTTTTATGCAAAAATTTGTTAAAAAGAAACCATTTTTTGTAAAAGAAAATGAGAGAGGCTTAGACAATGGATTCTAAATAATACAATTAGCTGTAAATATGACTTTTTCTCAAAGATAGTGAAAGTCACTGAAAAGTCATTAAAAAAAAACTTAAATTTTAATTTTCCCTAAATATAGGAACATAAATTGGAAATATAAATTATTTTATACAAATCTAAAAATTATTTTCTCCTGATCAAAATTGAACATTACTCGCCGAAAAAATATGATTGGTTTTACAAAGCGAATGGCAGGAAACATATCATTACGTATTGATCACGAGGAAATATCATTATTACTCGATTTGGAAACAAAAGATCGTGTCTACACGATACTATATATCAGTAATAAGCTATCTGTTACCACCCGCGTTTTAGGCCAATTTGGCGACGATTTATGTAACGGTTTGTTAATTGTTTACGGCGATTGCGCCGAAGAGTTAGTTGCAATACATATTCCAGTTAATGGATGTAACGGTTGGTAGTTTGAAATGGACCACACTGAAAGATATTCATTACAAAACTAGATTCAAAAGATATTTTTAATTACTGAGAGGAGAAAAAAACATTCTTAGATAGGAGATAAAAGTAAAAGTTTAAATCTTTTCTTTTAATACAATATCTTCGCTATTGTGATTGTGGTTCGAGTAAATTGCATTTCTCAGCAATTATAATTGAAATTGTAATATAGGAAATTCAAAATATTTTATTCTTTTAATTCGGTGGTGTTTAATTGTGAACGATATTTCTCTATAAAGCAAAGTTTCGTAAAAAAAAGTTTTAGATTTTTTTAAAAATATTTTTTTGAAACATTTATCTTTGAATAGAAAATGTATGGAAATTATTACACGCTCACATGAAAATTTTAATAAATAAAATATATGTACTCAACTCTTACGTTAAAAAAGTAACTTTTTGGTTCCATTAGCAGACTTCAAGAGAATTTCGTGAACTATACAAACCTAAACCTACTTCTAAAAATATAATATATCATATTAAAATTCATTTCAAAAATTTGTTATTTAAATTATAGGTTATTTAAATGCTTTGAAATGAAAAATAAATTATTGAGTTATTTTATTTGTACAGCGAATTTATTCAAAAACGAATCAGATACACAATTCTAAATGTTATGGATTATTTTAAATATCCTTACTGAATTATATTTGCATTAGATTATTGATATCAAATTAAAGGTGCTTTTTAAACATACATGCTTTTGTCACATTATAAGATAAATATTATTTTATATGTTTACTTAAGACGCAGTTTTTAAGGCTAATCTAAAAACATTCTTTAAAAAATATGTAAAAAAAATTCATTGTTAATTTACCAAAATAAGTATCAACATTGTTAATTTGAGAAAAAAATTCGGTTAAAAGTAGCGACATTCAGAGTGCCCATATATTTTACCATGAAATAAATTTTTACGGTATGGAACCAGTTTACGGAAGAAAATTTGATCTACCGTAATTTTATCAATATTATTTACTACATTACTGTAATTAAATTTATATTACTGAAAAAATTCTAGCATTAAATTTACAGAAAAAAAGGGATTTCATAGAAGCAATACTCAGGGTGCGAAGTACCTGTAGAATTCTTTACTGAATATAATACATAATTATTTTTAGAATTCGATCTCAATTTAAAATTTTATATTTAAAATAACACGGTGTTTGGTAACTGTAAAGAAGTTCAAACAATACTCAGAAATTCAATGACAATTTAAAATAAAGTGTAATTTTATAGTTCTGATTGGGATAATGTAATTCGTGGTAATTATTTCTTTAAATGTTTGCATGATCTTGTGATTCTCCTCATGTTTAATCAAGATCCTCATGTTTAACGGACAATAACATCAGGATATCCATTATTATATTAAATTAGCGTTCCAATTTAAAAAAGAAAATCTATTTATCAGCATAAAATATTATATAATCTGGCAATAAAAAATAAACTCTTAGTGATGTTAAGTTCGTAAATTCGAAAGTGTTCGTATGCGTTTAGATCATCGATTTTCTTTTCAACTAGAATCGTCATCGATGTACCCAGACAGGAAACGGAATTACTTGAACGAATGGATATTGCTGGCTGTATCGATTGAATCAAGGGAATTGGTATATCGTTTTCTTTACTAAACGAAAAGCACGAAAAAAGTAGAAAGGGCAATGGGAAAAATATAAATCTATAGGTCTCGGAGTAAAAAAAAGAGAGTTGTTATTTTAAAAGTTGAGCCCTTATATTTTTGTAATCTTTTTATTTCTGCGGTTATTGGCTAAACTAGTAGTTTTTTCGCTCAAATTTCCTTTTATTGACTTACCGACTCAATGGCTGTTTTTAAATCTTTGATAGGGCGATAAGAAATAAAACACTCTCTTTTGTAAAGAGTTTTTAAACTATTATCCATTCATTGTAAGAAAACATTTATTATTATTTTTTAAAAGCAGTTAAATATAAAGTTCAATGACAAGAGAGTCGGATTCAACTATTATTTTTAATACGGTTTTGATTTTCGAGAATAAAATGATTGAAATTTATGATGCATTCTGCAATCTATTGAATCTAACTCACGGTAATCTTTCATTCGATTATAACTCATATGCATACTGTATTAGCAAGTAATAAAAGGGTGTTAAATTTTAAACACTGAAGTAAAAAATAAAATTGACTAATCGACCGAATGGAGGCTTTTCCAACATTAATAAAGCTATAAAAAAACACTTTCCTTTGTAAGGGTTTTTTAAACTTTCAACCATTTCGCGTAAGAAAACTTTTATTTTAATTGCTTTCAATTTAGTTGAATGTAGAGTACAATGACTGTGAAACCGGAATCGTCTATACTGCTTATAATATGATTTTGTTTTGCTTTTGAGAATATATTTATTGAATTTTTCAGAAACAGTCTTAAAACTAGTGATCCAATTCACTCACTCAATTGTAAATAGAACACATTTTTTATCAACATACAATAAAGCAGTTATAAATTTTAAACTTTTTGAATTTATTGGAAAGAGTTCAATCAAAGTTAATATTATTAAGTGTTGAACTTTACTTCTATTACGAACACTATTACGTACTTAACTACTATCATGTTAAATGTTGAGGACCTGAATTTTTTTTCTTTTTTAAACTGTACCACATCCTACGGGAAAGTTGTACAAGGTAGCGAAACCAAGGAGTGTTATAAAATATATTTAATGAAATAAAAGGAAAAAAAGATGGAAATATAACTGGGATGTCTGAGTACTGAATTAAATTTAATATTGGGCTTACAGCAAAAAGCGACTTTGCCGAAGTATAACTCTGATGACAATAAGATCTAGTCAACAAATGTGAATTTAATGTTAAACATCAATTATGGTGATACATGCGAAAAATTCTATTGTTGAAAATTAAGTTAATAACATTAATTTATTACTAATATATAAAGAAAGGAAGGTGCAAGATAATGTATACAATTTATTTTTGAAGTTCAAAATTCAAAAAAATATAGCTTTTAGTCTTATATTTGCAAAATATCCCTCTCGTCCGTTCCCTTCCGAAAAAACTAAAAAAAATAATTTGGACAATAAAACCTTTATCAATTCATTAAATAATCGAAGCTTTTACCATATTTCGTGAATTTTTTTCAATTGAAAAACTTTTTTTAATATCAAACTGTGGTCTTAAAGAATCTAAACCATTGTAACTCTATCATATATGATAAAAAAACAATAATATACATTTTTTGTTATATAATGGGGTAAGAGTTATCAAGTTTTTAAAAGTTTTGACGTATAAGCTAGATTTCAAACAAAAAAGTTCTCAATCGAGTTCCAAAAAGAAATTATTTCTATCAAATACCACATCGCAGGATATTAGAGCCTAACAGTAAAGAAATATTCAAATATTTCTTATGAAAGATCACATTTTAACGAGCTCAAAAACTCATTTCAATACAAAAATAAATAAGCATGCAAAAAGATTTATATTTAAATGGCACAAAACAGAAATACTTCCATATCTCTTCTAGTAATAAAAAAGCTTATCGGAAGAACAAAACATATTTTCCTTTTGCCCTTAAGTCGTTTCCGGCGCTCTGTTCAAGTGAAATCTGGATTCCATGCAGAATCAACACCTATGAAAGTCTCCCAAATAATGAAGTTCAAAAAGTTATTGTTGCCATACTATCTTAGTTAACTTGAGTTTTTTCTGCTCATCAATTGTGAAGAGGCACATTTAGAATTCGCCAATTTCGCCAAGCAATTTTTCTAGGGTTTACTCTCACGAAAATAGAAACAATTTTAAGTTTTATTTGCAAGTTACATTTTAGAGTGCCTGTTACGAGCTAGATAAGAAAGAATCGCAATTCGAGAAAAGAAAATAATGAGCAACGCATGATAAAAATAGAAATGGCAAATATACTAGTTTGAAAAGGGAGATTAAAAATATTAAGTATTAAAAATGGCAAATTTTTATTATTAAATTTAGAAATTTTCTTACATTTAAAATGCCTATATGTTTAGAAATGTTTAAACAAAAGCTATAGAAATTATAATATTTTTCATTAATCATTAGCAAATTATTTTAAAACAAATGACCTATTTATAAATGACATATCTATAGGTTATTACTTTATGATACGGTTTATATTTATTCTCATATTTTTGTAGACGTATGATTTATTTTTAAGCTTAGCATATAGTTTGCGCTGAAGTATATAGAATGTGAAGTTAAAAGTGTATTTAGTTAACAGCATTTTAATAGTTTAAATATTTTTGTTTTAATTGTAAAATGTATGATGAAGAATTACACTATAAAAAACTAAGGATCAAATCACTGTAGAATTTATTTTTGCGGAAACATGTTACGAAACGCAAACTATGATATACAATAACTTTTACAGTAATATTTACCGTAAAATCACTGAATCATTCTAGTTAAATAAATATTACTGCTAAAATAGAGGTAAAATGTTTCGGAGGGAAAATAGATTTTACGGTAAAATTGATTTTACGGATGAGGCTCCCAAAGTACCGGTAATTTGCATCGTTATTTGACCTGAAATCTTTTACTGTGTACTGGTCTCACCATTTTTGCAAATACGTATATTAATAATTTTCAATTTAGATATTGATGTTAGACATTTTTTATCATTATAAGTACATTAAACTTAGAATGCGTTTGATAAATGAAATGCTTTTAATTATTAGAATACTTTTAAAAACACCAATGTATTTTGATATTCACGACATTTTTCAGTTCTGTGTATATCAATATGTCAACATTAATTTCAGATATTATAAATATTCATACTTCGATTTTCAATAAAATGATCTTACTAAACTTCCACGGGAATAGGTAGGTACTTTGTTTAGTAACTTTTTTAAAAAGTGCTGTAAAAATTCGAAATAGGATAAGTTTCAATTTTAACAATAGGCTATGAAAAAATACGTATTTTCTAAAAATCATTTATATTGATATTAACTCACGCATACAATGTTTTTTTTTATCGTGCTAGAATGTGAGAATTAATAAAAAAGAATGTAGAAATTGATAAAAAAATGTTCATTACATTATTTTGAACAGAAAATTACTATTAGAAGTAAAAAGATGAATAGAGCGTTCAATCACCATTTTTTCAAAGTTTCATGCTGTAACAATGAACAAGTATTTTGAAACAAATTTGTATTATCAAAAGAGGTAAGGTAAGGTAGGGTCACGTAAAACTAAAGTTAAGTAAAAAAATAATATTTTTTTCTCGTTTTAAATAATACTGTCACTCGACTAAGTAATTCACTTAAAGTTAACTATGGTAGTTGACAGATATAGTTTGCGTTTGGTGACTGTTTTATCAAGTAAACTGATCAAGTTTTCGACGTATTGCTGCGATTAAATTTCAAAGAGCAAGTTAGTCTTGTTATAACCCGAGAAGTAACTTAAAATACCTGTTTTGGATTTTGTTTCAAGCTTATCAGTTTTCACTCATATGGGACAACTAAGATAAACAGATATGATGTCATTACTGTTGCCACAGTTCGTAAATAACCAATCATGTTTTGAAAGATTTATATCAAAATTTTGATTGATGAGGGTAGGAACGAAAACTTAACATGAATTGAAACACATGGTAATTAACCTTTTGCATTCCATGTTCTCTCAACGATGTAAAAAACTGACAAATTCGTCGAAAGTTTACAAAACAAAACTGGCTGCTTGAACTCTTACCAAATAAAACCAGAAAAGCACTAAATAAAGTAGTTCTCAAGGCATTAAAATGTAAAATTTTAAAATTTAGAGTGATACGTAATTTAAAGGTGACAGTGAAGTCTGCAAGGCTCCTGGGAGTGCAAAAGGTTAAATTCGGAGAGTTTAAAGTAACAAGTGGGGAGCTTCATAAATCCATAAGTAGGGAGCTTTATAATGGAGGAAATATTCTGGAGCTCAAGCATTAACACCAGAATATTTCCTCCATTGCCTTCAACACATGAAGAGTTTCCAGTGTTTTGCACTCCCCAATTTGTGATCCTGGACTATTAGATTAAGATACTTTGCGCATAGATAGCAGCATCATAGAACTGTTTAGTATGAAAAAGTCTTGCATTTCTCATTTCTTTCGATAGGGGAAAAACCAGACAAACTAATCAAACCGCATTCCAAGGTTCATATGATAAAACACAACTCAAACGTAATCTAACCTCAATGCCCATTTTCTAACAAAAAACCTAGCTCCAATGTCCAGTTAAATTTCACTTTTACAGTTTTGAAACCATGGTAGCTGTAAAATGTTTAGAAAACTAAATGGTTCTCAGAAAACTCATGGTTCCTTAAACATATTATACGTAAACGGTTTCAAAACAGTGAAGGTAAAAAATGTTCTTTGCAGCAAACTTCAAGGTTAATTGGATAGACAGACTGTTGCCACTTAATTTATCGTAATTTTCGAATGAAAATTCTTACAGTGAAGACATTTTTCGGATGATTCAAGTAAGTAAATTAAATATTTGTTGCTAATGACGCTCACTAGCTTTCTTGAAAAAAAGAATTATAAAAGCATAACATTAACTTAAAAAACAAATTCAGAAGAAGAACCATATATTAAGGAGTTGTCAGTACAAGAAAGAAAATGCAGTTTTCTAAAAAAGTACTTTTTTAAAGATATTAAGTCCGGAAATAAAATTTCCGGTTTCTTGACAGGAAGTTATGTGGTTTCGGAAATTAAATCGAATCTATTTTAAAGAAAATGAAAATTATGTTTTAGCTTTACATTTAAATAAGTCTAGTGTTTTAGCTTTTTACACCATTTTTTATGGAAATGCTGAAGAAAGTTTTATCATAATGTAATGGGCAGATGGATAAAAGTAATGCTCTTTCCTTTTTAAATAATTTCGTTAAAAGAAACAGCGCTTTATTCACATAAAAACTGGCAAATGGCTTTTATATAAAAAAATGTATGGCATTATAATGAATAATTGTCTTTTAAAAAAAATAACTCATCATGCTTTAATGTCTTTTATAAAAACATATTTGTCTCTCAAATTACAAACTTTAACTATTTAAGTACAGTAGGCTAGTAAAAATAAGTTTTTAGAAAGTGGTTAAAATTGGTAAAAAATAATAATCCGATAAAATAAGTTAGCACACTCATTTTCTAAAAAACTAATTATCATTTTTTTATACGAAAAGCATTTGAATCTATAATCTTTAAATAAGTTTTTTTTTATACTTTAACCTGAAAAGTGTTTCATCTGACTTTTGTCCCTGCTCAAAATCATTAACGCTATTATAAACATAGCTATAGGTAATGATTGGTTAGTTGGTTGGTTGATTGATGTTTATTGGCACAAGAACCAAAAAGAGCTGTACTGCGCCAGTTACTTATGACAGAATTACAGTTTTTTTTAAACATACAAATTAAAACAGCTATAAACATGGATATAGGTAATGATTGGTTGGTGGGTTGATTGTAGTGTACAGGAAGAACCAGAACCAGGACGGTTGTACTGAAATGTACAAGAACCAAAAATGGTTGTTCTGCGCCAGTCATAAGTTGACAGAGTTACAGTTTTTTAAGAAAAAAAAATAAAATTTCACGTGATAACAAAATAATATAATTCTGAAATATATGTTTCAAAAGACTGAAAAATATTGAAACTAAAGTAATTAACGTAAAAAAATATTTAAAAAGAAGTACAAATGACATGAATCAAATCGGTAGACAAGTGTAGAAATGATGTCAGTTATAATATTCACTGCTTCTTTATCCTATCAAAATTGATTTTTGCTATTCTGTTGTGCAATAACGCATGAAATGTATGATAAATTCAGATCCGTTATTTATGCATGCTTACAAAATTTGAATTTTATTGAGCTTAAACTAATGAATTCGAAGCCCATTTCTACTAAAGAGCACGATATCTGTACAAAACGCTGATGAGGGGCAGGAAATAGGGATTTTGCCTCTGAGGTGAACCAGGTTTGAATCCCAGTGGTTGATGAGGATTCTACACCCAGTTCGCACCGACAACAATGCTGACGTAAAATATCACCAGTGGTAAATGGATCACCGGTTAAAGTCCCCTTACTGTCAGGCTGAAAGTGGGAGACTTTTGTGGTGTACTCTCCTTGTAACGCAAATGCGGATTAGTTCTATCAAAAAGTCCTCTACGACGGCTAGTCCCAGCGTCTGATCCAGGAGCTCCCTTGATTTCTGGGTCGGGCTTAAAGTTACATGGCTACGGAGTTGAACATTGAAATTCAGGAGAAAGCACTGGTTATTAAATAAAATAAAATAAAATATGAAATATTATTATTTTTTTTAAATTTCAACTGCGGTTTTTGCTATTATTGAACAGTAGCAGTGAAAAATTAAAACTTTTAATCTGAAACTACTTGGAAATCTCAGTGTTTAGAAGCAATTTTTTTTAAATACAGCGGAAAATTGTGTAAGTAAAATAACTATCATATAATCATTATGTATCATTTGACCATAAAGCTAAAAAAATACCATTGAATAAAATGCGGTTAAAAGTATTATATTTAAATATCATCAAGACCTAAAAAAATAAAAGCAACTCACTACATTGAAGTCTTATTTTTCTGTCAAAATGTTTAGAGAAATAAAACATTAACAGTAACTGCTTATCCCGTTCTTTTTATTGCGAAGGAAACCGTTCAAGGAAAAGGACTCTCAAAACAAATACGAATTCTGTGTGACAATCGAAGTAACCACTCTGACAAAATATCCCCAGAAAGAAAAAAAAGTTTAGTACGCAATACTCATAGCAACCCAGTCCCTTACGTTTCAAATTCTTTACTCGAAAGATTCAACATACAGAGCTTTGAAATACTTACGAAAATAAAAATTTTTTATGCGCATTCTTTCCCGCATTTCGAGGCATTTTTTTCCAAACTATTGGGCATAAACTGGATGTCACTTTTTTAGAGTCGGGCAGCTTTAAGTCCTTTTTTTTTTTGGACTTTTTCTTGGCGCTGATTTAGACTCGACCATGCCTGAAGCAAAGACTCAACATTTCAGGGGGTAAATGACGCTAGTGTCCCTCGATCTGACAACTCCCCTACAATTCTTTCCGGATATCAAGTAAATATATTTTATTTAACATTTTTTACGGGATTTTTTCCCCCCGAAATGGTTGGAAGTCCAATGTGAGAAACATAAATGTTTTTTGGGATATAAAATGTGATGTATTTGTTAAAGTAAACAATAATTGAAACGAAAGAATAAATTATCACCAAACAAAAGCAAAAGTTTTTTTTAATTCCATTTCCATGAAAATATTTATTTTTGAATGAAAACGGTTGTTAGGAATAGGATAGCAAAATAACACTAAAATTATTCAAGAAATAACAAAACATTCAATTCAACTTTAATTTTGATTTTTATAATTTTTTCAGGATATTTTCATTTTATTTAAGTATTAAATACGTTACGTGTGTAAAAAATAATAAGACATAAAAAAATTTATCTTTATTAAATTTAAATTAAATCAAAGACGAGAAAACAAGTAACCAATTTTTAAAAATAGCAATGTCAAAAAAAAAAAAAAAAATTAAAGGTCTTATTTACTGTGAAATATTTTTATTATCTCGAACATTCAATTCAACTTTAATTTTGATGTTTATAATTTTTTCAGGATATTTTCATTTTATTTAAGTATTAAATACGTTACGTGTGTAAAAAATAATGAGAAATAAAAAAATTTATCTTTATTAAATTTAAATTAAATCAAAGACGAGAAAACAAGTAACCAATTTTTAAAAATAGCAATGTCAAAAAAAAAAAAAAAAATAAATAAATAAAGGTCTTATTTACTGTGAAATATTTTTATTATCTAGAACTCATTTCAGATAAGCAAAAATGTTTAAATCACTTAATTATTACCTTACAAATGCAAAAATTCCTTGGAAAATATTTAACTTATTCATACAATCTTTTTACCCTTAACCACAACTTAATAAGTGAATTTAAAAGTAGGATTATGGTAGCATTTAATAAAAAGTAAACGTATTTTGAATTCCTTGCAAGAATTCTTTTGACAAATTTTTCAGTGCGTAGAAAAATTAATGTGTAAAAGCAGTGATCTCATTACAGTAAATAAAAGGGAAGAAATAGGGAAAAGGATGCAGAAAAAAAAATCCCTAAAGTACCTGACTTGCATCCCAAATTATTTCTGGAATTTAGAAAGTTAATAGTGTTAATTAGAATGTTAAACCAAGTAATTTATTGTGTTACTTATTTTTATATTCTAATCTTCGTTGGTCTTTCTTGATGAGCGGAGTAGAGCAAAAATGCAAATTAAATTTATTTTACGAACTAAAAACTTGGAGCAAATAATGTTTCTTCACTTGATTGCATAAAGTTATCCTCTATTTAAAATTAAAAAAAAAAAAAAACGTTCACACTAAAATAGTTCAGTTGAACTAATTGTCTAGCTAAAAAATTATTAAAACATCTGATTTTTTTTTCAAAACTGATTTTATACACACTTAAAAAATATATATTTTGAATTTAGAATTCGTTTCAACGATTGTAAAAAACTATTTTAACTAACTATTTATACATAATATGCTTTTAGTTACTTTTTTTTCAAATCCCATACAAAAGGGTTTTTTAATAGTTAGTGAGTTATGCATTTAATTATACGTATTTTTTTTAAAAATAATTTGCATTAACTTTAATGCCAATTGATATCAATAATCAAATTCAGAGTTTTCTTTTTTAAATAGCAACAATATGCTTGAAAAATTAATGAAAAAAAATTAAAAATTCGTTTCAATGATAGTAAAAAGTGGGAGATCCAATTCATTGGAATTGGATCGCCCACGTGATTCGAATGAGTGACGACAACACAATAAAATAAAAAAAAAGATACTCCTTTTTAGACCCACTGGAAAAAGAAAGCGGGGAAGGCCGAGGTTGAGATGGGCTGACTCAGTGGAGTCTGATTTTCTCGCAACTAATGAAAAAAATTGGTCAAAGATAAATCGGAAGTCGTCATGGAGAAATCTTCAGAGGAAGGCATTGGCTCACATTGGGCTGTCTGGTCAACTATGATGATAATGATGATAGTAAAAAGTTGTTTTAATTAACTATTTTTTAAACAATATTTTCAGTAACTTTTTAAGACGCAATACAAAAGGGTTATTTAATAATTATATCAGTTATAGATTTAATTATAAGTATTTTTTTATCAAATTTGCATTGCATTTTTTTGACAAATTGCATCAATAATCTCATTAAGAATTTTTATTTTTAAACAGCATATGAGTGAAAAATTTAATAAATATCAATTTCAATGATAGTTATAGATTTATTTAAATATATAATGCGTTTCAGTAAATATTTAATATGCATTTTATTAAATTGAAAAAGGCTTGTGATCTCATAACTATTCATTGATTTTCTCAACAACAGGTCTTAAATTAATAAAGTTAAAAATTAAAATATCACTATTTTTTCTCCAGACATATTTTGAAAAACTATAGAAAAAGTTATCTTTTCATCATTATAATTTAATATTGTGCAACCCTTGATTGCGGACTTTCAACCTTAATGTACTCCAAATTAATTGAAATTTTCCTCCAAGTTCATTAACTAAAATTAATTACCTGATAACCTCAAAATAGTTTATTATCTTCTTTAGCTATTATAAGGAACCTTAACAAATAGTTTAACAGTCCGCAAAAGAACGTATTTTGTGAATTCCTTTTCACGTCAAATAATTACCTCAACGTTTTGAGTAATTTGAATAATTACTTCACTTTGTAGCTACTATTCTTACGATAACAATGCTAGCTGCAGTAAAATACGAACGACTTACTGTGAAACGTATTTTATTTTCTAAAAGTGACTTCTATTCCCTTCGGATAAAGGTTTGTGATTAATTAGTGAAGGTCCCACAAGTGATGAACTTTTCTAATCTTGTTACCTTTTCACAGATTTGGATTCTTCGAGAATTCCTGACGGTTAAGTTAGGAATTCTTTACGTATTCTTTAGCTTTATTCGGAATTCTTTCGCAAAAATGTAAGTAAAATAAATTAAGAGCGATTTTTTTAATTAAAAAAAACTGAAATTTATTAATTTTGAATCTATGCTATTCTTGTTATTTTTTAGAAAAGAAAACAGGGAAATCAAGAATAGCTTTCCGACTTTGAGACGCAATGCCACGCAATATAAATTTTTTTTTCTAATGCCCACCTGTGTTAACACGCAATATAAACAAGTTCTATTACTTCTACTTGTTCAAATATTCTTTTAGGTAAGAATCATATTTAAGACAAATGACCAGACCACAATATTTAGATTAATTTAAATAATTGCTTAAATTTCCAGTTATTCTTTTGAACATAATAAAGTAATAATGTTATAAGGAATAAATACTAAGTGTGAAACGTATTTTATTTTCAGAAGGTGATTTTCATTTATTTTAGATAAATAATGAGGCAAAAGCTGTACGAATCGCCAACTTTAAAAATCCTTCTGGATCTCGGGCCAGAGGAAGACCTCCAACTAGATGGCTGAACGACACTACTAAAGATCTCAAAGTAATAAAGATTAACAACTGGATGGATATGAGGCGTTGGAGGCTGTGCGTGGTTGAGGCAGCCAAGGCCTGTAAAGGGCTGTCGCGCTGAAGAAGAAGAACAAGAATGAGGCGAAAAGATCTATATGTAAAAAAATTTTAAATATTGCTTATTTTGAATGATTATCGCTTCTATTTAAAATTGCTTATGATTGTATGAGAAACGCATAATTATTTTGATTGTTTTAATGAAAAAATAATATTTGTGAATGTTAATTTTACTTAGAATTAGAATTAATTGTTTAGTGCAGTGGCTATATATTTAGAATTTGCAGCTTTATTCTTAATATTTGAAGAAAAATAAACTTATTTAGAGTTTTAAAATTGTCCTAAACATAATAAAAATATTTGAGGACAAGACTTTACTTGATGAAACGGATTTGATAAAAGCACTTAATTAATTATATAGTACTTTATAGCGCTTAATTAATAAAAGCAATTAATTAATAAAAATCTCAAAATTGCGACTGTATTATCTCATCTGTTTCTTTCAAAGTATATATTTGATATATAACTTCTTTAAACATAGGCAAGAGCACATTCTTGTATTTAAATTGATTCAAGTATGTTTTTTCGAGAAACTATCAGAAAAAACGAAGAATTTAAATACGATATTTTTAATAAAATGTAAAAAATTATAAATTAAAAAGTCCTGGCTTAAATATTTTTCATAATAAAATTCTAATTTAAATAAATCATGTACTGAGAGTGCAATGCTTTAACTTTTTGAACGAAATACAAGGAGAAACAAACACATACAATGTGTTTCTAAAAAAGAAAAAGAAACTTTCTTTTAGAACAATTAATATTAGTTTTCATTCTATATTTTAATGAAAAGTTTTATCTGATACCAAAAGTGGTAAACTCTTCAATTTTATTTAATTTTATATTATATTAAAAGTCATCAAAAATAAATTGATAAACTGCATCAATAAATATCATATCCATTATAATATTAAAATGTATTTTTATATGTAACTTGAAAGAAATGTTTTCAAAATGAGATATAATTGGGGTAAAGAGACATAATAAAAATGATTTCTTTCATAAAACAAATGCATGTAAACACTGAATACTGAATAAAAAACTTGTTATAATAATACAAATAAAACGTTTTGCATTAGATTAAAAGTGGGTTTAAAAATTTTCCAATGAATAACAAGTAAATAAGTCCCTTTACAATATAATTCCCGATAAAAAAAAAACCTCGCAATTGTGAAAAAAAACCCCACATAAATAACCCAGAAAAACATTAGCTTATTTAATTAATCAATTAATTAATCACTCACGCGAATTCATCTGTGCCTTCAAAATAAAAGAATCAATACTATCGATCAATATTTATTATGTTTGTTTTTTAAGCTAGTTTTCCTTGCAATACTTGACGTGATTGAGGCTGGATCAATTTCACTGCATAGAAAAAGCGTAAATTATGAACGTTTCAGCTCCATAGAGAAACCATTGGTAAATAAATCTTATTGCACAGCTAAAACACCATGGGAATCAATAAATCGAATTTGCTTAGGGAAACTAAGACTAATTTTTCAATTTCATTAATCGACTTTTCTTCAAACATAATGGGGGTCATGGCTCCTATTGTTTAATTTTTTCGACTACACTAAATCTAGTTTATTGTTTTAAGCACATGATAAATGAATTCTATTGTCTATTTTTGCCATCGTAAAAATTGTTTCATTATAGTAATGATTCCGGATTTTGATATTAGTTTGAAAGTTTTCAAACAGAAACATGGGAACTGGAGTATGGAAGTGTTGGAACTTCCTTATAATTGTTCAAAAATGATTCCAAGAGAAATAAAATATTGCACCATTTCCTATCGTGATAGGATAGTTTTTTAAAAAATATTTTTAATACGTGAACTTGAAATTAGTTTTATAGAACCAACTTAATTGTATTTCCATGTTTCTTTAAAAAAAGTTAACTCGTTTTTAATTCTACAATAACATATCAAGTTAGGAAATGAAAGGACAAAACCTCATAAGTAAGAAATATTAGAGTGAATATTAAATATAATACGAACAAAGTTTTATCAATCTGGTATTCTTATCAAAAATGCCTTGTTATATTTTTATCTTGACTACATACCACGTTATTGTAAATTATTTTTTAAATTGAACAAAATTTAAATAATAACTTTAAAACGACACATTTTTGTAAATTTTTGGAAAGGTAAAAAGTTCAACACACTAAGGATTCGCTGCATTTAATCTAGGGCAAAATAGCGCAAATAACGGAAGCAGCTTTACTTTTGCTTGATGAATGTACATTAAAATATATAATATAATTTACTTTTTATTTACTTAAACTAAATTCGTTTTTCAAAAATTTGAGGTAAAAAGTAAAACAATTAAAATAAATAATAATTTTTTGATGTATAGTTCATTTCAGCTATTGTTTAATTCTAATTTACAACTAACTTTTAAATCTCATAAAATTTAGAAATTAGGTTTATATGTAAATAAAAGTGCTGATAATCAATCATTCATCATGCCAAAAATTAAATTTAAACATTATTAAACTTACAATTTCTAATGTGTATTTAAAAATATTTATCTGCTTTTTATTTTAACAAAACTTATAATTTACATTAAAAATATATTTTTTTTTAAATTCTATTTTGCCAATTTTGGAAATTAGCGATTAAATGAATAATAACAAAAACACTCGCCAACTATGCTTTAAGAACAATTTGGGGAAAGCTATTTTAGTTTTAAGAACTTATCAGAATACACTGAATAAAAATATCGATATGATTATTGAAAAATAGCTATAATTAGCGAACTTAAGGATGATTTTCAGAACGGAATAACTACAAAAGAAGCATTGAATCCTTAACTATTTCAATAAATATTATTTTCTTTTTTAAAACAACGCATTTCTTTCAGAAAATATAAGACAAAAGAAAATGCAAATTAAGATTAAACAGCAAAGAAAGAAAAAGAAACGAAGCCTGTATACAGCATTACTCTTGTCTACGAACTTATGTCTATTTAAGCAATTTTAATTCCTTTTCTATCAAGATTTGCCCGATTACTACGCATTTACGACGAAACAAATATTTACTTATCACATTCAAACATATATTTTAAAGGCGCCATTTCCTCGGGCCTCGAAATCAAAGATTTAAGAGTCTACGAGTGACATCTTAAACACAGTATTTGCTACTTTTATTTTAAATGTGTATTTGAGCATTCATTTATTCACGAGCATTCGATTGCAATATAAATATCGAAGGGGAAATGAATGATATAAATTTATTCACAGTATTAGTGGAATAAGCCTTTTGATAAGTTTTTTTTTGTTTCTTGTGATTTTAATATGAATGACAGATTATGAAACTGAATTAAGAGGATTCAAGTCAAGGTCTTCTTAAATTTGAACATTTAATTTATTTTAATGTTTTATAAAATATTTGTGTTGAATGATTAAAAAAGATGTAAGGATTTTTTCCGATGAAAAAAATCAAACTATGTTTAAAAATATGTAACATGTCGTGGAATATCAAATATTTTTTGTTCTGCGCACGCAAAAAGAAGAACAATAATAAATAATTAAATCAGATTTTTAAGAGCATAAAACCTCCCCAAATACTGGATTTAGTGTAGCGTTTAAAGACACAAAGCTGGAGTTGGTTATCTTGAACGAAACGCAAAGTAACTTTATTTTTTATTTTTATTTCCAATGAACTGCACAAGTGCGCACACATGAGCAGACCGAGTGCGTTCTCCAGAAGTGGTATCCACTCTTTCAGGACCACCACAATGGGTGAGATACCGTTGCCCATGTTAATTTGGACGTCTAGTTTCTGCCACACTAGATGACAGCACCGAGACTCTTATTTGGATGCTAAATTGCACTAGGAATTTAATTTCGCCGGAAATGCCAAGAGCCAATAAGGCACTCCAGGGATGTTTTACATGCCGTATAATCATACGACATGGCCGCTGAGGTTTCTCTGCATCCCGAAAATCCGGTGTCTTGGCCGAGGATCGAACCCGCAGACATGGCCTCAGAAGGACGACGACAAACAATTGCGCCACCCAGCGACTACACAAAGTAACTAAAGGTCATGAAATTATGTTAACGCCGCTAAAGTATGCCTAATGAGATAATCAAAAAATTTACATTATTATTTTTAAAGTAGTCGTTAGTTAAATTGGTTCAAATTTGAACTACATTATTGATACTTTGAACCACATCACGATGCAAAATTACTTAGAGCATTAATAATGTGTTAAACTAAACCAGTTTTCATTTAAATTGAATGATAATGTATAATAAAATTAAAGAATTTTCACAATATGGTTTAATTTAGCACCATTTTAATGCAGAGGAAAAATTTGATTTAAATTATGGTTCAAAACGCTCAAAATTTCTAACTGTGATAAATATTTTACTCCCTATTGAAAGTTTTTATTCTATTTCAAATATTTTAAAATGATGTTAAGTCAATGCATACGCTGTTTAGTTTATTGCAAATATAAAAAAAAAAAGTAGAGCGTTTATAATTTTCAGTATTTAGGAGAATTATTTTACTATAATTAATTATTTCCACTAAAACCGCTCTTAAGTTCATTAATAGTGTCATAAATAAAATTATCATTTCATACATATTTTCGCTGTAAAAATCGCATTAAGAAATAGACAATTTCCTTTTTTCGCTAGTCCTGATATCTTTTCTAATAAGTGAATGAAACTGTTATTTTTAACAGTTTCCACAAGCTTGGCTGACTATAACTTAAGAGAAATGATCTCTACGATCATTGATTACAGTACATTAAATGTTAACTTTTTTCGCCAAGCATCGTTTCCTATGTGAAAACGTGACTAGATTGCAGTGTATTTAAATTAATATTGCAAGCCTAAACTCAGGGGTAAAGCAGTATTTTAACCATGCATACTAAAAAAAAAACTTATCTAAGTAATTTCAGAAAAGAAAAAAGTCGCCCTACACGTAAAATTCAGAAAGGTAATAAATAAATTTTGTTTAGTAAATTACATTTCGTTAATGAAGATAAAATAAATTTTTCATAACGCTTCTTGCTGTGAAAATCTCTTTTAATTATGAAATAGTTTATGCGTTGTTCAATGAAAATTAAAGCCTCCGTTTTGTGTAATTTCATACCATTTTTAAATTTTTTTTTAATAATTACAAGAATAAAAACTATATGGTTAAATTTTATACAGTTGATAAAAGATATTGTTAAAAGTTTTTGGTAATTTATGATCGCAGCAAAGTAAATAAAAATTAGACTGCAAAACATTCGAAATAAACGACGGTAAAATGCACCAACACTCAGGAAGACGATACATTTTACCGTAAAACACACTTTAACCGGAATATGTTACAGAACAAAAAGATTTTTACAGCAATAATTACCGTTAAATCACTAAATCACTCGAAATAAATCAAAATTATAGTAAAGATTATAGTATAATACTTTATAGTAAAAATGAACTTCAAGGTAAAATGGATTTTACGGTTGATGCAACCAAGGTACCGGTACTTTACCGTAATTTGATCCGGAACTTTTTATAGTGTACTATGAAATGTAAAATATGTCTAGGAATTTTAAAATATGATTACGAATTTCAATTTTTTTTTAAAGTTTGGCAAAGGTATAAACTTCTTAACATTTATCACAATTATTTAAATCGCCTTAAATTAAACATAAAATCCTATCTACACTTTACAAAAAACGTTGTAAACGTAACGTACAAACGTAATTAAAAACGTTCCTCTAATTTAAATACAATTTTCCTATTTCCATTAACACCAATTTAACCATAAACTAATACGAAAAAATTTTTGCTCAAATTTTCGCACAAAGTAAATGATTTTGAATTTTCTTCACTTTTTTTTTTTAAGTTTCACCTCATTTTTTTAAAAGTAATCTAAATATATATTTTAAATTAATCTACGAATTTAAATCTATCTTTTATCGACATTGATACAATTATTAGTTATGCTCATCATTATCTCTAAAGATATAAACTAAATTTCTAAACTTTTAACAAAGTTTATTTTTATTGCGTTAAATTAAAAATAAAAACATGTTCACGGAATAATTAATACGAACGTTGAAAGCGTCGTCCTCCAACTTTAAACACAATTTTTCTATTTTACTTAACACCAATCCAATCATGAACTAATAACAACATTTTTTTTGCTCAATTTTACACACAAAGTAAATGATGTCGACTTTTTTAGGTTTCACATTTTGTACACACCTCAAATAATGCGTGTTTCAGTATCTTTCAGTTCTACATAATTAAAACACTCTTCATAAATGAATGAAAAGAATGTACGTGAATGCACGGAAAAATTTTACCTCGCGTTTTTAATTAAACATTGTATGTATGAGGCGTTCAGAAACTTCCGTCTACCGTTCGTAAAAGGAATTCTTTTAATTCATTCTGATAACGATAAATGACTTCAGTGCGATATTAAGAAAATTAAGTTCTCGGAATTAAGTTAGTGAAAGAATAAGAAAGAAAATTTCTTTCTACCACTTCTCCTCATCAACACGGTTTACTTGGCTCCTCTGTCGGAGTCTTTTCAATTATCAAAAGAAAATAGCCGCCAATGTTTTGAAAGGCAAACTGTCGAAAGTAATAAAAGGTATAGAAACGGGATTTATTTCGTTTAAATGTAAGTCTTTAACCCTTTTTGAAGAGATTCTCGAAGAGATGAAACGATTTGAATACTACGTTCTAAGCTGTTGTTCTCAAGTGGAATTTATTTGAATAAGTCTGATTAGTGTCTTGCTTTTTCCAAAATTTTCATTTTTTGATTTAATATTGCAGAAAATTTATTTTACCTTATATTTTTTTAAAGCTTGATAGTCGAAAAATTATTAAAATTTAATTAATTAAATTCATTATTAAAATTCTAAAGCATTATCAAAACGCCTGGTGTTTGATGTATTCTTTAGTAAAATAATATATTTATGAAAACTCTTTCATGAAAAATAAAATAATAACATAATGATTTATATGGTATTCATTTGTGTATGCAAAACGCATGAAAATAATATAATGAATGAAAATTATGTAATGTGAAACTGATAATTGTGTTAATAAATGCACAGATCATGAATTCATTATGCAGGAAATGTATTAAAAAATATGTGTTTAGATAAAATTGTAACTGATGAGATGAAATAAGCTTTAATAGAAATCTTACGGGCAGGATACAGTTTGATGGCTCGAATAGATTTTATTGTTTTGATTGTTAATTTCAGCCTAAAAATACACTTATGCGCTATTGGTAACGTACGAATTGCACACGAGTCAGAATCTGATGATTGTGCTGTGTGCTACTCTAGCAGCAAACTGTAAAATTAATTTCACTATTTCCTTTAGGAATATTTTTGGTTTATTAGTGTTGCAATAAATAAACATTCTCAATAAATCCATTTTTCTTTTTATTTATAACCATTATTATTTTATAAATTCTTTAACTGATAGCTTAACATAAAAATAAGGTTAAGAAAATAAAAAAGTAAACTGCAAATAATTAAAAGAGTAAATAACTGATAATACAGTAATAAAAACAAGTAAGGCTTTCCAATAAAATATTTCCAATTAACTGATTAAAAACTTAAAAACTAATTTCACAAAAAAATATTGTATATTATTCAGTTTATTCGTTAAGATATATATATGAATATAGGAAACACAGAAGTAATTTTAAACGTCATAAAATCATTATCTTAGTATAAAACGTACTTTTGTCACGTATAGCAATGATTATAAAATCTCAAAAATACGTAAGGAATTCCTTTAAATTAAACCAAATATCAAACAACTAAAAAGAAAAAAAAGGGGGATACATAAATAAATGTACATGCATTTAATTATTTCAACAGAAATTATTATTTAAAACAAACTCGAACATAATTTGAACTCAATTAAAGCGCAAAATTATAGAACAATAACGAAGACGTAAGAAGGGGAGACCAAATAATTTAAATCTTAAAGTATATGTATAATATGATTAAAATAAGTATGTAAAATATGATTTAACTTCCGTAGCTTTTTATTTGTTTTTTCATGTTTTAAAATATAATCATTGATAATGAACCGAAATAATAACAGTCACGATGATCCAAGAACAGACGCTAAGTATTTTCACAAATAAAATTTTAGATGATGAAACCTGGTTACGTTCTGATCAATTTTATTTACTCCTGCTCTCATGGGATATTCATAAGATAAGTAATAGTTATGCTATTAGATGAATGAATACATTTCCTAATATCCATCAACATTATCTTGAAGCAAATACGTGTAGTGCATTTACTTTAAATGCTAATTTATTTAAAAGACGAAGATGAATCCTTTCGGAAAAACAAAAATCTGCTCTTAGAGCCATTATAGATACATGAATTTTAATGTGGGAGATTTTTTATATATAAAAGAAAAATAATCTTTTTTTTATATATATATAGTGCTATTGATAAAATTGTTAGCACAAAAAAAAATTTAGCATTTGAGATGATTTAAAGAAATTTGCTAGAAAATTATCATAAACCTAAAATAAAATTTGTTTGTTTTAAATACTTTAAATAATATGATGAAAATTTTGTTTCCTAAAGGTGAGTGCTTCGTTTTTGAATAAGGGATGTTTTATACATTACATAATATTTCATTTAGATAGTTTAACAATAATTTTAAAAATTAAAATTTGATGTTTCATTTGAAATTTTAATATTAGGGGCATTTTAATTTCGGAATTTTAAAAATGAGTCAGGAACTGCTATATTTGAAACCCCATGTTGAATATTAAGCTCATGTTCTCTTAAATATCCGATATAAAGTGCAAAGCAGCGAAAATTTAAAATTCTATATTACTACTCCATAAACTTGATGGAATTTTTAACCCTTCATTATTTCGTATTAGTTTGAGTCAAAATAAGTAAAAAATATAATATTTAGCATATTTATAATTTATGGTTTTGAAATACAGCATGGAACACCGGGGCCTTTTTCTGCTTTGTAGATAAAATCTACCAAACACATTTTACTTCCAAACAATAATTTTTCAAACTTACATTTATTTAGATCTAAGAGAAATAGTTATTCATCATCTAAATTTTTCAAATTTACAAACTCAATTATTGATAGAATTTTGATTCTGAATGAATTTTTTTCAAGCCAATTTTATTGAATTTTATACCATATTAGAGGACAAATATATATTATATACATGGATGTCTCATCTACATAAAAAGGTTAATTTCTTTTGGTTAATGTGTTGAAAGTATCAATAATTGCCTGACAGTGATTATACAGAAGTTTTGAAATAAAATAAGTTCTTTAATACATTGATTGCATAAATTAAATAAATAAGAATAATTTTTAAATCCATAAATGAATAATAGATAATTAATTTATTTATACATATTTTTTTGCTTAACCTCAAATTATTGTTTATTAAAAGTACATAGTTCATCTATTTTCTATGTTTCACTCTCGTGTTTGGTGGATATTCTTATAAACAAAATGTATATCAGCAGTAAAGTATCTTTTGATGTTAAAAACATAAACAAAAAAAAAAGGCGTTAATGCCAATAACAAAATGTTTAGAAAATCTGTGTAGAGTTTGATAGCTTGTGACATGCAACACTAAAATGTTCTCTTCGAATCATTAAATGTTTCAAGGCATAACGCCATTAAGTGCACGCAAAACTGGAAAAGGTGATAAAATGTAAGAACTTAGATACATCAGTTACCATTTGTACAAACATCAAGCAATAATTTAATGAGCTGAAATTTTCACTTTTGCATTACCTATCGATTTGTTTCAAAGTTTATAAAAGGAAAAAAAGTGACAAAGAAAATTACTATATATTTTTTATTAATGTTTTAAAAAGATTAATTTACAAATTTAAGTGTTAGGTCTTATAGGATTTATGTTTTTATTTCTCATTTCATAGTTAAGATAAAATGTGTATATTTATACTTCGGCATAAATTCATCTTCTAAAAATAATTCTAAAAATAAGAAAATTACTTAAACATAATTTCAGTTTACGGTACATCTGTACCCTAGTAGGGAACATAATGTACCCTACTATTGACCCCTTTTGCAGTTACACATCTGCATATCATTTCTCTATTTAATCACATGGGGTAAATAGTTGTGCTATACGAAGATTAATGAGACTTACATATTCATACATATGCATTTCTATATGCTGTCATGCATAAGAAATATGCATTTCTATATGCTATCACGCATAAGAAATATGCATTTCTATTTGCTATCATGAATAAGAAATATGCATTTCTATTTGCTATCACGCATAAGAAATATACATTTCTATACGCGTGATTATCAAAACCAAACGTAGCACTCCCCTCTGTGAACAGTCAGTTTTTTTCGCTTCCAATGCGCATTCTCCGACTGATTTAGAAATACTTCGCGCATGCGCAGTAAGAATATAGTTAAATGGAAATCAACTGATCAGAGAGGGACGTCAAAGCTCTATATTTCTAAGATTTTGTGCAAGTTAACTATCAATAAAGCATCTTTGAAATGACAGCATTCTATGAACTGATTTGAAAAAAATAATTACAATATAACAAAAAAAGATATATCTTAAAAAATAAAAAAAATATATTTCAAACGTTAACCAGATATTATGTAATAATTATGTTTAATTTAAATGCTACCTTATTTTTATTATATTAAAATATTTCAAGACTATGGCAATTTTAAATTAATTAACAAAAATATTTTAATAAAAAATGTCAGTAACACTGAATTATACAAAGAAAAAATAATAAAAAAAACCAATAAAAATCGTAACTTAATTACAGAAAGTTTTAAAATAAGTCTGAGAAAAAATAAAACACCAGCTTAATGAACCGATTTGGCAGCATTCTATGGACCGATATAAGAAAGTAATTACAAGAAACTAAAAAAAAAAAAAATTATATATTAAAAATAATAGCATAAATATTTTAAACGTTAGCCAAATCTTGCGAAGTTGTAATATTTATTTTATAAAAGAGCCAAGCTATTATTATATTGCATTTAAATACTACCTTATTTTCATTTCAATAAAAGATTTTAAGATTTCAATCTGCAATAAATTTAGTTAACAAAAGTTTTTAATAAAATTCCTCAATGCACATTTTAAGAAATATACAAAGCAAAAAAAAAAACAATAACAATCAAATCTTAATTAAAAAGGGTTTTAAAATAAGCATGAGAAAAAATTAAAGACCAGCTCTATAATTAAATAACGACTATAACTACATTTAAATATTTCAGAATTCCAAGTCGCGGCTGAAAGCGCAAATTAATTTGAAAGAGTATTCGGCACTTTTTTACTCATAATTTAATAACCGTTTACTATGAGTTGTTAAGGTTACATCTATTGTTAACAACCCAGCTATTGAAAATAATCAGGCCATATCAACATCAACTACGATAACTTCTAGCTGTGAGATCAGTAATTTGCGAATTGCCATTTTGACACGCCCGCAACTTCAAGGGCGGGCGTTTTCAGAAATCCATCACCCAAATCATTTTTGAGCAAACATGACGTCAGATATTTTACGCCACCGTGAAATATTGTTCGGTGAGCCCAAATACAATTAAGAGTGAATGTTTTTATCTAAACTCTGTTTACATATTCACTGTTAGAAATGTAGTGGGTTCTTTAGAGACATTGTAATCGGGATTTCATAAAATGAGTTTTTGATTTTAATTAGATTAGAAATTAGCTATTGGGTGTGGCATTTGTAAATATTCAATGGCTTTTAAGATAGGAAAAATAAAAAAAGGAATATTAGTCAGTAATTAACAATTAAATAAGTGAGATAAGTATTTTTTCATATCTGTTTTTTGTCGAAAAATTATTATTTAAATTACTCTTCCGTCACCATTAAAAGTTTTTAGACAAATTTTATTTTTTATGATTTGAGCACAGGCGATGCATGAATGAAATATAAAAATATATTGTTAAGTTTCAAAAGGATAAATGCAATACAACCTTGAAAAATAAAAAGAAAGGATAAAATAACCTGTGATAATAACACATTCATTCAAGACTTTAGAAGCTGTTCTTAATTTCAAAAGTGGACTTACCTAAAAAGTAAAAAAATATATTTTTAATATGCATGTCAATACTATATAATAAATATAAGATCAGTATTTTTAAGAAATGTAGGAATCTACAAAACTCTCTAATCTGTGTCATATCAAACGATATCATTTGATAAACAACCACCCCAAAGTGGTAATGATATAACATAGCATCGATACCATACCTTAAAACATTCATTAAGATACATCGATATCACAAACTCAAAAAGAGATACAAAAAATTGTATCATTGTGGCAGTTCACAAAATTGTAAATTTTTTAACATTTTAATCAAGAGAGACTAGAGTTTTAATAAATTAAAATAAATATCTTCGTTTAATAAAAATAAATATCTCCGGTAATATCTGATCTATTTAGTAACGGTATTATGTATCAGACTCATAAATAACGAAGTATACAATTAAACTATATATATAAATACATATTTATGCAAATTATAAATAAATAAATGTAAATTTTAAATGCATAACATGTTCTAAAACGTGCTTATTCTCAGCATAGTATTTATATGTGTTACTACAAATGATTTGTACAAAATATTGATAGACGAACACAATCGAAGTAACATAATTCAAACATTTGTTAGTGAACAAATTTAGAAGATTCACGAAATGGAACTTGAAACACCTAACACCGATTCACACTTAAACAATTCTCATCCAAATATTTCGAAAATTGCTAGAACATTAGGAAAACTACGATTTCTTCGATATAGCTGTTGATGAGGTCAAGCGTTTCCTTTTACCAAAGCTTTGACGTGCTTGGTGAAGCGATTTAAGTGCTTTAATGGCGACCAATGATTCTACATCAAACATGCCATAGAACTATTTTCCTCCACCAGACAACTCGCAAAGGTAATTATCGAAATGAGAAGACCGCAGCACATCTTTCACTAACTAACTTTGCTCTAGAATACTGGGCTGATTTCCCGAGTAATGAACTTCGCTCAAGATTTTATTTGCATAAAATGGCCATCTCTATGTTGATCGTGTTGAAACAGACAGACGAGATACAGATTTTGAGAAATAAAAGTTAAATAGGGAAATTCTACCAGAGGTTGTATTTACAACGGAAGTAAAATGGTGTGATGTACTAAAGTTTCTTTAAGGTGTTGATTTTATTACAATATAAACTATTCTAAATAGCACCTGAATGTTTCTTTGATTATATCAAATGTGATTAGACTGTTAAAAAAATATAGTAAAAATGAATATTTTGATTATTAAAAATAAATTTATTTCTGGTTTAAATATCATTTAATAAATTCTTTAAGTATTTGGTATACGTAATTAGCTTTATTCTCTCTTATAATATTCAATTGTAACAAGATGTATTAAAAATAATGCGGTAATTTTAATCTTTTGATTTATAAAGCTTTATTAGAATGATTTTAAAATTGCACGAAACTGTTAATAGGTCAAGGGTAATTATTGAAATCAGAAGATCGCAGCACATCTTTCACTAACTAAATGTTTCTAGACCATTGGGCAGATTTAAAAAAGTAATGAACTTCGTTAAAGGCTTTATTTGCATATAATGGTCATGCCTGTATTGATCGTGTTGAAAGAGACAAAAGTGCAAAATATGAGAAACAAAACTTAAATAGAGAAATACAATGATAAATGTGTAATGTATTATTAAAATATGTTTCGAAATATTTTTTATACATTTTTATACATAAGTTTACTAATTAACGTTTAAATAAAATTTTACAAATTAAATTATGGTTAGGTCTTTATAAATCACAAAATCCTCTTTCATTTCTAGAACGTAAGTAAATTGTTTACATTTTAATTTAATTACATAATTCTTGAAATTAGAATGCTTGCACACATTGAATTAACATAATAGTTCACCAGACCAGATTATTTAACATTTATCAGTTTCTGACCAGTCTCTAACTTCTATAAAAAAATGAGCCAGAATCAGTTCTTATAAATATAATTTAAATCTGACAACATTTATGATAATATGATATAGCAAAATTGCGTTACGTTTGGTGACGTTTACGTTTGGTAACACTCCATTAACTACGTGTCAACACAGGGTAAGATTATATATCGTGCGGACTTTATGTACAATTTTGAGATTAAAATATTTTTAACAAATTTGGTCTAAAGCTTTGCGCCTTTTGTTTGCTCTTGTCGCGTGAGCAATTCATTTAGTAGAACAGGAAAATCAAAGCTAGAACCGTAATTACATAAGCGTCATGTGAACAAATGTCAAATGTTAGAGATTAATGACTGCTACTTTTAAGATATTTTAAGGCTCAACATGACTTTTATTTTAAACAAGCGGGAGATAAAATTACTTGGTAAGTAACGCTACTCTAATTTAAATTTTGATAGCTAAAATATATATGTCAGTTACATATGATACGGATCAATAAAAATAAGTTAAATAGTTCAGGTAAAGCATACATAATGCTTCTTACAAGATGGAATATTTTAATGAATAATTCATGAGATGTATTTTAGTTTTTAGTTACATTTCATATTCTTAAAATGATGTTGAGTTGCATATTTTTGAGTTTAAAAAAATTTAAGATTTATAAATGTAGAGAATTAAAAAAAAGTTAATTATATAGCGAATGTGCTTGATTTTCAGACAATTAATATTTAATAATTCAAGTAATTTTAGCCTATATAACTTAAATACTGAGTTTCATTCAATGACTTAATAAGCTATTTGTTATCTTTTTATAAGTGCAAATTAGTAAATGATAATGTTTTTAGATTATTTATTTTATCACAAAATATTTCTTTTATCGCAAAATATTTCTTTTTAGCAATTATTTTGGAAACTATAAGAAATGAAATTTATCCCTAAAGCTTTAATTTTAAATTAAGGAGTTTACACATATATTATCTTTTTAAAAAGATTATCTAAAATTTAAAGCGGACAAACACGTAATACAGTTTTTTTTAAAAGAATATTGGATAAAAATCATTGAAGTTAATAAATAATCTCAATTTTCGCATACTTTTATAAGTCTAAATAAAATAGCATTAGAGTAGAATTTTGCTATTGTTTTCATTAGGAACAAAACTAGCTTTTCTTAATCTTGATATTTTGTGCCATTTTCATAATTTGAATAGAGGGCGCTGGTGGAAGATGGGTGTTGCTTATAACAGTAATGAATAACTGTTATAAACAACAGTTATAAAAATAGCATGTTTTCTTTAAAGCATTATTTTACATGATGACAGAGCCTTCTAAGAATATCCCTAAAATTGACAAGCATTTCTATTCTATTCTTTTTTTTTTCCGTACTATTTTAGGAAGATCTTACCTTTTATCTTGTACCTTTTACGAACTCAAATAATAAATTTAAAAAAAAAAAAAAAAAACACTGAATTATTTTCTCGCAGCTCCAAAACTTACGAACTGCCGTATTCCATCACAAAAAAACAAAATTATTCTATAACGCCTAAAAATGCAATAGTAATATAAAATATATACATACATCAGAAAGGGATTTTTTTTCTCTTTTCTTCTTTGAAACTATTATTGCTGAGTCCTTCTGCACGTGATGTAGGGAAAAAAAGAAAACGCTTAGGGAAATGTATAGAAATTCGATTGTACAGGGCGTAAGCTTGATTGATAGCTTTTCCCTCGATCGTTTAGGAGGAGGTATTGATCTTTAATTTCGCTTTTGGTCCCTCAGAGAATAACGGGGGAGTGGAGTGTGTTTGTGTTGCCGGAGGAAAACCTCAAAGGACCGAAACCAATTCAAGGTCTCCACCCCGCACCCTTAAAAAAAAGGTCGAGAACTAATACACCTTTCCAACTCTCTTTCTATTGGAAAAAAATCAATTTGGATTTTTCCGAAGAATGTAGAGTAAAAAAAAAATATGAGATACTTATATCGAATTTGAAATAGCTGTCCACAATTTCTTTGTTTATTATGAATTGCTTCTTTTTAAAAATGAATTTTTCTGAAATAACAAATATCGTACGCATCAAAACGAGTCTATCATGTCATGACCTGATGGAAAATTTATTTCAATTTGTTTTGCGGCGTGTGTACTTGAAATATAGTTTAATATTTGACACATGCTCATCTGAAACAAGATGCTCTAATTCTTTATTAATGAATTGTCAAAAGTATAGTTTGAACAAGTAATATAAAATTATAGAGTCCAACAAAAATCTATATTAAGTGATTAAATGGTACGTTTATTTACATATTTAAAACAAAAATAACAAAATATTTTTAAAAATTGGCTTATCTTTAAAAAAATCCACATATGATTATTACAGAAAGCCAAAATTATTCTGTAAAACATTCTGCTTTTCTAAAATGTGAAAAATAGAACTTGGATATTGTGAAAAAAAGGACAATTTTTATTCACAATTCAAACATCTAACTCCTATTTTAAATTTATCCAGAATAAGAATCAGGATTAGAAGTTGTTAAAAAAATCCAGAATTAAAAATAAATACGTTAAAAATATTTTAGTTATTTCCAATTTATACGGAATAAGTAGAAGTTTAAAGAATAGATATTTGGAAGAAAGATATGTATTTATATCATAAATTATATATTGGCAACATCGTATTGAACAGTATTGAATATCAAATAATTCGTATATCATCGTATTGAATATCAAATAATATGAAATAATTAGAAGTTGAATGTTCCAATTAAAACGACTGAAAATGAAATACATTTGCTAGATAATTTATGTGCTTAAAACATCAGCTATAGCATTCCATAAAATGCCATACAAAAAAAGGTAATTTATCTATTTGGATACGAAATTATGTTTTCAAAACATTAGATATTATACTAAACAATATCCCAGTAAGGATTTCGAAAAAAATATAAGAATGGAAGACTATATATGTAATTCGATGAAAACAAATCTGTTTAAAATATTAGGTAATGCTATAAATTAATGAGAAAATATCTTTTAGAAATATTATCTAGTCCAATAAGGAATTCCATAAGATTTGAAAGTAAATAACGATATACACATTTGAAAAAAAATTATCTATAAAAAATACCAGCTTATATGCTATGAAGAATTCCAGAAAAGTACTGGAGTAAATGACGATATACATTTGGATGAGAAATTAACTCTTTTCAACATGGTAAACCATATGGTAGGTTCATCCGCATTCCTTTATCACCACTATTTTTCCACCGAAGCAAAATCAACAAGAAAAGCAAATAGGTCTCCTATGGCCTAAACAGAATCAACACTGCCTGTGTTTACTCAAAGCAAACTCCGTCCCTGGCTAATCAACCTTAGATGTAAATACAAATTAGCCAAGTCCTCACTTTCTGCTGTTAGTAGTCTTGACTAAAAGTCCCTTGGTATTAACTTCCCTTTTGCTTAACGCTTCATCCAACGTAAAAAAAAAAATGGTATGAAAAAAAATCATATGCTTAACAAATAGAAAAGTTTGATGGAATGATTCAATATTTAAGGAGATAAGAAAATATTGAAGTAATAACTATTTGAAAAAGTGTATTTAATATTGCTAAGTATTAAAAAATATGAAATATTAAATTCTAGATAAGATAAAAAACAAAATAAGATGAGATTTGAAAATAAAAAGTATTAATAGGTAGTACCCATAATTTTTAAGTTAATTAATTTTTAAGTTTAGTTAATATTGCTAAGTATTAAAAAATATTAAATATTAAATTCTAGATAAGATGAAAAACAAAATAAGATGAGATTTGAAAATAAAAAGTATTAATGGCTAGTACCCATAATTTTTACTCATTAATTCCAAATAAATTTCTGAAAAAGTCTAAGTATTCAAAATATTTAATTATTTTTTAATCATTTATTCATATATAATGCAATTTCTTAATCAGTTTTAGTTTATTTAGAATATACTTTAAAGATCAGTTAAGAATAACTAAAATTCTAACTATATTTTGAAATAAAACATGAAATGATAACATCATAGCTAGTATTTATAACAAAAGTAATATTATGGGGAAAAAATATGCTAGTTCTGCATTTAACTAAACTCATATTATGCATCTAGAACATTTTTAATGTGTAGGTAAAAATTTTACTGTGTACGTTTTTTTCAAATTATTTGTTAAATTTTGAATGACGTAGAAATCAGCTGATTGAGCGCTGATATAAACTAAATTTGGTGAAGGAAAGGAGGGAGACGCGTCAGGGTCATAAATTCCAAGTTTACTTGAACAAGGTAAGAACTTTGGAAAACTTATAATAAGCTTTCATTTTGTTTATAAGGAATGCAGATGATTATTTTTTTACTAACATTTTTGATAAAATAAATATATCTTAACTAAAGTGAAGGGATATAAATTTTTTTTATCAATATGTAACATTAATTTTCAATTGCTAAATTAAAATAGTTATTCGTTGTACGAGTATTGATTTATTTTCATATTTAGTTTGAAATCAATATCTCGTCTTTCTGGTTTAAATATTTCAAAGAAAAATTGTGAAAACAAACAAATGAAAACATTTTCTACGAACTGCATTTAAACTTGTTTTAAATTAAAGTTTTTGTGTAAATAAATACACAAAAAAAATTATTAACTTACTAATGCATTTAAACTAGATTTAAATTGAACGTTTCAATGAAAACCAAAAAGTAATATCTTTTTAGATTACCTTAATCATTGTATGCTGTTTAAAAGTTCAACAATCAGTAAAAAAAACAGATTTTTTTTAATATCAACAAGGCGAAATTCTTAACAAATGACCAACCATATTATTAATAATACAATGCACATTTTGATTTCATTTTCCGTCTGTCTAATCAATGGTAGAATTTCTCTTTGATTTTAACCGAACTCTAAACCAGTAGCCTGCATCAGTTTAGCTTCAGGTCAGGGAGAGTTAATTATAATAATCATGGTCCTCAAGAAACTCCGGTCAAACCTGTTGAAGACGTTTCCTCAGTTAGCGTTCGTGCAATTAGCGATCAGAATTACGAACTATGTGACGAGGTGTGGCAGTGTTGAAAGTTAGCTAGAGTCAAAGGTCAGTATGAACTCGACCGTGAAAAAACAAAGAATTCTTCTTTGATGTTTTATTTCTCTATTCTTCTGTCATGAGAAATAAGGACTTGGTCTGAAATTATAATTTCTGATGTCAAAAATGCATTGATCATGATCAGACTTAAGTATTTAATTTATCCATTTGTTCCCTTGCGTTTTAACTTAAATACCTTTAATTAGATTCGATAAAATAATATTTCAATGTAACATCAATATTAACAGGCTCTGTATTTAAATGAATTCGAATTCGATTAAGTAACTAGTATTTGGGTTGGCTTTTTCTTTCATATCTGATCAGTAATATTGCTGTCTGAAATTGCATCAAACTTAAACATCATCAATATTAACAGATTCCTTATTTAAATGAATTCGAATTCGATTAAGTTACTAGTATTTGGGTTGGCTATTTCTTTCATATCTGATTAGTAATATTGCTGTCTGAAATTGCAAACTTAAAACTGCGGTTTGAAATCGCATCAAACTTAAACATCATCAATATTAATGGGCTCTGTATTCAAATGAATTACAATTCGATTAACTAACTAAATTATTATTTGTTTTGGCTCTTTCTGTCATGTCGGTTCCGTAATATTGTGGTTTGAAATTGCATAAAACTTTGTTTAACATTTAAGCTTACCAATAGGTGCATCTAACAAAGGAAGATGAACACCTAAACCTTATTTGGCTGTTTGGTTTCTCTGGGTGAAGTTTTTCAATTGTGTTTTTTAAATAGGGAATACAGAGATAAAACTTTCATGAGATTACAAATTGCTTGAAGTTTATAAACATATCAAAAAGAGGATAGTTAAATATTCAATGCTGTGATGTTAAATTATACAGTTTTACTAAATTAAAGCTTTAAATATTTCTAAATTTCACTTTTTTTTAATAAATGAGAAATATTTGTAATAGTTACATACTATTATTATTCCCCGATATCTAGTACGATCACATGATGACTTACTTAAATTTTCGAAGAGCAGGAATACTCGTAAAAGAAAACAACCGACCAACAAACTGAGAAACATACTTCAGATTTTATTTCTATATGAAATATTTAATTTCAAATTCTAATTTCCTTTTATAGAAATCAATTGCTAACCTTAATATACATCATGCCATGAAAACGTTTATTTTACAATTTTGATGATGACATTTGAGTATTTGTAGCAATTTATCATCACTCTCTAGCGTTTTATTTGAAAGTAAATTCTAGCAAACACCTTAGAGACCACAAGAACTTCTAGTTATGTTTAGTAAAAGCAATAATAAATATGCAAAAAAGAGCAAGATAAATTAATGTCAATGAGAGGAGAGGAAACATATCTCTAAATAACAGCCATAACACTTTTTATGTGAAAGTACCTTTTTTTAATCATAAAGGATTAGACGTCGTTGTTCAATTATTTCAATTTAACGAGGAACTTGGAAAAATTGTCCAGGAAATGATGCACCATTCTACGTTTTTATGAATAATATTAGTATAAGTTTTTATATTATCTCCGTAGGGTTTACACTATCAGATTCAGTAAACGCACTTAAATACATAATTTTTCTAATAATAAACTAAAACTCCCAGAAAAATATATGGATAGCTAAAGTATTTAAGTAACATAAATTAAACTACGTGTATACGCATGTAATTTCTTATTCGAAGAAATATTCATGTGTAAAAAAATATAAATTCAATTTATATTCATGAATTAAAAAAAATATTTAATTTATGATAACTAATTCCATAAAGTTCAGAAAACTTTTTATCATAAATATTGTTTTCCGTAAATACCTATTTCTCAGGGTATGGTTAGTCACGTGTATGTTTATCAAACTACTTTAAATTATAATTTTTACCTACAGTCCCAATCTCATTGGATACTATAACAACGACAAATCAAAAACAAAGCAAAAATGCATAATCAATTACATGTTCCCTAAAACGCAGATAAGCAAGAATATAAAAGAAAGATTAATGTTAAAAGGATTTGCGCGTGAGTTTTGATACTGTTAAGTATTCATAAATTGTACAAAAATATAAATTCAATTCACGACTTGTCTTAAAATAAAAGACACGTATGTGTAAGACTTGTGTCGGCCATCTTTCATTATGAACAAGTCAACAGTTAGAATTTTTTTTTAACGAGTTGAACCACTATATAATTCAAATTTGCTGCAGCCTTAATATGGAGTCAAGTTGAAACATTACTTATCAAAATTGCTTCAACTTGACTACACACTGAGAAAAAAAAGTATGGTTAAAACTACTACAATATGGTTAAATTTACAGTACTTCTGGCTCTATGGGAACATCAAAAACCTCAGTAATTTTAACCGAACCACTTTAATAATGAAATTTGTTTGATTAACCATAAAATAAAGTACTATAAGAGATAAAATTTAGTAAATATGGAAGCATTTGGTAATTTTTAAATGATTTCTTTGAGCATGGCATAAAAGTCACTTACTTAATTAAATTTAATTTCCATTTTTTTTTACTGATTCTTTGATAGTAAGAACTATAATTTTGAAAACCAAAATTTACAGTAAAACGTTTCCGTATGAACGGAAAAATTACTAAATGGACGTTTTAAATACCATATCATATACTTTGGTTTCATCCCCAGAATTGTTTTTCACCAGAAATAATAGTAGTGACAGTTTTCATTTTTAATTTTTTTTTTTTTTTTTTTAATTTTTTTTTTTAGTGTGGTAATTTTTTTTATTGCATTTATTTCATTTTTCACCTCACTAAGGTTGCACTCCATTATGGTTCAGCGTCGAACCGATTTTTCAGAGACTGCTTTGATACGTTTTCATGCGTACTAAATTATAAAAATTATGATATAAAGGTTGAGTAACAAACATAATGAAAAAATCCATCTTTCTTGATGTAAATGAGGTAATGGTATAATTTATCAAAAAATGCCACGTCACGTAGCTTTGAAAAAAGTGGCCAATTTATTCAATGTATTTAAACCGGTAAGCAATGAGGATATTAAAGGTACGCAACGCTGAATCTAAATTAATTTCACGCACGAGAAACAAAATTATGACATGCACCCAAGTCCAGAATTTTTGCCACCATTAGCAAAGTCGTCACCAACTGGAGTCGCCATTAATCAATGTTACGCTGGTACAGAAGAGCAATTAACAAGTACAGCAATCTCTCTACTCAATATGGCGTAGCCTTTCCTTCAGACAAGGGGCAAAACAATTAATCAGTAGCAATGACGTGTCGATAACGTCAGCTTGTATAACCTCACGTAAAATCATAACAAATGGCAAAAGGTTACGATTCGGGACCCCAATATATTAAATAATCCCATAAAAAATCGCATTACAGAACACACATGCAGAGACAGGTGTTCGATGGAAAATGGCAAAATATTGAAATGAGAAAAAAATTAAACTAATAAACCCAATAGCCAATTTGTCCTGATTTTCACTATCTGGCTAGCAATTGTAATTAATTTTTGTGCAAAAGGAAGAAAAAAAAAGTTTTCGTGAAAATTATTATAGTTGGAATAAAGAGTGGGGAATTGTCAAAAAAGATATCGAATCTGATTACGGAAATGGATAAAAGTAATTGCAGACGATAATTAGTGGCAAGAAAAAGTGAGTTGCCCCAGTTCATATTGACTTCTTATTTTAACCAAGATATATATTTTATTACTTGATTTTTTTATTAATTTTCTCCAAGTTAAATAATCAAGAGTAAATCGGAAACTTGATAGAATAGAGAAAAAATCAGATAGGCCAAGTCCTGGAAAAACATGTCGGGCATGCACAATTAGGCCTAATTACTTCTCCTAACCGATGTTCATTAACGATTATTGTTATTCACGAAAGATGGTAGCTTACTGGGAGGAGTTAATTGCGAGGTTGGATAAAGCGATTAGGTGAATCGGGGGTGGAGGGTCGCAAAAGGGTCGACATAAAAGTCGATTTGGCTCAAACGTTTCAAAGAGAAAAATTTTAGAACGTGCTAATTTCCTTCTGATTTTTTTTGCCTGACATTTCCTCGTTCGTTTCATTTTTTTTCCGTTGCGTCAAAAAGGAAAAACGATGAATTGAAAAAAAAAAGTTTTTTTTTTTTTATTTAAAAGAAGAGAAAAAAAAAAGATTTTGGTGATGACATCGATATGAAAGCTTCAGAATCTCCGAGTTTATTATTTGAAAAAAAAATTAAAAAGAAATTAAATCACTTGTCATTATCTGAGTAAGTTCGGTAAGTATTTAACGTTGAAAAGCACGCTATAGTTATATGAGAAATATGTTTCTTAGCGCAAATATGTCAACATAAAAACGATTGCTATATTGATGCCCACAAATATTTTTTTACTTCAACATTTATTCCATAAAAAAGCGAAATGTTTTTTTATTTAGAATTAAAAAACTAATTATTGCTTTCTTTATAAACTGAAGTATTAAGAAATTGTAAGCATATATAATTTAAATTTTTTTTCACAGTTCAGGAATGTGCCAAACTTAAACCGAGTTCATCATGTTCTTATACATTAGATTTAAGTTTTTATTAAATTAGTTTTTATTAAATTTACATTAGTTTTTACACATTACATGAGTTTTTATAAAATTTATTAATTTTTCTATTTATAGCTATATTTTCCTGAAATCAAATTATTATCATACAAATGCTTTGTGGAGACTTTTTATAATTTACATTTCCTATGCATTTCAGAAATTACAATATATTTCCTTAAATGTCTACCATATTTTTTCGATTATTCTAAATATTTTAGTTAAAATAGCTGAATTAGCGTAAGAGTTCATAAAAATTTTTAATTCTAATTTTATTTTAATATGAAGAAAATAATCGAATTAAGAATGACAAAAGTGAGTAACATAAATATTTTAGTTTTTCTTTCAGGAAACTTTTGTACAGTTTTTGTTTAACATTAAAAGAAGAAAATTCTTTTTGTTAAAAAATTAGCCATCACTTTTATAGTATAGAGATTTTAAAAATGCAATTATAAATTTTAACCCCAAAAATAAAATTAACATTTTTCCTTCTTATCTTCATATTTTACATTTAAAATTTTCCCTATAATTTGCATAGTGAACTTAAATGTGAACTTAAATGTCAGTTAATTTCTGTATAAAATAAAATAAAATGAAAAAATTAAATAAATACATAAAAAAGTCATTTTTCTTTATTAGCAGTTCTTCGTGATAAATTGAATGAAGAACAACTAATAAAGTGAATAATAAAAATATAAAAATAAATAAATAAATAAAATATATATGATAAGCAACAAAAAGTTAAATCCTTTCATGCGATTAAGGAAATTTAACGGTGCAATCAGAGCTTATATAGCGAAGGATTTATATGAATAAGTTGCTTCTCAAATATTACAAGCGTAACTAAGTTGTTATAATAATCAAGTAAAATAAAAGCAGCTCTTGTTTGAGCAAGAAAAACATCAAGAAAGTTCTTAATAACCCCCTCATTGAGATAAGCTGCTTTGCAATTCGTTTTCATGGGGGACAGCTTCAGACAACTAAACTTAACTCGAATTCTTTATTCCACAGTTTTCTATTTAGCAATTTTTGATCCATCCCGTTCACGGAAGCTTGAGTTTCGAAGAGGGTGAAACTGTTTCCAAATCCGTATCTTCAAAAACGAAAAAAACAAATATAAGAACGAAATAAATAATAACTAAAAAAATTAAATGGAAACAATGGAAGAGATAAATGCCACGGTATTAACGATGAAAACTCGGAACTAATCAGCTTAATCTCATCAAGCAAAACTGAGTTTCATCACGGAGAGATTCCATTGTTGTCATTGGAAATTTTAAGTTAATAGCTGGTATTCCCTCTTTTTTTTCTTTTTTCTTTTAAATCAAGTTTTCCTACCATGTTTCTCGATTTTTTTTCATTTAGTTTATTACAATTCTTGTACATCTACTCAGTTGCAGTGATTCTGCGTTTCGTAATTATCCACCAATAATTGTACCCGATAGGAGTTTAGCCTGACATGTCGGGCATCAAAATGGCTGCCGGCTACTCAAGGCATAGCCTCTTCGCCGTAGTCTATTCTTCGATATGGACAAAAAAAGAAAGAAATTATTTTGACCTGAAGGCTTTTCTAGAATCATAAAAATTGAAGAAATGAGGAAAAGAACAGAATTGAAAATGAGATAAAACCAAGGATTTGGAAACGGAAGAAAATAAACTAAAATACAGAGTTTAAGAGCGAGGGACAAGAGAAAAAAATTTAGGGCTGATAAAATATTTATTGCAGCATAACAAAGGATTAAATAATTCAAAAGTATTTGTTTTACTTCTAAAAAAGCATTGTGTTTTAAAATTTAAGATCTATATAAAAACATATTTTTTGGATATTTTACAAATTCGTTTAATTATTATTTACAATAAATTGTTGAAGCCTCATTTTTATATATATATTGTAATTATTCAACTGTAGGATCAATACAATTTCAGACTATATTCGTAATCTGTAGAATTTGAGTTGAGTCGAGTGAAGAAATTTATTGACCCAAGGTACATACTCTTTAACCACCATGCAATGTGATGCACTACAAAATTATATTTCGAAAGAAACGAAACAACATTTAGAAACAAATTAGCCAAAACTGATACGATGCAAGAACTATTCACTCTCCATGCATGATGAGAGGTAGAATTGACAACATAACAAAAACTTGATAATATATTAGAGCTTAGTGATGCGACTAGAGATTTTAAAAATTTCTCAGAAAACATACTTTCTAAAGCAATGGTCAATATTAAACAATATATAGAATTTTTTTAAATAAATAGATTTTGTGCTTTTTATAGTGCATTTTTTGTTGCATACTTGTTATTCTAAAAATTTTATAAATATAAAAGTTTCAGAAAGTTACTTTGTACGAAAAGTGGGGACATTACATTGTGCGGAATGTGAGAGTGCGAACAATTATCGCTCATTGTCATAAAATTCCTCCATTGCTGCGAATCTAAAATTTTGAAAATTGTATGAACGTAAAGGTTTTTATTATATACATTGATATTCTAAAAATTATATACATATATTTCCTATTTTCACTGTGTGAATAATGAAAATGAAAAAAACATTATCAAATGCCTGCTAATGTGTTTATAAAAAGTTTACAATGTCATTTCTTTCAAACTTTTCCTGCAAAAAATTTTTTTTTCCTTCTTTTTTTAATCACTCAATCAACCAAGAGTAATCGAATTCAAGTAATAGTGACGTAACTGCAAACTAAAAGCATATAGAAGTCAATCCTAATAGAGCAATCCTTTTCAATAAGACGGCATACTATCGATACAACGGGATTTAAATTTGATTTTTTGCGATAAAAAAAATATAATATACTAATTCTATATAATTTTATCAAATACAAACTTATCAAATTGAAATATTCAAACATCGAACAACCATTAATGCCAATATCATTCGATTACAAAAACAGACACTGCTTATATCTAATTTAAATCTTGCAATTTCTCGTTCCAAGAAAAGACACACGAGCAAAAGATCATCTTATTGACCATCTTCTTAGTTATTATACGTAGATAACCCCTTTAAGAAATTATTTTTTTTCGGCTCATACAAAGATAAGTAGAATTGTAGATAATTATGCCCTTATAGTTGTCAGGACAGGTCGAAGAGCTTGCACGCGATCCAGTCCACCAATCACAAGGTCCCGGCATTTAAAAGTGCTTTAGGATATCTAACTTTTTGCAACAATAAAGCTATTTTTTTTTGTCTCGCTCTCTTCTTGTTCTTATTATCATTATAGTTTATATTTCTACTCAGCGACCTTAAGTTAATCTGTGGTCCAACCTTTTTATATCTGTTTTCTAACATCTGTCGTTGGAGTGTATGCTTATTACCAGGTATAAAAAAGTACTCGGTTTTTTCTCTTAATATTATTAAAAAAAAAAGGGAAATTACCGCACGATGATGTGCTTTGGAATGTGTAATGATTGTTGGAAAGACTTGTAAGAGTTATCAAGTGTAGGTTACGCAAAGCAATTATTTCTTAGAAAGCGAACGCTTTTAATGAAATAATAGACTAACTTCTAGCTAACTCTATTTAACCTAATTTTTTGGCCACAGTTTTATATTATAGTAATTAATGTTTTTCTTCTATGAAGTAAATAGCTTTTGACCTATTACAAATGCAAATAAGGTATTTTTCTTACTTTTGTGAAGAAATATTTTATAATTATATCCTTATTGGAACATATTGCTTATATTTCATTTTGATATGCTTAAACTCATTTTCTGCCATTTTTAATTATTTTTTATTATTCATTTTTTATTTAGAGCTGTGAGACTTCAGGCAAAATGTTAGGAATCTATTTTTAAAACAGTAATTATCTAAGTTCAAAGTATAAAATTGTATTTAAATATAAATTTGTCCGTAAGTATCAACAAAAAAATAATATATAAATCAGTACTGAATGAATCTAAACTTTAAATACCTCAGTTACAAAAAAAATTTAGCAGTATGTATTATACGTCGAGAGTTTGTTCAATTTTAAAAATATATTAACATAAAAAATAAATAAATATTTGAATTCATTATTAAATTTTCGGCAGCTCCTTTTTGGAACTCACACCCCTTTGCCAAAGTACATTTTATTTCATTTGATCCTATATCAAGATCCTAAATCTATTTGTACCTATATAATTGATCCTATAGCAACCGTTTAGTAGTGGTCGCCACTTTCTTTCCACTTAAATGAAAATTGTATTGTCGTCGCACAAATCTCGCAGAAAATTCCAAAAATAGCTAAAACTCTATTCACATATATAAGAATAATAATAAGAAAAAAACTAATATTTTTAACGCTTTTGGAAAACGAATTGCTACTAATTCTAATTTCATAAATATCCAGTTAGGTTTATTTTGTCATACGTCTGTTACATTCATTTAGTTGCTCCTGTTCCATGTACAGGTCAAGGTATATCCAGTTATGTCTGACAGTTTCTCGGGGATGCTATGGATACTAGGATGCTATTTCTATTTTTTTTTTACCTTGTATTTTACTCTTAAGTTTACTTTATAACAATATAAATTAAAGTTGTTTCATAAAAATTCAAAAAATAATATTTTAATACTATTTATTTCATTGTAAAAAAATCATCAATGAAGATTGAATTTCAATGAAATCCATCATCATGATATCATGATAACGGAAATTGTTTAATGGTATTTAGGAAATTTATCATACTTTGTTTGAAAATTCTAATGTTTTAAACAAAAACTCATAATCAAGTGTTTCATTATTTCGTAAACTGCTTAAAAATTTAGTTCTTTGCGATTGATAAGAAAATAATGAATAAGATAAAAAGATAAGCACTATGAATTCAATGCATCTAATAAAATTATATGCCAACTTAAGATTTATTAATTTCATGAAATGGTTTCAATTTCAGAACTGCAGTCTTCGTAAAACATTATGCAGAAAAGACCAATCATTATTTTCTAAAAATATGAAAAATCTTTTAAAAATTTAAAACGATGTAGTACATGAAGATGAGTTAAATTAATTTTTAACGTGCTTTTCAATATTTAGAATTAGGTTTATATTGTTCAGAGTAAGTTTATTACATATTTCATGATTTTTTGAAGAATGATTAATAATACTGCATGATTAATGAACTTGCTTCATATTTCTATCTAGAGGAAATTAATAACCTTAAAATTTAGTTAAAATTTGTGCTTCTTTCAAATTTCCGATATCGTATTCTTGTGAAAACATTATAAAATTATTTATACATATTTGAGCATAATAAGTTCAAGAAATAAACACAGATAATATTTATTTCTGAGTTTAGCTGCCTTGAAAGTTCTTTTGAAAAATAAATATATTAATTACAGAAAACTTATTTTTCAGGTTTAAAAATTTAGTTTCTTTTGAGTTTGCAATGTTCTAAGGCTATGTGGTTTCAAAATCAGCATGATCTTATTTTTTCGAAGCTAATTTTTTTAGATTACTTGAAAATATATTTTGTCTATTCTTCAACTTCAATGAAAATATTTTGATACAAAATCTTGTTTTTAAGACTAAGTTTATCTTTTTTCTTAAATTTTAAATATATTTAAAAATAAAACAATAGGCTTTGTAAACAATGGCTTATAAACAAACCCAAAATACATTTTCAAGTTAGCATTAAAACTAAAATATGTTTTAATATCTAAAAGGAGTTTGAAACATATTTAACCTCATTTTGTTTTAAAACACCAGAAACGCATTTACCCAAATTCAAATAACTGACTAAATTGCGAAATCGGCCTCTTCTATAAAATGTTTGCAAAAAAATCGAACTAATTTAAGACCAAATATCATTTGTGCCAGAATCTGAAATCATGAGACAAACTAGAATACTAAAAAAATATTTTTGATCATAATTTATAAAGATTTATAAAAGAAAAAAGAAAAAAAATATTTGTGGATTGTCAGAAATAAGTTAAAGGAGACTTCTACAGATCTTATGATCAAATACATAAAAAAGTATAATTTATGATTCATAGATGAAATGTATTTAACCAACGTTACAGAACGCAACATAAAAATCTAATTTTATATACACTCCCTATCGTAATTCATAAGAGAAAGCAAATGGATATTAAAGAAAGATAAGCGCCACGAAAAAAGCCGGTTACGTTATTTCTTCAAGACATTTAAGTAAAGGGACAATCGACAAGTTCGAAGCCACCGAACTCCATCTGAACACGGTAGGCAGATAAATCCAAATAATAAAAAAAAACTGACATAAAAACAAAACCGCGTCTTTTGTAGTCCGCAGGGCACAATTAAAAGTAAGAAATAAAAACTAAAAAAAAAACGCGACCTGTACCACCCCAGGTCGTAACAACAGTCATGGTTTAGACCCTATGAAGATGCAACCACTTGCACGCGAAGAAGAGGGGAGAAAAAAACATGATGACATTGAAAAAGATGCTACAGTAATCACCTAATGCATTTAAATGCAGGGAGGACTCGTTGTAACGAACGAAATAGCGAGATCTTAAGAATGATATGAGATTGTGAGAAGCGTCGAAGTTATTATTTTCTCGACAAGTTTACGCGACATCTAAAAACAATTTAACGATGGTTATTGTGTTGCATGTAGGAGTAATTTGGGATTAAAATTCTTTTAGGGAAATTGGTGTAGAGAATGACGATTTAATTCGAAACTGATTTAGTTAAGTGTTTACTCTAAACATTGTTTGGGAGTATTGTAACACCCTAATGTTGTTACCCTACGTTGCAACAGAAAAAAAACAAGTCGACATTGAAAAAAATTCTTTAAAAATCACTTAATGCAATAATGAACAGAATAACGAGATCTCTAGAATGATATGTGATTGTTAAAAGCCGATGAAGTTATAATTTTCCAAACAATTTGGGCGACACCTGAAAACAATTTTAAAATGGTTATTTTGTTGCACGCATACGAATTTAGCATGGTATAAAACTAATTATATTGTTGTTAAGAAAATGTTTTAAAAAATTACAAAAAAAGAAGAAAAATAACTAGTACTTTGCTCATCAACCCCTGTGGTTGTTTCTCATTCATCATGGAACATCAAGGGAAAGAACGGCTTAATGTCCATTTTTTACAAAAATTACGATTGAATTGCAATGTGTAGAATTTTGAGGATGACTATTTTTGGCTTATCAATAACATGAAAAATCGGTATCCTCACCTCCCAGGGAGATATTATTTAGTAAAGATAGGCTGTGCAGTCAAAAAGCAGTTCCTGACCATACATAAATTCATTTTTACTCAGAATTAGCCATTTAATGAACAAACCATTTTCCCCCTTTATCTTCTTTTAAGTTTTTTTTTCTCAATACTCAATAAAAAAAAGGATAATTTTGTTTAGAAAATGTATAATTATTATAATTTAATGTAACCACGCTTCATTACTTATGCTGTTATGCTATTAGTTTCCCCATAACGAAATGAAAGGGTATCTGGATTGGAAAAAAATCAAATATACTTGAAAAACTTGAAACTTAGGAATACAGAATATGCGACACGATGTAATTTCAAGTTTCTAAGTCTTATAGATTTTGAGCAGCAAAGCAAAATGTAACATAAAGGAAAAATAATTGCAAAAAAGAAGCAAACAGATCATTTAAAGTTGCAATAACTTTCAAACATATAGGAATTTCCAAAAAAAAAACTGTGTTTAGTTCTTAAGCTAATATTTGTCGTTCTGCATGCTAAATTTCACTTCTGCAACTGCATTCCTGCTGTCTGTAGAGCACCCCGTATGGTATTTTTTTACAGAAAATTTAACAGTTTCACTCTAAAACTAATAATCGATTGTTTATTTTTTTTCATCTTAAATCATGTACAAGCTTCTATACACTTTATTAATATCAATTTTATAAATTTTATAACTTTTTGTATTAAAACAAAATGTAACGTTAAGATAAATATCCGAAACAGCAGTGGCGGCGTCGGCGTAACCCTTGCAATTTTTAATAAAGACTGAAAATTTTACACATAACGTAAAATATTATATATTAAACAAGATATCTTGTTAATTAAATTCCTATCTGAAATGTTGGCAAAATAAAAAAATTGATCTATTATTAAATGAAATTATGTTGTTGCATGTAGAAAAATGAATACGCTTCCTGCCTAATAAATATAGAGTAAAATTTCACAAAAATAAAGCATTAAAAAAAATTCCTGTAATCATTAAGATTGTAAATTCAGTTACAAGTAATTTTCCCGAGTGCAGAAAAATTAATCATTTTTTAAAATCTTTTTAAACAGCTTGATAAAATTAAATTTTATGCATAAATTTTATCTGTAAATCTTTTCTGTGGTAATATTTTATATTACAAAAGGAAAGAAAATGTAATTAAATATTTATAAGTTTCTTCCGGACAAATTTTATAATTTATTTTTATTAACAATTTTATGCAAGTCATCATTATAACCCTTGGATTAAGATTTAAAATTTTAATGTAAGTAATAATTTATTAGTTTAAAAATAAATGAATTCATTAAAAAGGTCTTAGAAAATTGAACAACTTGCAGTAAAAAAAATTTTTAATTTTTTTTAACTATATGTACGTATGATGTATCGATCCAATGAGTATGTTTGAAATTTTGTAAAACAGTTAAAAAATTATGATTTAAGAATATAATTATTTTACGTTTATATAAGTATTTTAATTCATAATCTTGAAGACATTTAAATTCTGAGAACAATATATTTAAACAAAACAATTAAAATAATTTTAATAGGTTGTATTCCTAACTGAAAAAAGTACTTCCTAATTTTAAGTTTAACAATTCAAACAATCTATTTACAAATTGAACTTTATTATCAATGAGTCTAGATAAAATCTGGATGATTTCCAGCAGTGCAAGTCAAGTTCTACTTATTTAACTCTACGGGAAGAAAATGTAGAGAAAGCTACAATCAACATTAAAGACTCAACTTCTAATTAATTGCTTATTACGTAATAGAATTGGCTATCCCTTTGATGCAGATGGAACACCGGTATCCCTTTCAATTATTTTGTACCGATTTTTAGTTACAACCGAAGATTCGTTTTGGTATTTTTATTATAAAAAACCGTCTAATAATTACTAAATAATTCTGTTAGATTATCAGAATTACATTTGTACTAAAATATAAAATCCTCAAAAAAATAGTTTCAAAAAACTTTTTTCTCATTTATATTCCGAAACTTATCATAAATGAATGTTGAAAATTAAATAAATTTCGCTGATGACTAACTGTTTTTCTTAGATCTGAATAATTGTAAATTTAAAAAAAAAGTATTGTTTGCAGAAAAAAAAACACCGGTATCTTATTCTGTATTTTATAATCATAAATTATTGAAATGCTAAATATGCTATTAATTTAATTTGACCTAAATTAGTGCGAAATAGCGAAAAATTTAAGAAAAATATATTTAATAAAAATTCTGGGTCAAAGATCTATACAATAGGGCCGATAGCTATTAAGGGTTAATTTAAAAATATCAATAATAAAAATTTATAGCAGGAATCGTTTGAAACGTCTAAATATTGGTTTTCAATTAAGGTAACCGAATAATGGGCATTAAAATGCGTATTTTTTTTTCTCTTTTTGTCAAAATAACCGAATAAAGAGGTAAAAGGTTAATATTAAAGGATTGGATTATTGAAATTAACCTGTCATCGAAAAGCTGAATTTTATAGAGAGAAAAACTACCTAGATAAAACAATTTCCAGCAACTACATAAAAACAAATTAAAATGTGCCATTTTCAATAGTTAAATAAGCATATTTTAAAGTTATAAGGAAGAACCTAAAACTAGTCTTCATAAAATAAAAAGTAACTTATTTAAAATTTCACTTTCTAGATCCTATATTGGAATGTAATCTAACATATGGGTAGTAAAATATTGTAAATGAAATGAAAAATATAAAAAAAAGCGTTTTCAAAACCCATTTTTACGAGAAATTCTAGCGAAAATGAGGAGCTGAAAATTTTTAGTAAACACCTTGAAGCCATTATATAAGTGTGAGCGGCCACCACTTTAAAATGATGCCAAGTCTAAAACCTAGCTGATAAAAAAAAATCTGAAAATAACCTAAACAAAAATATATTACTTCGTTTAAGTAGGAGACCATTTTTACGAGCGAACTTTAAAGGTGTGGAAGAAAACAAAAAAAAGTTTTAAAAAATTACTCAACTTGTTTTACGATGCGACACGTATAGAGTTCGTAAAAAAAAAAGTCAAAATGTCCATAAAATCCTTCATTTGGGCAAAGCTATTCCGACGCGATGAGCCAACTTGAAGTAATTGAAGGCATTGCAAAAGCGAGCAATGCCAAGAAGCCTCATCACGAATACAGAAAGAAACAAAATGCAAAAAAGTCATTGAAAGACCACTTTTTTCCTTAAAGATTCCCACCTACCATGATAAACCCCTCCCCTTGGTTGTTCACTTCTTTTTTTTATATCCTTTAATAATACTCACAGAGCGGCAGATGTTTTACTAAAAGTAGTCAAACCACTGATTGTTTTAAGTTTTTTTCAAAACATTCGATAAGCATTCCTTAAGATACTATTTTTTATCTTGTTCAATGAAATGGTCTATCAGCTACCACGTAGACAATTTGAAATGGAGCTACCAATTGAGAGTGGCTGCCACTTTTTTCTTCCTATTTTTATTTTAACGGAGGTAATGCCGGAGCTAGTGACAAGCTTGTTAGTGAATTAGTTCTAAGCAAATTTAAAGGATATAATATTTCATTGTAAATTATTTGTTGAAAATAAACATTTTGGCTGTTCCACTGTAATATCAGTTTTCCATGTGATAAACCTGTTAGCTAATTAGCTCTAAGCATATTTAATGGATATAATATTCAATTGTAAATCATTTGTTTGAAATAGACCTACTGTTTGTTCTTTTTGGTTCCCCTGTAGTAAACAACTGCCATCATATTATTTAAAACAATCTGCTAAATCCCATGGAACAAATTTCATATCCAAAAGAATTGTTCACGATTAGTTATTCATCTCATGGTCCCATGAAAGTTTCTAAATTCTATCCAGGTTTGGCAGCAGCTTTTGCTTAAGGTTTTATTAGTCACAAATACGTAATTTCTCAACAACACATCATTCATGCATGACTGATTTTTATTTTAATAATGATATTTACTAATATTAAAACAGAAGTGTTAAAAACTCAGAAACAGTTTGAATAACATTATAACATCAGTTTGTAGATTAAAAATGTTTAACAAAAATTACTTAAACTGATGATAATCGTTATAATATTTCGTTCTAGCATATTAATCAGCTAGTGTAACTGGAAAACTTGCAAGTTAATTCTTATTTAACCTTTTAAGAGATTTTCAAACTTTTTGGATTTTTCAGACTCTTAAAAAACAGACGGAAAAGTTTTAATCACTTGTTTCTGCCATTTATATATTAAGTTTCAGGGCTATAGTAAATTAAGATAGCCAATCAAAGCCTGTCTAATATCATTTTACTCAGTGCTGAATTGAGCTCATACGTCAGTTGTCGCCTAAGGATCATCTAAAAGAAATAGTTCTACTGAGCCAAAATGGTATTTAATTGAGAATTTTAAGTGATGACTCTTTATAGAGGACTAATACAAACCTCTTATTAGGGTGGGCTGAAAAATATTTATTCTCCCTTTATCGCTACCGGGTAGAAACGTTGTATAAGATTGAGAAAGAAAAAGAATGCAATTCATAATATTTAATTGTAGCTAAAAGAACATTATTAACAAAATAAATCGTTTTTAGTATTATTTTTAAAAAAAATTCTTCTTTTTGTGCATCAAATTTTAAATGCATTAAGGTATATAAAATTTTAAGTTTAAATAGAACCCATTTTAAAATGCATAAAACTGTCAAGAGAAAAAAGAAGAAGAAAAATTCAAAATTTATTTAAGATAATTTACGAATGAAAAAGGTAAATCTTATTTCAAAAATGTGAGATATCATGTTTCGTTTTACTGCTTTCACAACTTTTTTTTCGCGAGATAAATATAAATATATATCCCTTTTTAAAAAGTGACTCGAGAAAATATATCGTCATATTATGTAACTCAATATCATAAAGAAAAATTTGAATCTGAGTTGAGTTATATAATATAAACATTTTATTCTTAAAATCAGCTATATAAATGTCTATAAAAGTACTAAGTAGACCTAAATATGTGTAAGTAATTATATTAAAACTAACAAAAACTAAATGAACTACCAAACAAAAAATAAATAGATAGTACATTAAAAATATTATGCAACCTATTAAAAATGAGAGTTATTTTATTTTCGGAAAATATTTTGGAGTTATTCTTTTTATATAGTTAAACCATCGTTCAAGCATTGGATTTATAGTTTTACTATGCTTATGCACTTAAATATTTATAAATTATTGATGAAGCAAGTTTTTGTTGGGGAAGGTGATGATATTTTTATTAAATGCCTACATATATTTCTTTAGTAAATTTGTTTATTTAGTTTGACTGTTTATACACTTAATTTATCAAAATGTTTACTGTTCTTTATCATAGGAATAGTTTAATATATGAATAATTTATGAGAGAAGTTTTTGTTTTTGAATGAGAGGAGTTTTTGTTGAGATGTCTATGGATTCTTTTTTAAATGTTCAAATATATTTCAAATATTTGTTCAAATGTATATAATTTCCACAATTAAACTTGTGTATCTAGCTGAACCAGCAATACACAAAGGGGTTATAATAAACGAAGAAAAAAATATTAAGGCTTTGTTGAGGTCACAATGTTTATATGTATTTACATATTAACTTGTTTATCTTGCATGGAGAAACAAAATCTTGGTAAAATTATTATACTATATAGCAATGATATTTCTAATAAAAAAAACAACAACATAATTATGATTAGTAAAATCAAAATGTTCAGCATTTAAACCACTCATTTGGCAATTTTTCCTGTCATTTGGTAACAGTTTACCTGAAATTTTGGTTTTCTAAACGATAGTTCTTATTGTCACCTATTAGGTAAAAAATACAAATAAAAAAACTAAATTTGATCGAAAACATTTTTTAATGTCATGATCTAAAGAATTATGATAAAATTATCAAATCTTATCACATATATTATAAAACAATATTTTACTGTTAAATTTACCATTGCAAAAGTGCTTCGGTAAAAAATATCGAACGTTGTGTTTCCGTATAGACAGAAACACAGTGCATTTTACATTCAGTTTTGATCATATTTTTTTTCTCATTAACGTTTAAAAACTCAAACAGACGTTAAAAAACTCAATTGATCCACAGATTTAATATTTAACTGAAAAATATGTGTAAGAAATGATTAGGTAAGATTTCCTTGCGATGATTTCAATGTGAAATACTCAAATATTATTAAATATTATATACCCTATTAATTTGTTTACTTTTTTTGAACTGTCCACTCATGCAACGGACATGCATCTATAATATTTTTCAACATATGAATCTTAGTCAACTATAAACTGACCACAGAAATATCTTTAAAATAACAATGATATTTAAGGTTATAAATGTTTATATCTACACACTGTGTTGCTAGTTCGATATAACATGTCTTCAAGAAAACTTTAAAAAGAATTGCAGCGACTATGGTCCAATAAACAAAGTATATTTCTGGGCGTAAAGTGCCAATGTTAAGTTCCGTGAAGTTCGAGAGGTTCAAGGGCGGGGTAATTTTAAAGAAATACTCGTTTTCAACATGGTATGCCTTTTCATTGCCGCACCTACGCATGGACTTCTTTTTAATTCACAGTTTGTTGAAATGCCCAACATAAATCAAGGTGGAAAAAATACCCCACCAGAATTGTCCACATGGTTTTTTAACAAATGCTTCAAAGCATCGGCTCCATCAAAACTGTAAATAAATCTGCCAACTATGAAGAATTTAACAGGCAAATAATAATTCTTTGAAAGGAATAGGTGTATTTTATAATTGTTGAGTATACCACATGATGACCACCGACCTCAACTATGTATGCTCATTTTTCATCAGCGGATTTATATAGAAGTACAAGAATTCTACCTCACGCGTTGCGAATTCTAATAAGTGTTACTTAAAATATTGCTTTCTCAATTTAACGAGCTGTTTTGCTTTAAAATAGAGGAGGATCTGAACAAAACTGACAAGAGTAAGGAAGGTACTCACAAACGCAAGTGGCACTTGAGTTTTAGCAAATGAAAAAAGTACTTTCGTTTTTACAAACGAAAGAGGTATTTCACTTTGACAAGCGATCGATTCAATTTTTACGAACGGTGTAGTTAAATAACTAAAAGGTTTGTTTTTCGTAATTAGCGGTCTTTTTTAATTTCTAAAAGAACATTTTTTTGGAACAAATATTCTCTTATCGAAGTTCGGACGAAAATTATAAATTAAACTTCTGATTCATTAGTTTTTGATAAGACTATTCTTAATTTCATCAAAAGCTCTTTAACAGCAGTATAAAAGTGTACATTTTATCAATAGTGTTGAACAACCGATCCAATGAGAGACAGGTTTTATCTCATGATTAAGGCTAGCTTGCTAATGGCATATACTCATTAAAAGAACCGTGTTTTAGATTACATTTATTGCAATAAAGAGACTACTCTAACAAGCATGGTGTGAGGCAAAAACATTAGGCACGACGTTAAGTTTGTTGGCAAATCAATTTTTCACCTCAAAAAGCTTTTTTGACAGCAAAGAATAAATCCGGTGAAAAGCTGATAATGAGCACTCTCTTGCAGCAAGGCGAACGAAGTCATGACCCTGAATGGCAATTCGCGTGTGGTCCCTCGTAGTTACACATGGTAATAACAACCATATCAACGCCAAAAAAGTGCTTTTCACTCGAATAAAAAAGGGTTAAACACCTATATCTTTACTCTACTAGAAAATTGCTGAAACCTGCTTCTAAAAAGAAACATCTGTCTCAAGTAAAAGAAAAAAAAGGAGGTCATTACAGGTAGTTCCAAACCCGATCCTTCACTTTCTAATAATATTTACTGCTGTGTGCTGCCACCTGGGTTATAGTAACGAAACGATTGACGGCATGCAACTTAGTGACCTCGGATGACCGATCTCGGTAAAATCGCCATTTTTTTTTCTCGTAGTTGTCGGATCAGGTAGAGCTGTTTGGGGTTGACTGTTGAAGATCGGAAGAAAATGGTATCTAGTTTCGCCAACAAGATATGCGACCTGCTGTTTTCACCTAAAGAATCGAGTTAATCATTTCTCCCTTTTTTTAACTTTCAATATTTTCATGTACTTTAATGCTGCCATATTCCCGTGAGGTGGCACTGGATTAAACACTACCCAGGTTCCTGTCAGGATTAAGCCTTCTTATTACTTTTCTTTATCGGTTTTACCTCTTTGATTGCTGTCAGTTTTGACAGTTGAAATATTCTTAAAGAATACAAAAGCAGATCCTATCATGAAGATAAATTCTGATGTTTTATGGGAGGCATATTTACGTCTCTTAAGAGTACATTTGCAATTTACTTCCAAATCAAATTATGACATGCGATGTAATACACCGAAAAAAAGTATGGTAAAAACTACCAGAAAATGGTAAAATTTATCCTGCTTTTGGCTCTATTGGAAGCTCCGTAATTTTTATGGAAGTGCTTTAGTAATAATTTTTGTAAAATTAAAGAAAAAATGGTTTTATAATAAGTATTAAAAATTGATAAATGTTGTGAAATTCGGTAGTTTTATTATGATAGCTTAAAGCACGGTATAAAAAGCATTTGTTTAGACTTAGGCTGAATACAAAACTTAAACTCAGTTTTATATTCTTTACTAAATGTGTGGTGATATGGATTTTGATAACCAGAATTTCCGGTACACAATGTTGAAAGATAAAATTTTACCAGAAGTTTTTTCTTTGAGTAGAAATATCAATCGTTTTGCTAAAAAAAAAGGAACGCGAATATTTTTAAAAGTCACTAGACATTGCTTTTTGAGAATAAAATTGGTTTAAAAGACTATTATAGAAATTTAAATCCTAGAATATAATCGTTTTTATAGAACACATTGGTTGAAGAAAGTATTATATAGGATTTCAAGTGTCATACGTTAGTGAAATCTGGTAATAAAATAAAGGCGCAAGGCAAATTTCTAATTTTGATTACAAGTCAAAGCAATACAAACGTATAACAGTTAGAGACGAGAATCAATTGTAAATTCAGATTTTTACCTAAGTCTTCTTTATGAAGATGAATTAAATTGTTTTATGCAATTACATTTGTTTGCAAAAATATTTCAGGTATAAAAAAATATTTACAATTTACTTTTGCCAAAAATATTAATTAATTTCAAATACCATTAATTTCAATGACTGAGAAACGTTTGGATGGTGTTTAAGCAATTAATAATTATAGAAGTTTCTCCAGAATCGAAGGAAACTTGAAAATTTGAAGTTAAACAGATGTTGTATAGAACTAATTTTTATAAATTTATTTTTTAGGCTTTTTTATGTAATCTATACATAATAATAAACGCGGCTGTGTGTGTGTGTGTGTGTGTGTCTGTAATCACAATATATCGCCCCAGAAGCCTCGCCCGGGCACGAAACTCGGCCCATAATTGTGTTTTGACATTATGAAGAAGTATTTTTTTTCTTTTTCAAAAATTTTGATTAGTTATTTAGTTATCAGTCATTTTGTAAGTCTATGCTTTTCGTCTGCTTTTTTGTCTTCAAAGAGCCATATTCAAAAAACTATTAAAAAATGCATATACTTTTCCCCACTCTTATAAATGTATTCTAATGCGAACCTCACAATTTAAATATTAATTTTCGACAACTTAAACCAATAATATACGAAGGAATTAATAATTTAATTGTAAAGTTCGTATTAGTTTACATTTATTAAAGTGGAGAAAAATTTAACTTTTGTATTAAAAATGTGGCAACATATTCGATACGTAAATAGAACGCTTCGCTTTGATATATTTGTCGCTGTTCATAATTGTTATAATAAGTTTTTCTTCTTCTTTTCACGCTCTATTTTTTCTTCTTAAGCGAAGACGATAATTTTTATAGCGATATTGTAGTACTTTGTACAACTAAAAATTCTTTTCACAACACTTTAAAAATATTTACTTTATTTTCTTTATATATACAGAGAACAGTCGGCAAAGAATTCGATTAGGTTGAAAAACATTTCGCTAAAAAGGAACGAATTCCAAAAGAAAAAATAAACAACTTAAAGAATAAAAATGCAGATGCCAGCCAATTTTTTGAAATTTAACTTAGAAATAACAAACCAAATGATGTTAAATAACAAACCAAACGATGTTAACAAAATGACGTAGAAAGCGCAACTAGATCAAAATTATACAAGCACAACTAGATCAAATTATAATACCTGAGTGCTTGACGTAACAGATATAGAAATAGAATTTGATACCATAAAAAATTATATAGAAATAGAAATTGATACCATAAAAAATTTATTCGTTTTCGTGTTCTTTTCATGTATTTAGCATTTTATTTTTTTTTCTTAAGCGTTGTAGCTATATAATTTCAAACATCCTCAAGAGCTATAACACATCTGCAGCAGAACTGGATATGAAGACAAAATTGCTGGACAGGAACACTTTAATTGTCCACTAATCTTCAGATTTCCTGCTATGTTTTAAAAAACTTTATTTGTGAAAACCTTCAGCGTGGCGGACAGCTGGCCGCCTTAGGCGGCTAGTATCCAATAAATTAAACTTGAAAATTAATAAAAGAGCTTAACAATAACTTAAAAATTAGTAAAAGAACTTAAACTGCATCGTCTATTGATTTAATAATTTTTTTCAGCTATTGGCTTGTTTAAAAATTTCTTCAACACTTGCGAAAGTGCAAACTTTTATGAATTTCATTTTGTGCTGTTGTTTTTTGGTGTTCTTAGTTTAAACCTTCATAAATAAGCTCTAAATGCTAATAAAACTGAACTTCGGGTTTTGATTCGTTATTGCTATGAACTAGATCTTTCAGCAAGGAATGCTGCAAGGGTGTTGCAGAACTTTTTTAACAACCTAACATAAAACCAAGCTCTGTATTGCACAAATAATATCAATGAGTTTCACTTTAAAATGGCAACAAATATAATATTTTTATTTTATTTATAATAAGTAATTACTAAAATTTTACGTAGTATTCACGAATTTTGTTCGATATATATATATTCTATTGATGTTAAATCATTCTATCTACTTCAAATTGTGTAACAATTTTCTACGTAAATAAAAAGAGAAATATATTATAAAAAAATATGTCGAACGATTTAAGGATACTCTATCACAAAATATAGTTAATACTGCTATAAAGTTTATTATATATCATATCGTACATCGTTTTAAGTTTAACCCTACCTCCCCGTCTTTGGGGGTAATTAACGATCTGGGCGTACACACAGCAAACAGGGTAATAACAATGTAGGGAGGGAAGCAAACAGCGGTCTACCCGAAAGCTGTAGACACTAATTATCTGTGTCAGAGATCGGGGCTGGTGGTATTAGCAATCATTCCTTGTCTTCCAAAATTAGTCTTGTCTCCTTGGGCGGGGGTGGTTCATGGGGGCTGTTTAGAGGAAATTCCTGGAGAGTTAAGAATGTGGAATCGTACCTGTCACGAATCTGGGAGAACGGGAATGTGAGAGTTTACTCAATACAGATGGAGCTGTAACAGTCGAATCTTTTGAGTGGGCGTTTTGTTCTACGGCGAAGAGAACCGGCTTAATGAGCTGGAGCAACGACTGGACAGAAGGAAGAGTTAATGAACGTAAGCCAGCTGTGAAGCATTCCACTTACTAAAAGCTTTTAGCGTAACTATATTTGTTGTGGTGTACTATATGTAGTCTTATTCAGTGCATAAGAAGGGTAGGAGAAAAACATTGTAGCAGTTTTATAATACATCGTGCTGAAAAAATAGTTACCGTCGTGAAAAAGGGATGTAGGAGGTGGATTGTTTAACGATGCGGATTTCAGTGTTATATAAGCCCGATTAGCATTGATTCTAGTGTCAGGTAGAAGAAATAAGGAAGACATTAATGCCATATATATCAAATTAAACTCAGTGTTACACACCTTCTTTATCCGCTCCCTTCTTTGTAATCAGCAAAATCCTCTAAAAGGTGAATTGATTATAATAAGTTTTTAAAGAAAAAATTAATTTACCCTTCAAGGCACTATAAATTTGTTCCGACAATTTCTGTTTATCTTTAAAAAAAAAATCAGAAATATGAATATAAGTATAAAAAAGAATATTAAAAGAAGTTATCAAACTGGAAATTATTGAAAGCTTGAGAATATAGGAGAATGAAGACTGTTAAATCAGGCAAAAATTTTTTGTGACACTGGTAAATATTTTACACTTGTATATTTATCCTTTATTAATTAAATTTATTGACACAGTTTTAATTTCAGACAACTAGATTTAATTACCTCTTCATTTTTCGAGAAATTGGGTGTCAAAATTAGTGCAGAAATGTAAATTCAGCGGATAATCGACAAACTGTTTGGAAAAAAGTAAAGGGCTTACCATTTATAGAAAAAAATTTATTATTTTGTATCTGATTTAATGGATTTTAACAAATAAAAAAGAAAATTTGATTAATTTAAAATGCAAAAAAGAAAAGACGGTAACCATGGTACCAACAGTACAAACAGCAACCAACAAGAAATGTGGAAATAGAAATTTATTCCGAAAAATATTGCTAAATAAATAAGTTTGATTTTTTGCAATATTTGCATAGTGCTGTTTCAATTTTTTACAGCTCTTACATGCCAGTATTTTCCACGTACAAAGTATCCGAGAACTAAATCGCAAAATTCTCGGTTATGTTTTTGAACACTATTGGGCAGCCTATTTCCTGCTTTTGGCGAGTTGCCTCCGATAAAATATACTACATTGCATGTTTCTATCTAAATTCTGATGAAAGGACTTAAAACAGAAAAGTCAAACTATATAGAAAGATCTACGGTTTAATGTATTTCCATAAATAAATTCAGCTCGCAATTTCTCTAAGAATAATTTAAACATAAAATACAGCGAAAATTGCAGAAAATATTTTAAAAATGATAATGTTTTAATCCTCCCGTTGTATAAAATCCCCTATCACTCATTAACCTGTGCAAATAAAAACCTTTATATTTAATTAACTTATTGTAATTGAACATATTTACAAATTGATGATAACGTATCGTAACAACTCACTTCTCCATAAAGATTACAAATTACCAGAAAATCACGACAAAGCGACCTAGTCACTTATTATTCTTCAAAAACTAATAATTCTTTCCCATGCAACCTCAAAATTCAGTGGTTACGACAACTTCTGAGTTCAAAAATCGAATCACACGTCTCAAACCAAATCGGCTGATGACGGAGGAGAGCATTCATTCGATTTTTCAAAATAATTCATTCAGCGACGATAAACAACTCGCAAAATCCACAGAGATCGATCGTAAGTAGGAATCCAGGAGCGATAAAGAGAAAGAAAGAAACTGAAGAAATATATACAGCATTATCTGTTTATTCATCTCAAGTCGATAAAAGATTCATAACTAATAACCATTTAACGTTTCATGTCGCCAAAGAATTGCAGTTTAGAATCTCTATCAACCTGCTCCCCCCCCCATCCCTCCCCTGCTACTTAATGCAGACATGAGGTTTGGCTTATTGGGGACGCTTATAATATTTCTCAGAAGTTAAACTTTCACCTTTAAGCAACTTATCAAAAAGCATCAATTTTTATCACTTTATATTACGTCGACATTTCCGGTATTTCTTAAAGTTAGATAAATATTATCTTCAATGGACGACTGTAAATACGTTCTGATTGTATGCTTTCAACGTGTTTTTTATTGAAAGAAACACATTTTTTTCTACGTCTATGATACTGTATCCTATAGAGCAGGGGTGGCGAACCTTTATGCACCAACGTGTCATTTTTTCTAAAAAATTGTTTTATTTGGTCATAAACGTGCCGTCAAACAATTTTGACTTCGTGATTATTGGGAAAATAATAACACTAAATACTATCAACTCAAAACTCTTTATTTACTATGAAAAAGAATACATTTCACCATGTCTCAGTTACACGCGTAATTCAACTTAAAATAACATCAGTATGACTTCTGTTGTTGCAGATTGGATGACAAATAACTTATATTAGGTTGTAAGATGTTATTTCAAGTAGGTCTGTTAATTTTTTTTGCTAGTTATTTATTGTTAGATTGTTTTTTATGGTAATTAATTGGTTTTTGGCATTAATTGTAATTTTTTTGTTAATAATTGTTTATTTTTTAATGTTTGTTTTTGGGATTTTAATTTAATTGGTAAATTGCTTCACAGTGAAGCCGTGATCGGTGGCGTGCCCAAAATATTATGTGGCGTACCATAAATGGCACGCGTGCCACTGGTTCGCCATCCCTGCTATAGAGAATCATAGACGTAGAAAAATTTTTTATATTAGCTTTTTTCTAGACTTTTAGAGGAAGACAGATCGATTACATCTATGCACTATGAAAGTTGAGTCATATTATTTGCAACGAAATGCTACAGAATTCAGGCTTTTTCAAAATTAATTTTAATTATTTTATTACTACCAAACTATTATTTTGGATAAAAAGGATTGTTTAATTTTGCAAGATAAGCGTGAAAATACATTGAGTTCAAAACATTAAGTTTATTATATATATATTTAGTATTTGAATAGTTTTTTTTAACTTACTAAATAGCGTATAAGGTAAAAAAAATAATACTGCAAAAAATAGGATGTGACAAAGCTTAATTTGTATTCTAACACGAATGTATAATAATGATTTTATACATGCGTAGGCTTGAATACCAAATATCAGCTTTCTTCAGTTCTTTGACAGGGAAAAGGCAGACAAATGACTGACAAATTAGGAAGAAAAAGTTAGCAGGTCAATTTACAAGATTAAATATTTAGGCGTTTAGAATTTTGGAATGTAGGTGGATTTAAATAGGATCATTCATAATTCCAAACATAAAGCTAAACTAGTAGAGTATATACTGTTGAACTTTCCTTGAACGAAACTTCTCATTAAAATAATTTATTAAAAAAAATATCCATATAACTTACGTTTCATACGCTTACAGTGTTTTTTAATCATTTTAAAGTTAATATTTTTTATTCAGTTTTCTTTCTGCTTATGTTTGACACGTTTTTGTCCTTACATACAAAGCTTTTAAACGATTCCACCAAATTATCTAGACAGAAATTTTAATTCATTCATGTAATGACTATTTTTCTTTTATGTTAGTTGTTTAAAAAATATATCATCGAATAAGTTTGAATTTAGATATATTCTAAAACGCTTTAAAATGGTGCCATTTAGAATGTTTCAACTGATCCGTTGTTCCGGAATGTATGTCCAAAATGAAAAGTTGAAAAGATTTTAATAGTTCCTTCATAACACAACATTTAAATTTCATGTAACCCCAAAATAAATATGAAGTTAAGAGAGACAAAATATTCTGAAAAATTTCATTTTGAAAAATTCCATTCTAAAAAAAATTTATTTTTAAAAAAAAGTATTAAGTTGACTATTTACACTAAACAGTTTTGTAGGAATTAGTAAAATTTTGTACTAAATTTTAAAAAGAAAGTTCCTTATTTAACTAAAGACATAAATTGAGTAATAATTAGATAAAAATTGGTTTGAATTATTACTAATTGAAATGTTAATTAAAAAAAAGTTCACAAATAACAAGGAAAACTGTTAATTAACGTAAACAAATTATATAGCTATAAAATACAAAATTCTGAGTCATAATTAACGCCATTTTTCAAAAGAAGTTCAAATTTAAATATATTAAGATCATTTTAGTATTCTTTAAATAGAATGAATTATTTTTTTAATCACATTTATTTATCTATATATTTAATAACAAAAACAACATAGTTCCAAAGTCAAATTTTTCAATTATAATATAACAACAGATTTCTTATGTCAGACATACTTCAAAACTCAAATGTGAACTTAATGCAATTTTATTAATATAATAAATTCTCGATTTATTTACCTCATGATTTATTTAAAAAATATAACTAAATATGATGAGAAAAATTATTTTCGTTGAAACTTTTCCCTGTGGACTATCAGATCCGCTCTCGCAACTTCTTATCAATAACCAAGTTGTTAGGAGAAGGGAGGGTCGAATTCGTTGATTTACACAGCTACTGGCGCATAATATCTAAATTTGGCGCCCCAAAGAAATCCTCAAAAATAATATTTGGCGAAAAACAAAAAAGAAACATTCTCATGGGAGACATAACGCGAAACTGGCGATAACGTACCTCCACTCAAAGCCAGAATACACCATCGCTATTATTCACGGATACTTTAATCTCATTTACCCCTACCGAAGAGAAGTACTGAATGCAAATCTCATCAAAAAAGAACAAAAATGAATTTACGAAATTACCGTCGAAAGTGACGCCAAGTTATTAGAATAATAGCGAACGTGGCAGTTTTCCTTGTTGTTTGAAAGCACTCGTGAACGCTGAATAGAGATGGGGAGCTTTCATAGAGTATATTTGGTGTAAGTGTGTTTATCAGAAAAAGTTATTGAAGATCGCCTCTGAAAGTATAGTTAATTGAATTGACTGGTGGAGGATTTTTTTTTGTGTGCTTATTATATTGATTTTCTAATGTGCATGAACTTAGACAATAAAGAATCTGTCTACGAAATTTAAAAAATAAAAATTTTAGAAAAAAGCAGAGAATTTAAATTGCGTTATTTTGCTTCCATCGACTATTATTTAGAGAACATGTTTAACTATCCAGTAGTATGTATTAGTAAATTATTTACAACATGCGTACATATGCATTTTCATTTTAAGGAATTGTCAAAGTGTTTTGTTCTAGCAAGTTCTATTTTATGTTTAATGAACTACAAAGCCACGTCTACAAACAAAAAATTAAATCTAACTCAAAACTCGAAGAGCTTGTTAAATTGATAGACAGTTAATTGGACAACTGACAAGTGAGTCTAAATTATTGACGACAATGTAAAAATGTTCTATAAGCAAAAAACCGCACATTCAAATTATGCTCATGCTTCTTTTACGTTAAAAAATATCTAGTAAATTTTAGGATTATTAAACACTTACATTTTACGATATTTTATTGAATATTTAAGACATGCAAGCAAATGAGAGTACATTTACATTTTAAGTATGAGTTCATGATCTGTAAAAAAAAATAATTATTCACGTATTTTTTCTATTACAATTCTTGTACGTGATTAAAAAATAATTATTAAAAATTATTATGAGGAAATTTTAAAAATAGAATAATTATAAAAAAAATATATTTGCATTGAATCATTTTTGGATAAACGAATTTTATAATTGTGTGCATAAATTTTTCAATTCGCTTCAGTTCTAGGGATATATCATGCAAAAAAGCAAAATTAACACGGCGGGATCCAAACTTTGGACCACTCTCTTGAACAAACTAATAAGACAATTTTTCCAAAATTGCGACTACCCCCAATATTTTGAGGGTAAGAAATCCAAATCCTTCAAAAAAGGTATGTTTATTTAGAGAATGTACTGTTTTGTTTCTGATTTCGTAGCTTAAAATCCGGTCTGCATAAATTACCTTATTTGAATCACTCCCGTAAACCATTAAATTTGAAGACAACTCCGTGAAAATCCGATATCTTAAAAAATATCAAAAGATATTAGGGTGGTTCGATTAATTTTGCTCACTGTATACATGCATTATACTTTATGCATTAATATATTTCTTTTACATATGTCACTAACATGCATTCTAGTTTTATGCATTCATGCATAGAGTGTATTCATGAAAACTGCAATTGATTTGATTACGAGTTTTCAAAAATTTTGAATATATTCTTTAAAACTGCACAAACTTACATTAAAATTAATATTTTTGTAATTATAAGCTTCGGGTGATTAACAAAAGTTTGAATAAACGAGCAACTTTTAAAATAACCTCATGTAATTTTAAAAACAATATTTCTATAAACCTTTGATCATTTAACATCAAAAATTTGTTTAGTGTATCTTTCTATTAAATTTATAGAACTTTAAAATTTTGAGAAATTCCAGAATACATCTTTTTGATATGATGCTTTTATATCTTAATTTAGGTTACATAAAAACTGGATGAAATAAAGAAGTTTGATAGAATGAATTCGAATTAATATAAATCATATCACAATTCATTCATAAGCCTTGGAACACATAAGGTTACACAATTTCGCAAATGTCTATTGCAATTGAAATAAAGATAGATGTTTCGTGAAGTGTTTCAGTTTAAGCTATCATCACAAAGGGAATTCAGTAGTTATTGTCATCGGTAAGCTCATAAATTCTATTTAATCCCTTGACATAACCATTCCATAACAACAAAGCATGGTGAAGCGGTCATCCCCTTACAATATCATTTATTTAGTAAATTTCATTTCATTTAAGTATAAAAGTTTAAAGTAATATTGAATAATATAACTACAGTTTCTGTCTACAGGGAACTTTAAATAAAAAAATATAACTTACATTTTTAAAAAGAGTAAATTCTGAAAATCAAGTATATATTATTCCATTTAAAAAAAAAACAAATGGTTATTTACAAAATCGTTTTCAGAAGCAAGCGATTTTAAAACAGATAATTTAGTATTGTTTAAAGCAGTTTGATTTTTGAATTAAAAAACCGATTTGTTGTAAGAAGGTTATCGTTTTCGCAAACGACATTTTTAAAAAAATCAAAATATTGACTGATAGTTATTTACGACTTCGGAACATTTCCTTTGCATTAAATTTTAAAGATAATAGAAAGCAGACAAATTAACTTTAACTAAATATAGGCTTTTAACTAAATATACTAATGATAGAAAGCTATTTGCGACCTAGATATAGTGGCGTAAAAATACATAAGCGTGTCACTAATTAGTGTATTGCAAGGTGTGTAATGCAAGATGTAGGATGCATCAATTATTTTTCGATTAACATTGTCATTTATATGCTTATTAACAAAAACCTGTAGTTAAAGTATTTATCATTAGTAACTCTTATAACTTTCAACATTTATAAGGCATGTAAAAGTGTAGGCTATGTTATTTTTCTTTAAGGCCATATTTACTTAAAGAATCTGTAAATTAACAAACAAAAAAAACAAAAACTTACCCTTAATGAAAATATTGTAGCAACTAGCGTAAGAAATAATTTTTAAAGCAAAACATTTCAACGCAAACGATTTCTTAAAAAGTGCTTTTTTTTTACGAAAACGATTTCTTTTTAATCAAAACATAGGTTGGGAAAAGGGTAGTTATTTGCGACTTTGATACATTCCTTTGCATTCTTTTATAACATAGTATTCAGTTTTTGGAGAAGATTGAGAAATAAATCATTTTAGAAGTTGAAGAAGAATGCACTTTATTTTAAGATTTTGTTTTCTTTTTTTCATCTTCAATGTTTCTTGTTCTTAGCCCAGCATTTCTTTTTCCTTAAAGACAAGAATACATAATGTTTCTAGCATCAACACGTTTTGAGGAAAGAAGAAACAGGAATAAATATTTTTTAAGAAAAATATTGTGTGTTAAGAAGATGCAAATAAAAAATATGCTAAAATACTCCAAAAAATATGAAAGAACTAAAATAAGACTCTAAATTTAAAAAACGGCCAATCAATGTATGGGATTTTATTAATTAAACTTATAATTATATTATCTAAAAACACTGTAAATTTTTCTATAATTATCATTGTAAAATATTGTCTTTATAATTGAGACGAAACCTTTTATTGAATCATAATTCTTACGTAAGTCGTAAAAAGGGAGATACTTTCAATGGAATAATCATAAAAAAATCAAATAGTGTCACATGCCTAAAAAACGGCTAGTATATTTCATTTTAAGACCTAAATCTGATTATAAACTGAACTGAAACTAAATGTTATCCTTTTCTTAGTTTCGCAGAATATTCTGAAAATTAGGTTAGATTTTATGTTCGAAAATTTAATTCAAAAACAAATTTATGACAATGGATATATATCTCTATCTATCAAAATATTTTAAGAAAAAATTAATTTTTTTTTAAAAATGATATGCTTAAATTAATGAGTTTTTTAACTTTATTTTAATTTTACTCGTTTTTGTACAATTTTCATGCGTAAATGTGTGTCAAATTTTTTAAATTTGTTATTAATTTTTTCACTCAAGAATTAACAAGTAATAAAAATTGAAATAATGATTTTCGTTTTAAAAAAAAATTTTTTTTTTCACTTAGTAATAATTAGCTAATCAATTTTAGATGCAAAGAATTTATAATTAGTTAAGAGTTGAAGAAAAAATATAAAGTAAAACAAATAGTCAATAGCTAATTTCATATGCCGTAAGTTAAAGTTGTAATTTTTTAGAATTAAGTAATCAACAGTAATGTTAAGTGATCAATTCGAGCACTTTTTTTAAATTTAATAATAAGTTAAATTATTACACTGAACTCATAAATAATTTCTTTTCACATTCATTTTTATTAGATAATAAACACTTTTTTCCTGTTGAAACTAAAAACTAGTTTTAAATTAAAACGTGTACAATGACCAATTTTGTGAATAGTTTCACTTTTTGGTAAAATAAATAAATAAAATGTCATAAAATTGATATTTATAAAATATTTAATTTATTTCAAAACGCTAAAATAAGATAGATAAACACAATTTTTGATCTTTTAGTTTCAGAAAAGGAATGATAAAATATGGTTAAATTTCGTGGATTTCATGAGTTGACATACTGTATTACTGTATAATATTTCTGCGAAGTTAAATTTTCATTAAAAGCGGAACGCATAATGATTTTATCGATTCTGAATTTAATTAGATTTCGTTTAACACGCTCATAAGTTTGGTAATTGAGGATCTACTTAAATGTACATAAAAAAACAAAGATTTGTAATAATGATTATTAAAAACTAAGTCGAAATTTTTACTTCGTCAACTTGTGTGATGCTTATCAAAACCTATTAACTCAGATTCAAGTCTAAATTGGAGGGAAAAAAATACCAGCTCATCATCATACATTTTATCCTATAAAAAACTAAGACCCGATTTCTTGAGAATAACAGTCTAAGAATGGCTAATATTTAGTTTTTGGTCTTATTTTTTTTATTAACTTAAGACCGTACTGTCGTCATCAACCTTCAAATGAGACTAGATACAGCGATATTGAACCAAGACCGGATCGGCAGCTGTTGCTTGGACGAAATATGAACACCTGCCTCCTAAATACCTGGGCAAACGGAAAAAGACCATCCAACAGGTTTATACAACTGGGTTCTAAGTATCTTCATCAAGCGTTCTTTCTCACTCAGTAATTCTACTGTTTACGAGATCAGTTTTGATTTGTACCACGCGAGTTTCCGTTTCGAGCGCGATTCGTAAGACTGATTGGGACACAATAAACAACTGCAGGATGCAGGTGAAAAAATTTAACCGATTTTAAGCCTCACTTTATGGTTTCATAAAACACCGGAAAATATTGAAACATAGTAATTGCGTCGTTATTGGATTATGAATAATTGGCATTTATGTTTGGCGATTTGCTGAATTATTCCAAATGAACGAATTCGTTTGGATAAAAACTAGGGAAGGGGACAAATGTAAACATCTTATATTGAATGTATGATAGTCAAGACTTTTTCGAAGCATGTATAATTTATTCTTTATTTTAGTCTAAAATCAAAAAAAAAATTAAGATTTTTTTTTAAATAATCGATTTATTACTTTCAAGAGTCTCATAGTGTGGCACGGATTCACCACTAAATATATTACTAAATGATACACAGTTAAAAATTCCGGATCAAAATTCAGGATCAAATTCAGGAAAAATTCAGGAGTAAAAAGTACCGACACTCAGGGCGCCGGTGCTTTTTTACCGAAAAATCCAATTTTACATGAACTTGTCAAGGAAAAAAACATCTGAAGTATCGCAATTTTTACAATAATAATTATTGTAAAATTACTAAATCACTGTCACTGTATATTACTAAATCACTGTTCACTGAATCACTGTCACTATATCACTGGATAATACTCTAGAAAACTACGATATAATATTTTACGGAAAAAAATGAATTTTGCTGTAAAAATGAATTTTACGGAAGAGGCACCCAAATTGCCGGTACTACCAGTGTACCTGAGTAAGCCATTGTATTTTTGTTTAATATGAAAAAATATTAATTTAACAATGATATTTTTTATCCCATTAAGAACAAAAGCTCGTATAAACTACTGGCGAAAAAAAATTTTGGTAACTTAATTTTTTTATTCTCGTTAAAAAAATAGTTGTATTTATCAATATGCATTTTATTTTCTAGTTTTGATGTTATTATTATTAAATAAATTTGTGTTTTGATAATCAGCCATTTCATTTTTATACCTAATTTTATGCTCCAATCTCATGCATTTTCATTATATGGGGGCCAATGATACATAATCAAGTGCTTTTATAATAATAATAAGTTTTTAAATTTGCCTTGAAAATAATTAATATTATAAAATAATATACATTTTTTATCTAGAATTAGTTTGAGAACATAGCAGTTACTTAAAATTGTAGCTAAAAATTCGCGAAAATATTTATCGATTCTAAAAAACAAGTGTTCTGTCACTTTTGTTGTATGAAGCTTTTTATATCATAACAAAATGTTGCGTTTTTACCAGAATAGTGTTTAATAAGAGAATTTCTTTTCTCTTCAAAAAAAATAATACTAGGATATACTATTTATTATTTACTAATATTCCAAATATACTATTTCTTCAGACAGAGGTTAAAAAATTATAAAAACTTTTAGATTTATAGAGTATTTATTTTCCATTAAATTAAATTTGTTTAAAAAAGATTACTTTCAAGGAATTATTATTGTCTAATAATATATAATTAGACGATATTTGTGCAAGTTTAGGTAGAATAAAAAACGATATTGTAAGAATATTCATTTCTACAACGGAATTTTTTTTACCGTATGTTCAACAACTACTTATATAACATTATATAATAGTATATTACATTATCTTATATGATGTTGCATGACAGATTATATACCTAAATTTAAGTAAAAATGAGTGTTTTTATAAATAAATTTTTAAATAATAACACTAGCAACACATCAGCTATTACAATAAGAAACACAGAACGATACAGATTGAATTTCCCTCAGAATTAAAGGAAACATCTAAAAAATAAAATTATTGACAGAAAGATGGCGCTGCATGTTCAATTTTGTAATATATACTCCATATTAGAAAATCTTGAGTTCGAACTACTATAACCTATCAAATATTTTTTTAGTTTAAAAATATATAATTCCTGCATAAAGTTTTCCCAGTTTTTGTTTAAATTTTAAAATTTTTTTTTATCTCCGAATACTTCTAAAAACGTGTAAAGTTGAGCAGACTTGAATATTTGTAGAGTTTTGTAAGGTATATTAATTCAAGAGATAGATTGAACTTTCATAATTTCATGGTTTAGGAACAATTTTTCAATGTTGATTTACAATTTTAACTTCTTTTACGAACACAACATCATGTATTACACTCTCTGCAACGATATTTATCGTGGTATTCTTCACTTTCAAACATTGGAAATACATTTATTTTTCAGTTTCTAATTAGATATAAATAATAAAGATAAATAAATTGATAGAATTTTTCATAAATTGTCGCACAAAACCACTTTAAAACACAAACAGAAGTTCGAAAAAATAAATTTGATGTTACCTTTTCAATAAAAATTAATGCGCAAATTAAAAATCAAAATTCTCCAGATTCTTTAACGATATAAAACTTAAAATAAATAAATCTACAAATAAAGTACAAAAGATACGATTTGACAAAATCAATATCGATGCTAAAAACAAAAAGCACTAATTTTAAATCTGATAATTACATTATAATTAAGTAATTAAAAAATTGCAATTAATATTAATTTACGAATAAATTAGTTCAAATAAATGTTTGCAAACGTTCTCCTCTTCATTAAGAAGTGTTCAATAAATTAAATTAATCCTTTGTGGCAACACAGTTGTTCCCCTCAGTAAACGACGCAGAACAAACTGAAGTGAAGCAATTAAAACATTTTTTTTTCAAACGATCTTCACGCTCTCTTGCACATTGGCATTTTTTCACGCACTTGGCGTGCAGAAGATGCTACATTCCAATTCTAACCTCCAACGGAAGTGTTCTTCGTTCTTACGCTGATTGAAAAAAACCGTTTGAACTATTCTTCTATATTAAAGCTAATGAAGAGACGAACCCTTTTACTTCATTGCAATCGAAATCTTTTTTCACTTGGACATTAGAATATAAAATGGAATTTTAAATTAATGCTTAAATTAATATGAAGCTATGCAAATTATTAAAAAAATATAATAATAGTAATATTTTCAATAATCGACTACAAAATTGAGTGTTTTCATAATGCAGTAGATATTCATCTTCTAAAATTAGACAAAGCTTGGAAAGTTTAAACAAAATAAAAAAGTATTGCTATGAATATTAAAACTATTGCTTATTTAAACCTACTAATGTTGAATACATTTGATTTTATGCTTTGTAATTATTATTTTGCTGTTAACTTATAAGAAATCAGTTAATTTTGCAATATTTCACCTACAATCATTGTATAGAGATCTCAAGGTGAAGAACTAAATAAGTTAATATACTATATTATAACATTTTGTTAATAAACATTTTGTTATAAAAACATTTTGTTATAAAAACATTTTGTTAATAAAGCAAATTTAAAAATTAGGGAAATTTTCTTACTAAAAGTAAAATTTTGTTCGATTTTTTGTACAATATTTACCAATGATTAAAATTCGTATATTTTATTATTTTTTACCATCTAAACGCCTAAAATCCCACTAACAACCACCAAAGAAACAGCTTTTACACTTATAATTTTCCTAACCTGGTTTAAAAAATAAACATTTATTTATTAATTTATGTACATTCAAATTAAAAAAGATTCGGAATTACATAACCAAAAAATTTTTGTAGATAAAAAAAAAGCGAATTCGACTAACTTTTGAAATTAATATCATTAATTCCCCTTTATCTCTAAAAAAAATTCCGTTTCACGTCAATAGTTGAAAAGCAACCATCGAAAAAACTTGTTTATATAATGTTTAATCAAGCTATGTTTTTTTTTTTTTAAAAAAAACGCAATTGTGAAAACCACAAAGAAATATTAATTACATTACATTTAAATGCATATTTCGCAAACTTTCAAGCCAAGATACTTAAAAGCTTAAATATATTTTAAATACACTTGCATTAAAAATAAACAATATATGGATTAAAATTTCAATACAAAAAAAAATTTGATTTTTAAAGCGATTTATTAGTATTTTAAAGCCTTTTTTACACAAATTAAGCACAATAAAATTAAAAAGCATAAAATATAATGTTATTTTGTATTTCTTATATTAGTTTCGAATGATTACTTATAAAACAAGAATTTTTTCAAGAAACATTATTTAAATAACATATTTGATGCGAAATAAATCTTCTTTTCAGCAAATAATCTGCTTTCTAATCCTCTTAAGAACATATATCATTTAAGTAACATGCAAAACTTCCGAAAACACTTCTGCGTGCTCTCATAAATGTTTATTATAAAACAGAGGATTTTACTATTTTAATAAGTATGTCTTGAATTATATTTAAGCAGTTAAGTTCTCAAATTAAATTCTATAAAAATATTCATTCATTTTATTTATAAAAAGAAACAAAAACATCGCATGTAGAGTTCAGGATTTAGAGAAAATTAAAAGTAGTTTTTCATTTAAAAACAAACATTTAAGGTTTTAGGATTTCATTTAAAAACATATATGATTTATCATTTCAGTAATCATCGTAAACATTAATTTCTTTCTCCGAGCAAGGATATTTTCAGTGTATTAAAATACAGTGCCAAAATTAAAAATCTAGCATTTAATTACATAATTTTATGCTGCGATTACTTCTTTATAAGTTATATATGTAGTTAAAAATATTTAATATTTTCCCAGTTCCGCGTGACATCAATTTAATTATGTACTCTGTTGTTTATTAATTCATTCTAAATGTGATAGGTTTGATTACTTTTATACTAAAAATGGGTAATTTGGTTTTTCCCTTTACATTTCTCACCTAATTAAGTTATTAATATAATATTAATTATGCATTGTTTTACATAGATGAGTCAGAATTTTTTTTCAAATCAAATTCAAATACTGTTTATTTTTGTTAAAAAATAATATGGCTTAATTTTACTTCATTTACATGCATTTGAATGTAATCTTGCACATAATCTGGTAGGCGGAATTAAACCAAACGATTTTGGTTTTATTTTACATTAAATTACCTCCTGGACTGTAAACGTTTTAAAGCTATGTAAATAACGTACAGTTGCTGAGAAAAAACTTAATATGTTTGCAAAAAAAAAAAAAAAAAAAAAAAAAAATAGTAAGTGGGTTTGTACACAAAAGAGTCACTTGCAATTATATTCACCACAACACTTTTAAAATTATTAAAGAGTTAATTGCCGTTAAATATACAGTAAAACAACAGGCAATTTTTTTTTACAATGTGGCTAATAATAGGGAAGAATATGTCAAAAACTTAAAAAACTCTCCCTATTTATTTTAATTTTTAAGAACAATTATAATTAATGTTAATGTTAGAGTTTTCTAAAACAAACGATTATTTTACATCAGAGAATTTTTATTTTAATTTAAAAAAAAATAACAAAGCGTCTTTTCTAAACTAAAGCCTGTTATTTATGCCAGACACATTCTGGACTTTTTCTTTCAATGCAAATTGTATTTATTTTGAAAGCAAAACACATTTTGTTCGTAAAGACTTCTGTATATATTAACCCATTCCATCCGACTAATGACTCCCTCTTCAAATAATAACAGAAAATTCGAAAACGAAGATCTTTTAAAAGGGGCGTCCCGAGAATTACTAACGATCAAGACTCCAATCTTCTGAACTCATTAAAAGAAGCTATCTTCCCTTTTATAGTTTCCCTGCTAGAATTTTGTAAGAATTCAGTCTTCTCTTAGCACTTGACTGAAAGACAGAAAAGTATATTGTTTATTTCTTAGAAAAGATGTTATAATAATTAAGCCTTTGGAAGTATTTCGCGTTTCCAAGAATGCGACTGCGCGATTTTAGAATGTTCAACCTTACATGATACAGCGTGTTTAATTAATGTGAATGCAGTTCTCATTTCTTATTTAGAAGTAATCTTAATTAGCTCTTGGCTTATATCCAGAGTTCTTAATTCGGAACATGGAATATGCATTTTGTATAAATAAAATTAAATGCATTGAATTCGGTAATAAAAGTATATGGCATTGCTAGGGTGTACTATGGCATTGAATTGGAATGTTATCCGGTAAAAGGTTTTGAGAATTCATTCTCACAAAACGATAATTGAATTAAATTGTCTTTATTGTAATTAACTCAATATTTAAATGAAATATTTGATTTAATTTTACAAAGGAATTGAATAATATTCAAAAACTTACAAGTAAAAAGGTTTAAACTATATGAGTAAATATTTATAAATTTTTATTAAAAGTGCATAAGCAAACCACACATACCACGTTACATGCAATACGCAATACATGATAAGGCTTATATCCAGAGTTCTTAATTCGGAACATGGAATATGCATTTTGTATAAATAAAATTAAAGGCATTGAATTCATTCGGTAATAAAAGTATATGGCATTGCTAGGGTGTACTATGGCATTGAACAGATTAATTAACAAACATTTAACATATTAAATATAATTTTTTGCAAAGATGATAGAAGATACATATTTATTTTCTCATTTTCTAGCATTTTACTATACATCTTTAAAAACAGCAGATATTAAATTAGTTGTATATTATATTCACTATCGAACTAATGGTCACTTATATTATGCCTTTCTAATTAATAAACCAAATGAATCTTAACCGTTTACTTCAAACTGTTTAAGATTTCTAGTTTTTATGCGGCGAAAAAAGCTCAGAAAGTTTCTCTACCAAATCGGTTGTTAAAAGCCGGAGTAACTCATCTAGGTAAGCGGCCACTCACTCCAGTAATCACCGCTTAAATTAGAAGTTAAACTTTCTACTTTCAGTAATATTTTTTTCAAGATTTTTGTGAATGGAAACAATTTTTTGAGTATTTTACCAATATTCGTATATAAAAAAATTGCATTGGATAAAAAACGAAACCGCATAAATTAAAAACCATTCAGTTCTAAACTCTTTTAGAAAATGATTTTTAACTATAAAATTATTTTAGACATTGTACAAGTCAATTTACCTGTTTTTTACTTGCTGTGCGTAATAAGACGTTATGGCAGACGTTTTTAAATAACTGTAATATAAGACGTTTTTAAATAACTGTCATTATGAACTAAGATATTTTCTTCCATTTGACTCATTTATTAAAACAATATTATTCATTCATTTAAAACAATATTATTCATTCATTTAAAACAACATTAATACACTTTTATTAAACACTATTTGTGCATTTATATAATCTATTATTATTTGCAAATACCAATACCAACGTAAATATCTATATTTATAAATACGAGTTGCTATTTAGTGCAATTGTAAATATAAATGGAGACAAAAAATGTCTGGTAAAATTATCCTTTTGAATGGTAATGAGATTTCTCGTGAAAAAACAAAAACAAACATAATTCTAGTTAACTAAACTAGAATATACAGTATTCAAACTATTCTTTTGGTAATTTTTTCCGTTCTTATACTAGCGTTTTACAGGGAATTCTGGCTTAGAAAATTACCATTCTCATTATTACATGTTTTTGTAAAAAATAGAAAACTGAACAGTAAATTTAACGGAATAGATCTTTCTTATGTCATGCTCTAAGGTATCATGATAAATTTATTAAATTTTATTATATATTACAAAATCCTTTTTTACTGATAATTTTACCAAAACCATTACCAAAGCATTTCGGTAAGAACTACCGAGCTGTTTTGGAGACTTTTTTTCCCTCTGTGTAGATATTAGCGTTGTTATCTAATATCATACATTGTAACTTTTGGAATCGATTTAAACTTACATTAGTTTTTACTATTTTTATATAGCAAGGAATGCCTTACACTCTGTTCAGCAAACATATAAATTAATTTAAAAAAACATTTATTAAACATGTTATAAACATTTAATTTAAATAAACATGTGCTCCGGTAGCGCCATTAGTTAAGGCACCGCTAACACCGCTAGTGGATAACTGATGGTCGTAAGTTCGATCCTGGTCACCGTCAAAACTACTGGCGTGTATACGCAGATAGGTGCACGTTAAGTTTATAGTGGCTTAAATTCCTCTCGTTGGTTGCGAAAAGAGGGGTACCTGACCATGGTCATCTGACTTCGTCTACGTGATATTCCTGTCACAACCGTTAAAAAATGTCACAAGGTGCTTTGCCATGGCTGGGTGGGTGGGAGCATTACATGTTGAGTTAATAAAAGCTAATTCATTACAATTTGATTAGGTAATTTGTGTGTAAAATTTACAAAGTATTTAAAACTATATCTAGTCTGTAACAATAAACTTATTGTTACAAACTATTATTCTGTACTATAATGTTCCTTAATTTTAACAAAATTAAATTTATTTAGAATAATTGTTATATGAATATATATTTTTTTATTAAATTTCGATATTTTCTAAAACCTTAAAATTGTTGTATGCTAAAAAATTCTTTTAATTATTCTCAGTTCTTAGAATAGTTACCAGATAAATTTTAAGATTTGATTACGAAACAGATTGTTTCGATTTAAATTTCTAAAACTAAATCATTCTTACAAATAAGAAATAAATAAACATATTTCAAATTTAATCTAATATGTTGTATGATTCTTAGAGAAGTTCATTAGATGTTCAGAATAGAATTTTTAAAAGAATGTATAATTAAATTATACATTTATCAAAGCATTATTATTATAAATTAGAAAAATTCTAAGCAATAATAAATTAAAGCCGATTTTAATTGAAGTTTTACTAAACCCGCAAAAGTTTTGCATTAAAATAATTTTTAACTGTATTATCCCCGTCTCAAATTTATAAGCACTTAGTTTAAATTTAACAACGTATTTTTTAAAAAAATTTTAATTTAAACATTGTTTTCAAATGAACCTAATTAAATTTAAATTGCACGAGATTTTAAAAAATGGCACTTGAAATCTAAATTCGATAGCAACAAATTAAATTCCAAAAACAAACGTATAAAAATAAAAGAATTCTATGCTAAATTATTATCTAAGTCTTTCTTTTAACATTAGATCCAAACATAGTATTTTAACGAATTTAAGCCCCATATCGTAATCCAAGTCTTTCTCTCAGTCCAATTGCATCTAGGGTCTGTAAGGTACTCGACAATCAGAAGTAGATTACAGAATGCGATGACAAGCCGTGGTTGGTAGTTGAGCGCTAGACTGAATAATTTCGTTTCCTGGCTAATGATGGCAGACTACAATTGTAAGGGTGGAATGCCGTGTGAGCTAGTACAGCATGCAGCCAGTTGAGGACATAGGAACATGATTTAGGTTTGTCACCGAATGGCAGAACATAGGCACAACTTAGGCCTATCATGTATGGCCGGCTTTCAAAACGGATTGTGTCCTGATTTAGGGAAATGGTTTCGGGAATATAGTACTAGAATGCTTGTTCTAGTCAGGGAGGAAGTAGTTTAGATTTAGAGGCATTTGGAAATGATTCATATTTTGACAAGCGCATATAGAATATATTGAGAATTTGATTTTTACAAAATATATTGCAGATTGATCTTTTCTTTTTCTTCAGAAAATGATAGTAAAAATTAGAGTGAATTAGGGTTTTACAAATACAAATAAGATAGTTTGGAAAAATAATTTAAGTTGTTGAATAAGTGAAAACCTAACCACACAGTTAGAGATTTTGCCGATTTATGTCGATTTGCTGTAAACTTTATATGGTGCTAAGTAGAATTATAGTAGCGTGCAAACTCAACCAATCTTAAATTTATGCAATACTTTGGTTCAATTTGAACTGAAAATGGTTTAATTTAACATATTTTTTATCTCGACACAAACTAGCACGATATAAGGTTTAAGGTACTAATACTATGGTTTAACGATAGACTGATTATTTTGAGAATCTAAAACTATAATACCTTAAAAAGTTAACGGAATTTATCTTGTTGAAAAATCTGACTTAATCAAATGCTGCCAGCATTTAAGAAGGTGGAAAGGTTCGTGAAGAATTACATGAGAATAGTTTGACATGTAAATTAAGGTTTAAGTTTTAAATTATAGAATCAAGGATTAAACACTATTTAATATCAGCATTTTAATTATCATCAACGGTTGAATTAGATATAATCTATTAAATAAAAAAGAATTACTGTCTATTGATTTGTGACATAAATTACTTATACTTGCAATTCAAACAATTTTTCAAGTGGTTTGCGAAAAATATGTTTTTTTCTTTAAATATTTTTTTCGGCTAAATTCTATTTATGAACGGTTTTATTGTAAAAATAGAGGTCACGTTATTTTTTGAGCAATTATATTTGATTGAATGTAAATTTTAAAAGCCAAAGAATCGGATTTGGCTATTGAGGTAAAATTCAAATGTTACTAGGAAGGGCATATTGAGATCGCGGGATTGTTTTATTTATAAAAAAAAATCCCCCATCGATAATTTTATAGTTTGGGTAAAATAAAGGTAGAAAATATTTTTTTCGGTTACTAATTTTTTTTTAAATAGGTCAATCAATTTTTTATGTGTCGATATTTTTGACTTTTTTTAAGCAATTTGATAAGAAATTTTGTTTGTTGAGTTACCCATTTACTCACGATAGATTTAACTTAATTTTTTAATTATTTTCTTTTGCAACATCTGCATTTGAATTTTACTCAAACAAATTTACATTTTTAGACAAGTATTATTTTGGAGATAAAACGGAATATGTAATGAAAAAAGGAGTTTCGCAATGATACCGCACTGTAAAAAATTACGTATCATATTACGGTAAAAAGTATCAGCATTGAGGATGTCGGTATTTTTTACTGTAAAATTTATTTTGATTGGAACATGACACGGAACAAAAAAAAATCTGATATGCAGTAACTTTTAAAGTAATCACTACGGTAAAATCACTGAATTACTCAATTTAAATAATACTGGTATACATAGTAAGCATAGATTTCATGGTACATAGATTTTATGGTCTGGTAAAAAAACGTGTAAAAGCAAATATTAATAAATTGTGAATTCCTTCTTTATAAACATTTAATGAAACTTTGCGCCATGATGGTACTTTGGTTAAAATACCGAGCTTTCATGGTGAGGGAATGGGGCTCCACCCTGTAAGTGACTTGAATTGCCTTTCCAGGTTAGATCGGTGGTTGCTAGATTGTTTTGAAATAAAGGCGGCCGGTGCATCATGTTGCCAATCATCATACCGTCTTCCTCGAGATTGAGTAACCTTAACCTCTATTGCGTTCCTTACTGCTGCAGAATGTTTAATTATATTTTATACAATTATAATTATTATATATTTTTTTACATATTTTATTATATTAAGATTAATATGTTTCGGTCCAAGCAGAGTTGTTAAGGTTGGTTTTTCAGAAGATGTATGCAATTACATAATTACAAGGACTGTGAGATCACTTTTAAATGTTTCTATCAGATTAACTACATCTTCCTAAGTTTACAATTCCGTCACGTTTCATATTTGTTCCGAGTTATAAATATTTGGCTCAATAACCAAAAGTGTTTCTACTGCGCCTAGGTCAATATTAAAAATCTGATTTATATTAAGTACGCTATTTCTAAATATAGGTTTATAGCAGGAGATTATTATAGGAGGTTTATATGATGTTTAATAGGAATTAAAATCCTGTTAGTTTCGAAATCTCCTTCATTATTGAAGAATTATTCTTAAACTATTTAGTTATTGTAAATATGCAATTTAGCAAGTAAACTTATTTTCTAACTTAACAACCAATGTGATTGCGGAAAATTTAATTTATTTTTGTAATTAGCAGATTTTTAATTCAATTACTAATTATTTTTGAGTATCATGATCATTATCAATGCATGATCATTATCAATAATCTTTTTAATTTGGTTAATTGTGGTGTGTAATTGGTGAGGAAGACGATTGTAAAATGTGCAATCAAATTTAACCAAATGTAATGCATATCCTACAGCTTATTTTAGGGCTGGTTTTATTCATGCTATATGCAAGATTGATTTGTCAGGAATTTGACTATAATTTAGAAATATGTTTTTGTTTTAATGTTTTTCTTTTAAAAATTGGAATTAGATTTTTGCCGAGAAAAATTACACTGCATGCCACCAAATGAATTTATTGCATATATAAGATAGGGAGTTATAATTAGATATAACACTAGTTATAAGCAAATTAAAGAAGCTATGAAAGAAGGATTTATTAAGATTTATAGGAGGATTTATTAAGATTTATAAAAAATAAAAATAATTGTTAAAGCAATATTTTTTCAAAAGTAACTTAATTTTCTTGCATGTTGCAAATATATTAGAAAAATGATTAAATTATAGAACTTTTTAATAAGACTACTTTTTAAAGTAATGAATTCTCAAAAATTATCAAAACATGATTAATTACTACGAACCACAATTAGAATCATCAGGCAAAATTTAAAAAAAAAATTGTTAAAATTTTTATTTATGGCTTATAAAATTTGAGTCCCAGTTTGTCATATGTATATATGGATATCATTAAAATATAGTACTCAAACCAAATGCAAATATGTCATTGGAGAACATACAGTAAGAGTATAAAAAATGATTCTATTAAATCAGTGTCATTATGTTTTAAATAGCTGACACGCGGAAAAAGTGACTTCATTATCAAGAAAAAAGGGACAATATTTTTACTGCCCAAAGGTGTTTTAAATTAAATATGGATATCTTAAATAGAAATTGCGAAATAAAAAATTTGATGATTAAGACTAGATGTAAATGTACCTAAGAAAGCAAAAGTATATTAAAATTTAAAACCTAATAATAAGCAATCAACCTAAATATTATTTAAAGCAACTGGGGAAGCATTAAAAAAAAGCCAAAAGTTTTATATTACAAAACACCGAATAAATGACAATAAATGTTTACTTACCTTTAATATGTAAACTGTAACAATGTTTAATTCACTTGTTTGCTCTTTTTTCAAAGAATCAAAGAGACTGATAACTTTTATTGGTTACAGTCGAATAATAATGAGAAAAGTAAAAAACCAAAACTCAAGGAAAATAAATCAAAATAGCACGGCACTGTTGTTGTAAATAATTAATGGCACCAGGCGACGATTCAAAAATTATTCAAAACAAATCCATTAATGTTTCCAGTTTATCACTGATAAGCATAATTTTTTTTTTTATTCAAACAGATTCGAAATATTCCAAAAAGAACAAAACAAAATAAAAATGCAAGAATTATAGTATTTGCAAATACGAAGAAACACAAACAAAACACTATTTCAAGCGGCTCGCTTTGATTTAGTTTTTATTTTTAAAAATTTAATTATTTTCTCTAACAACCACAATCTTAACAACCTCAAAGGCGTGGGAAAAATGCTCCGCTCCAATGACGCAAGGAGATCGGTGCGCTCGGGAGGTTCGAGCGATTCTGAAGCAAGATTTTCGGACGTAGCGCGCTCGAGCCAAATTGGTCTGCCGGCTGGCGCCCCCTGACGGCGGCCTTGGTTCACGGCCGAGAAGAAAATCTGGCGGTCGCGTGCCCATTTTTTTTATCCTTATTATTGTGATCTTGTTCCTCTTTCTTATTCTCTCTTGGACTCGGTTCTCTTTATTCCCTTCTCCGTAAGATTTTAAACTAAATAGTATGTGTTGTTTCCACATTTGCGTACATTTTTTTCACTCGCTTTTCTTTTTTTTCTTTTTTTTCTTTTTTTGGAAACAGTGGATGAAGGTTTATTGAGCACTGACCTGATTTATATGTAAGTGAAATATATATGCGCGTTTAATAGGCAAATCCTCTTTGCTCTCTTTCTCGCATGATTTAAAAGCAAATGATATTTGTTGTTTCACCCATATTACATTTGCGTACATTTCTTTCTTTTTTTCTCTCTCTCTCTCTCTCTCTCTCTCTCACTCTCACTCTCTCTCTCTCTCACTTACCCTTTTTGTAAAAGTATACAAAAGCTCTATTCAACACTAACTTAAAATTCAATTTTTACAGAAAAATACATTTTAAAATCATACATACGCTTAACAGTATTCGCTTTACATCCTTGATGACATTGTTTGAAAGCAAATGATTTGTGTAGTTTCTCCCGAATTAAATTTTTCTCTCTCATTCCATTTCTCCATGTATCTATCTTTTTCTGTTCATGTGACTGCTGACAAAAATTCTATAAAATACCACTCAAAAATCAAAATTCTTTAATTTTTAGGGAAATATTTAATGAGCTATTCTTTTTTTGTTTGTCTGTGCATGATTTAAAAGTGAATGATGATATTTGTTGTTCCTCCCACTAAATACAAAAGCATTACAAATGTAAGCATTACAAATGCTTACATTTTTCTCCTTGTGTTTGTGTGGAGTGGTGGTCATAAGTACTATTAAACACAAACTTATGGTTTTTGCTCAAAATATATTTAATAAGCTTCCATAAAGTGATGTATGGCATAAATTACTTTTAGTTAATCCACTTGAAACGAAACATAAGACAAGAGAAAATTAAAATAAGCTTGCCTAAAGCGATTTATGGCATAAATTACCTTTAATTGATCCACTTGAAACGTAACATAAGACAAGAGAATATTAAAATATACTTGCATAAAGCGATGTATGGCATAAATTACTTTTAATTAATCCACTTGAAACGTAACATAAGACAAGAGAATATTAAAATATACTTGCATAAAGCGATTTATGGCATGAATTACATTTAATTAATCCACTTGAAACGTAGCATAAGACAAGAGAAATTTAATTTACTATACAAAATATCTTTTCAATTGCATTAAGTTTTACACTGTTTTTAGTATCTTCATATAGCTTATTAGTTGCCTGTAACTTAAGGTCTTTCAAATGATCATCTGATTTATGCTTATTTTGAATATTTCTTGAAAAGAGAAATAAAGGAACCCTCTCTAGAAAGGGGATATTTGTACAAAGGATTAAACTTACTATACTCGTAATTATGAAATTTAATATTATTAGAAACACAAAATTATTTCTAAGGAATATACTTATTTCTAAGGTATATAAGATAAAATTTCTAAGGTATATAAGATAAAATTTCTAAGGTATATAATAAAAAATTTCTGAGGTGTATGAGATTTGTTGTTTCGTATCGATAATAATGAGCACCAAACTTTATATCAATAATAATGTTTCTTTTAAATATTATTAGAAAACAAATATCTTTTTAACTATAATTTCAGTTATAAATACGTATTAAAAAGCAACTGTAAATTGTAACTTTTCACAATGAGAAAAAAAAGTCTGGTCGAAATTACCTGATAATAGTAAAATTTACCGTATTTCTAGCTCCAAGGGAACACCTAAAAACTCAGTAATCTTTTGCGAAAGACCTTTTGCAATGAATTTTTTAAAATTAACTATAAAAAATAGTTTTATAATATGTGATAATTTTAATTTGATAGTTTTATTAAACGTTGTAAAACTATATTAGAGCATGATATAAAACTATTTATTTGGTAAAATTCACTTGTCAGTTTTATATATTTTTACAAATTGTGTGGTACAATAACTTATAATTAATTAAGAACAATAATTTTTAAAACCAGAATTTCAGGTAAAATGTTATCATATGAACATAAAAACTGCCAAATGAATAATTTTAATACTCTATATTTTTGCTTTACTAATCAGATTTTTTTAAGCTGAAATATCATTATGTCATTACTATACAGTACGGTAATTTTAATAGAATTTTGTATTAATAAACAAAAATAATCATTACCTCTGGACAGAAATAAAGCATGTACAAAATAAAAGTTTCTCATGAATATTTCTAAAATTTGTCACGAAATTTCAAAATAGTTGATCATTTAAAGATTTAGTTCTCAAGAATTGAAATCAAGATTTTGAAAAGCAGCTAAAGATTTTAAATAATTTAATTTAAAATTACATCAATTAAAAATGATACAAATAATTACCTACATTTAAGATTTTAATTCGAATTGAATTGAATAGAAAATATGGTTTAAGGGAAAATATGGTTAAAAATTCTAAATAGCTAAAATTTGATTCTGGGTTTAAAATCTGTTGGTTAAAAGTGTATTTTTATATTTAATATTATAAATGAATAGCGATAAAGAAGCTTTCAATATTTTTGATAATGGAACTTTTACATTTTACATTAAAATATGTTTGTTAACAAAACATACCTTTAAAAAAAAGATCAGGAAGTACTTCTTTGTGCTTAGAAAGTTTTTTTATATAAAAGAAAAACTTTTTCAATTTCTAAATCGCCTAATTAATGCAACAAAGAGAAGAAAAGAAGACCAAAAATAAAAAAGAAAGACAACAAAAACTATTTTTTTATGAAATTTTAAGATTTATTTCTTTACTAAAAAAGCTTGGAGCGTAATGTTGTTTTGTCGACAACAATAAGTTTTCCTTGTTTCTTATATTTGTTTCTCTTAAAACGAAGTATATGTATTAAATTTTCGATTTCCCTTCAAAAAAATTCCTAATGTTATAAAATAAAGATTAGATGCAAGTTTTTTTTCTTTTCAAAAACATAAAATGTATTATATAGTTAGAATATATAAACTTTTTAACTAGTTTGCATATCGAATTTCTTGTTTTATGAAAAATTACATTGAGAAATAACTCAATTGAATAAAAGTTTTGCATTATATTTTGGATTTAAAACAAAAATCTTTCACTTTAAAAAAAGTAGCATTAAATTTATTGTTTTGTAACAACTGGATTTTAAAAATTAATTTTTAAGAATATGTATGAATAACGTTAAGAATTTTTTGATGATTGTAGACTGGGAAAATCGAAACTTATGGCAGCTTAAACCTCACCCAGCTTTAGATCCATGGGTACAAGTGTTTTTGAGAAGTAAAGGCGGCCCATGCTTAATGTTGACAAAATTGTGGATCTTAGATCTCAAAGATCTTCTGGTAAATTGCGGGTCGTTGTGGGATAACTTTAATTCGTTGAATGTTTTGATGAAGTAGATTAGGCAAAGTGGAGCTTGTATTTTATGAGCTAAGCATCATTTTTTTTAAAAAACACTTATTTTTTTCTACTAGTTACCGATTTCTCTTAATTTAGTATGTAATACAGTAAAACATTGTACCTCTCTACATTGTACTTCTCTTACAGTGTACCTCTCTAAAAAACTCATTGCTTATGAGCAAATAGTATACAGGTGGTTAATTGAAGTAGGATAAAGTACATACAACCTCGTTTCTACGTAAAACGCGCATAAACCGAAAAGAGTTTTTTAAAATTTAAGTTAAAATTTAGAAGTGAATGTAAATGTGATATGAACAACGAAACGCATGTAAATGCGAAATGTTTATACATTGTATTTCTATTTCACGTCAAAAGTTGCTTCTAATTCCTGGTGGCAAAGATAAAAAAAACCATTTTTTTTTTCATTTAAAAATTCAAATCACCATTGTCTACTGGAAAATTTGTTCATTTTTCTTGTTATCAAACTTTCCTAAATTTTACACCAATTATGGCCATGACCATCCTGTATTTCTTTCATATTGAATTGAAAATTTAAATTTGAGTTTTACTGATAACATTCGTCGTTAATAAATAATTAAATAAATAACTGTTACGGTAAGAAGCATAAACAAATTATGATAATGAGTGAGTTATTTTCCATAATAAAGCCATTTTTTTCTCATACTCTAACCCCTTCTATTTGTAAATGTATTCCTTGCTTTAAAATAATAAAAGCAACTAGCCGAAATTTTGAAAGTATGATATTAGTAAAGAATATTTAACAACTTCCTTACTATTTTATAATTTTAAACTATTAAAAGTGTTTTGAGTAACGTGAATACATTTCTCTGAGATATGTCCAAATCTTTTGAATCATATATACCTCCCGACACAGAAGTGTTTATGGAAATTTCTTAGACTTCCCTTTGAAATGAATTGATACGTTTCCTTTGACCATTAAATACATTGCACTTTAAAAATAACTTTTGAATTCAACATTATCAGTTGGTTACTCAAACTGAACTGGGCCCACATTATTAATGTTTATTTACCTTTTAAGTAGATTCAGTCTCTGATAATTTGAATGCCTCTGTATTTTCAAACGCTAGTAAGTTCGTAAATATTTCTAGAGTACTAAACAACGTACCTGTATTTATCTTTTGGAAACGATGGTATTTAAAATATTGTTGTCACCTTATACAGTACCGCTCAAAAGTATCAGTACACCTAGAAACTTATAAAAAAATGGCAAAATTCAAAGTGTCATAATTTCTTTAAAAATGATCAAAAATGCTTCTGCTTTAGCTCATTTTGAAGCTTAAAATCTCTACTTTTCTGTACTCTAATTGTTTTCAATTAATATATTTTGCAACTATGTACAATTACACTCTAAACAATCATAGAAAATTTTATTGATTTTTTGTGAAGTTTGACGCGATGTACGGGCACAAAGGGGTTAGATATTGTTAATTTTTATTATACCATTGAAAAATTTGGACTTTTAGCTTTCATTTAAAAAAAAATTCCAAAAAAAACATGTTTTTTGACGAAGCTATTGTCAAATAAAAAAAAAGGTTTTTTTTCAGAATTTAATGATTTTTCAGCAATTATAATGAATTTTAGTGTAATTATAATATGATATGAAATTTTTTTAATTAAAATAAATTAAAATTTAATATTTCTCGATAATATTATTTCATAATTTATTATAACAATTTTAACCTTTTTTTTTCGGAAAATATAATAATGAAATAAGAATCAACGTTTACAACGTTGTGTGCTGCAATTATAAAAGCGCGGGGAGGATATTTTGAAGAAAGCAAAATATGATTTAAAATATTTTTTCATTATTACATTTTTGTTTTCAAATTTTTTCTGAGAAAAATACGAAAAAATAAATTTCAAAATATTAAATTGTAAACGTTGATACTTATTTCATTATTATATTTTCCAAAAAAAAAAGGTTAAAATTGTTATAATAAATTATGAAATAATATTATCGAGAAATATTAAATTTTAATTTATTTTAATTGAAAAAATTTCATATCATATTATAATTACACTAAAATTCATTATAATTGCTGAAAAATCATTAAATTCTGAAAAAAAACCTTTTTTTTTATTTGACAATAACTTCGTCAAAAAACATGCTTTTTTGAAATTTTTTTTTAAATGAAAGCTAAAAGTCCAAATTTTTCAATGGTATAATAAAAATTAACAATATTTAACCCCTTTGTGCCCGTACATCACGTCAAACTTCACAAAAAATTAATACAATTTTCTATGATTGTTTAGAGTGTAATTGTACATAGTTGCAAAATATATTAATTGATTTATATTAATTGAATATATTAATTAGAGTACATAAAAGTAGAGATTTCAAGCTTCAAAATGAGCTAAAGCAAAAGCATTTTTGATCATTTTTAAAGAAGTTATGACACTTTGAATTTTGCCATTTTTTTTATAAGTTTTTAGGTGTACTGATACTTTTGAGCGGTACTGTTATTGGGATCGGTTTTATCCAGAAGAAAATATTTGATTCTTTTTAGTACTGCCCGGAAGAAACTAGTTTCTTCTAGGGCAGTTGAAGATGGGTCGCATTCACAGAGAGTACATGGAGAATAATACAATGAAGATTAATAACAAAAGAGGAAAAATTATTAAAATAAAATATTTTTAAAATATTTTTGAAACAATTTTAGTTAAAAAAAAAAGATATTAAAAACCAGAAAAATAAAGTAATATAAAAATATAATCTCGTGATCACACGATTATATCGATATTTTTAAATATTCAAAAAAATATTAATATCATTTAATATTTTATCATTAATAAATTGCAATAGTTTTTAAAGCAATATATTTATTGAATTGGTTCACAAAGCTGGCAGCTAATCTCAAATATCTGATTCATAGCTTATTAAAGCCAATAATTAGTTTTGATGAAGCACAGTACTTTTTTAAGAATAATTGCATATTTAAGTAGTTTGACACAATCAATATATTTGTGTCATGAAGATCTGTTCTGATTAGTAAATCTGAAAGCTAATCAAGAATAGTGACAGAGAATCATAATTTATTATATTCACAAATTAGTTTTAATATAGCCCAAACAATTTACTTTTAAAGAAAAATTGCAGATTTCGATAGTTAGTTATTATGTAATTTACATGCAAGTGTCACAAAAACTACAATAAACTATCCATAAAAACTATTATATTAATGAAGAAAATTAACTACTAAAGTTGAAATATAATGACAAAGAATCATTACTTATATAGAACACTAATTAGCTTTCTTGCAACACGAATAACTTACTTTTAAAGAACAAAAAACTACTTCCCGTAAGAACAAAAATTAACCATTTTCTTTTCTGAATAACAAACTTGACGAATCAATCGAGACTTTAAAAAAAATAATTCTCGCAAAAACTAGCCATATTTCAAGCCAAATCAAGCCATGAAAGGAAAATTGACAATCACATTTCGGACCACACCTAATCTGAAGAACACACCAAAGTTAATGCTTCAGATGGTCAATTACCACTGTCCCGAAGACAAAACCCAATTCTTTCGGATGTCGTTTTTGACGACACATTTAATATTGGAAGCTAGTACCTCACGCAATTCATTTGCCGGTACCACGGAAATTTCCGGGAGCTTCGTTGCTGAAAGGAAAGTGTCATGAGCGCTTCCTTGTCGTGGTACCTTTCGAGAAGATTTACATAATCCAGTCTTTATAACTTGGGCGGAATGGAGCAGCTAGCTCTTAATAATTTTGATGAACGTTGGGTGCTTAGTTTGTTGCTGTTCAATAGGGTGAAAGTCTTTGTGAGTTGGATGTCTCTATCAATCAATATGATGGGATTAAAGTAACAATTAATCATCGTAATTACAACAATGTTCGCTTTTGAATTTTGCGTTCTTTAGCGAAAACATTGATTGTTTCCCTAGCGCTGATTACTGTGCGTAAAAATTGCTGCCTCTACAAATTTTAGGATTAATTAAACTACTCATATAATAAAAATAATTATATTTTAAGTAAAATTGGTATTCTGTCTACACTATTTTTGTGCATGCTTTTTAGTTTATGCACTTGACTACAAGAGCTCGAAGGGAATTGTGGTTCAGTTTTATACCTTATTAAGAGTGAAGTTAATTCGTATGTATTATGCTGCAATGTACATTATAATGGTTTAGCATTGAACCGATTATTTCGAGAGTCTAAAAATGTATTTTTACAAATGATAAATAAAATCTTAAGTTTCCAATAGACCATATTCATATTTAAAAAATTTCTTTTTATTTTCATTTTTAATTAATTTTTATATAAAATTTAAATATTGAAATTATTGTGTTATTTATAGCACAGTAATCAATATATATGCCATTTAATTTTTTTTAAAAAAAACGCTCGATGAAATTTCCTGCACATATTTTAGCTTGGTAGTATGGTAAATAAAACGCATATATTAATAATTTTTATGAGTGTTGGAGCTTAGTTTGTTGCTGGAAAATGGGGTAAGAAACTTCGTGAGTTATCTATCTCTATCCATTAATATGGAAAAATTAAATTAACTTTTAATCAACGTAATTAGAAAAATATTTAATGAATATTCCCATTTTATTAAACTCGTTGATTTCTTTCTTATGTTCGATGATGGTATATAAATATTGCTAGGGCTACAAACGCTTAGGAATAATTACATTATTCCATTAACAATGAAAATAATAGGATTTAGGTGCAGTTTGTATTCTATTAACATAATAATTATCTTCAATACAGGCAGAAGTTGAAAAAGAAATTGATAATAATGAAAAATAATTGAGAAGTTGAAATTGATAATAATTTCATGAATGAAAGAGGAAATCATACATTTAATACACGGAGAAAAAAATGATAAATTGCTGTTCGGTAATAACATTTCTGTTAAAAAATATTCTGAAAATAAAACCAAAATACACAGTGTTCAAATTATTGATTTAGTAATTTTTCCCTATGGTAACGGTATACCAAACATATGAAAACGGTTCATATGGTAACGGTTTACCGGACATTCTGGTTTACAAAATTATAGTTTTTATTACAAAACATTTAATAAAAAGCACTAAACTGAAAAGTAAATTTAACTTTAAAGTTTTTTTATGCCATGCTCGAAGGTATCATGACAGAATTACCAAATGTTAATACTTTTAGCAAATTTTGTCATGTATCATTAAACCATATTTTATTGTTAATTTTACCAAAATTATTACCAAAGTGCTTCTGCAAAAATTACCGAGATTTTGATGTTCCCGTACTTCCAGAAACAGAGTAAAATTTATCATATTCTAGTAGCTTTGACCATATATTTCCTCAGAGAAAATTTCATTTCTAAAAAATAAAAATTTTCATGCGGTATATAACGTCTACAAATCTTGTGAAAACCGCAAGAAAAATTTAATTCTTTAAACTTATTTTTAATGAACTTACTTTTGTGTTCATGATTCGTTAAATGACTGTAAAATATAGAAATTAAACCAAGATTTAATGTAAGCGTATTAGTATTTTTATCATCTAAAGCGTAAATATGTTTTAGGATTAACCCTTTCATAAAAACATAATCGAAAAGGGTTGGTTTAAATGGCGGTAAAAAGAATTTTAAAGAATGATTTTATTAATAAAACAGTATTATTAAAAAATATACTTTTCAAAGAAAGAAAATTTTTAAAAATGTGTTTCTTTACATTTCAGTATATTGTTTTCTCTTCTGATTACCTTATGCTACAAATATACGAATAACATCCTTAAAATAATGTTTCTTAACTATTCTTGGCAATAACCATTACCTTTTCACCCCTCTGAATATAGTTATCTTAGCAGTTACTTCCAAATATTGCTCTTTCTGGCTATCACACGAGCCTTTATATAAGAATAATGGAGAATCAATATATTTATACCACGGATTAATATAATGGAAAGATATTAAAAAGACATTAAATGTGAAGTGGCTTTATAATTGAATAAATTCTACATGAATTTGAAACAAAGAAACTATTATTAATATATTAAACAAAGTTATAGCTTTGAAAAACATAAATTTAATCGACTAACTATGCTTTACCAAAAAAATCTAGTAATGAAAGTAGTTTAATTGCTGCAGTTTTTTTTTCTTTTTTCACACTAGCTTTTCTAATTGATTGAATACAGACGTGGTGGCTCAGGAGATAGAACTCTCGCCTTCCAATGAGGTTAACCTGGTTCGGATATCAGTGATGATCACAGTGCTGACGCAAAATATCTTCAGTAATAGACAGATCATGGGTTAGAGTCCCCTTGTCGTCAAGCTAACCCAGAGAGGTTTTCGTGGTTTTCCTCTTTATGTAACGCAATTAGGGGTTAGTTTCATCAAAAAGTCCTCCAAGAAGGCAAATCTCTCCCAATACCTGATTTAAGAGTTCCTTGTCTCCTGGACTAGGTTCAAAATTATAAAGTTTCGGAGTTGAACATTGGTAATCGTAAACTCAAAGTTGGGTCAACTGTATAAGAATAGTAATAAAATGAAATAAAATTAATTGTATAGTCTTTAAATGTAAAAAATTTTTTTTTAGTGATTAGTTATGTTCCAATAAAGCTACACTCTTATTTTATTGTTGATGTCTTTAATCTTCTGCTATGATTCAAAACTGTTCAGGTACACACCTGTACTAAATTCCGAAGATTAGATTGAAGAAGTTGTTTCTGGGTGGTATAGAATATTAGAATCGAAATGCTTATGAACATTTACATAAGTTTTATTCAAATATATTAGATAAAAGGTTAATAAGCCTGAAGTGAGATAAAGGAGGTAATAATGCGAAAGATAAGCTATTATGATAGCTTTTCAATTTTTTTGGAGAATTACATATTTTAATGCTCTTATTCCTGATTTCTTTATTACTGATATCGGTAATGATTCGTCAATTTTATGGGATTTTTCTTAAATTTTTATTCATCTCCTATATTTTGATCCATAAGTTTATAGGTTTTTACTTTTTTTATGCAAGGTTTATAAAACTATTAGAGTTTTAGAAATTATAATATAAAAAAACTGCAAATTAATATATATATATATATATATATATATATATATATATATATATATATATATATATATATATATATATATATATATATATATATATATATATATATATATAGCATAATAAATAAGTACAAAAAGGACAAAAAGAAAAAAAAATGAGAAGAAAATTAAGAAAAACAATAATGAGTTGGTGAGAACGCACTTTAATACAAAGCACCTCTATTTACGCTTTTATCTCAATTTGCGCTTTTAGTTTCATATTTTGCAATCTGGCAATCTTGTTATGAAAGTATTTTAAATAGTTCTTGAAAAATTTCCCGTTCATGTAAGTTAATTTAAATTCGCTAATCGCTTTGTCGATTTCGTTTCATGTTTTATTCTGTTTTTTTTTCTTTATATATTATTTTCTATTTTTACGTGATGTTTTCACTTAATGTGTTCTATCTGATTTGATGTAAATTTTTTGAAAAAAAAATTTCTTTTTTGAGTGCTCCTTAAACTATTGTATTGATATATTTTGCTTTGGCTACATTGATACAATATTAGAAAGCATTCCGTTTTGCTGATATAATCGTGTGAGCTGATGAAAAGATTATATCTTTTATTTTTCGTATTTTTATAATTTTTTTCTCCTTTTTTTCGGTTTTTTTTCATCGGTTTATTTTTATTTCTTTATTAATTATTATTTATCTTTCTCCTCCTTTTTTCATTGTTCCGTAATTTTACCATGTTTTCTATAAAAGCTTTTTCTTAAATTTTAAACTGTAAATGAAGTTATGCTAACATCTTTTTCCTCTATTTTCATTTTTTTCAGACTGATACTTACATAAAAATGCTAATTATTGCAATCCTAATACTGACATACCCTTTCATTACTGTCATCTTTAACAATTTTGTTATTAATTACACTGTCATCATGAAGTATTTATTAGTAGGTAAAATCAATCATGTTATTAAGACAAAATGAATTATATTCAGGTTATATAAAAATTATGCATTCAGATTTAGATTCTATTTCTTCTACCGTGAATTACGGAAAATAAACCATTTATGTATATTAAATCATATTTTTTTAAGAAAAATATCATACATATGCATTAAACCGCATTCATATTTTGAACAGCATTTTTCTTTAGGAGTAGCTGATAATTTAATGTTCTATTAATATGTATTATGTATTAAGCATACTTGTTAGGGAATAATTACTGGTATATTAATCAACATGGTAGTAATTTATGTCAGATCGATTATAGGTACATCAATAGGATTGCTGATTTTTAAGTTCATTTACAGAACGTTTTAAATATTTTTACTTTGAAGGACTAGGGAAATGCAGACTAATTAACCAAAATAAAAATAAATTAATCTTTAACTTTTTTTAAATCTAGATTAGATATTTTTGTGATTCAAAACACTGTATGAGATGTTTAATACAATGCGGTGTTTATTTATTCTAAATACCAGCATAAAATTTTAACTCATTTTTAATGATAAATTTTATAAATGAGTTTCATCTGATTTACATTGACGAATAAAGAAAATGCTTCTAAATGTTTAAAATAAAAATGACACCCAAATGTTTAAACTATAAATCTTTCTCAAATGATTAAATTTAAAATAAATATCCTTTAAACCCTGAAATTATGAGTACTTCTCAAAATTTCAATTAGTAAATGCTCTTCAAATGTTTTTGTTATGAAATTTTCTCCTAAATGATAAACATTTCTCTCCTTAATTCACAAATACTTCCGAAATGCCACGAGCACAAATGCTTATAATCAATTTTTAACTATTATAATTTGAAATGACTCGAATCAGTTTTTTTTAATGCAAACTAGTAAATATTTAGAATAAAATCTTAATTTCCTGGTAAATTATAAATAAATTGTACTATCTTTGAATGCTATTGAAACTATAGATATGCTGAATATTGTAAATAATTTAAACAATAAAACACAGAAGAAAATTTTTACTTTTTTAAAACAATACTTTAAAAATGTTTTGATTTATTGAAGTTAAATTACTTTAATTTTAAATTGAGATTTTTCGTAAGTGTAAGGAAAAAAATGTATTTCTTGATTAAGAGTTTAATCACATCGTATTTTAGTACGAATTTTTTTAACTATTATTTTAGAAATATATATGATATACTTCAATGTAAGTGATATGTAGGTGGTCTTATTTTACATGATGCTTAGTGGCACTAGAACTATTCGGTCTCAATTTTAAATGAATTTATCTACCATGAAGAAACTAAATGATATCTCTACTTGCGGTGATAAAGCTAATCTTTAAGCATTACCAAATCTACGACAGCCTGTTTACATAATTTTTTCAATGATTTTGCCAAAATGTGCTTTATATCCTTAAATTTGGCGATTTGTAAATATAAATTACTTTTGTAATCAAATTATCATATTGTATTTTGTTTTACAACCGCCATTGACCACCAGACCATTGACCATTAAGAAGAACCTCGAAAACCTCCCAAGGTTAACCCTATGACAAGGCGACTTCAACTCATGATCCGTCTACCATGGAGGATATTTTACGTCAGCACTGTGGATGGCGCAAGCCGAGTTCAGAATTCGTATCAATAAATTCGAACTCGAGTCACCTCATTAGGAGTTGGAGGCGAGAGCTGTATCCCCTGAGCAACTGAGGCTCAAACTATCGTATTTTACACATCCGTTGAACAGCCGACCCAATTTCGGGTTTACGACCAATTACTACTGTTCAACTCCATAGCCCTGTAATTTTGATCCAATCCGGAAGACAAGGAATCTCCCAGATAAGTACCGTTACAGGTATTGATTTGTTATGGGAACATGGAGGACTTTGCGGCTCGACGGATTTAACGTGCATCAGTCACCATTTACTACACGGGGAGTCTTCGGCCGGTTGGGATCGAACCCACGAACTCTTTCACATGGGTCCAGTACCCTACCGACCAGGTAATCCCGACCTAAACTATCGTATTTAAAACATCTATAATAAAAATAATAAAAACGAAGCAGTATTATTCAGTAAATCTTTGTTCTACATAAGGTATTAAAATTGAAATGGGCAAAAATACCTCGTAGAAAACACGCCTGAGAACGTATGCCTCAATGGTATCGAACGTATGCATCAATAGATATAAATTCTATCAATAGAATTTATATCTGCTGTTGTCTAATTTTTAAAAAAAAATATTTTTGGAAGTTTTTCTATCGTGGTGAAATATTATATATCGTAATATATACAATCCTTAAAGGTTATATATATTGCCAATATAAGAGCGAAATGAATGGTTCCAACGTTGTTGAAAACAAAGATTAAATTACGGTATCAATTCAATTACGGTATCATTTCAGATTAAATTACGGTATCAAATGCGAGCACTTTGGATGCATTAAAATCTATTTTACTGAAGAAAAAAATTTATCCTGAAATATTACACCATACTTTTTATAGTAATACTTATTTAATTTGACTGATTCAATTGGGCAGTTATTTTACAGGGCAGCTACTTTTTTAATTTACAATTTTTGTAGTGATTTAATAACAGTACGGTAATTATCATTGTAAGAATGGTATATCGGATGTCTTGTTCCGGTAAAAATAGCTTTTACGGTAAAAAGTAACGGCAACCTATGTGCTGGTACTTTTGATCCGGAAATTTGATCCACAATCATTTATAGTGTATCTTAGATCTCTAAAATAAAAGGCATACGCAAATTAAAGTAAGACCACTAAATCATTTTTACCTGTAAACAAGTTTATAAAAAGTAAATCACTAAAATTTATTGAGTTAAAATAACTATTGATTATCTTCAATTGATCTGTTGACTAAACGGGACGTGGGTTGCCTAAATCGATTAGTAAGCTTTAAAAGTGATGTCTAAGACCACATAAATGGTACAAACTGTTAAATAAAAGATAAATGCAACGATAATTAGAAGATACGTTTTGCGAAACTTTTCTCTAAATTAAATGCTTCGCATGAAACGAAATGGAAACTAGAATATCATATGCCAGATAACTCTCTTATTGCATAAACAAATTAACCTATTACTGCCGTAGTCAAAGATTTTTAAAAAAAAAATTTATACATTGTAATCTATGATGTAAAAATCAGCAATGAATTTTTAAAATTAAAATCTTATCTTACTTAAGAATAATGTTAATTTAAAAAGAAGGCATAAAATCCGTAAATGAAAAAATAAGAAAAAAATTAAAATCCAAATTTGTTTGAAATTAAGAGAAAAAAAAGTATTTTTACAGTTGCATTTACTAATAAGTTCTCTTATTTCATGTCTGTCTATTTACCTCTAATTTATATTAAAACTAAAACAAAAAATCACTTTTATTATAATTACCTAGTTGCAAAGCAGTAGAAAAAATTTCTCAAATAAATATATGTTTCAAAATATACCTAAGATTTTTTTGAATTAGAATATTTGTACTCCATCTGATTTTTATTGATCTATTATTTATTTCGCATACGTTAGTCTAATTTGTTTTCATTATTCATATTATTTCAATTTAATATTACATAATATTTTATGTTCATTCATTAATATTAAAACTCATTAAGATATTTTAAGCGAATTTAGTGTTTCAGAATTAAGCTGATAAATATTTAAATTCATAATAAGCAATTATCTTAAAAGTTGCGCCATGATGGAATTGAATTCTTTACAAAAACATAAAGCAAATATCAAACACATTCACCAGACACATTGTGTATTTAATTAGTGAAATCTAATTATTTTTTTTAAATATTTACAAATTTATTTGCTATAATTACGAATACATACATTATCTTTGGGAATTGAGATCTTAAATTTATCTTGGGATTAAAATACAAAGGCCATAAATAGATGAAAATTGCATTTCTATAAATACTTAATTTCAATAATCTAAATTGTTTCATAAATTCTTAAGCTATAGAATGTGTGATATTGTTCAAATACATTCGATTTAAGTATCATAAACGCATCTGAGTGTCGCCTTATTAACCTTTTCGGGTCAATTGACAGATTTTATTTGACTATTATGATTTACTATTAGTATTTGCTTCAATTATAGGAATAAATCAGCTTGTTGTTTATTGTTAAGCGGTATATGTAATTATTAATCTAAGGATTTGACTACGTCCAATTCTATCACATATGAACATTGCGTTTGATAATAATTTATTTAATGCAACTTAAATCCGCTTTTAAATGCTATTGAATATTAAACAGTAGATGGTTGTATAGAAAATATATTATGACATGCTATGTTTGTTAACGCCGCAGTAGAGCAATTCTAATTGGATATTGAAGATAGTCTGGGATTAATTCGTATTGATAATTCAAAGTGAATATTAGCAAACTACCTACTTTACCACAAAACAGAAACAAAGATGGCAATAGTTAAACAAATGCGGCCTCCGCACTACGCTTCCTAACCACGTAAGGACGTAAGGACTATCCTACCACGGAGAATTAAACTTCTAGCAAGCGGAGACTGTCGTTAGCAGGTTATATATATATATATATATATATATATATATATATATATATATATATATATATATATATATATATATATATATATATATATATATATATATATATATATATATATATATATATATATATATATATATATATATATATATATATATATATATATATATATATATATATATATATATATATATGTGTGTGTGTGACGCAGTGGACTGATCGTTAAGACACGGTTCCCAGCAGATCACCGAAGTCAAGCATCATTGGCTACGGTCAGTGTGCGGGTGGGTGACCACTTGGATCAGTCTGCGTAGGGACCGAGGGTGTGAGGTATTGGTCCTCGTTAAACTGTGCTACAGTAAAGTGTTCGACTTCGCGAGCAGGTCGTCGGGCTACCGATGCGGGGGTGCCATCCCGTCCACAGAGGATCAAAATTGTGATGGCCCACCTTGTGATGGCATGCCCAGATCGTCGCCACTAGCCCATTGTGCAGTTCTAGTGCGACGTAAATTGTCGAAATATATATATATATATATATATATATATATATATATATATATATATATATATATATATATATATCAGTTCTTCAGTCCCTAAACTTAAATTTGTCCCCTAGTAACCCCAATATCCACGCAAGGAGAAAAACAGTGTTCGCGAAACATCATTGAACATGTTGATAGTTGTTCGTGAATCATGTAACTTTTTACAATGTCAATATATTGGAAGGGCAATTTTAAATTGTAAAAAAACCAACGTTTTTATAAAGTCATATGTAAGAGTATCGAAAACTGATAGTAATGAAAAAATAAGCGATACTGCGATATGGAAATTGAACTTCCAATACGTCAAAAAAATTTATGAGCTTGCAAAGCTTTACGAAATTCTTTTTTCGTGAATAAATTATCAACTGACTGTTGTACAATGTTGCAAAAAGTTCTTGAAGTGTGAAAGACAAACAGTTTATAATACTTTTCTGATCTTACAAATGCGTATATATATATATATATATATATATATATATATATATATATATATATATATATATATATATATATATATATATATATATTTTAATAATATGTCTTTAAGTTTTATGTTTTTTGTAGGTTTAAATTTTATAGTTTCATAGTTTTTATAAAGCAAATAGTTTTTATTTTTAACTTAAACCATCGCAATTATTTGTTGAAACTATTATTCATAAGTCTATGAAATAGCATTTTAATTAAGCAAAAATTTATTATAGGCATATCAGAATCTAAGCATTTATACCTAAGTGAAAATTACATAAAATGTTTTAGTTTTATTTTCAATATGGTTTAATCATCAGAAGTAGTGAGACTAATGAGACATTTAAACATAGTTCAAGAGATTAATCATAAAAATTATTTTAATCATTCTTTTTGTTTTACATTAAGTGTTAGTTACTAGAAATGAGAATAAAATGCTGCTATGCTCAGAACTGAAACCGTACTCAGTCTAATCATCAAACAACAAATATCAACAATAAGTACGAAACATTGTCAAAAAGGAAATAAGAAAACGTAGAAAAATGTATTAAAGCTCAATTGAGAACAGTCTCGTTAAACCAACCAGTTTATATTTGAAAGGAAGAACTTCAATATTTTAAAAATCAATTAAAAATAATTCGAATAAGTGTTTTTTTCCTACCTGAGTCCTGCTTTATAACAACGTAGATGGAAAAATTATGGCGCGAAATGGAACTTAGAAATGAGTTGGAAAAAGTGTTAAAAATAGCCGGCATACACTGCACAGCAAACTTAAACAAAAGTGCGATTTTAAAAGAGCGAAATCAATTAACTTTATAATATACGTCTTATTAAAAATAATAAAAAGAAAAATCTTAGAGGATCCTAAAGGGCTATATTTGGGCTATATTTCATACTATATTTGGGAATGTAATTGGTACGAATACATTTACTTGAATGTGGCAAAATCCTCAAGGGCGAAATGTCTTAGAAGCTAAGTGCTTGTAAGTAACGACAGATCAATAAACTTATAATGCTTCTACTGTTGTGGATATTTAATAATAATAACTCTATATTCATACGCAAAATAGCCTAGGTATGTACTTTCTGAGCAATTATCAGGAGTATTTACACTTTACATTTACCATAAAAAATAGTGTAATATTTTGGCACAGTTTGAAAAGGGGCTATACTGAAGAAATTTGGAGAAACATCTGATTCAACTTGATTAAAAACGTGTAAGTAGGATAAAGAAAACGTAAATAGGAAATAAAAGATATGTTTCGGCACTCAAAAACAGGCTAATCAAGAACAATAAAAAACTCTAATCAAAAACAATTTTCAATCAAACATGAAATTTAAGCGATATGTTTTTGTTCTTTTTCATCTGTTATAGCATATTTATTTAAAAAAATTATCAGATGTCTAGTATTTTTAAAACTATAACTCTATATTAAATAAATAATTAAATAAATTTAAGCGGAAAACTTTATTAGCTTCAAAACATATACAAATTGTAGATAAAAGTTGAAATGTTTCAAACGCTGTAAAATAGGCGTCTATTTTCAAGACTTGTCAGACGTGAATAATAAGAAACAAGAGTGATATGAAAACGTAAAGTTTCCAACGAAAAATAGAAAAATATAGGTGAGAAACAAAACAAGAAAAGCCACAGTGACCGAAAGGAGCAAATCAGGGCAAAAAGCATTTCCACAGTTTATATTTTCGAAGTGAATGAAGTTTTTAATCAAGTAATATTTTACCGTTTCAGTTCCTTAGGATTATTTATTTCAACTGCTTCTTACAAAATATAATTGTCTATATTTCTAATCTTTCTATTTTTATAATAGATTCAATGCTACAGACAGTGGGCAAACAAGTTAACGAAGCAATAATTGCTATGCAATACTATGATTGTAAAATTTATCATTGAAAAAATAACGGATTCTTTGAAGCAAATTAGTCATGAAATAGAATAACGAGTATAATGATAGACCCATCATTAATTATAATTAGAGACAATTGTAATTTCATTTACCATTTCAAAGTATCCTTGTAAGCATAACATTGCAACCATGAGTATTATACAAAATTATTCTAACTCGAATCAAACAGGATTTTTTAATTACACAATTAATTTGCCGAAAATTATATCCATTAATTGTATGCTTCAATTTAGAAACAAAGAAAATATATATGAAGTAATTCTTAATGAAGCAAACGCTTTTTCCTTTCTTTTTACGAATTTCAGATGAGTACTGTAGGTATAAGATATTTTTCTTGAAAATGACAAGATGTTAAAACTCAAACCAATAACGAAAACTAATTATGTTATACATTATGAGTATTCAGTTATTTATTGAAAATAATGAAAACAATGAACAAAATCGATTTCTAAAAAAAATTTTTAAAAAATTATCTAAGAAAAAATATTAATTTAAATATCAATTATAGAACAAAATGTTTAATTCTAAAAAGATCCAATTTTTACTTATTCTTTTATATCCCAATTAAGTTTGAAGGCATAAAATTTTATTTCTTTAAAACAAAAAGTGTTTAAACATGTTTGAGGTCTCCTACTCAAACCATTAAGAACTTAGAATTTAAAGACCCGATCGTTAGATCAAAAGTTATTTAGGGTGGTCCGTTCTTTAATTTTTTTGCGCACTGTACATCAAACATGCTGTACACTGTACACTGTACATGCGCACTGTACATTGCGCACTGCGCACTGTACACAGCCGGCCAGATGGCCGAGCGGTTAGCGCGCCTGACTGCGAAGCCAATGGCTGCGGGTTCGAATCCCGCTCTGGGCATGGATGTTTCTCTCGTGTGTTGTCTTCTGTTGTGTGTGATGTGTGAATGTGACCCACCCTATAAACGGGCTTGTGGCAGTGTGGCGTGGGTAATGTTGCTCGTCTCCGTGACTTTGGTTCACAGGTGCCCACTGGGTTATGTAAAATGAGTTACAAATCCGGCATCTTCTTAGGCGAAGAATAAAGTTCAGTGCCTGTCATTTGAAAGAAAAAAAGAAGAAAAAAAATATCAATAGAAAAAACTTATCACGCTGTACTTGGAAATTATGCATCTATTTATTGAAAACAGCAACAAATAAGGGCCAAAATTGTCCTTGTTTATAAATTATAATTCTAGAATAGATTTTGAAACCATCATTGGGGAATTCAGTTTTTATTTCTTTATTTTTTTTATTTCTATTTTAAAACTCCAGTAAGTCTGCAGACATCAATTCTTTTTTTTTTAAACAAAGATGATAAAAAAAGAATTAAACGCAAAATAAAAAAGAGGTGTCTCTGTAAAATATCTCATTCAGTGTGCAGAGAGAATTCTTCAACAGACCATTAAGGCCGCTGCTATTCCAGTGTTTCATCTTAATAAGAGTGTTAGTTCTTCGACGTGGTTCTACCATACTGGCAGAGACCGATAAAACAATGACGAGTTGCCGTTCCTATTACGTTTATTGCCTCAGCACGCCGTTCAGATCCCTGCCCCGAAATCCTCTGCACGCCTTTAACCTAACATATTTGCCGCCAAGGCACCCCAATGGAACTTTGCCAGGATCTCCTGCCCCCTTTCTTGCCTATAGTATTTCTTTCTTTCTTTTTTTTCCTCAGTATGGAACGTTTATCTTTTTTTCTTCTTTTCCGCCAAATGGCGACCAGCTGTTTCTTTTCCGCCAATCTTTACTCATTTTTTATTATGTTTTTTCTGTGAAGGGATTGTCCACATACTGTCCACTGTGAACAATTCAAAAAAAAAAAAAAAAAAAAAGAACAAACAAAATAAATACTAACAGAAATGAATTCGATTTTATATTTCTCCTTTAGGGGGATTTAAGGGCGCTAAATTTCTAAAGAACTAATATTTTAGGTCGTGGTCAATTGCTAGAAGAGATTGGGTGAATCAAATGCTGTATCTTTCTGGCGTTTCTATATTACGAGTACATATATCTTACTGCATCACGTTAGCTATTTGTAATTTAAAGTATCCGATATTTTTTTTAAGAAAAGTAAACCTTTGTAGACATTGGTACATAAAACAAACCCGAAAATCGTAGATCTCTACTCTAAAGTGGTAACGCAATGACAATTATCGTCGAATTACAGTTGTTAAATATTATCAGCACTTATATTTTCTCCACAATTATCAAAATTGATTGATTTGTTTAAATTGTTTAGATATGGTGGTGGTTAATGTTATTATAAAATGATTGATTGATTGAATGTAGAGGTTTTATGGCACAAGATCCAAAGGAGGATATGCTGCGCCAAACAATTTGTTGAGTCAGATCTAATGGTAAATTACACACAATTATTTCATTGTCATAAATTAAATGAGACTAATAAAATTGTTTATCTCAAGACACGTATTTTTAAAAAAAGTTCATCAAAATCGATAAATAGCGTAATTCTATAAAATACACATTTAAAGTAAAACGGTTCATGAATAAGAATTAAGAGTGAATAAAATCAGATAAAACAGTTATATACAATTTAAAATGCCAATAACTCGCAGAAATGCGAAAATGTTAGGATGATGAATTTCACCTAACAAATCCTTCATACATAAAATAGTGCTGTTAAAAAGTGTAAGACGATGTCGGTTAAAACAAGGATAAATGGTTAAAATGTGATGAACCGTAAGTAAAACATTACAAGAGTCGCATTTGGGAGGAGATTCTCCAAACAACAGATGAATATGCGTAAGTCGAGTGTGGCCGATTCTGAGACGATTTAGCTTTACATCTGCATTACGTAGACGCAATACAGGTAATGGATCTATATATGGTTTGATGTTATAGAGTTTATTTTGAGTTTGAAGGTCCCAATGCTGTTGCCAAAGGGACGAGATGAGCTGCCGAACATGAAGTTTAATGTCTGAGAATGGTACAGATATTGTTAATTCAGTAGTTGCAGATCGTGCTGCAGAATCAGCCAACTCATTCCCTGGTATACCGACGTGACTTGGTACCCAGCAAAATGAAATATCAAATCCCTTCTTGTGAAGAGCGATTAATAAATGATTAATGAAGCATAAGATTGGATGAGTATCGCTGCGAAAATTTTCTAACTGGCTCAAAACGCTCTTACTATCGGAGTATATCAAATACTTTCGTTCGGAGAGTGAAGAACTCAGCCGCAATGCCAAAAGGATGGCAACAGATTCAGCAGTGAAGACGGAACAAATATCTGGGATCTTGTAGCTATGAGTATCATCAGCGATGATGACACCACAGCTTACGTACCCCGCCGATTTTGATCCGTCAGTATATACGGGCACATACTCAAAATATTGATGACGATGAGAATTGAATATTTGTTGATAAATGACGGATGCAACATTAGATTTACTGTACAACATAAATGGGGAATAAAATTGATATGGTGCGATGATCCAGGGTGGTATGAGAAGGTGATCTACTGATTGTGTTGTTATGTCACAAATGTCAAATGTTCGTATGATTGAGCGCACGCGAGCATGAAATGGACGGACGTGTGAAGGTCTAGCGTCATGTTATTATAAAAGAAATTTCTCAAATCAAGAGTAAAATGACCTTAAATATCCAAATATGCTATTTTATAACTGTCATTGAACAGCGGACCCAATTTTGGTTTTACCGTGTCAACTTTTTGAACCCGATCTAGAAGATAAGAGAACTCCTGGATCAAATATGGGGATAAATTCGTCTTCGTGGAGAACTGTTTTTACGGAACTAACCCGTATTTGCGTTACATGGAGAGGAAAACCACAAGAACTTCCCACGGTTAGCCTGATGGCAAGGGGACTCTAACCCATGATCCGGTTACCACTGAGGATATTTTACGTTAGCACTGCGGTTGGTACGAGCCGGGTGCGGAATCAGTATCGACCAGCCATTACTGGGATTCAAACCCGGTTCACCTCATTGGAAGGCGAACGCTCTATCCCCTGAGCTACCATGGCACAAGTATGCTGATATTAATGCTTTCATATGTATTCTCATGTGCATATTATAATTATTTTGTGGAGACTTTAGTTTGCATAAAATTTTGTATCACGTGTGTTTAAGATATTTTTCTCCACCCTCTTTAGTACATTTATCAAAAACAATTTGTATGTTATCTAAAATTTGAAATTATTGATCTCATGTTTGATTCTTAATTTTCATGAGCTCTGAAAATTAAGAATTTTTATACTTGTACATTTATCAGCTACGTTTATATAAATTTGTTAAATGCTGTTTTTAGTTCTTGAATCTTTTGAAGGATAATTATTTGAACAAAATTAAAATTTCAAATCTGATGAAATGTTTAACTACATAAAATAAGGACAATTAAGTTAAGAGTACATACAAAATTAAAAGTCTCACATAAAATAAATTTGACTTCAGCGGCAGACTAAAAACTTAAGGTGCTTTTGAGGTTTGTTTGTGATTGCTTTAAGGTTTATTTGAAATTTACTTAAAAAATAATTTTAAAAAGAAATCAACCTTCCAAGGTGTATGAAGTTGTTTTATCAACACTAAAGGTTGTTTTGTGGTTATTAGAAATCTTCATTAGAACAACCAGTTTAGAGAGGTTGCTTTTGAGATTTATAAGATTTTTTTCTACACTTCGAGCTAGTATATTTGTGGTGGGAATAACTTCACCCGATTTAAACTAAACGTATTGCGGAGCTTTTTATGAGATTGATTTTGTGAAGCGTAAATAAAATTGAAATTGAGGTTTATTGATAAAGTTATTTTTGATACAATACGTAACCTCATTTTCGACCTCAAGAGTATTTTCTTTCACTTACTTAGCAACCCCGAAAACACCCAATTTTTGCATTTTATACAGCATTTTATAATATTTTCTTCAAGGCCAGACCATGCGAAAATTTAAGGTGCTTCTGAAGTTTACTTGCGGTTGTTTTGAGGTTTATTTGAAATTAACTTAAAAAATAATCTTAAAAAAAATCAGCCTCCCAAGGGGTATGAAGTTGTTTTTATCCCCACTTAAGGTTGCTTTGTGGTTATTAGTAATCTACCTTAGAACAACCAGTTTAAAGAGGTAGCTTTTAAGGTGTATTGGAAATTTCCCTCACACTTAAGCATATTTGTGGTGTGAATTATTTAACCCCGATTTCAAATCATCTAAAACTATAACTGATCTAAAGCAATTATCCAGAACTATTGATCTTCTAAAATTATTAATCATCTAAAACTATTGCTGATCTATATATAAAGTTGATTTTATGAAGTGTAAATGAAGTTGAAATTGAGTTTTATTGCTGCTGTTTTAATGCAATACGTAACCTCATTTCCGAACTCCAGTGTATTTTTTACACCATAAAAACACCGTAATTTTTGTACGGCACCATTTAATTATTTTTCAATCTATAGTACCTTACGAATAAATATATTTTAGCTAATAAAGTAATATTTTGCAATACTTCCTCATAGCAATCGGATAGTGTTATCTTTTCTTAGAACAAAAATGTATTCTAACTACACAGAGTGCTATTCTCCACAACTCAGTAAATAAAATCTTTATCTATTTGAAATTCAATATTATATCAAAAGAACCGGTTTCCTTGACCGTTAATTATTTTGTTCTGATTAGTTTAGGTTAGGTTATGGCGAAAATGAATCTCCCCGAGTCATATAGTAAGTCATCAGTTCACATATCTTTCTTCTTTCTCTTTCGATGAGCAGTTTAATTATTTGTTTAGTTAACTCTTATTTCTATCTTTCTTTCAAGATAATCGGCTTTTCTTCAAAGAGAAATGTATGTTTATTTTTTTTTATTTGTTGAGTGTATATTTTAGAGAACTTTAAATCCATTTGATGTATATCTGGTTTATATATTTCTTTATCTTAACTACCAAAGAAGTATACATAATATCAGGCGTTGTTACTCAGAATATAAAATTTCATAGTAGTAATAATGTATTTAAAAATAATATAATTATGAAAACTGCAGATATTTCTAGCTATTCTCTGTTTTCTTCTTAACTAATTCTTAAAACTGGCGGACTGCTTTTGTTACAAAAATATATTAGATTTTACTTATATGTTTAATTTCATTTTCATGTTGTGTTTTTAATTTATTGTATCGAAAAATGGTTCTAAACAAGGGATGAATTGGTTTCTATGATTCCCAGTAGAAAAAGTAATTTTAAAGCTTGTACACTAGACTCTTGGAACTTGGAATTGGTTAAAAATACCCTGATTCAATCGAAAAACATTTATAGAGAAAATATTGCTAACATTGAAGCCACCTGCAATTAGAGTAAAAAATATGTAAAAAAATGCACTTATTTCTGTTTATCTCTGTTTTTCTTCTACTTCTTTTTAAACAAATGAAACAAATAACTTATAGAAATAAGGACAATCCACAAAACCCTACAAAATTTTAGGGGGGACCGGAAAGTAATGTCGTTTTGGAGCATTTGATATATGTTATCAAGATTTTATTTTTAATCAATTATGTATTCATCCTCGTTAGCAACATTTTTTCATGCCGGATCGAAAATGCATCGAAAGAACGAATTGGTTTTTAAGACTAACTAATATTTAATAGTCTGTAACGATCTGTCTCTTTGTACCATAAATTATTCATTTAGCATGATCTGTAGTACGAAATATTTAATTGCAGAAAATCAATAACATTACTACGCACTATTTTAATACAGTTTTATTATAATCATAGAATTTAATTCAACGTATACATTACAATACATTTCTTATTATACATTATGTAATAGTAATATACTATATTATAAATTATTATATTTTCATTTATCTTTTATAAGAATATATATTTTTTTTAAAGTTTTTCATAGATTTCAAATTTGGTAAAATGTTAGGTGAGCCAGTTGAGACCAAACCATACCAATTTCAAAGAGAATTACATTCTCAAGATAACGAAATCAAATTAAAACTAGCCGATTTTTTTTTTCGGAGGAAAGTTTCCCACGATATAGTAGAATACAAATTAAATTACAATTGTATCCAGAAATATTTTTCAAATTGCAAAAGGTTAAACACATAATCGTATGATTATTATGTATTTAAGTATATGATTAATTTATTTACATGAATTGGGGAACAAAGTCGCCTCAATTTAAACTTATAAATTCAACAATTAAGTTGAAACGGTTAATAATTTTTACTGCATTCTCCCTATCCTATGCATAAAGTATGCTTTTCTTTGAGAAAACTAATTTCAACTAATAAATCAATGAGCATTTTCTTTGCTTATTTGTACATGACAAGCAAAATAACTCTCTTTCAAAGATAGAAAAAGACGAAAACCTATATTTTTTTTTTCTGAATCAATAACATATTCAAATTTCCGTTTTGCAGCCGAATAGCTTCAAAAATCTCACTAATTGAATTATAATGCTTAATGAGATCGATAAACGTAGAGCGATCATCAACAGCACTAAGTGAATCATCAATTTTCATTACCCTTTAGATTAAAACTTATAGGTTTATTATTCCAATTTATACAATTACTCCGCAATTTTCACAAAAACAGATGAATGCTGGATTTCAAAATAAAACGCAAAAATTGCCTTTTTCTCACTTGCACCTAACGCACAACCAGCAGGGAACTTTTTGGTACACCATGAAGTGGTATCCCTTCCCTTCAAAACGCATTATCGATAGCTATTTCCGATATCGATGTATCGATTGCTTTTACCGTATACCAAAACCGAGAGTGGGGGTGGTATGTAAATTATCGGACACTGATATGCTCCAGGACCTGGGATCAGACCATTACCTTGCAATCGTTACAAGCTTCTTTGCCAGTTCATTATGCAAATCATGGATTTTCGCCTCTCTTGAAAGTTTACATCTATATGCATTGGTGAATGCATGGATGTGTGTGTATATAGGTAAGGAGTGATGTGCAAAGCCTGCATGTGTAGGGGTGTCTAGATTAATGCTGTGTGGGAAAAATGGTGAAATTGGTATGCTGTCGCGGTTGGCTCTTCTAGAAAGGAATATTTTCTGTCGGTGAAGTTTTTCGTGGCTTTGAAAAGTTTTTGGAGAATAATTTTCAAATTCGGTAACCATTGAAAAACTTAATATCCGCAAGCAGGGATTTATTTTGACCCATTAAGGTCTCGCATTCATTTTTAGGGACGGCTCTAAAATGCATCATAAAATTAAAGGAATTGTTTTTTTCGACATGAACTCGAAATAAATTATTTTTATGCATTTAATTCTTTTAAATTTTATCCATGGCATCTAGTATGGCTGTTTCTCCCTAAAGTGTTCTTTTTTTTCGGGATTTTGCATCGAATCAGTTTTTTGTAATGTCAAAAAGAAAAAGATTTATTTACAATTAAAAAATATATTAGTTGGTTCAATACAGTATAAAACTTATTTTCGTTTTGATAATTTCACATAAATTCAGAAAGTTCTTTTAAAGTTTTATAAAATGTCTCTGAATTTCGCGAGTTTTTGTTTTATATAATACACATGGAAAAAAAATTCTGGTGAAATCACCGTACTGTAGGGTAATGAAATTTTTGGTGAAAAAAACAACATAATTCTGGTTATTAAAACCAAAATATGGGGTATTTGAACCATTCATTTGGAAATTTTTCTGTTTATATGGTAACGTTTTATGCGAAATTACGGTTTTTGTTATTATAGTTCCTATTACCACACGTTTATTTAGTAAAAAAATACTAATAAGTAAATGTAACCGAATAAATGGTTTTTATGCCATGCTCTAAAGTATCATGATAAATTTACAAGATTTTACAGTATTTACCAAGATTTTATAGCATGTTATAACACTCTATTTTATTGTTAATTTCGCCAAAATCAGAGACAAAGTGTTTCGGGAAAAATTACGGTGATCTAGAAACACGGTAAAATTTACCATATTCTTGTAATTTCGATCATACTTTTTTTTCTCAGTGTAAAAACTATTAAAAAAACAATTTTATGTAATTTTCCTGGTAATTTATGTTATTTAATATTCACTATATTATTAATTTTTTTTAAGTTGAGAAAAATTTAGTTTGCGCTCTGAGTTGAAACTGATGTATAAGTGTCACCATTGAAGATTTAATTCACATTTTTGTTTGAATTAGAAATATAGAATACTTATTGAATTTAGAAAGCAAGGATTATTTTACTTACGGTTTTAAACTTTCTCTTTAGTTTAGTGTACACCAAGTACTATAACTTCTTGCAGTGTTTCCTATTTGCAGCGACTAATTTCTCGCTTTTTTTCATCTTTCGAAACACAGAGTATCAATTATATAAAAAAATACTTTTTATACTTAAAATGTATTATTTGTTTAAATTTATAGTGTTTTGATGAAATTTTTAATTTTCCACCTTTATTTTTTTAAACAACTATTTAAGAATGGATAATATTACTGCTAATTTTCTTTAAGTAAGAATAAATTTGCAATAAATAAAATTCAAATCAGACTCTTTTTATCATTGTTATAGTGCTTATAATGAAAAATTTGCAAAGATTTTACAAATATGCAACTTTTATGACAAAATGCTTACTTTTATACTTTTGTATGCAACTTTATTTATTAATTTTTTATTAGGTTAAGACTTTCTCTTATTTCTCTAAAATTATTGAAAAAATAATTAAACTCCATCTTAATAATTGCTGATATTACAGGTATATTAATTAATTGATGTCATTTCTCAAACTATCCAAATGTTTTAGAAAAAAATTATTATTTATAATATTCTCACAAAAGCAAGAGATAATTTTTAATAGAATTGCTAAAAATAGATTTATAAGCTGTTACGACTTGCTACAAGAAACAACATAACAAGTCAACTTTAAGAAATATTGTGAATTCAACCCAAAATATAATATTCTTATAACTTTCCGTATAATAGAGTAGCTTATAAATATTCTTAACTAACTATTCAAGTTAAAATACATCATGAATCTAAATTAATCAATATATCGTCGAAATCCAAATGAAACGGAAAACCGACGCGATCTAAATTTACGACATGGAGCTTCCATTAGTTAGGCAATGTTTCCCTAATAAGATCCTTTTCATGCATATCTTCCCTACTGGTATAGATATAATCCTTTATCATTAACAACAATATCAGCAACTCCTGGATAAGGGACGGGTGTGTAAGACTGGCTCTAATTGTTGGAGGGGCTTAAGCAGGGAAAGATATCTAGGTTAGGTCACGGAACAGAGGATTAGGTTGGCATCAGCAATGGTAAAGCTTGGGAAAGGTGTTTATGTGAGTATCTCTCTCGAATAAGCATTATTTGAATGATTGATCACAAATAGGGAAAACGGTGTTTATGAGAGGGAAAATTATGATTCAACACCTCTTATGAGGTAATTATGACGAAATGTTGATTTTGGAATGAGAAATTCAAATACCAAGATATGTTTAATGACGCTGCATAATGATTCAATTACTGATGACTGATTGAGAATGAGAATTCAAAATATACATATTAAAAAAAAGTTCTTTTATTTGCGTAATGGTTTCTGATTTCTGGCGCTAAAGCCATATAAGCTGTGGTCAACTATGGTTTACCATAGTATTGCATGAATCATAGTTTTCATAGAACTATGATTTAAATTAAGAAAATATATCCAATGTCTTTAAAATCATTTGTTTAATAGTTGAGTTAGATTAATTTATGATTCAACACCACTTTTGAGAGAATTTTGACGAAATGTTGATTTGGAATGGGGAAATTTAAATACTAATATATGTTTAATAGTGCTGTATAATGATTCAATTACTGAGACTGATTGATAATAAGAATTTGAAATATTTTTATTTAGAAGAGTTCTTTTTAATTGTGTATTAGTTTGAGATTTTCGGCTCTAGAGTCATTAAAAGCTGTAGGTTAACTATAGTTTACCTTAAGTGTTTTATGAACCATAGTTTCTACAGAACTATGATTAAAATTAAGAAAAGATATATTATTTTGTTTTGAAGATTTTACGTTAAAAATTTAAGTTTGATTTAATATATTGAAACATATTTCTTTTAATTGTGTTAAAGTAGACTTCAATGCACTGGAAATTTTATCTCGATCTTTTAATAAACTTATTTTAATGGTAAAAAAAATTTAAAATTTGCGATAATATGTTATTTTAATCAGTGACACAGAGTGACCACCTTGGATAAGTTATGCCACCTAATTTGTCGCCTTAAAATAGACTTAAGCTTTATTCTAGCTCAAAAATACATCCTTGTGATTGAACATAGGTTCAACAATTTTTAAAATTTATAAAGTCCATACTTTTATAAAATTAAAGTAATGACTACAATGAGAAATGAGCTTAAAAATTTGTAAACAAATATTTGCATTTAAATTGTTTTCACCTTTTAAAATTTAACTTTAATTATAGCTAAAAATTGCAACTTTTGTAACTAAAATAAGTTCTCTCCATTAAATTATTAGCAATTTAAGGCATATATTTAGAATAAATTATTTACTAAACAAGCGGGCTTTATCCACGATATTTTAATTGACTTGCGCCAATTTCGGAACTCACGGATAATTTTTTCGCTCTACTTTTCTCACTGACAGAAATTTTTCTTTATTACAAAGTTTATTTTGTTAGCACTATATCAAATTTAATCATCATCGAGACATCTGTCTCAATCTCACTAATGAACGTTCAGAATACGCAATTAATCACTTAACCAATCACGCTGCAAGCATTCTATCTCAGAACAAGATGATTGGCTGTAGTATAAAACAGACATGTTGCCATTAGAAGTCGGATTAAAAAAATAATGGAAATTAAGAAGAAAAAAAAACATCGAAGGTAATATTTCAAACTTTTTTCAACGCTTTTTTTCCCATCTTATATCCCAAGAGATAACGTTTTTATAAATTTGTTTTTAACTTCAAATTTAATGATGTCTGTTCTTCAAAGGAAAAGAAAATCATTTTAGTTTTTTCCTACGTAACTCGATTTTAAGTGAAATTAATGAAAATAAAGGACAACAGGAAAACTTATAGGAAAAAAAGCGATTTAATGTAAAAGCATTTAATTGCTTTGAGTATCGCAGTATTTCAAAGAAGCAAGATCTTTTTGAAAGTCAAAATAAAGTATATTTTATTTAATTAGATTTTCGCCTCTTTTTTTTTATTCTTCGCTTTCGGTATTTGTCCTTAACTATATACGAGGAAATACTTCAGTAAGGTAATTGGAATTTGTATGATTAAACAGCTTCTTGAGTGGTGCATGCATCTGGTAATGATTAATTTTACTAATTTGGTTTTATTTTTTAATATAAAAATGTATGTAAATTTAAAAATTAAAGTATATTTTAATTAGTAAGTAAACATATTTACATGGCATATTTCAAAAATAAAATATATTAATTAAATTTCAAAATCATATGTATGAAAATGATATAAAAATATTAATAAATTGCATTAATTGTGTTGAAATAGCTAAGAATTAAATTATTATTTTGGTAATATGCAATTTTTGTTAATCGAAAATTAAAACAAAATAATTATTTTCAAAAGGAATGTAAAATACATATGCATATGTTAGAAATTTCTGGGAAACAATGGTTAAAAAAACAATTTATTTGTTATTTTACTATATTTGTGGTTATCAATGGCAATGAAAAGGCAGACTAACTAGCCAAGTAAGGGACACTCGAACCACAATGTAATAAACCGATTTTACCAGACTCCCTTAAAAATAATTTTCCGAGAAACTTATGACCGACTTAAAGCGCAACCAAGCAGTAAAATACACCGGAAAATCCTGGGCTAACATCCAAAACAGTAGGAAGAAATTTTGTCATAGTCCTCGTAAGAAGGCTGTGGCAAACTTCAGACTCTCAACAGGCCATGACTGCTTGGCAGAGCACCTCAACAGAATAGGTATCCTTCCATCTAGTGAGTGCCAAATCTGCAATTCGGGAACCTTGAACTCAGACCACTTGCCTGTATGCCCTTTACTGGACAAACAATCTCAAGAGAGGGGTGATCTCTGTAAACTTTACTAGGATGCCACAGATCACATGAACTCTCTGTAAAGACTACTCCTCATTCTTCTCTGTATATATTTTTTTACTTTATTTTATCTTTGCGTTATTCTTGTGTTTTCTTTGTTTGCTTTTGTAATTTTGTTCCTTTTTTCTCCCTGTTTATGTCCACTTAAAGCTGAACATTGTATGTGGATTAATATTTCCAATAAAGCCTTATGTAACAACATTTTACTATATTAAAAAATCGCATATTATCAAACAAAATAATTCTATACATAAGATTGCATTCAAACTGTTTACTGTGGGAAGAACAGTTTAATAACTGCTTTCACCTAATACGGTTCAGCAACAAGAATTTCACAGCACCAATCAAGTCCACCCAATTTAGCCACTTAGTACCTTGCAGCCATATTATATCCTAATGGGCTAATCTGTCAATCTCATGACCGGCAGAACGGGGGTTCGAGTCCTAGCGAGGACAGAAAATATTTTTTTCCATTTTCTTCTGATCATGAAGAATTTCCATTATCCTGCACTCCCCAATTAGCATCCTGCACTATCTAATATGCATTACTTAGCGAAAAATCTGTCTACAAGACCCAGTTAAATTTTTATTTTTACCGTACTAGTTGTAAATGTTTGAATTAACCGTATAGTTTTGTATTCATTATTTTACAACCATACTAGTTGTATACATATTTCGTTACTAAATAAACTTACTGTAAATAAAGAAATCATATTGCACTTTTGTTTTAGCTTATTTTCTAAATGTGATCTTTATTATCATTGAATAAATCATTCAGATAGGTAATTGACATAAAATAATTTTGTCAATTTTGGTGAGATTGCTTTGACACCTATAATAAATTGGATAAGTTATGTTGATTGAAGATATCTTAGCAACATGTAAAATTCGCGTGTGACAATTTTTTCATAAAGCTAATTCCGAGTAAGCGTTAACGTTTCCTGTATGTTTGAGTCAAAAATATACGTAATTTGTACTTTGGTGAAAGTGAAAATCACAGCTCAGCTCACAAGCATACGAAGCTCCTTGTGTATATTTCGATAATTTATTTCCGAATTATATAAAATAAATTGTATTTAGTAAAAACCTTTCCTCGAACATGAGACATATCTATAATTAACAGAGTTCAACTATGATATTTATTTTATCTACAACTGTCTGTCAAAGCTGGAAAAGTATAATGTATGTTGTAAATTGTAAAATAAACTATAGATTTAATCTTGCAAAAAGGAGTATTTTTTCCAGTTCTAAAACGTAATTTGAAAGTAAATAGTGTCAACTGCTACGATGCATTTTAGATTAATAATTAGATTAATAATTTTAGATTATTAAAAAAATATTTGCGTTTGCTCATTTTCTCAATCTAAAACACTGGATTAATCATTTGCTTGACTGTTTCAATTGATATGAATGTTTTACAATCTTGTATTCTTCTTATTTAATTGAAATGAAAAGCTTCACAATGTTTCTAAAAAAATTAATAAGTATCGTGTTAATATTAATTTCAGAAATGGTAAACTTAATAACTTGAAATTTGAGAAATTCGCTACTAAGGGCAACTAAAAACAATAAAACAAAAGTTGAAAAAAAATTGGTGAAAAAAAATTAAGCACGTTTTAAACGATGTTCCATTTTTGGAGCATTAGCGTTCGTGTTGAGTTCCATTTTTAGTAAATTACGTTGCAAGCAGGATAAATCTTTGCAGATTAAATTAATTTTTAAAATTCACTAAAAAATCAAATAACTCTGGAAACGAAACAAAACTAATTGCAAAACATTTTTCCATAATTTAAATTTTGTATGTATGAAATGTATGAAAAACAATGCTATTTGGTTTTTAATTGCTCATTAAATTCAATCTCAAAATCCATATTCGATTTTTAGAACATTTGCATATAAGCAGTAAGGAATATATTTTTTTTATCTCGAGCACATTAAAACTAATTAAGAAATAATTATAATTAAATAAATTTGCATGTTATAACTAATTAAATTAGCACATTTATAGCAATATTTTTTTTAAACATTTTAATTTCTATTCACAGGACAGGACGTATTTTAAAAAAAAAATATTTTCTTTCTCCTCTTAAATACAGCACAGTACATCCTTTACTTATTTGGCTGTCTTGTTTAATTTTCTCAAAATAAACTTTTAACAAATCTAGTCTTTTAATTAGTCAATCAGGCAGACGAAAATTACTTGAAATCGAATCTTTTAAGCATTTCGTTTCCTTTTCGGCGACCCAGATTGCGACACGTCTTTCACTTGACACCCTCTTTACTTCCAAATAATGTGACATACTGAGGAAACAGTAAATTCCGAAACTTAATTAAACTCGGAGGAGTTTTGACATTTGTCGGAAGAATGTGCCCGATCGGCCACACAAGACTTCTGATGACAACCCTTCATGTGGCCCTTTCAAACTTTCATCCATTTAAGAGGCGCACAAAGATTTAAATGTAGTCTTGATTATACATCGTTGAAAAATGTTCGATTATTTTGACTCGCGTGTGGATTTGGAGCTTCATATTTTGTTGATTTTGTTAACCGTACGTAAACTAAATCAACTAAAACTTGACTTAAAATATTTTGAATGAATAAGATATTGTTTTTCATTTTTGAAGAAAACATTTAATTTTTTTCCTTAAAAAATTGCACTAGTTATTTTGATTTTAAAATTAATTTATTATTACTTAACTTTATTCAAATATTCAGGCTTATAAGTTATATACAAAGAATGACTTACAAACTTGCAAAAACATATTAAATCGTAAGAAAAAATTTTGTCGAAAAATATTTGTTTTTTTTTTTTTTTTTTTGTAGAATTCTTTTAAGAAATAGTACAGAATCAGTTATATTTATTTTGACATAATTTTTGTTATATCATTATTATTCATGCTGAGAAAAAAAGTATGGTTAAAGCTAGTAGAATATGGTAACATTTACCGCGTTTCTAACTCTTAGGAAACACCAATAAATTGAGAAATTTTTACCGAAGCACTTATGTAATAATTTTGGCAAAATTAATACGAAAATATGGATTTGCAATGTAACATACGATAAAATTTGGTAAATGTGGCAACATTTAGTATTTTCACTATGATACCTTAAAGCATGGCACAAAAAATATTTATTTGATTAAATTTGCTTTTTTGTTTAGTTTTGTTTCCTAAATATGTGGTAGTAAAAACAGAAGTTTTGAAAACTAAAATTACCGGTAAGCCGTTGCTATATGAACGGAACATTTACCAAATGAATGGTTTAGGTACGAATATGGTTTATGAACGGAAAATTTAACAAATGAGTGGTATTTTTATTTATTTTAGTTTAATTTACCAGAAATATTAATTTTTTTAGAAATGCCATTATCATGGAGTGCAGTAATTTTACCAGAATAATTTTCCCCGTGTAACTTTATTTATTTTTTAATTTATTAAGATTCGTGTGCAGGATTGTGCGCTCAATACAAATACCATTTTATGAAAGTTTATTCAGTTGGAAAAGAAAACGAAAAAAATTAAGGAAGGGCAGTATTAAAATAAATCCAGAGTTGCGGTGGGATTCGAACTCGCTATCTACCATTCCACTGTAGAAACAAGTAATGAATTTACAGTATTTAAACACTGATCTACTTACCATTGTAATTTTGAAACCATTCAGATTAAAAAAGATGTATCTTAATTAAGCATTTTCTTAGGATCAATGTAGGTAATATTAACATTTAATTGCATTACATGAGAAAATGACGAATACTCCTCAAATTTAACCCAATACTTTTAAAACAATAAATCCAATATAAATTCTTACAAGTGATAATAATCGCATTATCATATTAGGTTAACGCTATACACAAAGTAAATATCTTTGCTGATGTTCAAAACCTGTAGCAGGTTTTCAAGTTTATTTAAAAACTAGTTTGAAAAGAGTAAATTTACATGTCTACTTAACATCTTTTTAATTATATATGAAAACGTGCAAAACTGAATGTTGAAAAAAATTATATATATCTTGAGGTATCTATAAAATTGGTGATTAAAACGAATTATTTCAACAGCAAGGTAAAGTGGGAAATTAATATGGTAACTATTTTCGTTTTAAGTGTTTTATTGTCACAAATTTACAAATGCATTATGAAAAAAAGTATAATATTAATGATAGCACTGTGCCGACCAGGTGGCCGAGTGGCTAGCGTGCCTGACTGGGGTGCCGATGGTTGCAGGTTCGAATCACGCTCAGGGCATGGATGTTTCTCTCGCTCTGTGTTCTATGTCCTTTCTCCTTTGAGTGATTGTGTGAATGTGACCCGCCCTATAAACGGGTTGGTGGTTGTGTGACGTGGGCGACGCTGCTCCACCGCCGTGGCTTCGCCAAAGGTGCCCACTGGGAAACGAGAAGAGAGTAGCAGTTCTGGCACTCCTGGCCAATGAGACAATACATCCCATGTGCCCACCATTGAAAAAAAATGATAGCACTGTAGCTAATTTTTATGACCTTTGGTTAAGAAGTAAAATTTCTTTACACGAACGTGCGAACATGATTCTCATCAAGAATTTGATTTATTGAAATGTAATATCCTTTTAATTTTAAAACTACAAAAGTTTGTGATTTTTCGCCTATATACACTGCACAAAACAATTAAGGGATATTGAGGTTGTGAGTTGATTTCGCACCTGGAGAATTGTCTGAATGATTGATTGATACTTTTTCGACTGACGTAATAAGCTATATGAGATAAAAGCATTTGTTTGACATAAAAAAATGCTGTTTATTGAGCATTTGGGTACGAAAGGAAAAAATAACACTATTTGTGCATATGAGACAAAAAAGGGGTTTCCTTAAAAGAAAATCGTTGTTAGTAGGAGGTATGGTTTAGTAGGAGGTACGGTCAACAACGTTGACCACGTTTGAGACATTGAGTCAATGAGGTAATTAATAAGGGGATGTGGTATTCTGTTCCACACCTCCATATGAGCTCTTTCCAGTTCTTGGAGAGTTTCTGAGGATGGTAGGCGTTCAGTAATTTGTCTACCTAAAATGTCCCAAACATGCACGATTGGGTTCATATGGTTTTACTCATATTTTAAAAGGAAGTTGCGTTTTAAAATTTCATATCCATATCATCCTTACGCACATAAATATTTGAATTAATGATATTAAAAAGGGTTATTAGTGCGAAAATTGAAAAACTTAAAAACTGCTTAGTATGAAAATTTGTAAGACTCGATTTGATAGCCTCTCTTAAAAGGACTCTCTTTAAAATTAAAAAAAAATAACATTAATTACACATAATAATATTAAAATAACATTTAAAAAAAATAACATTAACATAAGTGGTTAGATTCGTATAAACCAATATAAAATAAACGATAGATATCATAAAATTCTAAAACCAAAACACTTAAAATATACCAATGCAAATTTTTTTTCTTAAAATAAAACTTTTAGTTTTAAATTTTCTAATCTACTCTTATAACTACCTTATTTATCAAATTTTAAATGTTCACAAGATTGATAACCTACTAGTTTCTATTTTTATTGCAGTTCATTACAATTCCAAAACCTAATTTCAAAAGCAATTGTACGAAGCTCAAGTAAAAGGGGTGTAAAAAATCATGAACAAGTAGTACTTTTTTGCCACATCTTTGGACCTAAGCAACCCCTGGATTTATTCAGTAAAGAGGTATTAATGGTATCAATTTTTTCATGAAAAAATATAGTCTTCTTTACAGAATAATATTTTTTCTCTTACGCCAGGATCTATTTTTTTATACTTCTTTTGATTGATGCGTTAGCCAGCTGGGTTGGACGTAGTTCTACCGAGGATTTCTACTCCAGAGCTCTATTTACATTTTTTTTTAGATTTTTGCTAGTTTAGTTTTTTTTTCATTAGAAATGTGGTAAGATTTTTTTTTACTTACTTTCTCAGAAATTGCTGTCTATTGATTGCATTCATATTGGACAAAGAATCGAATTTGTCACTAATTACATCCATGTTCTTTTTTACATCTTTTTTATTGGTGTTTCCGCAATGTATTACATTTATTGTATTTAGATTGCGCAATATGGTTCTAATCGGCAGAGTAAATTCAATCTTTTATCTGTTGGAGATAATTAACATCCTTCTAAATGTTTCGGTTTGAATATTTTCAAATTTATTCTACCATTCGCTGTTTCGAAATAACTTATAAAATTGTTTTCAGAAATTGCTGCATATAGATACATTTTCGCCATTCGTGTTGTATTCATGTTGGTTAATTAATTGAATTTTCCACTGATTACATTGATGTTCTGCTTCCCCCAACATGCATACAATTATTGTACCTTATTTAAACAATACATTTCATAGTTGAAGTCTACATTAAAGCAACTATCTGTTGGTACTACTGATGGAATCTTCTTTGCTTTCGAATTAATTTTAAGATTTATTAGTTTTACTATTGAGCCAATCGGATTGTGTAGTGGTCAGGAAGCTGACCTCACATCAGAAAGGTTCTAGGTTCAAATCCCGGAAAGACATGTATGTTCTTTCCATCTCGGTACTATCTGTTCTTACTGTGGGGGCAACGTTGGCCCACCTAATATGGTGCCCCTGAAAGAGTGGCCAACATGTCTGCTCTACTGATACCCGAATGATGAGTGTCTATCGGGTGGACATTGGAGGAAAAAAAATTACTATTCATTAAAATAAATCAAACATAACAGATTAAGCTTGACATTGCTTCGCCAATAATGTCATTTTAAAAGAAATATCATGCCAAAATTGTCAGACTTATCTTTTATGCTCATTAGATACTATTATGTATAGGATTCATTGATTCATTTTCATACATTTTCCATCTAACAAGAGAGCCGCGCCAACTGTCCCTTATCAGATTTGATAAATTTGAGATTTTATTGTTCATAATTTAAAAGATTTGTACTATAAGTATATTAATTAAAACTAAAGCTTTTTAATTTTCTTTTATATCATATCATATTATATTATTTATAAATAGATCGATAGCTCACTTGGTTCCTAGTTTTACTTGAGCTTAAATATGTATTTTATTTTTATGCATGTTATAAATAATCTTATTTAGAGTACAAAATGCAATGATTGTACAAACTACATGTGAATTTCAAAACTATATGTAAATTTATTTAGATCACTTGATATTTTATAAAGTGTTACTAGATAATATATTTAATTTTTTTACTCATTTACTTTGCGTAATATAATTTATTTTGATTATTGATTATTTATTATTATATGATTCATTTCAAAATTCAATACTGTTGGTAGTCGGAAATTAGATGTTCTTTAGATTCATCACTATTTTTATGTTATTCAGAACTATTTGGTTATATGAGGATCAGGAACTGATTAGAGCTTGCATAAAACTTCAATTAATATGCACATACTTCACACAGTCGCAAAGTGATCGAAGTTTTGGTCACATAGGGAATTTAGTTAAGTAAACTATGTAAGAAAAACGATGATAAAAGGAGAAAGAAAATCTCAATCTTTCAGGTAAGACTGATTCTTCAATTTTTGATAAATATAAATTTTCACCTTCGTTGGCATAAAATATAACGCTGATATAAAACATCTTTGAAAGGTTAAATAACACTATGCACTATTAATCAAAAACTAGACCTACTAAGTACAGGTAAATAATTTTTGTTCCTTCTTATTCACGTATGTCAAATCTTGAAGATGGGCGCCTATATTTGAGCGCTCGGAGCTTGAGTGTATGTTTTTGAAGCGAATGAAGTTTTTAATCAAGTTATACTAAGGTTTAAGAATGCCATGCATTATCGTAGATAAAAAAAGTTTTGGTGAGAATGGCTTTCATAAATACATATTTTATCTTCACACACTTTCAATTGCTTCGAACATTTAGTTCATTGCTAACTTCAATAATCTTACTTTTATTTTAAACTGCAACTACTTTTGTTTAGTGACAGGTGTCTAAAATTACGAGTCGTATGCATTCCATTAAGTGAATAAAAATAATATATATACATTTCCGAGTTGCAAAATAAAATTAGACTAGAGGATTTAAAATAAGCTATAGAAATCCTTCAAATAAAGCATTATATCTTTAATAAAATCTACTTTTTTCGAGCAATTATTCAGCGTCATTTTGCTTTATTGCTCTTACTGATCATTAAATAGCATATTAGCAGCAAGTGTTAAACATCCACACCTTCTGGTAGACTAGTTCAGCCAAATATCATGCGGACGATCAAACTCGGCATCTACGGTAGATATATTTAATGTCAGCGCATCCTACCTTTTATCGAAACGTTTAATCTGATGGGAGGATAGCGTTTAGAATAAGTTATTAAAATGGATTTTCCATTATCCCTCTTCTCTACTCTTGTACAAAAGCAGGTGCGTCCATTGTTTACGGTCCTATTATCCTGCAATTCTCATACTTCTGTTTATGAATCAAATAGTATGCTCCAAAACTCCCATTTGAAAGATCTACAGCAGGAGGCACCGAATAGCTGTTTAAGTTATAGTTGATTATGGTTTAATATGCTCCAAATTTATGATGGTTTTAAAGGCGTGTCTCGGGGAAAGAATAATTTAAAGAAAATAAAATTTATCGGGTAAACATGAGGATAAGTTTAGTTACTATTAATTATAGATTATATCAGTCAACAATTTAGTTTGTAAACATGAAATGAAAGTTATTTATTTGAGATTTACATTTAATGATTTTGAGCTAGAATTTTAATGCTACTTAATGATACTGAAAAGAAAACTTATAAAAGCTAAGATTTTGTGATTTAATTGTATTTCTAGAATGCTATGAATTAATGATTATGTTTTAAAATATGTTAGATTTAAATATAATTAGAGAAATAATCTTTAATTTATGCATAAGTTTTAAATTTTACCTTGCGTACTGAAATAAAAATACTTTTATTGTTTCTTTGATGTTGTATATTAAATCCTCAAAAAGTGTGTTAGGAAGCCGGCAACTTTCATAACTATTTAACCAAAGTTTTAGGTATACACTGAAAAATGTTTTGGTATATAGTTGCCACTATTTTTGCTATTGAAGTAAATTAAATATTTTTGCAGTCATGTAATCACAGTTCTTATTAATTTTTTAGTGCTTTAATTTTTTTACTTATTTGTTCTTTTTTTTATTTACTGACAACTTGTATTTTCATGTTCATTAGAATCAATTAATGGTGTCATTGCAAAAACATTTCGTTTGAAAGACAAGCACATTTTTAATAATATAATCGCACTAATTATTTCAAACAATTGTTATTTTGCACGATAACTGCAGATATGTACTTAAAAGTGTATTTAATTTACCTCAGCACCACAAATGGTGGCAACTATACACCATTTGAATTCCATTAAATGTAGAGTTGAGAGGTTCAGAAGCTTTGTATCGATTGTTCTGCTCCAAACCTAAAATACCTTACTAGAACTAGTTAAGCAGCGACAAAGAGTGTTAGAAACTAACCATGACGTAAAAATTAAATTAGACAAAATATGATTTCACAGGCAAACACTCCGAGAGGGCTCTATTAGAAAGTAGTCCATTAAAACTAAAATAACTGGCAGCAATTTTTTAAAAACTCAATGGAAAACTCGCCGCTTTATCTTTCCATTCTTTTTAAAGAACGTGTGTTGGAGAGTCTCAGGGATATCAGAGGAAAAGAATATTAAATTAGAGTCGTAGAACAAGTTTTATAATCTTTACTAACAGATTTTTTGCCCTCGTAACTTTGATCATTTTATTGGCCATGAGTTTTAATGCAGTATAATATGTAGTTCGACTCTTAGAAAGTGAAGATCTTATTATAGATCAAAAGTCATTCATAGTAGCCCTTTTTTGCGCACTGAACATTTTAATATGACATAAAATATATTTCACGACAATACGACTTCAAGTAACATATGGAATACACGCTAGTCAATTGAGAAAAATTAATTTATGCAAATTAGCGTCTTTGACAGTCCAGAAATAATAGCAAAATCATGCCCAGATTGCGTGGTGGAGTAGGAATTTTTATCTCTATAAAGGGCAGTGTATACAAGTTCATCATTCATTCGAAAACTTATGCTGTTAGGTGTTTAACCAATGTAGCGCCGCTGGTTGCTGCACTTATTTCTGGGAAATTAAAGGTGGTATTGCAATAATTAAGTACAAAATATCAGAAATACATCATTTAAGTATTTATGATCGTGAACGAGCAGAGGTATGACTAGAAGCTAGTTAAAGTGTCACCACTGTCGCCTCAGTAATGGGAGTGTCAAAAAGTGTCATCTCGAGATTAAAAAAGACCATTGAAAATGGAAATGCGATGCGAAATCATGCCGGTCGTCGTGGTAGAAACACCACATCTCAAGAGGATCGATATGTATTAGTGTTAGTGTGGAGGTGTGGAGAAAGGGGAACACATTATGCGCAAGAGTATGTTCATGAACGCGATCGGTGTGACTCAGGCGAGTTGGTATGGGCAGACATTATGCATAATAGCGGAACACCACTTCACATCTTTCAGAAAGGTAGCCACTACATTCCAGTGGTATTGCAGAGAAATTATTCTGGATTATGTTCGTCTTTTTAGGGCTGTGGTAGGTCCAGAATGTCTGCTTATAAACGACTATGATCTCTGGTATCGAACATACTAGAAAGTGAAAACATTGTCCCTTGGTAAAGGCCTGCGTAATTGCCGGACCTGAATCCTGTAGAGCCTGCCAGGAATGCCCTCGGTTGCATTTCACAAGAAACACGCCTTTCCCAAACTTTTTAAGAGACGATAACCGCCTTGAGGGAGGAGTGGGACAATATCCCCCAAAGACATCCCGATAATTTAGTGGACAACATATATAACAGGTGCAAAACATGCATCAGTGTCTGAGGTAATCATACAATTTATTGAGATATTCAAAACTCTTTCATTCTGACAAGAAGATCCATTTTTCATGTCTATTTAGAATTGATGAGACCATTTTTTGATGAGACAATATTTGTACCATTTTGCATCTTAATAAATGCACTTTTTCTCCACTAAATATATACTAATTTTTATTTCGTCAATCACTGTCTATTATTAATTATTCTGAAAAATGTAACCGTTTCTAAGCAATTGTCAAGCATTGTAATATTCATGTCATAACAAAAGGCATGAATTTCTCTAATTTTGATTCATAACATATTATCTTTTAATATTTATTTAGCATCTAAATGAGGATAGCAAAATATAAAAATAAATAAATAATAAATACTAATAAATCTTATTTCAGTGAGAAAATGTTATTTAAGATTTATCTCTATAAGGTTTACAAACTTTCCCTCTCAAAACAGAATTTTGAAATAAGGTTAAAAATTTGAAAACAAATATTTACAGTTAAATTGTCGTGCTCGCAGCTTAAAATTTAGCTTTAATTGTAGTGTTTTCCCCATAATTGCGGGGTTTCTAGTCCCTTTATTGAATAATTTTCTCCGCACATGTCAGAAAGTTTGAGCTCGACTGGAAACTTGGTATAATTACATCATTAATTTGAGGAAATGATTTTAATATTTAAAAATGATACAATCGCTTAGATGCACGTAACTGAACATAGTTGGACAAAAAAACGTTTCAGTTTGCTTTGTTGCGCTTTATTAGGAAAAAGAGCAATTATTTTTATCTCATTTTGGAACCGTTTCTGACGTAAAATACAATTTGAAAGTTGTCGATTGCTGAAATAAAATTGTTATTTGTGAGTTAAATATCACGTAATTTAAATAATGAAATTTATAAGAAAAAAAGGAATTTGTGATTTAATAGAAGAATATAAAAATTGGTGAATGTGATATTTTTCATACATTTAAAAGAATTAAATTAGATGTTTTACTTAATAAAAAAAGATCCGAAAAAGAACATGATGTATCGAGAAAATAGATGTAAAAATAATAAAAAGTAAATTAAATTTAATAAATTTATATTGTTAAATACATAGAGCTGATAAAGCTTCAATAGAAAAATTGAGTAAATTTTTTCAAGATAACAATCAAATCGAAGATTGTTATTTTATTGATGGAAATTGTGAAACTTATTAACCAGAAAAATGCGGAATAACAATTTGATATAGAAATATCACTTTTGGAATTGTTACTTTCTTCCATGCTCTTTTATGTAGCACAAAATAATTTGTCATGAATATTTAAACTAATGCTGCTCTCAAATTCTTATACAACGTTTCACTGGTAAAAATAAAAAAAACAGAAATCACGCTATTTTATGTGTATTAAACTTTTTAAAAAAATTACAAATTAAGTGTTTTGAACTCATATTAGTTTTGATATTTTAAATTTAAAATTTATTGGAATCTAAGTAAAACAACGTAAGTGTTCAGAAAGAAATTTCGATTAAATTTTAAATTTTTCAATTGTAATTATTACTATGGATCAAAAAGTAAAAATAATTAAAATAATTTTGAAATTTTTTTCTGACCATTTCTCAGTTTTCATTTTTTTTTAATTTTTTTTTTCTTTTTAAATTACGTTTCCCTCTTTGATTTATTATTTTTTTTTTGCCTGAAAAAGTTTGACATAGCAATTAAAAATTTAAATTTTTGAAAAGCTTGTTACGTTGTTTAAAATAAAAATTTTGCTCAACAATTGAATGTGTCATGGGAAAAAATAAAGGTCTTTTGCCACCTTGATAAATAAAAAAAAATCCTCAAGCATTTTTTATTCAGAAACTCAACAAATGCATCAAAAAAGTTCAGCAGTGACAAAATTAAACAATACGTATTTATTTATCCTTGCCTAGTTAAGCTAAAATGTAAAATAATTTTAAAAGCTAATAAATACATGCGCTGACGACTCGCAAAAACGGAGTTTCTTCAACTTTTTATTTACAAGAAAAAAAAAGCTTTCAGTAAAAAGTAATTTTTTTTCACGCACACAAAATAGCTTCTCAGATTTTATTTGCGACCAACTTTTGAGAGCCTTTTTATGACTTGCTTTCTTTAAACTTGCTTTAGACATTTTTTTCCCTACGGTGAGAGAATATATTCCCTTTCTTTGATTTCTTTTCCCTTTTCAACTCTAATTCAGCGTTTCTTGATTTTATAGGACACCGCAAGACTCTTTCGGGATTTTTTTCATCTCTCTTCTGCGTGTTCCTTTTGGCAGAGAAGCTTCTGGAAGATTCTGAAGAAGTTCAGAAGTGGAGATAAGATGACACGAAGTTGTCAATGAAATTCCAACTCAGATCGTGAGAGAAGCAATCAGAAAGGGCTGAAGGTATATAAAAAAAGGGGGAGAAAAAGAGTTAGAATTTATGGATTGATCCCACAAAAGGATTTGGTAAGAGGTAAAAAAAAATCAGAAATTTCTTTTGTCACGTTTGGTACTTTGTATTTTTCTTTTTAAATACGACGGTCAAGAGCTTTTTTAGAAAGCTCTTTAGAGCTCAACCTTTCTTGAATAATAGAAATTTATTGGAATAAAATAACTTTGTATTCATGCTTGACAGAAAAAGACTGAAAGCATTTGGCATCTAAAATCTACAGCAATAAAAAAAATTCAAGTAGTATTTTTGTTTGTTCTGGCGTGCTTTATTGGATTATAGGCTTGCATTGAAAAATTTTCCATAGCTTTGCATTGTCTTAAATTTCTAGAAAATATAAAATATTTTAAAATGTTTGATTATTTAAACAAAAAGAAGATTTTTCCTTTAATTTCTGTTTTTGCTTTATCTTTGGATTCAATTTAATTAGACATGAAGGATTATACCATGAAAATAGAGTAGATTTTAATATGGATTTCAATATTCCAAAACCAAGTTAGAGAAGATGCTCTGTTATGATGCAATAAGTGAAGATAAATAGAAGCAAATTCGCCAATGAAGTTACAACAAAGATCGTGAGAAGCAATCAGAATACAATAAGTTAATAAAAATAAATCTTAGAATTTATAAATTATACTCACAAGTAATATGGTAAGAGGTAAAAACTATCAAAAAATTCCATTTTGTGTTTGTTATTCTATATTGTCTTTTAAATCACGATGATCAAAAGCATTTTTGGAAAGTTTTTTTGAGTTCAACTTTTCTTGAATAGTAGAAATTCTTTCGAATAAAAAAATTGCAATTATACTTGGAGAAGGAATATAAAAGACATTTAGTATTATTACCATGTACTACTACTTGTAATTTTTTAGCATTAAATTGTACTATTGAGTTAAGAGAAAAAAGAAACGAAAATATTTAAGTTGTATTTTATTTGTCGTGATCGACTTTATTGAATTGCTCTCTTACGATTACAAAACCTCCTTAGTTTTGTATTAATTACTGGATTACTAAGGAAGTAAGCCATACTAAAAATTCTCATGATTATATATCTTAACAAACTACACTTAAATTCTTGATTTCAATCTATTTTCAATGGAGTGAGAACACTATTTCTTGTTTCGTAGAAACAACTACCAATTTTCTCTCATGAAAATGAGGGAGTCATGAACTTATACATTTTATGTAACGTACACTCTCAATTCATTACCGCAGCTATCTTTTAACAGTAGCAGTTTATATTAACGTAAAAATGACATTTGGCATATCCGATCGTACTTCAACCAAAGGTTCTACATTTTCCATCCAAATTCAATAATATAGTCGTAATAACAAATATTTTTCAGTATGAACTATGATATAGTTATATTTGCTTTTGCTGTAAGTAAAATTGTTCCAATATAACAAATCTGATTGTCCATTTGAAAAAGGGACAACATAAATTTTTGCCAGTTTGGTGTTTGATTAAACGTGGAAAAAATGGATACTTAACTTCACTGGTTTCGTTGAAAAATTTCACTTAGTTTCTTCCGATTATAAAATTATTCAGCAAAGTACTAACGTTTCATTCTTATGAAAATTCGGATGGTACGAAAGCTTCAAAAAAATAAATATGTCTATGCACCAACGTGGAGGACTACTATGTTTGGGATGTGACGTAGCAGGTGTCCACGTGGTGTACCCTGGGTCTGCTACAGCACTGCCACTTCTCTAGTGTCGATCATGCTGGAGAATAATGCCTAATGGCATAGGTGCTATTACAAATTATAGGTGCTACAATACAAACAATAGTTACTATTAGGACTGGGCTATAAATCGATGTATCGAGACATATCGATTTAACGCATATATCGGCAAGACGACACAGCGACTTTCATTCAAGGCGATGCATCAGAAATCTGATTTAAGCCGTCGAGTAAAGACAACGAGCGCAAAACGATATAGCGATAAAAGACACGCAAGGATATAAGAACGATATAGCGATATAAGACTCTTCTCTTACGTTCCGATGTCGACTCGCGCTGTGGAAAACGATGTTCGTTTCGTTATGTTGAAATGGCCTTGATTGGTGAGCTGTAGAATCAGAATCAGAGTTTTGAGAACACATATCGTTATATCGCATGTTCCTTTTCGCACCTCTTAGCTTTTTTTTTTCGTTGTCGCGACTTTTCTTGTAGATGATTTTCAGTGGGACTAACTTCGTGATCGCCGATGTTACCTTGTTCTGAAGGAATTATTGAAAAGAATATATAAAGAAGAGTTTCTTCATTAATTAGATAAGTTTTTTTTTAATAAACTTCTTTTCATTTTTAAATGTGAAAATTATCGGCAATCTAATTTAGGCTCCCATAAAGAATTGAATTCGTTAGGTTATTTTTTTACTTTCTTTTAATTTATTAAAAACCTTTTGGATGAAACTTCTAATAATTTAATGAGTTTTTATTACTGATTTTAAATTTATAAATCTTGTTTTTATTTTTAGAAATAAAGTTAAAAAACAAAATTTATTTTTGTCATTTGGATTTGAATTAACTTTGTTGATACAAAAAAATTTGAAAGGTTTGCGTATTTTATTCATTTTTTTAAAATCATTTAGCACTTCGTTTTATTAGAGAGAATAATAATTTTTCTTAAAAATATTCTTTTCATATTATTTGTTAATTAGCTAAACATATTATCGAATATCACATTTTTTTTTATTTTTAAGAAATTAAATCTTACTTTGTTTTTCGTTCATAATTCGGTCATTATTTAATTTAATTTAATTATTTATCTGAAATGATAAGGTCCCGCAGTGAACTGATCGTTAAGACACGGTTACCTGCAGATCACCGAAGTCAAGCATCACTGGCTGCGGTCAGTGTGCGGGTGAGTGACCACTTGGATCAGTCTGCGTAGGGACCGAGGGTGTGCGGTATTGGTCCTCGTTAAACTGTCCTACCGTAAAGTGCTTGACTTCGCGTGCAGATCGTCGAGCTACCGAAGCGGGAGTGCCAACCTCTCTGCAGAGGATCAAAATTGTGATGGCATGTCTTCGGATCATCCTCAGGGATGTTTCCCAGACCGTCGCCAATAGCCCATTGTGCAGCTCTAGTGTGACGTAAATGAACTATAATAGAACTATAATAACTGAAATGATAATAATAAAAAATAGTGTTTTAAAAGCGTTTCTTTTTCTAAAATTTATTTAGCACTTTGCTTTAAACATACAAGTAATTTTTAACGTTTCATTTATAAAATTGAACATTACGATCGAACTTAATAATTATGTAATTATTTATGCATAATAGTACAAGAAAATATTAATTTGTAAAAAATGCTTTAAAAAAAGTTTTAAATACTTTGTTTTACGCGTATTATGAATTTCTAAACAAACATTTCAATAAATATTTACTAAGTAAGATTTGTACATTGTAGTCAATTTATTTAATTTATCAATTTATACATTGTATTAATCAATTTGTACATTGTAGTCAATTTATTTCTTAAGCAAAACATATATATCTTCAAATTTATAAATTGATTTAAATCAATCTGAGTATGAAGTTCTGATAGAAATCTGACTTTCTGTGCCTTATAAGTAAATGAAATTCAAAAATACTATATCGCGATACATCGCTATATCGCGATGCAAAACTGACGATGCATCACGATATATAATTTCTAATATCGCCCAGTCCTAGTTACTATTATAAACAATAGCACCTATGCCCAATGGCATAAGTGCTATTGTTTGCAATAGTGTGGGTTATTTGCAAAATAGATAGATTCATAATATATCTATAGAAACTTCAATCTCAAATTTTTGAGTCTTCAGATTCAAAATGACTCGTAATACTGTATTGACACAGATGAGTTGTATGAGGGAATTCATGGCTGCAGGTTAAAATAAGAGTTGCTGCATTAAACTATACCACATTTTAGACCGGATAAGAAGTATAAAATTACGCAAATTTTGCACTTTTAAGTTCTTTAAATTATGCGTAGACAAGGATAAATAGCTTTACAAAGTTTAATCTATCACAGCAGTGAAAGTTATATAGAAATTTATGAGTTATGATTAAGAATAATTCATTTTTTGCAATGTTTAAGTTATTATGATAAAATTTCAAAATTTTGCCAAAATTATATTTTTTCCCATTATATAAAACTATTTATTGTTGATTTTATCAAAATCATTACCAAACCATTTCAGCAATAATTATCGAGCATTTTTTGTGTTTGCATAGAGACAGAAACACGATAAATTTTACCATATTCTGGTAGTTTTAACCCAGTTTTTTTTTCTCAGTGCCATACGTTTTTTAGACTACAATTTCTAGTTGATAACTACTTTATGAAACAGCTTGAATTCATCTTATTTAAAGATTATATTCACGCTTATAATTAGCTATGAAAGTATTTAATACCAAGCATGAAAATTCAGTAACTCATTGCTCATAATTTTTTAAAATAAAAATCTTCAATTTCATTTAATAGACGTTGCTTTTCTTTCAAATATTATTAATCATTCCGTCAGTAGTATTTCTTAACCATCCACTGATACTGCAAAGGAATGTAAAAAAATATTCTTCGAAACTATTGCTTCCCTTTCTCCATTTATTTTCCAAAAAGAAAAAAAATCTAATCATAAATTGATATCATAAAGTAGCGTAATAAATTTAAGCCAATGTAGAAACACAAACATATATCAATGATCAAAATACTCATTTTCCCCCTGAATTGACTACACTTCAACAAAAAGTATCATTTTTTAAAACTTATACTTGATAGAGTACGGATTTAACGTTTAGTAAAAGTAATCTGTTGAATTTATTCAATTCACATTCCAAAAACGATATATGCGCCTATTAATCTTTATTTGACGTGCACGACTACTGTTTAAACCAACACAAAATACATCAGTAGCTTTCTGTGTACTGACATGTCTTAGAAAATCTTTTTTGTTTCGCTATTTTGCAAGATGCAATGGCACGAGCCATTGTTGCACCTGTCAATGATTGCCAATAGCCCACGGGTGTAGATGAAAAATAAATTAAGCCAACCCCATAAAACATATAAAAAAATAATGCAGCTCATGAATTCCTTTTGTATGCAATCCTTTTTGGAAAACTCGCTTCTAATAGAGAGTCGCGTCAGGTCCTATTTAGAAATGATTGTGGTAGGAATTCTTAGCATACTCCATATCTTAATTGTGCCCGCGGCATTACGAGTATTATTGGGATTGGGTTAATCTTTGATTCAGTGGAGTTCTTTTGAGTAGGCTACTTGTATCAAGACATATCATAATAAAATTATTTTAGAAGGGATCATGTACAAATATTTAAGTTGAGTAGTATAAGTTGAAAAATTCTGTGTTATTTTGATTCCGAATCTGAATGAAATCAGTCTGTGGGCTATCTTAAAATAGATAACCATTATAATAGGTAAAATTATTATTTTGCGATCTGAATTTATACAACCTGAAACGAATAAATCTGCATAGCAAAGTAATATTTAGAAGGTATCTTTAAGTTTTGTTTTAGCATGAGTTTAGGTAAATTTATTCTGTTATCTGTATCAACGATATATATATATATATATATATATATATATATATATATATATATATATATATATATATATATATATATATATATATATATATATATATATATTATTATTATTATTATTATTATTATGATGGCTCTGAAGATAATATATTTGTGTCTTACATTAATGATAGGTAATAACTATGCTAGATCCAATTAAAGAATGAAACTGATTTTAGGAAATTAAGAAAAAGGCAAATAAATTAAGAAAACAACATTTAAAATAATAATAACTCAAAGTGAAAAAGCGCTAAAAGCAGCTAGAATCAAATTTGTCTTAATTACACAATTTAAAAAATTAGAAACTCTGGTCATGCAAAAAGGAATATTTTTTAAAGACATGCATGCTAGCAAAATCAGCACTTCATCAGGGGACACACTGTCTGCTAACACACAGGAGCTTCTCTGTCATCAGTGGTAATACCAAAAACTGACTGTTATTATTTTAAATGTTATTTTCTTAATTTGCATTTTCTTTAAGTGTTAAGCTTTTTCTTAAAGTGTTAATTTACTTGAAGGGTTAAGCAAATTAAGAAAATTTAAAAAAGGTAAAGTGAGAAAATAACATTAAATATAATAGTAACAGTCAGCTTTTGGTATTGTCACTGACGACAGAAAGGCTCCTGTGTGTTAGCAGACAGTGCGTCCCCTGATGAAGTGCTGATTTTGCTAACATACGCATTTTTAAAAATTCTTCTTTTTTTGCTTGATTTGTGTTTCTAACTTTCTAAAATTATGTTAGGTTATCACACACCTAGTTATAACCTATGCTTCATAACTATGGTCCCCATTATAGCAGAGCACTAAACAATAATGTATGTTTAAGATTGAAGTATTTAAGACTGACATTAAGATTAAGCTTGTATGTGTAAGACTGAAGACTTCAATACAAATTTAGATGCACCAATTCTTAAATAATTTTTATGCATTATTTTTATAAGGGACATTTTTATTTACTTACAAGCTCTTATTGTTTGGATAAATAAACAAACTATTTGAGTTTGAAACCATTGAGTGACATGAGTTTGGATAAACTCAGTTTTTGGCTGTGTATCCATATAACGTATGTTGTGTATAAACTAATTGAATATAAAAAATAAATTTAAAATAATTTAACACATTTGCATTTTAATTCATATTTCTGCTATTGCCTCATAACTATTCATTGTTATATCATGTCCATAACTATATCCTATAGTTAACTGACTGTGCTTAAAATTGAAGACTTGGTTCATGACTTTGATGTGTAGGAAAATTTTCAGAATGAAATCTTGTAAGTTGATTAGTGGTGGAATCTGGCTTGTTCCACTTCACCCGAAGAAAAATGTTCATTTTATGGAAAATAGAAAAAAAAATCGAAATTTAAATATTATTATTACTTGTGGATACCTATCATGGAAACGAGCATTTCGAATCTATTTAATACTGAATATTAAGTATTTGTATTTTTGCTTATTGATTCGGAAGATTCATATCTTTCAAAGTATCACCAAAATAGTCAAGTATTGCATGAAATTAAATTTAGGATATTATTAGGTTGCTAAAAAGGCTCTGCAACACTTACGAAAATTTCCACTCTTATGAATTTTAATTTTGTGTTGTTGCTTTTGGTGTTCTTAATTTAAATTTTCCTTAATAAACTCTAAATGACTTTGGATAAAAGTGAAGTTTGGTCTTTGAAATGAAGGCTTAAAAATAAAATTATATCTACATTTAATTTCATACCATATTAATTAATGTAATTATAACTACATTGAAAATAATAAAAAAATATATAAATACCCTGTATTTCAAATCTAAGTTCTATTTTGAAATACGAAATGGTAGCATCTCACTTGATAAAACAAACCTGACGATATAAATAGTCAACTATAGATAATGATTCTAAAGAATTAGTACTTGGAATTCATCTGTTATAAAACCCTACCTGCACTTAGACATTTATTCTAGTAAAGTACGATCCCTGACAGAGGTCAGTTAAAGATGGCGTGATAAGCTCAACCTGGCTCCTGACCTTCGATCTTATTGCACCCCCAAAACATGCCCCCCTTCAACTTGACGCACGTGCGGCCTCCATGACATAATCAATGTCTCTCCTCTCTTGCACGCGCCTTGATGATGCCGCTACAGAAATGAAAGAATAAAAAAGAAGAAACAGAAAAGAATAAAGAAAAGAAAAAATATCATTACGATTTTTTTTTCTTCTTCTTCTAAATATTGCTTGGCGTTAATTCCAAAGTTACATATGTCTCAACAGATATGAGAGATGTTTACTTGATTGGTCAAAGCTTATTATTGGCGAAAAATAAAGATTGGCGGGAAGGTGGTTAAGAGATGTCACAGTGTGAGGGGGAATGAAATAGATTCTCACTTGATAGTGTTGGGAATGACTGGGTGAATGTTGGCGAGGTATTTTGATGACATTACAGTCACCCAGCAGTGACGACAGCCGAGAGGTCAATAATTTTGCGTTTTACCTTCCCACTTTTTTTTAATGAAGGGAAGTACGCAGAAAAGGTGTGGAATTGAGTCTGATTATATGTGACAAATCAATGTGATGAAAATCGAATGGGATAGATTCATAGCTGAAGGACATATCTTAGCAAATTGAAAACAAGATAATTATTAATTTATTTTTATTGACATGGTTCTTTTAAATTGAAAGAAATACTCTTATGAAGTGGTGGATTTAATACAGGATTTCGTAACCAAAATTCCTCAGTATAAAAAGTAAACTTTTTTTTTTTACCTTTTGAAGGCGGGAGGATGAAATAAGGATCCGCTTTTTCTCGCTATCGCTTGACATCTCCCAAAAGTAATTCGAATTTAAATTTTTTTAATCTTCAGTCATAAGCCGAGGTTTTTTTAAGGAAATAGAGTGTTTACCTCTGGATGAGGTGACCGAGATTCGAATCCCAGCAGCGACTGGTTAACATGAATTCTGCTCCCGGCTTGCACCGACTACAGTGCTGACGTGAGATACCTTCAGTGGTTGACGGATCATGATTTAGAATCTCCTAGCTGTCGGACATACTGTGGAAAGTTTTTGTGATTTTACTCTCCATATAGCGCAAATGTGGGCTAGTTCCATCAAAACATATTGCTAGTTTGTCCTAAAGCTTGATCCAGGAGTTCCCATATTTTCTGGGTTGGGTTCAAAATTACAAGGCTCTGGAGTAGAACATTGATAGTTATAAACTGGAAATTGGGTCAGATGTTCAACGCCGTTAATAAAATAAAATAAAATCGTCAGTCATAATACTACGTGGTTGCAAAAGAAGCAAAATTTAGAGGCAATTAATCTTTCTTTTTGCATCGAAAGATTCGAAAAAGCCCGCAATGTGAACTATTTATTACTCTAAAATTTATTCGAAATTAAGAACAGAGTGAGACGTGTTATTTTTTGGACATAAATTAACTCAAACGTTACAACAGCGTCAATAATATTTTGATGTCAGATTATTTTTTTTAAAAAATCTCTAAAAAGTTCATATTATTTAATATTATATACAAACTTTCATATTATTTAATCCATCAATTTCTAAGTTTAGACAATAAGACGCATGCTTGGAAAAAAAAATTCAGGAAAATTGGTGATGACGTCAGCAACTTCACTTAATTTAGAGAGAAGAAAGAGAAAAATCTCATAAATACCTATGGTAAACCATATAAAAGCAAACAATCTAATTATCCACATACACAGTTAACTATAGGTAAAGAAATTTTGTTTTCAAGAATGTAGATGTAAGATTAATTTTAATTTTAAAAATTCGGAAAGTAAATCAGAAGAAACTAGTTCTTGTCGTTGTAATTAATCTTATCCAGACAAGTGCGATAAACTTCAAGAAAGGAATTTTCCTTTTTAGGTTTTTTCTCAGGTCCACATACATAAGTAAATTTTTTTTAGACCCTTACAGATCAATAATAAATCATGTATTTCCCATTTTGTTTATTTTATATATTTAGGTATATTTTATAGACTGCTGAAAAAGTTTTATCCGCTTTTAAACAACTTTAAAAATAAAATTACTGCTAAATTAAAATTTATTCCATATTAATTAATGCAACTATAACTACACTGAAAGCTATAAAAAAATATAATTGCACTGCATTTCAAATCTAATTTTTCTCCAGAAATAGGTAAGGTTCGTATTACACTTGATAAATCAAATCTGATATGATTTAAATAGTCAAATAAAAATTTTATTTGGAAAAGAACTTCCCCTATATTTATGCATAATACTCACTGATGCAGCGCTCTAAAAATGTGCAGTTAAAAAGGGATTTATGCTAGCATTATACGTTTAAAGAATTTTAATTAACAATTCTAAGAAAAAATGGTTTCAATTTTAACTTAGAAAAAAATATAGAGGACAATTTAAATAGTTCTCTTAAAATTTTTTCAACTACCTAATGCATGCATAAACTGTTCTTATCATTCAATTTTTAGGACATAATTAAAACAGAATATAAGATTTCTAAGAAGTAGAGTGTTTTAAAAATGTTATTCATGCAATACTCATCCTATGATTATAAAAAATAATCTACTATATAATTCTTTTGATTCTTGAACCAAGCCAGGCATGTAATTGTGGTTTTCGTAGTTCTGATTTTTGTGGGTATTCCTCCCCTTGCGGTTTCCTGCTTCTGCAAGCTTGTAAGCAAGTCTGAAAACGTAGAAAATAATATACCAGGTATACTATCGCATGCTTTTAGTTTTTGCGGTTGATTGTTTCAGTCATTTTCACACTTTAATAAAGGAAGTACATTTGCATCTACTTTTTATATGGAATGTTTGTCTTCTTTTTTGCATTTACTTTCATATTCTTTTATGCAGAAAGTCAAATCAATCATGAAATCGAAAGAAAAAAAAACAGAAAAAGATTGCTTGTTGCAGTAAAAATTACTACAACCTTACAAGGCATACTTTAAATGCCAGAGCTCATTTTAAAAATAGTAATCCATATATATATATATATATATATATATATATATATATATATATATATATATATATATATTATATATATATATATATATATATATATATATATATATATAGGGATAAAGCGCTCAATTTTCAAGGAGGTGACCTAGATCCGAATCCTAACCATGGTTGGTCGAAACGAATTATGCACCTGGATCGTACCAGTCGCAGTGACGCAAAATATTCTCAGTGGTAGATGGATCATGGGTTATAGTCTCCTCTTCTTCAGGCTAACTATGGAAGGTCCTCTTGATTTCCCTCTCCATATAGGAAAAAGTGGGTTAGCATAAGTCATCCACTACGGCAAACGTCGCCCAATATTTCATCCAGCAGTTCCCTTGTATTCTGGATTGGGTTCAAAATTACAAGACTACGAAGATGCACATGTTCGTAAACTCACAATTGGGTCGACTGTTCAATGGCGGTTATAATGAATAAAATAAAATGAGATTATTTATTTACATTTTAATTTGAAACATCAATTTTCTGAGATATTCACTTGTTGATAACGAACCACTGAGTTATATCTTTATATTTAGCTAAATATTTATTACTGATTTCACTTACCTAACTGTCAAGTGAAATATTAACTAAGTTAAAGTTTTACTCTGCGCAAATGCTTTATATATAAAATCTTAAAGAATTATTTTTATATGTATCTGAAGTAAATATTTATATCTAAATTTAATATTCAAAGTAATAGTTTATTTTCGTTGAAAACGATTATTTATAAACCTTTCATGGAGAAATTGGCCGTAATTCAATATCCCCTTTTCAAAAGACCAATTCTTTCAAATTTATAAAGGCTTAAGTAAAATCTTATTTTAAAGAAAAATAAATGGGCAATTTATCGTTAATAATAAATATATAACCAGTAAATATTTTGATAAATATGATATATATATATATATATATATATATATATATATATATATATATATATATACAACGAAATAAATAAACACATAAAACACGAGGAAAATTGAGAAAAACAATAAGTTTCATTTATTGCGCATAAGCTGCAAGTAAACAGAACTCATTAGTTAAGTTCAAAATGAAGATAAAACAAAGGAAAATTACAGACATATCAAAAAAGGGGGGGAAAGAAAAATAATAATAAAAAGAATTATGAAAAGATTATATCTTTTATTTTCCGGACTTTAAAAAAAAAATGTATCCTTTTTTCTTCTTTCAACAGTTGTTCGTTATTTTTCTTTAGTATTATTCCCCCCCCCCCCTTTTTTTGATATGTCTGTAATTTTCCTTTGTTTTATCTTCATTTTGAACTTATATATTATATATACACAATGTGAAATCTCTAGCAGCAACCACATCTATTTACGATCATTTTTGGGGAACTAGGAATTTTTTCCAAAGACTAAGTATTAAAAAAAAACCATTGGAAGAGACCATCAAAACCTCTTCCAGTGATCGGGAAAACCTCCGCACCCAACGCGGAAAAGGTAGGTCTATTAAGGAAGTACGAAAAATTATGAAAACGAAAAATATTAAGAAAACAAATTAGTAGATTCAAATGTATTCGAAATATTTGCGATTGTCTGTTTTAAGTGAGCTCTTTTTGACAAAATCTCATGTTGAAGTTGGAGTGCACTAAAGATGATGCTATCAATGATTTATTTTTTAAGTTAAAAAGTTAAATCAGATAAAAAAAAAACATTTTTGGGAGAAAAAAAAAAAACTCTTTATTTTTTTAAGCAACGTGATTTTTATGATATAAAATTAAATGCAACCTTTAACAGAAACATAATTGTTTATTTATTTAAAATAATTTTAACCTTCATAATTCGGAAATTTGTTTTTACGCTTAATTTTATCAGTAGGGGTAATTTTTATTGACACTAAATTTTATTCATCCAAGTAGCTTTTCTTCACCACGAAAATAACACTGAGTAAAATTATAATCACTTGCGAAAAATCAAGTACTTTCGCTTTTTGAAGTCTATGCCGGTAACCCCTAAGAACGACCAACCTCCATTAATGACCGTTTTTCAGATTCAACAGACAGAGAGTGGTTGCTCCCCAGAGGTTTCACTATATATATATGAATTCAAGGTAAATTTAATGATATGTGTTTTGAAGTCAGAAGTATGGCTATTCGCGTAATCAAGACGAATCTCTTTGCAATCGTGCTTAACTTATGCATGTTTGGTATTAATGTTAGTTCATTTTGTTTTCAGGATAATGAAGAATAAAAAATTATAAAATATGTTATTATACTTAATCATGATTTTTTTAAATACTATACATATATTTTGTATCTACATAGCCTATTTATTTTGGTAAGCTATATGATTAGGTTCTGGAAGATAATTAAGGGAGTTTGCTGTGCACTGTAAAAAATTAACTATCAAATTACAGTTTAAAGTATCGACACTTTGAGTGTCTCGTCCGCAAAATCTATCTCACTGTAAAATCTATATTAACCGTACAATATTATACTGTAGTTTTTACAGTCATATCTATTTAATTAGTGTGATTCAGTACATAACGATAATTATTACTGTAAAAACTACGATAGATCAGATTTTTTTAATTCCGTACTTTTCCGCCGGGATCTTTTTAGCCGGTACTTATCTGAAAATAAATTACAGAAAAATTTGATAATTTTAAAAATCGAATGAGACGAGAAATATTTTGTTAAGAAATTTTCGAAAACATCAAATAACGATGATTTCACAAGGATTAGTAATTTTATTACTTTTATTTAATGAAAGGCTCACAGTTTATCAAAAATGATCAAGATTATGATGATGAAAGGCTTTGCTGCTTCCTTCATTAGCCGTATCGGGTTGTATAGTGGAATGTATATATGTTCATTTAGGCCAATATTGAATGAATAAAACAATAACAGTTGAGTTTCCAGGAAATAATGTACAAATCGTTGAATGTGAATTTTAGGTTTTATTAATCATAACTTAAGATTTCGATAGTGGCCACTTCATCAATAAAATAAGAAATTCCTTAAAGGGATGAAATTAATAATACTCTCTATTGAGAGATCATAAAGCCAGAACAACATTTCTGACGGTTATAAAATAAAGACTGGGGAGGACCCCCAGAAGGGGTCCCAGTCTCACCAATTTAGAAATTCAAAATCAATATATTTATTCTCAACGGACAGAGCAAGAGTATGGGTAGGAGATCCAAAATTTGGCGATTTATCATAATATATCATAGCCAAAAACAAAGCCAACTAGCATATCCACATGGGTTAAAAAGAACACCTTGGCGATCACGAGTCGCCAACAAATTTATGTGAATTATTATAACCATGCAACCGAAACATTTAGCCGTTGGAAAATTAGAATAAAAAGTTATAAATAGATTTTTGTTTTCGATTAGAGGCGACAGTGAATTTATATGTCTGCATAATAATAAAATAAAAAGAAAGTATCCGTTACATTGATCTGGAAGAGAAGAAAGAAATATTTTATGTTCGTTTAAAAAGATTAAGTTTTTGATTTATTTTAAAAGTAATTCATCCATTAATAAAAATAAGCTTAAGTAATGAAGGATATATTTTAAAAGATAGAAAATAAGTTTTATAATGAAGAAAGCTTTGCTGCTTCCTTCATTAGGCGTATCGATGTATAGTGGAATGTATGAATGTTCATTTAGGCCAATATTGAATGAATAAAACAATAACAGTTGAGTTTCCAGGAAATAATGTACAAATCGTTGCATGTAAATTTAGGTTTTATTAATCATAACTTAAGATTTCGATAGTGGCCACTTCATCAATAAAATAAGAAATCCCTTAAAGGGATGAAATTAATAATACTCTCTATTGAGAGATCATAAAGGCAGAACAACATTTCTGACGGTTATAAAATAAAGACTGGGGAGGACCCTCAGAAGGGGTCCCAGTCTCACCAATTTAGAAATTCAAAATCAATATATTTATTCTCAACGGACAGAGAAAGAGTATGGGTAGGAGATCCAAAATTTGGCGATTTATCATAATATATCATAGCCAAAAACAAAGCCAACTAGCATATCCACATGGGTTTAAAAGAACACCTTGGCGATCACGAGTCGCCAACAAATTTATGTGAATTATTATAACCATGCAACCGAAACATTTAGCCGTTGGAAAATTAGAATAAAAAGTTATAAATAGATTTTTGTTTTCGATTAGAGGCGACAGTGAATTTATATGTCTGCATAATAATGAAATAAAAAGAAAGTATCCGTTACATTGATCTGGAAGAGAAGAAATAAATATTTTATGTTCGTTTAAAAAGATTAAGTTTTTGATTTATTTTAAAAGTAATTCTTCCATTAATAAAAATAAGCTTAAGTAATGAAGGATATATTTTAAAAGATAGAAAATAAATATGTGTATGCCAATTCTGGCATCACAAAGATATACATAGTTTCGAAAAGTATCTAGAAATATTGCCAGAAAAGAGCTGATAAACAAAACTCTGTTTGGTAAAGTAAAGTTAGGAAAAAATTACCTAATTTTTAAATAAATAATATAAATCCAAAGTGTTCAAAATAATATTTTAAAAACAATTAACACCAAAAATCTGACTGAAATCTGAAAATTAACTGAAAAATGTATAATGATGTACATACAAATATTATATTTCTGGCCTCTAAATAATGCAATTCATAAGTATGGAAGATTATTATTGGATTCTGTGAATAAATACTGACAAAAAATTGATTCTACGAAGAATCGAATCTTTTAAGATTAATTCCATACCGAAAGTTTGAGAACATCAAAGAAAGCTGACTTTACAATGATTAATTACTTTATTACCATTATTTAATGAAAAGGACCCAACGTGTTAACATCTTTCAAATAAGGAAAGCGAGTAGTCCCCCCCCCCTTCAACTTATCTTAGTTACTGCCATCATTACTCAATATTTAACCTCAATACACCAGAAACTTAATGAACCTTGAAGCAGAAGAAATTCTAAAGAGATACATGGTTTCAAAAATCATCTTGAAAAATTACACCAAAAAAAGCTGAAAATCAAAACAAGTAGGGGTTGAGAAAAAATAACCCAAAAATGTCTTGTTATAGTACGTCATTAATTAAAGAGATATACTGAAAAATATGAAACTGTGCTTGGAGTTATCATTCTTTTATAATAATTCTTACAGCTTAAGGCCTGTTTACATGATTATGTATTTTTTTCTTCTTTTTGGATTCTCGTTTGCTTAGGGTAGTAAGCAATAATTAAAGTAAATAAACATTGTCAACTGCTGTTTTTTTAATACCATCAGCGTCGTATGTTTAAGAAAAAAAGTAGCAGTGATTGAAAAATTAATTAAATGCTTGAAATTTATGGAATGTATAAAGATGGGAATATTTATTCAGATAAAACGTTTTTATTTTAGAAGATTTGTTTTAATGTTTAAAATTCTTAATTATTTTTAGAAAGGAGCGATTGAGATGTTTAGTTTTTTTGTTTGCTTTCTTTTAAGTGCTGTGGGAAAAAGAACTGAAATTAATTAATCGGTCAAAGTATTCTTTTTCAGTATTTTAATTTTTTGTTTCTTTTTTTTTCAATTTAGTAAGCTTTGAAAACAATTAAAACACTCTACGTTTAAAACGAAATCTGGGGACTTTGTGAACACGGGGATTAAATTGATGAGATTTGTTTGAATAAAAGACTCAATCAATTAAAATGTTTTGCTGCGATTGTTTTTTTAATTATGAAGACATTTCGATATATATTGCTTAAAAAACTGAATTGAATTAATTTGCTGTATTTTTACTGCTTTTCTCAGATTAAAAGGAAAATTAAGGATTCTACCATAAATTTACGATAAGAAAAATAAACTAATTCTAGATATATATAAGACTGTTATATATGTGAACAATGCAATGATTGTGAATATTCATGTTCCGTTGTACATTAATTTTCTTTTAACCTACATTTTTCCTAGTTGAGATCATTTGTTAAATTAGTTAATCAGCATCTCCAGAGTTTGAAGAGATTGCTCTTTAAAAATTTATGAATGATAAAATGCAAGTAATCTTGATGTGAAAAATGATTTCTTAACGTCCAGGTAGCATTTTGAGAACTTAAATTGTAAAACAAATGCATAATATTTTTAGAAAAATAGTGACATGTTCTTAATGAAAATTTAATCATGTATTAAAAAACGTCACGGTAGTTTTAGCTGAAGTTCAACGAAAATATGATTCGTTTTAATGTATAAATATACTGTAAAAAAAATGACTAATGAAGTCATACGTATACATGCCTCATTTTTTGATCTAGTTACTAGTTGACGATTACTGAGTTATATGAAGTAGGAAATGTTATTTTCAACTCCAACATGACTCATCAACTCTTTAAACTCCTACAAAACTCCATTTTCAGCAAATTTTTAAAAAATTAAATCCAGATTTAGTCCAGATCATGCTCTAGAATTGGTTTGTATCGTTTTTTTTTTAAATCAGTTTTTTTTTGTCAACGATCATTTTTGATGGTTGATTACATCACTTTTAATTTAAGTAACGCATTATCTTAGAATATAGAAAATGAAACCATTACAGAGATAGAACAATACAATATACTTTATCCAATATCACTAGGAAACACATGACTAGGTAACACTAGGCAACACATCACTAGGTTGTGTGTCTGTTTTTCATTTAGCAGAACTGCAAACATTATGAAGATGAAATGTAGAGCAGAAATTATGGTTCACCGTGTCAAAAACGGTGCGCGAAATGGTTTTTTTTTAAAAAAATTATCGTGCATCTCCGATTTGATTATTGAAGTAGATTAGTTTACTAAGATATTTCGTTTCTATTGAATTACCATTTCGTTATTGCGTCTAAAGGAAACCATATGTACATGCTGATTATAAGAGGTTATTTTTGTTATAATCCTGGACAAAACAGTTTTCTTGGGGGACAGTTATTGTCGTGTAAATAATAATGAAAATGTATTGTGAGACGTTCAAGCCACATTACTGTGATTTCAACTGATATAAGTCCGAAAAACAATTTATTTTTCGGATGGCTATTTTTTATTGTTTTAGTTGAAAAACGGGCAAATGAATTACGACCTGGGAAAAGTATAGTGCTTTGATTATGGAACTACTTTAAAACTTCAGTAGCAGTGGTATTATTGTCTTTGGTCTCAGTAAGACCTGAATTTTTTCGTAAAAAAACCTTCATTACAGGGATAATATGTTTGAACAAAAGGAAATGTTTTAATTTTAACGTTACTTCTTCGTCATTATATTCATCCCTTGAACTGAAAATGAAAACTAAATGCTTGCTATATAAGTGCAAGAAAAAAGAATACCCCATACTTCTGAATACTATTCATGCGGTCGTGTTTGTAAACGAAAGCACAGAGTAGAAGCCAAGCACTGTCACTACAAGAGTACGAAATGTGACGTAGGCTTAGCATAATAGATGCTAAAGAATTATTCTACAAGAGGTGTAAGTTGCAGATATCTTGTATTCTCTTATAACGTTTGTGATAGTACGGTCTTCAATGCTTGAATCCTTTGCCACTTCAATAACCCTTGTGTTTGTTTAATAACTAAATTTTTTCTTGTGTTTGTTGAATAACTAAAAATTAGTACTTTCCGCATCAAATAGCCCCTAATTGATAAAATTCAGTTCCTAAAATATAAGTGTCATGCCTTTTAACATCGCAAAGCACATAATAAAACGATTACTAGCTATGAGAAATACTAGGAAATAATTTGTCGATATTTTGTAGTCACTTTCACATCACGTGGATAAACTGTTTACGCCTATGTTGATGGCTAACTAGTGATGGAGCTTAACCATTGTCATCGAGTTAATAATTAAAAAAAAATTTTAAATCGCTAAAAACTCTCACGTGTTGTATTTTCGCTTACATTATTGTACATGTTGTACTCTTACATGTTGTATTAAGATAGAAAAAAATAATTATTGCATGAGCTCTTGGAGTACATAGATATCGAGTTCTTACCCGAAGAAGATCATTTGAGGGTCAAATGTACAGGAAATAAATCAGTGTAATTGCTTGTCATTTTTGTAAACATTTCAAACATCTATTAAGTTTGTGAAACAAAGCAGACTCATTTTGTAAAAATAGTTAAAATAATACGAATAATATCAATAATAATAATACTAACAACAGTAATAATAACAATAGCTAATAAAAATAATAATAGTAATAATGATAATAATAATAACAATAAGAAGAAGAAGAAAGAAGGAGATCTTCAAATTATATAAATGATAAATTTTAATGCTATCTTAATATAATGATACATAAAAAAAATCTTTGTGATCAAAAATAAATTTTTCAAAGACTTCGATAAGGTCAATTTTGTTTAAAACATCGCCCTCTTTTCGGATCTTAAAAAATCCCTAATAGAACAAAGTATAACCTGAAAGCATAAAGTATAACCTGAACAATGTTGCGCTGAAAGAATTCTTATAAAGCTAAAATATTGCATTCAAAATTTCCGCTCAAAAATGTAATGTGGCTAAAATTTCATATCCAAGATTGCCTGATAAATTCTAATTAATCTTGAATGTTAGACCCATAACATTCTGAAAACAAAATCTTATACGATTGAAAATATATAACCGATAACTTTTCACGAAATTCTGATAGGACCAAAATATTATATTTAGGACATTCATATTGCTTTTTTTTGTAACTATCCTGCATTAATGTATTGCACAATTCTCAATGCATCATTCGAGTAAACTTTTTGATTTGAAATAATTAGGCTATTTAGAAACGGATTTGAGATTTTACTTAGGCTTTAATTTTTAATTGTAGCAACTTTTATAAGTAAATGCATAAAAAGTTACTTTATTAAATGAAAAAAGTCTCATAAAAAATGTACATTGTGTTATTTGAATGCAAAAGAATCTAAAAAATATTTTTAACGACTTAATTGTTTTCTTACATAATATATATCATAATTTAACGAGTTAAAAATAAATCCACTTCTCTTCAATTTTTTCTACAAAACTCCACTTTTTATTCAAATTATTTGAAAGAAAAACGGTCCTAGTTGTCCACAGGACACAAAAAGATTTTGTCTTTTGAAAACGCCATTCCTTTCAAACAACACACCCCTCTCCCTTCCCTCAATCACAAATCCCATTGAAAAATTGCTAGCGTCATTCATTTAAATGAATCCCATTATGGGACGGCAGCAATCTTTATTCTTTAATTTCCAGCGATCACTGAATTGCAACTCATTTACCAACGGTTCGGAGTTCAAGTTACAGTTAGAACGTTTTTTGTTCCAACGTCCTTTTCTACCTCCCCACACTCTTATGCAGCCGCACACACACACACACACTCTCTCTCTTCACTTCATTTTCTTTTTCTAATCTTATTTCACTTTTTAAGCATCGTTGCCACTGAAAGGAAACAAAATTTAACGAAGAGGGGTGGATACAAACTCCTCCGAGAAGAACAAGTGCGCGGGATAAAGCGCGGGAGGAGAACGCGGGATAATGTATCATTAATTTTTTCACTTGCTCATTTAAATGTATTGATTGTCATTAAGTCGGTCGCAAACTTGCTGGCCCTTATCCTTCGAAATAAACCAGATGATAATGATGTTATCATGAACGACACTGCAAAAGGAAAACGCGGAAAACGTTAGATATATATATAGAAGGAATTAAAAGAGGAGGGAGGAATTAAAAAAATGAATTCCGTGTTACACTCATTAAAAAATCTTTCTTCTGCATTCTTATTAAAATCTCTTTCGCTTTCATGATTATTATCTTTATTATTATTATTATCATGATGATTACAGAATTTTACTTGTGACCATTATTTTTCTGCCCTGCTTCTTTTTCAATTGGAATGTTAAATTTAAGAGAATTTATTGAAGACCGCTTTCAGATATCATTGAATGAGTAAAGCTGTATTTATTCAAGACGAGATTTTTTTTTTGTAATATGAAGGATTTCGTTTAAAAAAATTTCTTTAAATGTAAAAAAAAAAGAAAGACAGAAAAGTTTTCTTTAAAATGTTGCGATTAAAATAAAACAATGTATTAAAAGTTTTGTGATATACTAAATTTTGTAGATAAGTATTTTGTATTTAAATGTTTGTATAAAATAAATTGTGCATTTAAAAGCTGGAATAAAAAAAATTCATTTGATTGTATTAAATAAATTTTGCATTTATATGATGTATCAAATAAAATTTGTACTTCCATATTTAGCTCAGCCTATATAGTCAATAATTGATTTTGATTTTGTGATAAATGCATTTTTATGTGATTTCTTTAAGATTCTGAATGAATTGAATTGTACTAATAATATTAAGGTTGACGAGCCATATATAATCTTAGCTAAATGCAACCAATTAGAACAGTACATGGAAACTAAATTTTATGTCTAGGATGTCCATATGCGGATTGACGTTCTTCGCCGGGTTTTACATTTTGCTTTTAAAAAAGTTGAGAAACAAGCAAGACTAGAATAAACAGATGATAATAATTGCAGGAAGTGACGGTTTTCTCTTAAAAAGGAACAAAATAAGTGATGCCTATTCGCAATGTAAATATGTATCAAATGATAGCTAAGCTCTTCGCATACAGCTCTGTCACGCAGTGGCCTGTAACATCTTAAGGCAGTGGAACTGTTAACACGCTTGTGTAGATGCACCTCATTTCCTCGCTGAAACTTGTAGCGTAAGGGCGTTTTGAAACATCGTAGCTTAGTCCAAACCTTGTTTTGTGAATTTCTTTGTTTACCCATCGTTAGTATGACCAGTCGCCATCGTCTTGACGATGCCACAAGATGGCGGATAGTCTGAAGGCTCAAACCGGGCCAATCTCAAACAGCGTGCAACAAGGAGTTCTGGATTTCAAAAAATGTGGTGTCCACTCTGAAGAAACAGTTCACCGGGAGAGGGACAAAGGACCAAAGAGAGGTGGTCAAAGCTTTAAAAGGGCAACAATGCCTGCTCAAGATCATTATATGAGATTTCTAGTTGAAAGGGATAAGTCCACGCAGCGACGCAAATGTCCTGCAACCTGTATATTACAAGAGGAGCTGGATAACAGTCACCCACAGATTTAATGAAGGTGGCATGTATACCAGGCACCTTGTAGTTTGTTTTTCTTTGACTGTGTGACAACAAAAAGACCCTCTAGCATGGTGCAAAGAACACCTGTCTTGAACAGAGAATGATTGGAGGTGGGTGCCCTTCAATTAAGAATCGTGATTCAGACAGGACACGGTTCGAGACGTTTTCTCATTCGTAGATAACACGGGAGTCGATATCGGCCCTCTAATATTGTCAAACAGGAATTCTATGGTCAAGTTGGTCTCCTTATCTGAACAGACATCATAGCAGACGGGCATACCGACCTTTATTTCTTCGATAGAGATATTCTAACAGATCAGTGGTACAGTGACAAGATTCTTATAAATTTTCCGCAGAGCATATAGATCAAACTTCCTCTTAATGGACGATAATGTCCTGTTACTGGTTGGTCAACAGCTGTGCTGGACAAGTAAGCAGTTTCCTTATTTATAGTACAGTTATGCTCATTTTTGTTTTCTCATATATTTGTCTTATATAGGAAGATATTTCAGCCTGGTTCGGTTTAATTTGCTTTGTTGGTTTTTATTGCATAAAAAAGATCATATATCCTTTAAATTGTTTTCACCAGTTTAAAGAAGCATACAGCGTGAGTGCGTAGCGTTCCGGAAAGAACTGAGGATGCCATTCAGAGGATTGACGAGTACAACAAAGTGTAAAAGCTTTTGGAAACATATAAAAACACAACATTTTATGACATTATTAATTTTTTCGGACAAATTGTATTATGTACGGCAAGTACCAACTTTAAGCAATTCCTTCAAACTAATCCTGAAAAATTCTTGTTTATATTAAAAAATACGATAAAAACATATTTAGCTAATGCAACTAAAATTTAATTGCTGTTATACATACCTCCAAAATATAAATTTTTTACTTCAAAATGGTGGATACAATTAAATTGATAATTCCAGAACATCCATAACAATTGATCTTGTCAAATAAATCATAACTATTTGTTGGATTAAAAGACCATTCAATCCCGGAGGCAAAGTTTGCGACGGATAAATAGCTCCTTCTCTATTGTTGAACCATACTTCATTAAGTCTTTCTAATTAAACTTCTGCCGCTATTATGCCCTCATGCATTGATTCTGTTCATAAAGCGAGGAAAAAATAAAGACTTTACGTAGTTATGCATAAATTTTACGCTGGTGTCTTATCTTAAATTCGGAAAGGATAAGAACGAAAAAATTCCGGGAACGTTTATTCATGAATATTTTAGGAAAGGATTTGCATTTTTTCGTTCATCATGAATGTTAAACAAGGAAAAATTTTGGGCATGAAAAAGTTAAAAAAGGGATGTTGGGCAGTAGAATTACAAAGGAGTTGGGGAAAACATTTTCAGATCACTAATTCTCTTTAGTTGACATTTTTTTTTTCGGACTTGATTTTTTTTGCATTTATTATAAGCTGAAAATGACAATGAGAATTTTGTGTTTTCTTTCAAACTTCTTTGGATTTATTTTGAAGATCTTACTGCTGTATTTGAATTGTATTAGAAATGATTAAATTGATTACGCGTAATTCTAACTATAAGTAGTACGATTCCTTTTAATAAATATTAAGCATTTTAATAAATTTTTAATCAACATTCGGAAAAATTTAACTTACTTTAAGTTAATAAATAATTGAAGGATCTTTAATCATTTTGATTCAAAAAATTACGGAAATGTCAAGAGCAATTTATTTTTCTTTACAATTGGTAAACTTCTGTTGATATATCTCAGGGGTTAGCAAAAAGATCGATATTAAACCTTAAAGATATCTGCAATAGAATTAGGTGCTAATGAAAGTTAATGTCTTGATAAATATCAATACTGTTTTTCACAAATTTATTATAACATCATTTAAAGTTGATTATCAAGTAAAGCTGAAAATCCTGGTTAAAAATAGTTCGAGTTTTCTGCAAAATAGTTATAAGTTAAAGATGAATTTTAAATAAGGAGCAAGATTTTGAAATGAATGAAAATGATTTTGGAATGAATAAGTCAAATTTAATCTGGTAATATTAATATCATTTTTGCTAGATTGATTACATATTAAATATTTATATAGTTTAGAAATATATAATCAGTTGTATTAAATTTCTTATTCACATTTTGAAAATAAATGCTTTAGCTATAAATTTAGTTTAGTTTAAACAATTCTGAAAACAAAATGAAGCATTTCAATAAATAATACATAGTCTAACGATCAATTTTATTTTAAAAAAATGGTAATTTTGTGTCAAAATATATGATTTTGTCATGTCAAAATATATGAATTTCTAATTAAATTAAAATTGAAACTTTACTGCATATTATAAAAAATATTTTATTTTCTCGGTTTCTCAAATGTTTAAAATTTTAATTGTGCATAGGAAATTACTAAAACTTCCGAGATTTTAATTATGTGTGCTTTATTTGAAATAAATGTTATGTTTTATGACTCATTTTTTTAATTGCGTCAAATAAAATAGCACTTTTAATTTTTCCCATTTGAAACTAAAATTGTAGTTTATAACTATTAATAAATAGTGACTAACAATAAATTCAATATTAATTAATATATATTTATAATAAAACATAGAGTAGAAGCTATATAATTCCATTTCTTATTTTAAATAAAACAACTATACTTATACAATTGCTGGGAGAAGGGCAGAATGGGAAAAGCTTCTGAGGAATGCCCAGGCCCACAAAGGGCTGTCGTGCCAATGCTGATGATGATACTTATCGATAAGAAGAAATAATACTCCCTTAAAGTAGCAGATTAAAACACTATAGCTTTAATGCTTTTTAAATTCAAATTTTCGAATAAACATTACTCTATCTGTAACATGGTTAAGCACCCGTGGTGTTGTGAGTTGAGTAATCACTAGCTCGATGTCCACGCCGTATGATCAAGTTAAAAATTACATGGTATCTTACCATTGGGGTTATAAGATAAAGCCCTACAAAACGCGACTAGGTATTTCGACATGGTTAGTTCGTATATGTCATATAATTGCAAAATTCAAAGTGATAATTTATATTTTTAACGCAGATGCATAAACTTGCACGAAAGTTTCTCCTATGTGTCGCAACTCATCCAACAATATTTTATCTCAATCAATGAACAAAGAATTTTTTAAGATGCCAAGGTTAACGGAGGTAAAGATGGGAGCATTGCCATCATGATACACTAAACGAAAAAGTATATTGGATTCAAGTCTGGCGAATATGGTGACCTTGATTGCATCTTGCACTATTTTGAATTCAACCTATTTATCAATATAAAAACATAATAGGAGTTATTAGACATTTAAGAGCTGTTTTTATGCATTACAAAGTGGCTGTCTATGTAATAATGTGAAGGGATTGCGTTCTTTGGAGTTGAAAATTGTTAAGAATGCTATGAAATTCGGATTTAAGCAACATTCTGGTCAGTATTACGTCAGATGAATATCCTATTATTTCAGTCTTGTTGATTTTGTTTCATAGCCAATTTAGAAGAAATATTCTACAAACAACGCTGAAAATTAAAATTTATCATTTAAGGTAATAATAAAAGCAACAAAAAAAATGATTAAAATTTAAAAAAAAAAATCGCATATGCGAATCTTGCATGTGCCTTGCACCGTTGAGTGTGAATTTAACATTTTTATCAATAAAAACATAATTATTAAATTTTTTAGAGCTTTTTTTCTGTTTTCATGCCTTTACAATGTGATAGTGGGTGTGAAAAAATATAATTGGAGTTCTCTGCGTTATTCGGAGTTTTTAATTGCAAAAAAAATCTTTAAGAATAAGCCTAGAAATTCTGTTCTAGTGATATATTGGACAGGACATATAAATATGACTTATAAATATCCTATATAAATCTGACATTTTCGAATATTTATGACTTTTTTTTATGACTTTTACATATCCTATATTTATGACTTTTACATATCCTATAGTATTTGAGAATAGTGGATTTTGTTTCATGACCAATATGGGAAGAAATACACTATAACAGCTTTTCCCGAAGGATATTCCGCAGAAACTTCGCTTTCCGTGGAAGGATGACTAAGTTACGATATTTTTAACCTGTAATAATAATATTAATATTCAATCAATGAGCCATAATTTATTAAATATTTCGTTTGTTTATATAAACTTCTGTATGTAAAACTCAGCAAAGTTGGTTGCAACGACAATAAACAAATAAAAACAAATTTCTTTAACAAAAGAAAAGGTAGCAAAATAGTATTCAATAACAATATATTGATTAAATTATGAAAAGAGTATGCATTTGAAAGAAAAAAAGTGTTAGTATTTCTCATCGAGTTTTTTAATTAAAAAAAAGAACTAAAACACTTAAAAAATAAAAGAATTATGTTTTTCTGATAACTATTCGTTAAAAACAGTTTTATATTAGAAAACATAATTCAGATTATATTATTCATTTTTAGCATTTACATACACTAAGAAAAAATTCATAACATTAAATATTTCATTCTAAATATTAAATATATCATTCTAAATGTATTCAAAATAATTGGTTGTCTTTTTTCTTTGATTAGAGTATTAACTAATGAACTTTTTTTATAATGCTGCATCTTCTGCCAAAATCTCGATCCCTTAGGGATCTATCGCTAAAAGAAATTAAGAACCACTGCACAATAGAAATTCCTGCTTTATGCAAAACAATGCTCAATATTAAAATTTATTCTTTTAGTTAATAATAAAAATCAACAAAGAAGAAAGAAATTGAATTTTTGTGGAAAAATCCCATGTACGAGTTTACGATTCCCTAATCTTTATATTTAGTTTTAAAAATATCATTTTATTCTATTATTTAAAGCTGTCGTATCAAAAAGTTGATGTGAGGTTTGATAGCACGAGGTCCAAATTTTTGAATAATTACCTACTATCTTTAGCTGTAAACTTGAGAAAAGTCTTTCTATCTTTATTTTCAAAACACACTTTTGATCAAACACGCATAATATTTTCTAAAAATGTGTTTGAATTGTATCGTGATAAAAATGTTGGTTTAAACTTTTTCCAAAACTATTTACCATCGCCTTGTAAAAATAATTTTAAAATATTCTTTGATTGCCCTGTAACAACTATTTTTCATAACAATTAAAATGCTCAAATTTTGCAATTTTTGAATAGTTTATAAATTTATCATGACTCAACCTACATTTGTTTAAACGCGATACATATTATATAGTAAATTATTACAAAAAAATGCATATTCATTACAATAAATAATATTGAACTAAAGCAAAGGAATTATATTATAAAACATAAGCTGTCTTGAAATTCTCCCATGCAATCTAGGAAGACACAATATCTTAATTGGTCGTAAATTTTCGCTGTTTACCCTTAACTGGAAAGATTAAAACAAAGTGATAAAATTTAACGCATAAATAGCTCTCCCTAGCAAGTGAATTATATAAGCTTAGTTTAAACATCGTTGGAATAAAATACATTTTATGCTGGTTAGAAAAATATTTTCTTTATTAGATGCATTAAATATATGTTGGAATTTAAAAAGAATCATTATATGAAATATAAATTGAAAATAATTTTTCCTTATTTTCAACTAATATTGAAAATTCAAATTTTATGCGTGGGAATTAAAATAATTTCTTCGCTTATTTACATCTTCACTTTGCAAGTTTCAAAAATATTTAAATATAAAATGTAATCTAATAGAAATGGAATTGAATTCTATTTGTTGCAGGAAACAGCGAATCATTAAGTTTTGAAATTTTAAAAGAGAAAAACAATAAGAAATAAGTCTTTTTTTCTCTTCATCCTTAATTGATATTGAATTTCAAAGCTTAAAACTTAAAGAAAAAATTTATTGTTTCACAAAATGACTTTATTTTTAAAAGGAGGAAGAATGAAATAGAGATAATAAATGTATAAAATACTATAAAAGAAAAAAATTGTTTCTTGTTTACGTAGAAAAATATATTTTTCTAAATAAATAAATTGTATTCGGAAAAAAACAAGAACATTTTTTGTTAGAAATAAAAATTAAAAAAACATGCATAAAAATTGCTCGAATTTTTTATTTATTTATTTTTATTTTTAAAATTAAAATGAAACATTTTACGCTAATTGATTTTTTTTGCAATAATAAATACTTCAGTTAGTTTGTAAAAAAATATTTAGTTTTCTCAAAACATATTATTTCATTAAATTCAGCAAAAAAAAATCTTTGCTTTCAGAATGATATTAATTAATATTATTAATTAATATGAACTAATTTTAAGGATTTATTTTAATGAAATCTAATTATTTTTAATTCTATTTTTTAGTATAATTTCTAAATATAATTTCTAAATAGAATTGATATTTTTATAATTTGGTATTTAAATTATTGTTTAATATTAATTCTTAGTTTAATATTATTAAAAATAACATTAAAATATCAGCAGTTAATATTACTGATATTTTTATATAAATTTTAAAATTGATGTTTTCAGAATTATTAAGTATACTTAAATATTAAAGGAGTTGCATCTAGTAAAGGAGAAGGAATACTTTTAAACCTATACTGATTGAATAGTCATTGGAGTACTACGGTGTCACAAAATGTAAAACCTTTGATACACAATGCAAAAAATTTTCGTGCTCCTGAGCACCAAAAATGCTGGCAACTACTTTTCACCAAAGTAGTGCTTCACTGAGTGTTTTACTATACCAAAACTAATCATAGTTTCTGGTGCAGTAAAACACTTAAAATGTCCTTTTTTTCTCTATTTTGAGTAAAATAGCTGCAACCAGGCTTTTTATTCACTATCACTAACATCTACAATTACAATAAGATATGAGATAATAAGATATTGTCACTGAATTGAAATTGCACAATTATTCGCCTTCAAACTTCTAGCAATAGCCCCCCTGAGGGGGTTTACCTTCTTTAGGTAAATACAGGGAGTCACGCCCCGGGGTACCCTAGTGATCTATCCTCCCTTCCGTTTCCTCTCCCTTTTCTCCTGCTTTCTTCTTTCTCTTCCCCCTTGTCGTGGTTGCCGAATTTACTGGTAAGGGCTTGTCATCTGTGTTCGATTACCACCCTGTTGTATCGAACCCAGATGGGAAGAGACCACCCGCGTGTTTGCCGTGCGTGGAGACCCGTGTCCCTGGAAAAGGGGATCCTGGCAGTTGAGGGGCATCTTGGTACCCCAATACACTGCTTTGGCCCGTGCTTCAGGTAAACGGGTGGTGCATATTGGCCTGTGTGCATTAATCGGCTGGTCACAATCGTCATCTGTTGACTAGGGTCAAGACCGGGGTCACCTACTGGGCACTTCGTTAAGGGTGGAGGCTGCCTCAGGGGTGACTCAAGGTCGTATAACTATTGGTCAGCATCGGTGTTAAGCAACAGATTTCACTCTGTTACTTACATCCCCTTGGTTGGACTCCGTGGTGGGTGATGCCGCTGGTAGTCGAAATGATTTTTTAATTTTCTATGGCTGAAAGTAGCAAGGTGTTCAGTTCCGCACACCAAAACAAAAACAGCGGAACAATCTCCTCACCGTTTGAATACGCTCGATTCTACATCATAACGCTCACGAACCCTGAAGTACCCAACACTTCATTTACCAAAGTCTCGCCGTTTCTGATTCACAAGGCTCTTCTCTCAATACTGGGAGAAGTAGCCTCGGTGAAAAAGTTACGCTCGGGTGACCTTTTAGTTGAGGTCTCCCAAAAACAAGCTACTATCTTAACTAAATGTACCAATATCTGCTCCTTCACTGTTACAGTGTCGCCTCATAAGACTCTTAACACCTCTCGAGGTGTCATATCACAATCTGAATTCCTCGATGATGCAGAGGAAACAATTGTGGAAAATTTAACAGACCAACATGTTACTGCTGTCCGTAGGATCAAGATTAGGAGGGATGGGAAACTCATCCCAACTAAACATCTGATCCTTACTTTTGACACACCGAAATTACCATCTTCGGTTAAGATTGCCTGGCATAACTGCCCTGTACGACCATATGTGCCAAACCCATTAAGGTGCTTTCAGTGCCAAAGGTTTGGACACTCTAAAGTATCTTGTCGTAGCAAGCCCATTTGTTCTCGATGCTCTGGATCTGACCATGATGACACTACCTGTGAGTTGCCAACCCTCTGCATTAACTGCAAGGGTGCTCACCCTGCATACTCCAGGAGTTGTCCAAAATGGTCCCAAGAGAAAGAGATACAAAGTGTTAAAGTATTGCAAAACGTGACTTTCAATGAAGCCCGCCGAATAGTAACCGCCCGCACTCCTCGTCCGGGTGTATCCTATTCTGCGGCTGCCAAGACCTCATTTTGCTCTGTCAGTACGCAAACGGACCTTCCACCTTTGCCTTCTACCTCTCATCATCAGACAAAGATTACAGTCCAAAAACCAAAATTCAATTTTAATGCACCATCAACATCAAATAGAACAACATCTCCTCCTCCTAAGAAAACTTCTAAAATTGATAACGCGGAAAAAGTCCGACCATTCCCCAAACAGCTACCAACAACAAAAATACCTCAAACTAAAAAACCTGGCATAACTCGGAAGAAAAAAGACCCAAAATACGTCAATCAACCCACTTCTTCTCAGAAGATGGATTTAGACGTAGAATTATCTCTTCATCCTTCCGACGATGAGTTTTTACCAGACTAACCGAAAACTTTTGACGTTCAAACACAACTATATCCTTTCATTTCATAATGTCAATAAATTTTATTTCATGGAACTGCCGTGGCCTTAGAAACAAGCTCTCTGATATTAAAGATATCATCTCTAAATATCAACCTGCATGCTTTGCACTGCAGGAAACTCTTTTAACGTCATCTCATAATTTTAAATTGCGCAACTATTCATGCTCCCGTCATGATTTCGATGGTGGAAATCATCCTCATGGCGGTGTTGCAATTTTAACTTGTAATGCATTTCCATCTACGAATCTTACTTTATCAACCTCATTACAGGCTACCATAGTTCAAATTCACGTCAATGTTCTCATTACAGTCTGCTCTGTCTATCTACCTCCTCATGCATCCATCTCTCAAACAGATTTGAACTCACTGATAGTTCAGTTGCCTTCGCCTTTTATTTTGCTCGGAGATTTTAATGGTCATAGTGAATTGTGGGGTAGTTCCGCCACCAATGACCGGGGGCGTAAAATTGAACAACTCATCCATGACCATAGTCTCTGTTTGCTTAATCAAGGCGAAGAAACTTACTTTCATGGTCCGACACGAACTTTTCATTCCATTGATTTAGCTTTATGTTCACCAACTCTCTTACCTTTTATAAAATTTTCAGTGAGTAATAATCTTCACAACAGTGATCATTTCCCTCTTACGATTTCATATTCTGCTACAGCTCCCATGAGCCCAAGACCACAAACTTTTATATACCATCGCGCTAATTGGCCACTATTTGCTCAACTTGCTCAGATCACTGATGATATGGTCACACACAATTCAATAAGTGCAGCTGTTGATCGTGTTACATCTGCAATTCTACAAGCGGCAGAGGATAGTATACCCAAGTCGTCAGGTTCGCTTCCTCGCCATCGCAAACCGTGGTGGAATGCGGAATGCGCTGCCGCTTATAAAGAGCAGAGACGTTTGTGGAACATCTTCCGCCGCTACCCGAACACTGCCAACCTATTAGCTTTTAAACGGGCTAAAGCAATAGCACGTAAGGTGAGGCGCAATAGTCAGAGAGATTCTTGGTCCCGTTACGTCTCGTCTATAACATCTTCGACATCTCCCAGACAAGTCTGGTCGAGAGTTAAGAGAGCTAATGGCATATACCGAGAATTTCGACTTCCGGTATTCGAGAAAAACGGTTCCATTTACTCTTCTCCTGCTGACGTCTGTAATATGCTTGGGGAGACATTTGCTGCTGTCTCTAGTCCTGAGAGTTACAGTACAGCATTTCAATACCATAAGCAGATTGCCGAACGAAATAGCATCAGTTTCGACACACGCCGTCTCTTCCGCTATAACTGCAATTTTAATTTTATAGAACTACAGCGAGCACTTTATCGGTCTCATAATACAAGCCCCGGTCCTGATGGTATCACGTATCATATGCTCCGTCACCTAGATCGGACGTCATTGTCAAATGTCCTCGTTCTATTCAATAGAATGTGGACGGAACAAACGTACCCGTCAGGTTGGCGTGAAGCAAGTGTGATACCCATCTTAAAACCAGGTAAAGACCCTAAAGATCCTGTTAACTATCGCCCCATAGCGTTAACCAGCTGTCTTGGGAAAACATTTGAACGGATGGTCAACTCTCGCTTGGTATACTACCTCGAAAAAAATCATCTTATACCTGACTTCCAAAGTGGTTTTCGAAAGGAAAGATCCACGATTGATAATATTGTTGCTCTAGAGTCTCGAATTCGCAATGCTTTTGTCCGACGTAATCATTTTGTCTCTATCTTCTTTGATATCGAGAAGGCTTACGATCGGACATGGCGTTATGGAATTTTGAAGACACTTTACAGCATGGGACTTCGTGGAAACCTACCCATCTTTCTGAAAAACTTTCTGTCGAAGCGGTATTTTCGAATAAAACTGGGCACTACATTTTCTGATCTATTCATTCAGGCAGAAGGAGTTCCACAAGGCAGTGTTTTAAGTGTCATACTATTCATTATTCATGTTTCACAAATCTTGAACTTGCTGCCACCTTCCGTATTTGGTTCACTGTATGTTGACGATCTGAATGTATCATGTTCTGGATCAGACATGCGCGTTATTGAACGTCAACTGCAGTTGACTGTGAATAAAATTGTGGAATGGTGTGAGCATAATGGTCATAGCCTGTCACCTGCTAAAAGCTCTTGCATACATTTCTGTAGATTACGCAGAATACATTTTGATCCCATTATATCGATTCATAACATTACCATACCTGTTGTATCTGAAACAAAGTTCTTGGGTGTTATATTTGATCATAAACTCACTTTTATGCCTCATATTTTACATCTAAGAAAGCGGTGTGAGAAAACCTTAAATGTGTTACGCGTACTATCAAATACTTTTTGGGGTGCGGATCGTATCGCCCTACTCAGACTGTACAATGCGTTAATACTATCACGTATAGATTACGCTTGTGCAGTCTATGGCACTGCTACTGCTTCCACCTTAAGACGTTTGGATACAGTGCATCATACGGCTTTACGTATATGCAGTGGCGCATTCCGCACCTCACCAGTAGAGAGTTTATATGTCATTTGTCACCAATCATCTCTCGATTTACGTCGCAAGCAATTGTCTGTAACCTATTACTATCGTGTGAAATCCTGCAAATCTCACCCTCTTAAACACGATGTCTTTCCATCAAGCTTAGGACGATTGTATGACGCTAAACCTTCATATGTCCGTCCATTTCATGCTCGTGTGCGCTCTCTCATACGAACTTTTGACATGTGTGACGTGCCAACACAATCAATAGATCACCTTCTCATACCACCATGGATCATCGCACCACATCAGTTTTATTCCCTTTTTAAGTTGTACAATAAATCTAATGTTGCATCCATCATTTATCAACAAATATTCAATTCTCATCGTCACCAATATTTTGAGTATGTGCCTGTATATACTGACGGATCAAAATCGGCGGGATACGTAGGTTGTGGTGTCATCATCGGTGATGATACTTATAGCTACAAGATCCCAGATATTTGTTCCGTCTTCACTGCGGAAGCTGTTGCCATCCTTTTGGCATTGCGGCTGATTTCTTCACGCTCCGAACGAAAGTATTTTATTTACTCTGATAGTAAGAGTATTTTATTTACTCTGAGTATTTTATTTACGCTCCGAACGAAAGTATTTTATTTACTCTGATAGTAAGAGCGTTTTGAACCAGCTAGAAAATTTTCGCAGCGATACTCACCCAATCTTATGCTTCATTAATCATATATTAATCGCTCTTCGCAAAAAAGGATTTGATATTTCATTTTGCTGGATACCGAGTCACGTCGGTATCCCAGGGAATGAGTTGGCTGATTCTGCAGCACGATCTGCAACTACTGAATTAACCATATCTGTACCATTCTCAGACATTAAACTACATGTTCGACAGCTCATCTCGTCCCTTTGGCAACAGCATTGGGACCTTCAAACTCAAAATAAACTTCATAACATCAAACCATATATTGATCCCTTACCTGTATTACGATTACGTAATGCAGATGTAAAGCTTAATCGTCTCAGAATCGGCCACACTCGACTCGAATAGATCACCTTCTCATACCACCATGGATCATCGCACCACATCAGTTTTATTCCCTTTTTAAGTTGTACAATAAATCTAATGTTGCATCCATCATTTATCAACAAATATTCAATTCTCATCGTCACCAATATTTTGAGTATGTGCCTGTATATACTGACGGATCAAAATCGGCGGGATACGTAGGTTGTGGTGTCATCATCGGTGATGATACTTATAGCTACAAGATCCCAGATATTTGTTCCGTCTTCACTGCGGAAGCTGTTGCCATCCTTTTGGCATTGCGGCTGATTTCTTCACGCTCCGAACGAAAGTATTTTATTTACTCTGATAGTAAGAGCGTTTTGAACCAGCTAGAAAATTTTCGCAGCGATACTCACCCAATCTTATGCTTCATTAATCATATATTAATCGCTCTTCGCAAAAAAGGATTTGATATTTCATTTTGCTGGATACCGAGTCACGTCGGTATCCCAGGGAATGAGTTGGCTGATTCTGCAGCACGATCTGCAACTACTGAATTAACCATATCTGTACCATTCTCAGACATTAAACTACATGTTCGACAGCTCATCTCGTCCCTTTGGCAACAGCATTGGGACCTTCAAACTCAAAATAAACTTCATAACATCAAACCATATATTGATCCCTTACCTGTATTACGATTACGTAATGCAGATGTAAAGCTTAATCGTCTCAGAATCGGCCACACTCGACTCACGCATCTTCATCTGTTGTTTGGAGAATCTCCTCCCAAATGCGACTCTTGCAATACTTTACTTACGGTTCATCACATTTTAATCATTTGTCCTTGTTTTAACCAACATCGTCTTACCTTTTTTAATAGCACGATTTTATGCATGAAGGATTTGTTAGATGATATTCATCATCCCAACATTTTCGCATTTCTGCGAGCTATTGGTATTATATATTGTATATAACTGTTTTATCTGATTTTATTCACTCTTGTTTCCTACCCATGAACCGTTTTACCTTTTCTGTGTATTTTATAGAATTATTTTTTTTAATGATTTTTATGAACTTTTAAAAATACGTGTCTTGAGATAAACAATTTTATTACTTTTATTTGTTTTATGACAATGAAACTATTGTGTGCAATTTACCATTAGATCTAACTCAACAAATTGTTTGGCGCAGCATATCCTCCTTTGGATCTTGTGCCATAAAACTTCTACATTCAATCAATCAATCAATCTAGCAATAGCCCAAAAGCATCATTTATGTTTAACGCATGCCCTACCATCATTTCACACAAAAGTTCAGCTAAATAGCTTAAATATACACCATATGTTTACCAAATTTATTATACTCCGAAAAACAACTTTCTTCACCACTAAGTTGGTATAAGTTTTATCGATTATTGGTGTTAATTACATCTTGTAGAGCACGCAAGAAAGCTCGTTTCGGTACCAAAGTGAAATAAAATAATTAGTCACACAATTTTTAGAGTTCTTTGACACCAAATTCGGATAGGTAACACGCCTCAAATTTCACATTGTAGAGGACATTTAATGCACGATTATTAAATCTAATAGCAGTGCTCTAACTATAACGTATTGTCTCTTCCATACGTTGCCATCCATGCACTAAATCAGGCATTCTATAGAATTCCAATTCATTGTAAGAAAGGCTTAAAGGAGACCGGTGAAATATGAGATGATTAATATTTCAGTAATTGCTTTACACTATATTTAATGATTTACTGAAAATCTACAGACAATATACATAATGACATGGAAAATTATAGAATATCTCTATTATTTAATACTTTGCCTAAAGAGCATTTATATAAAATACAAATTGGTGATTGTTTTCCATCTTTGATGTTCCAGGAAAATTTTAAACATTTCATCCCCATTTCTCTCGAAGAAATAAGAGCAGAATAGGATTCTGCGAACTTCAACATGTTTACCTCCAAGTTTAAGAAGATCAAAATATTGATAAATTGGTTCGCAGAACATTTTATTATTAATAATCAGTTTATGATGAATTTTGAATATCAGATTCATTTCTAGTAAGAATTTTCAAATTCTTTCTAATCTTTGTCCTTCAAAGATTCCTAAATTATAAGCTTTATTTGTGTAGGAATTTATTATTATATATAATACTAATATTATTACTATTATTGCATGATCCTGGAAGAAAGTTATTTATTCTATTGTATTCGAAGATCGATTGTGAATATAATATGACCCTCAAATTGGCAAAAATTACTTATTTAATAAATTTAACTGATTAAAAGTATGATTTATATGAGGAACATTATTAATTCATTTCAAAGAAGATATAACATAATATTCTACTGTATAAGATTTTTTATACACTATTCCTTCTCAAATTAATATAACTATTATAATTCCACCAAATAATGATATTAAAGAACCTAATGTAGGAATTATGTTTCAAAGTGAAATTACATATGGTGAATTACAAAGTGAATTACAAATTTATTTTCAAAAAAAATATTGGGGAAAAAAGTTATATTTACTCCTTTAAACATTACATAAAATTATAATTTAGTTTTCTTTAAATCTAATCTTATTCCGAAAAAGTAATGGAAATCAGTAAGTTTTTCCTGCTCAAATTTCAAACACAGTACCCATTGTTAAGATATAATGAAAATGAGCTATTACATAAAAAGTGTCATGCAAAATAATATCTAAAGAAGAATTTAATAATACGATGTTTAATTTTAACGAGATTACTCGAATCCAAAGCAATTATAATTACGACTTATTAGGGAATGTATATTTTCATCAAATTTGAAACGCGTGACAAGTTTAACTAGAAATGTAAGGGAATTGCCCGGGATTCGAACCTATAACCTTTCTGATGCAAGCCTAGTTCCCTGACCCCTACACAGTCCAATCGGCTTTTTTTAAGATTGGAAATAATGTTGAACTTATGATCAATTTAATGAAGAATTCAGATACTTGATATAAATTTTTTCTGGAATATTATAATTGCAAAATTTCACATTATTCGGCAATCTATGCCCTTTTTTTAAAAATAAATTAGTATGTAAGAATAATGAAATTCAGGTAAATTCAGCGTCAGATTTAATATTTATTAAAGAAAATATTGAATGGTCAATGTTGATAACAACGGCACTGTGTCACAAAACTGAGCAATTTGATTAATTTTTTTATTCAAGGGAAACAAAAACTTTAAGTGATTTATAACATTGTTTAAAGTCTTATTTAACTATGTGTTAATAAAACAAACATGTAAATATAAAAACATTAGGACGTTCAACAAATCATAACAGATACAAGAAGAAAAAAAAGAACATTCTGAAAACTTTTTGCGGTGAATTCTTCCAATTACCTGTTACGGAGATCAACCTTGATTGTTACTTATGACAAAACAGAGTTTAAAGGTTTTTGCGAGGAACCAAATCACTACTTGTCAATCATGACAAGGATTTGTGCTTCTGTTCACGATTTAACCACTGAAATTACTTTCCCTGTTCCACAGACCTATAGTTCAGCTAACAGGCTTAGTGGGTGAACCTATTATTTGTTCTAGCAAAGCTCTTGGGAAAAGAATAAAAAAAAACGTGAAAAAAATCAACTTAAAAGAAACATTTCGAATAAAATAATATATATTCAGTTAGAAATGCGATAAGTTTTTTATCTGAAGTTCAACTACCGTAATTACACGGGTAAAAAATTCAAGTAAAATTAGCGTACTGTGTGTTATTGACATTTCTGGTGAAAAAACTTTAAAATAAACGATGGGAAACTTTATAATTCTAGTTAATAAATCGAAAATATGCGGTCTTACACCATTCATTTGGTAATTTTTCCATTCATGTGATAACAGTTTATTAGAAATTCCGGTTTTCAATTTTATAGCTCTTTTTACCACATATATAGTAAAAAAATACAAAACTGAAACATAAATTTAACCAAATAAATGATTTTTATGCCATACCATAAGATATCATGATACATTTTATAAAGTGTTATAAAGCTATACTTCATTGTTAATTTTAGCAAATTCATTTCCATAGGGCTTAGGAAAAATTACATAGCTTTTTGGCGTTCATATGGAGCCTGAAACACTGCCAATTTTACTATATTCTGGAAACTTAGACAACGCATTTTTTCTTAGTGTAGAGATAAATGAATTATCAGTGTTACGAAAATTACATAGTGTTTAGTTATAGTAATATTTGACTTTAATAGGAAATTCAAAGCGTAATTTATTCAATTTTATTATAGAACTTTCATCGCAGAAATTATTACTGTTCAAATGATTTTCAACTTTTTTCCAGCTCTGCTTACTAAATGTTTATAATACAAAGCAAAGATTCAACAGTTTTACACCGTACACTATTTACTATTCTGTAATAAGGTACAAAATAGACACAATAATTAATCTTTTATCCAGTCTTATAAATAAATCTATAAAAAATTGTTATCTCTTTCATCTTTTTTGTTATCTTTTGTTATGTTACTTGTTCTTATATTTTGTTATGTTTTATTATCTTCTTCTTTGTCAGGAATTTATAAATCCTTTTTTTTTATACAAAATTGGGCAGGTAGTTTATGTTAAGGCATTATGAAAAGTGTCTCACAAGATCAATATTGCTAGAACAAAGTTAGACAAACAATCGAGTAGGGGTAAAGTAGGGATTAATTAATAATACAGCAGGGGTTTCCCATACCTAAAATTTAACATTAATGCGTGACATAATTATCAAATATAGTCCTTTCTCATTTTATAACTTTTAATCCAGTCCACATTGCGCTCATTGCCTAGAATGTTAGTAATTATCTATGTCATTAAGTTCCAAATCGGACATGACAAACTAAATTTGACTAAGGTTCAAAGAACTTTAAAGGTTCAAACTATATTCTATATATGGAACTTGTAGGGTTCAAACAATATTGATATAAAATTATTTTTAATCTACTTGCTTCTCATGTATTTATAAAAAAATCTTCTCTTATAATATCTTTAAATAAACGACTTAAGACAATATTTTGATATTTTTTTCGAAAGCATTATTTTTACGTCAACCTCTTCCTTAACATTATTTCTTAATTTGTTTTTTTCAATATTCTAGAATCCGAAGTAAATACCAATACGGCATCAAAAAGTATCTTAATACCAACATAGCCCATCTTAATAATTTGAAAACGTGGCTTATATCATAATATTACACAAATACTTTCAAAGGTTAAGTTACAACATCAAATATTGTTAACATATTAGTTATTTAATTCCTGTTTCTAGAATACATTGTGAAGTGGTTATAAACAGAAACTTGTTTTTTGATCTTAAGCGATACTCACATTTCTATTCGGAATAAGGAGGAAAATATTTTATATTGTTTGCTAAAATGTAATTCCTAAAGCAAGACTGAACTAGTAAAAGTCATCTCTTAAATACGGGAAAAATCATTTTATATTGTTTTCTAAACTCTGATGCCTAAATGAATTAGCACAAAGCAAATTTAGCTGAATCCCTTCATAAAGAGGCGAAAACTACCGAATACTAGAAATTTTTTAAGCTATTTGCATTTTTCTGAGCAATGAAGAAACAGTATGCAATGATTATTGCTACTATTTAAAACCTAAATCAAGGTTAAAACAAGGAGAAAAAGTTCAAGGTTTCAATTTAGAAAAATGCAAAATGAAGAATGAATCACCATCATTACAAGAGGTAAAATCTACCACCTTAACATAACAAAACAACAATCCATATTACGTAAATCCTGCAGTACGCAAATTTAAATGTCTCGCTTTAATTAATAATTAAACTTACGCATGCATGAAAAGCAATGCTTTCATTTAGATCTTCTTACTTTTTTTTAATTTCTGAACTCTCATTAAATTACAACTAATTTTTACAATATTTAAATTTCGAATGATGAAACGTGCTATGTTTCACACTTTATTTATTATAACTCTTATATTATTATAAATTTTATTCCGATAATTTTATTTTGTGCTTTAATAACACAGAAGGGCGAACTTTCAACAATCAACAGTTTAAAAAAATATCAACAGTTCTATTTTGTCGCAATTATTTAGCAAGCAGATTAAATTGCAAAGCGCATCTTGCCCTTATTGAAGAAACAACGTGGAAAATAATTGTAGTCAGATCAGTTTAAGTATTGATACCTAAAATCGCTACGTTTTTTGGAATTAAAACTGGTAAAATATTTTAAGTAGTACGTATTCTAAATTTTACGCTAAACATTTCTGGCGAAATCAATAAATCCTCTAACAATTGAATTTTTTTATGTACCTTAACGCCAGAAAAACTCCTATTAAAAAGCAGGTTTTTTGTTTTAGCTAAATGGATATTTTCGTTTGTTAGCAACTACTTGATGTTTGAAAAGAATAAAAAACATTTAGTTATTATTCTATTGGAAACAAACTTCTTTCAGAAGAAGAGAATTATCGTACAATTTTCATAACTTGCAAGCGATGTGCATGTCAAATGTACATCGCACGCAATATATTTTAATTATCAAAAAAATTCATGAATGAATCGCTTTACTCAAAATAATTAGTGATAAAAAATTGCAATATGATTCTGATTACTATTAAACAGGAAATTTTCTTTAGAAAGATTATAATTATTATAATCAATAAGTAAAATTCATCTTTCTCTTAGGCACTACAACCAGTTACCAGCCAAGACCCTATCAGTGAATTTACCCCATCTAGATATATTCAATACTATTTTTCTCCATTAACTTTCGCCATAAATTAAGTTCTTTAACCATTTCTCTACTCTATCTAACCATCTTGTCCCAGGTTTCCCTCTCTTTCTTTTTCCCTCTAGTGTTTGGAAAATTATTTGTCTTAACAAGATTTTCATCACGATTTCGAAATACATTACCTAGCCACCTTTTTGAGAAGCCTTGATCGTTTCTGCTATGTTAGGTTCTTTGTATTTTAATTGTAATTCATGGTTGTAAGGAATTCTCCGATTTCCGTTTTCTCTTACTGCCCTCGAAATTTCTCCAAATATTTTTCAGTCGAAAGTCAACAGTTTCTCTTCGTCTGCTTTGTTATCTGTCCAGCAATCGCTGTCATATAAAACTATTGAACACCTTTCTTGTCTTGTACAATTGTATTTTTGTTTCATAACTTGTGTATTTAGATTTTAACTGGTTTCTCAATCCATGCTGATTCTATTTTTGATTTAAATTTTTGCGTCATTATTATTATTTACTATTGTGCCAAAATAACATTCAGTAAATTATTGGGAAAGAAAGCATTATTTAGAAGAAATTTTTTTTTATGCGTACTTAAACTTTTGTGGTGCACCGTATAGTTAAAAGAGTTTGATAACGCGGAAGTTATTGAAAGCTAGCATAACGAGTCCCGTTTTTGCAATGTATCAAGAAATTCTTTCAAATAATAAAGAATTTTATAATAACAAAGCATTTTTCGCTCTCCATGACTGAATATATTGTAACACGTCTGAAAAATCATTCTTTAGCACATGCTTGATGACATTGAATTTTTCTTAATATTTTTCTCCAGAAAATCATCAGTTTCTGCTCTGTTAATTGCCCACCAATCGCTGCTATATGAAACTATTGGTCTCACTACCGTCTTTTATAAGAGTATTTTTGTTTCACAAATTATATATTAAAAAAATTATATTTGCATTAAAAGTATAGTTTTTTTTATTTCTAAGTTCCTGCTGTAGAAATATTTTTTATAACACTATTTGCAATTCAAATGATAAAACAAGTAATTTTTCGAACCAAGGATATACAATACCATTTATTATATGTGGTAACAACACAGAAGCACGAGTTCCACATGCGAACAAATCAACAATTCTATTTAGTAGCAGATCATTTAGCATTCTTATTCAAAAAACAAGGAATCTTGCCTTTGTTGCCAAACAGCGGCACGATAAAAACCTGTTCAATTTTTTATTCTGTTCTAAAAAAGTATTGGATAAACTAAAGCGGCTTTCTTTTACTGCTTCACAATCACGTACGGCAGAGGGTTAATTGAAAGTGATACGATGCAATAAAAGCAGTTCAGATAAATAAAAAAAAAAAGAATTGTGAAAAGTTCTGAAGAGCTTTCTTTTTTTCTTTGAGATTTCATTGTAGATATTTATTTTTTTCCCTCTGAATCCTTTGGCTTATGGTCATTAGAAAAAATCGCAAAGACCTTGAAAGAAAATATCAAATATAAAATTAGTTCGGTATTGTGTATTCTTCTAATTGGCAGAAGCCACGAAATTATGAGGCTATATTTCAATTCAATTCATGAAAAACGTTTTTTGCTACTTATTTCTGCTACGTAAGATGTCTTTGTGTTAGATTTCTTTGGTCATAAATTGATACTTTTGACCATTTTTTCAGCTAGTTTTTGTGGTTAATCCTTTCCTGCATTTGCATGCATGATTAAAGATTTCTTTAATCAATGTTGCAAGCCAATTTCTTGCTTTCTAATAGGATTGAAAATAGAACAAAAGATTTACTTATTTGTGTTTCACTTTTCTTGCGGATAATGCATTTTATGATTCAATAAATTATTTAAAACAATATAGGGTTTATTAAAGGAAGTTTCATTTCTATAACTATTAAAATAATTTATAATGTAGGCAGCTGAGACATCTTAGAACTTAAAGCTGTTATGTTTTATTTGTAGGCTATTATGTTTCAAATTTAATGTTTTTATAAATATAAAGTGTCAACGAACATTTTTAATGGAATTTGAAGTCTAAAAGAACACATTAAGTTAACATTTTGCTCATGAAGTTCACACATACAAATTAAAGTCATCGATTTCTAAAAAATTCAAAACTGTGATCTATTAGATGGATTCATTCAATTTTTTTAAAAAAAAAAGTGACAGGAGCGGCTATATAATGCCATACTCAAACAAAACATAAAATCAGAGACTTCAACTACTACAGATTCTCCATACTTTTAAATTATGTTTTAACATACTTTAATGTTACATACTTTAATGTTTATTTTACCAAAATATACTGTATTTATACGATTCATTTGGTAATTGTTTTCCTTCATATAGTGGAAGGTTACCAGAAATTCTGATTTGCACAGTTCTGGTTTTTATTACCACACATTTATAGAGAAATACAAAACTGGAAAATAATTTTAACCGAATAAATAGTTTTATTCCATGTCCCAAGATGCCATGTTACAATCACCAAATTTACAATGACATTACCATATTTTATCAATTATTATAAAATTATTCTTTAATGCTTATTTTACCAACATACACTGTATTTATACCTTTCATTTCGTAAATGTTTTCATTCACATAAAAAAGGGTTACCGAAAATTCTGGTTTTCAAAATTATAGTTCTTATTACCACAGATTTATGAATTCTTATTACCCACATTTATGAAAGTACAGAATTTTACTGTATTATTTAGAAACATAGTTGTTTTTTTATGCATAAACTATGCATCTTCTTGATTTCTACAATGTCTATATCGGCGTCTCCTTTTAATTTAAAAATACTTTTGAAAATAAAGAAAGGGTAGTTGGTGAAAAGAAATGCCCCTTCTTTCTCGCGGTTCGTAAATCGTTTTCGGTATTTCTCTAAATCAGAAAAAAATATATAAAGAAACTCCCTTTTGCAGTGAGTTTTTTCAGTTTTTCCAGTTTTTCTTTTCATTTGATTTTCCGCCTATATACATGAATGCTGGAATCGACATCGGCACCGCCTTTTGCCTGTTTTCCAAAATAAATGACTTTCAATATTCACTAAATTACTGAAACGGTTGGTACGGCTGTATCTTCTTAGTAGCTATATTATTTATATTGTCATTGGTTTGTTATATGCTGTTTTTTACCTACTGTACTTAACTCAAAGAAACAATGTAGGTGGAATGCTATTTGGTTAACTTCAACTGGTAAAAAGCTTTGACCATTAAACACAGGTTTTGTATCGGTATTTTGTAGATTGTTCTGTGAGCAAAAAATGTATATTTATTGAGAAACGTTATATCTCTAAAAGGAATGGTTTTAAAAAGAAAATTTTAAATGTTACTGGAAAAATCTTGAAGAATGGTTGGGTTTATGGTTAGAATCATTAAGAAAAGCATTAATCCTAGTAGCTAATGATGCTATACTTGTCAGATTTTTTTTAAAAATAAACTCATTTGCCGTTGTTTTTATAAAATGTTATCTAAATAATAGTTATTGCTCTTTATAATGCTCCTTATAATGTTATTTAAAATTATTAGTTTAAAATTTCTAAAAAGAAAAGTTTGTTGTGGAATCTAATCATTTTTGACGATTTGATTGCAATATTTGTATTATAGTATTTACTATTGAATAATGTTACTACTTCTTCAGGTTCTACTTCTTACTATTATAAAGCTTTGATTATTAAACACAGATTCGGTATCGGTATTTTTGAGATTATTCTGGGAGAAAAGAAATGTATATTTTTTGAGAAACACTACATCTCTAAAAGGAATAGTCTTAAAAAGAAAATTTTATATGTCGCAAGAAAAAACTTAAGAATTGTTTGGTTTATGGCTATTGAAATTGTCATTAAGAAAATCATTAATCCTTATAGCTAGTGATAATATCTTAGTCAGAATTTTTGAAAGTAGTGCCCAAATCGTGATGCTTTCCTTGAAAGCCTTCCCTCTCGTAGCGTTCACAGTGTTGACGCAAAATACTCTTGGTAGACGGACACGAGCCATAATCCCCTTGCTGCCGGGTTAACCATGGGGTTAACCTGTTGGTTAACCTGCCGGGTTAACCAACAAGTTTTTTGTGATTTTGATCTCCATGTAACCTAAATGTGACTTAGTTCCATAAAAAAATTAGCCTCGAAGACTAGTTTGTCCCAAAGCTTGATCCAGGAGTTCACTTGCCTTCTAGGTTGGTTTAAAAGTAACAAGGGTACGGAGTTGGACATTAATAGCTTCAAACTTAACCACCATTAGAAATATATGAAGTCAATTTTTAGTTTAAAAGTTTATTTTCAATTTAAAACTGCTATTTATGGTTTCTAAAAATATGTTTATTCAAATTTGATAAAATGTAGATGCATTTTTACACAGCAGTCTTTATTCTAGTGTGGACGACAATTAAGGAAGTATTTTGTAATTAATATTCAATATTAAGTGACTCGTAAATTTTCTGTGAATCGAAACTTTAATTTGACTTAACCAAACAAAGGTTTACCTTTACCATAATCAACTTCTAATTATATAATTTACATCTTTCAAAACTTAAAAAGGGTTGTGAACACAATCATAGAAGCTGAAAAGTGAAAATATTTAAATAAACATAAAATTACAATTTGCACCATAAAATAAGTAGAATTTATTGCAACTATTCCTGCAGAAGTAACAATTTCCAGTTTCAAACTAAGTCGGGTGCAAGAAATGAATGATGCAACATCACTGTCGCATCATTTACAAATGAATGAAGCAACACACTTGGAAACTTGAGGCCTGCCTTTAACTGAAAAAAGGTAAACCTTTGATGTATTTTTGGGTAAAGTTATTGTTTTATGGTAATAGACTAAATAGTAATTCGAAGCTTATTCGTATTGAAAATATAAACAATTATATATATAAACAATATAACCGTTAATAGTTATAACCGTTATATAAGCAAGCAATTATATAAACAACTAGTGGGCTGCGCCCGCTGCTCGCTAACACTCGCCAACCCCCGAAAATTGCTACGCAATCTTATATGGTTTGCTTCGCAAACCAAACTCGCTTCACTCGCTACTAACTTAGGTACATTGGCAAATGGACGAAATTCTAAGAATTCAAAACAATCATTCAAATCCATATAAAAACTTTAAAAAAAAAAAAATTACATCTTTTTAGTAAATACTAAGTCATTAAAATAAATTTGAATTCAAATAAATGACATGTAATTCGTTAAACCTATTAGAAATGTGCTATAGTATAATTCGTGGTGTAAATCAAAAATTCTCAAATAAATTCGTAATATATAAATTTGTGAAAAAAAGCGCTTTCGACAAAATACTAAAATAGAGATCTATCGACAAAGACTACTCACTTCTTCCTAGCTAAATAGTATGAGATTGCCGCAGCTGATGCTCTCTGGTTATTTCAGTTTCTGTTTGTAAAAGCGCTACATGTTGAGCCACCTCAGCTAGATTTGGCATGTGACATTTTTAGCGACAATCATTGGTCGATTTTCTAGCGTTGCCATTCGAGGAGTTGTAATGACGCTTTTTTTGTCGCCGTGTAAGAGAAATAGTAACGTAAACAAAACAAAGCAAACGTTGCCACCGACGGAAAAGAAATACAGCCAAAATTTGGGAGCCACGTAAGAGAATTATATATATTAGATTATAACAGCTCATAGGGTTGGCGACATTTCCAAAGCACAGTACAAGGCTAAAACATCCATGCCATGAGCGGCATTTGAACCCGCAACCATTGACTTTTTAGTCAGGCACTATAACTGATGCTGTTAAATGATGTAAAATATGATAAATTTATTTAATATTATGAGATAGAGCAGACAAAGCTTGCTTTGCTGGAAATAAATAAAACAGTTTCATTTGCATCGTGAAAATAGAACACTCGTAACAGGATTTGTAATACAAAATTCTCCAAATTCAGTTCTTCCTTTATATTTCCAAAAAGCAGAAGAAGAAGATAATTTTCTTATCCGAAGACTGTCAAATACATTTTCGTTGGAGGGTGTAAGACGATGAGATTTACACATCTTGGGCTGTTAGATATATCTTAGTTCCCCGAGGTTCGTTATATCTCCCCGAGCTGTCCCGCACAATTGTCCACGGTCCGATGACCGATAATTACCCCAGCTACCTCGGGAACCATCTTCACAGCTTTTGGAAGATGATGTGAAGATTTCTCCTCCTTTTCTCTTGCGGTTCTATCTTGAAGGATGGGATTCCAACACAATGAAACTCTCTACCAAGTTGGGATTCTGTAGAAAAAAAATACTCTTGTTAAAATATCAAATTTAAGAAGTTTTTATTTTATACAGAAATTTAAAAAAAAAATATCTATGTAACATCTGAAAAGCTAAGTGGAATACAATTTTTTATTTTTTATTTCAGTTTTAATGAATTTTTAAATATTAAAAAAAATATTTTAATCTTATGTGCAACTCTGCGACATTTATTTATTTAACCAAGTTTCAATTTTTTCAAAACTCAGTAAAAGCTAGCATTAAGTTACTTTCTTTGAGTTTCGTCGGTGTGGAAGAAAGTTCCAAAAACCTATAAAAATAAACAATTGGTGAGTAACTTTAGACTGTAAGCTTTTGGCCGAAAATTTAATACGCCAAGCGAGTGAACACTACGACGCGGCCAGTTTACATGCGTGTTGATGATTTGAAAATATCAAAGGCAGAAATAAACGCAGACACATCATCTAGACATGGCCAAGTACCTAGCCTCTTTTTTCAGGGCCCTACCATGGTAAGAATGAGGTGTAATTTTTATCCTAATCAGACGGTGTGGACAACATCTGAGGGGATATCAAACTCTCAAAACTTTTACACCTAACCAGCAAGCGGACTTTCAACCACGATATACTTAGCGTGCACTCACCGTTTGTTTTGTCTGCCGCCAGGATCGAACTCATGACCATCAGCCCTCTACAAGCGATATGATCGAAGTCTTAAACGGAGAGTCAAAGAAATGTATTTCCTATTCTACATTCTCTATTTCCAAGAAGTAAACTGTAAAGATATCTCCTTGTAAATTCTTCCTTCGCCGAACTCTCAATTGGTTGGTTACTTGTAAATGACACCATCGTAGGTAAATCAAAGTATTCATTTAATCCCCGATTAGCGAGACACACATGCCGATTAGGCCTTTTGCCTAAATAATGACCACACTATGTAACCCTGAATACAGGAATTAAATGTTTTTGTTTTATGTTAAAAAGAAATAACGCTAATGTAAGATATGTTTTAAATAGTTTCCTTTGACTGTTTACGAAAAACAGCAGTTATTTTACAATATAATATAGTAATTTCTAAATCATTTTCATTGAATTTGTAAAAATAATACAATTGAATGAAATCACTAATATATATTTTTTTACATAATAAAATATCATTTTATATATATTTGAAAAAAAAAATATTTTCGAACTCCATATCGTATAATAAAATACATTCCAAAACTACTTTAAAGAAGCAAAATATTTTCGACGGAAAGAATTGAAATGATTGATTTCTTATACATGCATTGTGTTTTTTCTCCCACTCTATCAATAAAATGACATTTTTGTCTTTATTGTTATTTGATTTTCATGAAACATGAAGGAATTTTTCAATCTGAAAATATGTTTGTTACTTTCGATGTATTCGAAAGTAACATTTCGACAGAAAATATGAGGAACTGACTAAAATGTAACAAAAAAAAATCACAGTTTATGGAGTGCTTTTAGTTTGTATAAATATTTTAGGCATTGTGGTTAAATGTTAACTGTCGATATCAGGATCAAGAGTCAAAAAGACTAAATTGTGCACTTGGTCAGTATAAAAAGTCTGGTATAAAAACTTTGAAAACTTCAAAAAAATGTCGATATAAAGTACTGGCACTTTGGGTGCATCATCCGTAAAATCAGTTTTTACCGTAAAATATTATGCAGTATTATTTATTTAATTGCACAGTATTTATTTTAGTGTTTCCAGTAATATTTTTTAATTAGAGTCATGCAGTGATTTTTCAGTAATTAATACTGCAAAAATACCGTATCCTAGATTTTTTGTTCCGGAACACGTTTCCGTAAAAGTACCGAATAAAGATCCCTATTTTATTGTAATTTTGGGTCGGAATTTTTTACAGTGCAGTATTTCTACTTGCGGCAGACAGATGAAATGAGTAAATGAACTGGGCAATTTAAAGAACAATTGCAAAAATCAGTTAAAATCACATTCAAGGTAAGAAAATCAATTGGTGTAAAAAGAAAACAAGTCTAATTTAAAAACAAAATGGGTAAGGAAAGAATAAAGATAATATCACTTAAGGAATTAAGTACTTAATACATTTTTTAATTAAACTGTATTGAATTCCCGATTATCAGTGTGACTAAGTTGCTCAGCAACAGCAGTTAGCAAAAAGAAATTCTTTTTTTTTTCGTATTTTCGTCGTGAAAAATGTTTTCGTTGCTAGCTATACACTTCCACTAAAGTATACGGAAGAATAATAACTATATTGTGTATTGGAATAGATATCGTTTTTCTGGAATAAAATACCACGGAAGAGCATCACTCGTAAAATGAATTTTCAATTAAAATTTCATAAGATTCTATTTATTACTATATGTACTATTTTAACTGTGTTGATACAAAGATACCTTGTTATTGTGAACATTATCTCAAAAGATAAAGAAATTCTAGAATCAGACGTTGCAATTTTTTTTCCTTTGTGAACTATCCCTTTTAATGTTGCATGGAAAGGAAAACCTCGAAAACCTATGATTTTGTAATGGATGGAAAATTCTAACCCACAATCCATTCACTACCAAGTCAAGACAAAAGCCAGGAGCAGCATTTAATAGAACCTCCATTAAGAGGATTTGAACCGGTGTCAAAAATCAATAGATCTAATTATACGATTTATACAAATCATTTATACTGATAGCAACACTATACAAATACATAATTGCCAAATTTTACGTTTTCAAAAACTGTGATTTCTAGTAGCAAGGTAAAGGTAGTGAAATTGAGATTTTTGTTGGTGTTTTGTAATCATTTATATAGCAATTAAAAACTATCAAACAGCTGACGAGTCTATCACATATATATTTAAATTATTCAAATATATAATGTTAGTCAAAATCATTTTAAAACTTTTTTTTTAAGGCAGAATAAAATGTGATTCCATAAATTTTGCTATCACATTAAATGTATTAACAAAATCTTTTGGAAAAACCGAAAAAGTTGGTATGTATGTAAATAGTATTGCACCAGATTCTTTCATGCATGGTTTGATGAGAAATTTATTTAATTCAGTTATGCAGGAACACAAAATATTCCAGTGATTTTTATGCACTTTTCGTGCTTTACACAGTATATTACAAAGTTTGATGCACAGGCATTAGCTGTTAGAAACAAGAAAAATAAACAGCACTAACTGTCAAATTACCTTTTCAGTTATATTAATTCGATTACTTATGGTAATATTTATATAATAAGTAATTAAAAATTTATTGCTTAAGTTTTAAAGACATTGCTATGTAATGCTGTTGAAATCGGGCACAGTTTAATGAAGTTTGGATAGTTTGACGTAAACGTTAATATTCAACTAACCAAGAATTTTATCTAGAGCTATTTAATTAAATTAAAATAAAAATGAACTATTTTTAATTTGAAAAAAGGGTTAGATTGCTTACATGATATAATCAGAAAAGAATTAATAGTAGTAATACTTCGTACTACATGTTGTAAATTCGCGACTGCCAATCCAAGCATCCTAAACCCTTAATCAATTTCTAGAAAAAAAAAGATCAACCATTCCACAGAATTTATCTATTTTTTCTCATAAAACATACAACTAAAGAACAATGTAATAAAAAAGCTCTTGCAAAGATGCATGATGCAAAAAACCTAAAATAAATCTCCAGAAAAAAAAATCTATTTCCCGAGAATACGAACGCAACTTTTTTCACGGAGTTCACCAAAGAAGGGATTAGTGAAAGAAAAATTATTGATTACACTTTTCTTCAGTATTTTTTTTCCAAAAGTAATTAATCGAATTTAGTGGGAGGTATATTTTCTGAGAAAAGAAACCACTGGTCCATTCGACCTATAGAGCTGTAATCTGCCTCTCTCGTCTTATTAATTAAAGCTCGATTCTTTTTCTAAAGGAGTTCTTTGATAATGAAGTTAAACGTCTTTACTGTAAGAAAATATCCCATGTCCTATGGTACTCATAGTCTTGTTCTAATCTTATTTGCTGGGAGTGTTGGACGTCACAATTAAATTGGATTTACTAAGAAATTTTTAAAGTGATTTTAGGTTTTTCAATAGAAGACAGGTAGACAGTCGTATGTTTAAGCTAAGTGATAAGTACTGTTTCCTGAATATAATTTATCACATAACTATTTTCGTAGGAGTAAGCTCTGAGAAAATGAGTTAGCTCCACGAAATATGAAAGGCTTTTAAGATATTAGAAGGTTTTGCGAAATAAGGGAATATCAAAAGCTGATCGATGTCAGCAAAGTTATCTCCAATCAATTAAGGTACTCGAATATATATTTTTTCTTAAAAATGCTTCATGTATAAAAATATACAGCTTAATCGAGCTTGAATTTCAAATCTACTTTCAAAACACCTATTCATATCGATGTCACACGTTTTGAAAAAAACTATACTAATAAAATGATATGTAAAAACCATAAAATAATAAATATCAGCAAATATTATCAGTGACAATTGATAAAAAAATAACAAAATGCGATTCAAATTTTCTTGGACAAATAACCTGTACAATAAGTTATTTAAATGTTCTCTTATAAACATATTCTTTAAAATATTAACTACAGTATTTAAAATTCTATATCACACATAATTTATTAAAAAAATGATACAAACTTAATAAAAGCAACATAATCGAGCTTGAATTTCAAATCTCCTTTCAAAAACTTTATTCATTTGAATGAGTGATTTTGATACATAATATGTACATTAAAAAGATTAATCTGATCTAACAAAAAATTAAATTATTTTATGCTAATTTTGTTCCATTTTATTAAATAAGCCCTCTTAGTACACTGTATTTTAATGTGTACGTCATGAAAAAATAAACAAAAGTCAACAATTTTATGTCATATCCATTAAATAATAACGATCAGCAAATATTACTAGTGACTGGTGATAAAAAATATTGGCAAATTGTGATTAAAATATTTTTAAACAAAAATGAGTACGATCAGGTAAATCTATTCTTTTATAAATACAATCTTTAGTTATTAACTACAGCATTTAAATCTGGATCAATTTTGCATGCCAAAATAGTTAGCTGATTTTGTTATCTCACTCTGTTGTCTACTATTTACTCTCTTGTAACTAATTGACTGTATTGATATTATACATTAAGAAAAGTTAAGGTCACTACTTAGGATAATTAAACCTACAATAAAATACAAAAAAATTGTAAATATTTCTTAATTAATATAATTTAAAGTGCATAAATTTTTATTATACCTCAAAATATTTAGCAATAAAGAAAACAAATGGTTTTTGAAAATTAAAAAAAAATCTAAGCTCAGTTTTCGAATGAAAAAAAATATCGATAATAAATAAAATATTAATACTAATTACTTTCTAAAAATTTGTTTAGTAGGAGGCATTTTTATTTTTAAAATAAAGAGCCCCATTTTTTAGTTTAAAAAAGATATAAAATAAAGGAAAGTTTATTATTGATTATTTTTTGAAAATATGTTTAGTAGGAGGCATTTTTAGCTTTAAAAATTAAGCCCAGTTTTTGAATTTAAAAAAATAAATAATGTTTATTTTTTAATTATTTTCAGAAAATATGTTTAGTAAGAGACATTTTTATTTTTAAAAATAAGAATTTTTAATAATTCACTCAACTGCTTTTTATACATTTTAAAATACTTTTAATGATATTAATAGTGGCAAAAAAAATTTACGCATAAACCATCTTTTAAAATGTACACAATAGAAATACATTTCTATTATAGGAAAGGAAAAACGGGTTTTGTTTTTCTAAAGAAATTGTCAATGCTTTTACTCATGGAATTTTTGCATAAAATAAAAATCCTTCAATTAGTTATAAGTACATCAATTATTAATTCATAATTTCGACTGTATATTCATTAAATCTATTACATCATGTATTAATAAAGAAACTAAATTAAGCAAAGGTGCTACATGTTATTACTTACATATGATTTGTGATTGACATCATCAAATTCTTTCATCTTTGTAAAAATAAATTATCGAATCATAATTGCATTAACGTTTATTGACATGATTGCAGTCAATTACTTTGTAGTTTATGTTGATGGTCTATAATGATGAACTTTTTTCAGATGAGAGAATATGTAGTAGTAAAAAATCAATTTTATAATATATAACTTATCAAAATATAAATAATTTATCATGTGAACAATTTTTTTTAACGCTGATGCGTAATATTAGGGACAAAATCTCGTGTTAATCCACTTTATGTGTTTTGTTACTTTGCGAACGATGCACTCTAATCTTATACTTAAAAAATCATTATTAAAATTTTCCGAGACAAAATTTATTTCCATTAACGTTTATATACCGTGAAAGATAATTTCGAAAGGTGACCAAAATTGTCGCCAAAGAAGGCTAGTATTTAATAATTTTTCAAGACAAAACTTATTTCCATTAGCATTTATATGATGTGAAAGATAATTTCGAAAGGTGACCAAAATTGTCGCCAAAGAAGGCTAGTATTTAATAATTTTTCAAGACAAAACTTATTTCCATTAACATTGATATGCTGCGAAAGATAATTTCGAAAGGTGACCAAAATTTTCGCCAAAAGGGGCTAGTATTTAATAAGGCCAGACGAAATCGATGTCTAAAGGTAATGAGAGTATTTTTCAAATAATTATAAATGAATTGCATTAATATTTCTAATAAGCATATGACACTTTTTCGTAGCATTTACTTCCAAATCCAAAATTCAATATTTATTCGAGTACGAAGCATTTTCTACTCATCCTATCTAAATGCATTAAAATATCTCTCTGTAATAACACTAAAAGTGCAATCATCAAACCTCTTTTCCTATTTCACACTATGTCACGGTTGAATCAGCCAGTGACACTGAATACACAGAAGAATCAAGAGGTGGTTCAGTGCTGTTGGAGGAAGGGGGAAGGAGAAATCCCTAAACTCACGCAGATCAACTTAATTTGAGTTAAATCCTCGCATTCTGAGTTGTAAGAGGAAGCGCTTAGAATGACTTAGTCATAATTATGTTATGGAATTAAAAGTTAAAGTGGATTTATTACAATATAAGGGAGCTTTAAGCACTTGTAAGTGTTTAAAGATTTGTCATAATCAACCACATAATTTAAAAATATTTCCGTTTAAGTGTTGCTAGATATTTATTTTTAAACATACACTTTTTTCGTAAAAGTAATATTTTTTTAAGCACTTTCTCTGAGTAAATATCTTTAAAATTTTGTGCATGTTGAAAAGTCTAGTATTAGGCAAGGTTGGATGAGCAAAAAAATTTTTTAGCGGCGAGAAGATATTTTTAAAAAAGGCATTTTAATAAACAATAATAAACAACTACAAATATTTTAAAGCGGAGCGTTTTATATGTGTATTCATTCTGTTACCACAGTTTTTTATATGAATGTTAAACTTTTGTGCTCTATGATAAAATTATACTTATTTGAAGCTTACATTCGGGCCCGCTCAATGGTAAATGTAGATATTTACATTGGAGCGTAAACATTAAAGGTTCAACGACAGATTTTCCATCACATCGCATATCATAGCGGTTCGATGTGATGTTAGAGATCTTCATGATTCTGGACGTCTTCTATTGGATCTTATATTTCAGCTACTGATTATTCCTCTTTCTCGAAGCTCTCCTTTTCATGGATGACTGACGCATCTAGCATGTAATATGGACGTAAATGTTGCACGTGAACAACTTTCAAAAGTTTATTTCGCGGATCCATAGACTTGATCTCGTAGCATAAAATTTCACAGTTAAATGTCTTGCTAACTGAAACACTTGATAAATTAACAGACTTTTAACAATAAGTAATTTGAGCAGTGATTATTTCAAATGAGGTGACCTGGGTTTCGAGTCCCACCTACGGCTGGTCAATGCGAATTTCGCCCCCGGTTTGCACCGACCTCAATCCTGATCTAAAATATCCTCAGTGGTAGACGGATAATGGTATTTACTCCCCTTGACATCAGGATAACCAAGGGAGGTTTTTGTGGTATTCCTCTCCATGTAACGCAAATGCGGGTTAGTTCTATCAAAAAGTAATCCTCCGAAGCAAATTTCACCCAATACTAGAACGATTAGTTCCTTCGTTTTCTGAATTAGGTTCAAAATTACGAGGTTATGGAGCTGAACATTGGTAGGGTCAACTCAAAATTGGGCCGGCTGTTCAACGACGGCAAATTGAAACCATCGATGAATTAGAAATAAAATTAGTAGTTTGAAATCATCCATGATTCATCGTAACCTGTGAAATATATAGCAATGGTTTCAAATACCGTAACTTCATTTAAAGTAAAGTTAACTTTTCATTTTATTTGTTTTAGGTTTTAAAGATTAGGTTCAAATACCGATATTCAAAATGCATCTAAGTTTTAGCGAAGTATATTACTATAAATAACAAATAAATATATAACTATAAATAATAACTTAATATATCATTTTAAAAAAGTTTAATCATTTAAATTAAAAATGAATTTATTCGGTTTTTAAATGATTTTATACGAAAATATTTAATGTTTTTTTTGAGGGGTAGGGGGGAACCGATTCAAAGCAAATCATTCAACCACTAGATGTAACGAAACTATTTCCATGGACAATAAATATTTGAAGTCTTCCTTTTCATCATATTTCCGTGAGTTTTCATACATTTGAAAGGCCTGGGTCAATAAAGTGTTAAACAAGCGTTTTCCAAAAGTATCAATTTTACATCAAATTTCTGAGAAAGACTTATTCTAGATAAAATCTTTTCCAGATAGAAACTGTATAAGTTTCCGGAATTATTTCTTGGAACACAAAACATTTTACAGCATAATAAGTAGAAATACTGGTATCTTCCACCAACATGGAAATAATAGTGTTCTTTTCTTAGAAAAGATGCTCTTCGATAGAATTGCAAAACAGGTCTTATTGTTTACTTCAAGATATTAATTTATAATATTTACTTTAGGATTGAAAATAAATATAATAATTGTATTTCCCAAAGAATCAGTTAAGTTCAAATATTCAACAAAGAAGATATTCAGTTTCAACCGGTCCCGCAGTGGACTGATCGTTAAGACACGGTTCCCAGCAGACCACCGAAGTCAAGCATCACTGGCTTACGGTCAGTGTGCGGGTGGGTGACCACTTGGATCAGCCTGAGTAGGGACCGAGGGTGTGCGGTATTGGTCCTCGTTAAACTGTTCTATCGTAAAGTTCTCGACTTCGCGTGCAGGTCGTCGGGCTACCGAAGCGGGGGTGCCACCCCCTCTGCAAAGGATCAAAATTGTGATGGCATGCCTTCGAATCATCCTCAGGGATGTTTCCCAGACCGTCGCCAATAGCCCATTGTGCACTCTAGTGCGACGTAAATGAACAACAACAACAACAGTTTCAACCGTGGATAATAAAACTGTTTCAATTAATCAAAAAAAGGGCGCAAATTGGTCCTCTTTTGTATAGTAAATAGTGCAAGAACTCCATAAACTTAACGTATTTTTTCTTCATTTTTTTAGATCAGAACAACAATTTATGAATCTAGAAATACCTTATTCTATTAAACAAACCCACAATATCTCTTGTAAGTGCAAAATTTTATTCGTCAAGAAACATCTAGCTTATGAAATTAAAAAATTAAAAATATCGAAAATTTACGTAATCGCAGCTTTTATAAATAGTCTAAACTGTTCGCAAAAGTGCTAAATCATGTATCATTTATCAATGTATCAATTCAACTTGTTTCTGGTTAATATGCATTAATCTTCATCGAACTGACTGCATTTATAGGCCTTCTAGCAACATGAAAGACTTTTCAAGCTATGCTATCACAATTTCAAGCACGTTCAAATACAAAAAATCGCTCCTCTAGGAATTTTTTTTTTCAGAACGTATATTGTCTTTCGGTCGGTGATTCGATGGATGTTTCATCTATGCGTCTTACTTTATCATTGTGGTATTAAGTAGTAGTGGTAAGAAAAATAAAAAAAAGGAAAGAGAATAATTGATACTTTCTGTATATTGACGACCTTCAATTGTTTCATTCAAGATGAATACTTCTGAGGAATATTATAGTGCTTTAACCTTTTTCCATTTCATTTCCGCATTTAGATCCATGGATTCACTAGATTTCATTACATGTTCTCCTGACGTGTGCTTAAATTGGTTGTTTTTTTCGTAAGGTAATAATTATAACTTTTATTTCTTTAACTTTGTGAGCATAATATTTCCTTATTAAGTATATACAAAATACAGATATTATGAAATGACTTAGCTAATAAATGTCCCATTGTTGAAAATTCCTTACGTAAAATTTTAGGAAAAAAAGCATTTTACCATGGAAAGTATTGACACCTTGATTTATAATACTTTTTCCCGTAATTTGATTCGGAAAGTTCTAATAAAATTTTGTATAAAACTATAATAAGTTATGGACTTAAATTATTATCCAATTCTTGAATACAGTGTCAGAATTTCATGAATCGCGTTTTTTTAATTGGTATGTGAATTTTACATTTAAAACTTAAAATGGTACTTGCGGTAGTAAACGGTGGCATAATGTAAACATGAAGAAAAGGGTATATTATTAATTTTAGACTTGTCAAGGATTCAGTATTATAGAATGCACTTTGATTGAAATGGAAAGGGATAAAAAATCACAGCAATGAGTAGGATGGAATTTCTCTCTTAATTTCTGTCTAATAGCATCACTATTCATTTTAAAATATAGTTTTAACATTTCACAATTTCCCTGTTAGGATTTCATTTTGATACAATAAAAAAAAACATGTGTTATAAATAAAAAAATTTCGCTATTTTGTCAATATAACTGTGACTGTGGCATTTGTATATCACTGCTCTTAAGCACCTATGTTATAATACAAAATTTTAATCTATTCCTTTAAACGGTAGACTTGCTAATATGAAACATATGTAAATAGTATGTCTTTATTCCAGTTAAAATAAAAAAAAAATAAACAATTTCGCTATGTCTTTTGCAAAATTTGATGAATACTATAGGTTAATATATACAACAGCTGGTTATAACATTTTAAAATATGTGTAACACTGTAAAAAAATTATTTTACTGACTTTACTTTTTATTTTACTGATTTCATTTTTTATTTTACAGATTTTATTTTATATTTTACTGATTTTTAAAGAACTTATATATATTGTCCTGAAACATCGCGATTTTCGAATTTTAATTATTTTAACAGTCATATATTTTTGGAAATAGTTATAAACTTTTTACTTGTCATTCCTCTCAGGATGAACAAAATTTCTTCCATATATTTTCCTAAAATAAGTATTTTTCCATACCAGAAGAACAGAAAGGCACTAACTTGTTACGAAAATAAAAACTGTGTTCAATAAATAAATTTTAAATTTCCCTTTAGGGATTTAAGATCAGAAGCGGGAAAAAAGACAGTTGAAACAAATGTTTCTTTAATAAATCAGAGAGTGGAGCAGTTTCAGTGAAGTTTTCGAGACTATTGTTTGTGGGGCGAGGATCAGTAAAAGTAAATTTATTTGCTTAAGAATCGGCATACGCCAGCATAGAAGAAATATTCCCTAACACCACCGGCAAAAACTGATTGATATAAATGGATTTGGTGATAAAAAAACACACACTTCCTAACCCTGATTTTTATGTGAAATTTATGTAGATCAGTAGTTGAACGTAAGAGGAGCATAAATAATACTTTTATGTGGTGATATTTTTAAAATACTCCCGCCAGATCGATTTATCTTGTTGTTATTTTCAGTTTTATAATTAGATCAAAGGCCATCTAGAGGAAAAAAATCTAAATACTTTTAAAAAATATTTCAATCGGAAGATAAGAATATGTTTGAAATGCAGTTAAATTTTTTTAATCTAATTTTACGGTTAGAAACAAAGCATTATAAGCAAAAATATATAAATAAAGTGCACATAAGTCTACCGTTTATTTATATTTAATGTTAAGTGAAAAGAAAATCTTTTTAAAGTAATTATGCTTTTGTTTATACTATCCGTTTATGTATGCTTAAAGAACTAATTTTAATATCCGACATTTGGCAAATCCTCGTCATCATTTTACAATGCCTCAGACTAAATTTAGTATCTTCATTATTTTCTATTCAGCATAACACTTTTTAGGCTTCTTGCATTAACCCTGGATACTTTAAAGCTACTGATAAAAGTTTTCCTCTTATTGCTCTATTAGCTTGCTTAATATCAGGCTGTTTGCAATATGACTAGGTAAATTTAAAGTATGGACAGATACGTATTTAGAGATACACATTTAGAGACTAGGTATTTAGCTGCTATATCATTCTCTCTGCTATTAGTATATTTCACAATGTAATTTTGTATTCAAAGCGTTAAATTATTTCGAATGCCCAACTGTGTTAACATTTCACAAATTCCGGCATTTACAGGGCAGATTTGTTGGCCATTTTTTCAGGGGTACTATATTAGGTGAGCCAGCGTTGCTCCCACAGCGAGGACAGATAGTACAGAGAATGAAGAACATCTATGCCTTGTCTGGGATTTGAACCAGTGTTAAATTATTAAGAGTCTTCATTCAATAAACCAAGACAAAGTCAGGCTGATTTAGTAAGCCTGCGTACATTTTTAAATTAGCCTAATATCCCATGGGCCGATTGAAATGAGACAGAAAAACATTGTGTTAAACAGAAAATATTGGCTACATTTTTCGTTTAGCCTGTAAAATGACTGCGTCGTTTCAGAGAGCATGATTTTGCAGCATATCTTTCTTCAGTAACATTGAGCTTTTACTACATAGATTTCCTCTTACTAAGTACATATAACTCTTACTACATTCTGTTTTTACTCTTACTTCATAGACTAGTCTACGTATTCTTGATTTTATAATCGTGGAACTAAATATAAGAGTTTTTAACGCAAAATCACTCAATCACTTGAACATTTTTTAGAAATATTCCACAAATTCTCCTTAAGGTTTGATGGTTTATGTGCAAAAACTAACAATGTTATTTTTGATTTCCATTTAAAATCTTTTGACGATTTTTGTTGATTTAGATTTATGGCAAATTCGCCATGTCTCTAACAAAATCTACTAAATTTTCAGATCTATGAAATGAGAAAAATATTAAACATTTAATTCGTATTTTCAGTTTAATCTACATACCATATACAGGGTTATTCATAATTCCCTCCTCCTGTAAACGCCATTTTTCTTTACTACAGCTGGCTTCAGTGGTACATGTAACTGCCATCTACCATCATCTGCTTAAACTAAAACTTGAATACTTTCGGAATAATTTCATATGTTCTTTTTTGCCGTATTCATCTTCTACTGTAACGATTCGAAGAAACCGCTGAGGGAATTATGAATAACCCTGTTTTATTCTCCCAAACTTTATATATATATATATATATATATATATATATATATATATATATATATATATAATTTACCATAAAGAAAAAAAGAAATAAGTACCCCAGTTAAAAAGAAATTAAAGTTAAAACTACACTTTGAAAAGTAGTCAATATATTAAATTAAAGAGAATAAATACTAGAACTTAACAAGCTCTTCGTCAGAAAGTCGAAATATTTTTTTTAGTTCAAAACAATATAATATCATCAAATGATAGAGGAAAAGAAATTTTTAATGGTCATGATATTTGCTTTTCAAAAGAATTTTGTTTTGAAATGAAAAGTTGTATTCGCAGTTTTAAACTGAAAATACTATATGTAATCCGATTAACTAGTGCTTTTCATTATATTCTTCTGTGTACTGGATATATTTCTTAATTTTTTATCCTTTATGAGTTTATTTAATTATTATCGCTATTTTACGGTTAAATGAATTTAATTCGATTTTTATAAAAAAATTCTGTGTTTAATAGCAGGAGGATAATAATCAATGCACTTGAAAGAGTTATTCAAATTTCGTTTTTATAAGAAGTTTAATAACATTGGAAAAATTATTTTTTAAAAGATAAATTGGATTTGAATTAGTTTTGAAAATACGCAGTGCCCTTTTCATAGCGAGTTAGAAGAAAATTAATTAAAAATAGAGAGTATAATACTTGATATTTTGAACATAAATCAATATTACCCGTTGTTAAAATAAAAATATATAACAGTGGAAAATTATAAATACAATTTTATATTTCTATCCTCAAAACTTTTTTTTTTCTGAAATAGCAATAAAAAGATTTAAATATTTTATTAACCTATGTTTTAAATACTACCTGAATAACTATTCTTTCTCCTTGGTAAAATTAAATAAATATTAGCAAAAGAAACATCATAAACTAGTATCACATAAATTTCTGAAATAGGATTTCAATCTTTCTCCACTGCTTAAATTTTAGGTCAAGACTTAGGAATCGTTAGGGTTTTTTCCACTCCAAAACTTGTAAAATAGACATTTTTCTCCACATATTCAAGCCCATTGTCTAAAATCTTTATGTGGCTGAAAAAAATGGATAAGATATATGAAATCAATTCACCAAATATTTTTCCTTTTAGTAATGTTTAATCACACTTGGATGAGTTAAAGCATTTCAATCTAAAATATAAACAATATTGGTCATGCTAGGCCTAAAATAATATCTGAGTTAAGAAGGTTCTAAGAAATGATTAATTTTTATCACCCTACGATGCAAAAATGCATGCAATACGTTATCATTTTCTAACAATTAATAAGAAAAAGGATAGTAGATTGGAATGATGAATCTATGTTTGCGTATGACAATTATAAATATACCTTGCCAATTTAATCACTTGAACATGTATGTTTCAAGCAAAACCGATTTCCATAAGGGTCGATACTTCAGAAGTTTCATGGTGTGCAGTTTTACAAGTGCACCCCAGATAGTTCCCGACCTAGCATTTTCTTTACGCTGAAGTTAACTAAAGATGAAAGAAAGTACAGCATACTTATAAAAGAGAACTATTAATCATCTAATCAGTAATAAGACATTTCGGAGATTCTTAAGATCGAAAATCTTTTTCTGGATTCAAACACCATCGTTCATTGATATGCTTGTTTATAAAAGAAAGCACGGTACCTGCTCCCCTAGACAGCTACATCAACTCGACTAAATATCGAAATACGCGACAAACATTAAGCACGTGTTTGGAGTTGATAATGTGATATCACCTATAAACTGAATATCTAGAGGATATTTTTTGCATCAACAAGATAACTAGGAACTATAGAAACAATTGACAAATTTCATCTTAAACTCTTTAATAGCAGAAAATTAAATACAACCAAACATAAATTATTGCAGTGAATTGAATAATCCAGGGCGATCTCACGTGACCATGGATTAAATAAAGATTATTGATTATTTCTGTCTTTCTCATCCAGGAATGATAAAACAGAAATTCATTTGGTCTTCAAGAAACATGGATGTTGCACAATGGACATTATTGAATTAACACAAATTCACAGGCACACAAACAGCTCTCTTCCGAGTTTCAAATTTCCTTATAACCAGTTCAAGCATGGTCATATTGATGCGTTGAACCTTCACCATTCAAGATAGATTTCCGTTATCAACTTGGTTATACAGACTCTTTAGTTCGAAGTTATCCCCATTTTTGATATATTTGCCAAAACAATAGCAAAATGCTTCGTCGCCAATTTGATTGCTCAATTTGGAGTCTCATCTTTTATTACAAGCGATAAAAGTCGAAAACTTATGGCTAAATTTTTGTCACAATCTTCTCTGTTAGGGGAATAAAAGAAATCTGTATCCCGTCATGGGAAAATGGTAGAGTCAACCACTTTCATGGGATGTTAAAGCAAGGTATCATTTGCCTGAACAGCCTTGATGGAATGTGGCTTCGTCTACTGTTATAGTAAGTATATGATCAGCTTTTAAAGAGATTTAGAAATGTTTTTATTCTTAAATATTATGCAGTACAGACTTACGACTACCCGTACATTTTTTTTATCCTTCCACAAAACCCGTACAAGAGTCCAGTTTCGTCGAACATTTGCATGAGACCATGAGCGTTTACCTACATCTGCTTCTGAGCCTTTACAGTGAGCCTGTTTTGTGTATGGGCCTCTATTAACTTTACCATAAGACAAACCTTTCAAAATACTAACATGTTACATTAAGACTGGAATCCTGTGTAACAACAATTAGTGTACATCGACTTAAGCCAGCTTCCATTTTAGCCTCAGTTTTTGTGTATATTTCCGGTGATAATAATTTTGTGTATATTTGTGTATATTTCAACAAAGTCTGAATCGTAATCTTCTTTGCTTGCCAGAAAAGGCAGATGTTTGAATTCCATTCTCCGACAAAACCTCAAGCCCATACTTTCAGTATATAAAGGGGAAGTCTTGTAGGGGCACGAATTGAGAAAGCAGTTTCATCGCTGAAAAGTTGTTATAATTATCCAAGGATGTCACGAAGAACATAATTGATCCTTGATTCTGGAACTTCACAAGTCAATCCGATAATCATATTTGTTAAATTTGAACTGTCACTTGAACTCAATTACTGAAAAATGTGTAGATACATAATACTACAACAAGCTTGCTCTTTCTCTTCTTTCTTTTTCTTTCCTAGTTAACTTTCTCGTTCCATTGTTTTCTTCCCTGTTTATAATTCCATTAAAGTCTAGAATTTTTATTCCGTGTTTTACACAATGTTTAACTTGCTAAATATTTATGAACATTTCATTAAAAATTAGATTTCAAGAACTGAAGTGAAAATATTTAGTTTAAAGTTAGTTCAGTGATATTAAGTTAGTCCAGTGAAAATATTTAGTTTAAATATTAACTTAAGATGATGAAGAAATCTCTGAAAACTTACAGCAGAAAACATATTCTATAAATATTTATTTCTTACTTAATTGCTGGTACATTTAACCCTCCAAGCGGTAGTCCCTGGGTAAAATTGTTCGCTCCGCACTACACTTCCATTGAATAGGATAAGAAAAACTGTTATTATGATGAAATATTTGTGAGTGTTTGTCGTAATATTTTGTTTTTATTTAATATTCTTTATTAATTTCTTGTCTCCAGCAAATTTTAAATTTTTTCAAGAGATTTAAGATATGAAAAAGGATTTTTAGTTGCAATAATTATGAACTATCAGGCTAAATAATGCAGTTTTACTGATTCTTGTAGCAGTGTTTAATATCTCCTATCTATTACTCATTATAATTTATTTCAGACAGTATGTGCCATGTTGGTGCCTTGACCTTTCAGTTGCACTCACCTTGTTTATATCAAAAATGAATATTTCCAATTGATTAATTATTTCCTTTAATTTACTAACTATTGTTTATCGTAAATATTTAATATTTGTTTTAAATATTAACATGATTTTTTTTCAAATAAAGAATTTTTATTTTTTCATTTGAGATTTAAGTTATATTTTTGTTTTACTCATTTATTTCACAACATTTTCAGGAAAAAGTCAATATATTTAAGGAACATGGGCTTACAGTATGATAATGGGTTTTGTTTTAAGTTAAGTACTACTTTCAAGTTGCATTACTTAATTTAGGAGAAAACTTGCTTTCCGGACTAGATAGGAAATTTTCTTCATAAAAGTATATCACGTGTTTCAATCTGTACTACAATCCTTTTTTATAGTCTTAAAGATAATTAATACAGTATCGAAAGTAAGATTCAATAGCTTAGGATCTAAAAAAGAATATTTAGGGTATTAAAAAAAATCTAAGCTTTTAAACATTTTAAAATAATGCACTTGTTCTTTTATTAATATTTTAAAAGAAGGACATTTATGAAGCTAAACAAATAAGCATAAAACCACAATAAATGTTAAAAAATAAGAAATTTTGCGTACTAAATATATTAAGATACAGAAATAAATTTAAGAAAATGAATTAGTTTTTTTTTCGAAATGCTATAATCGAATTTATAGTTAACCACGAAATTATAAGGCAAAAAAGAGAATAAATCTAGTGGAAATAAATTTTATTCATTAGAATATAAGAAAAAGTTTTTAATCACATCAGTCGTTAAAAATATAAAGTGGGTTTTATTTTCGTAATCTTATTAATTAGCTTAACTAATTAAATTCATGCGCACACTAGAAAAAAAATTGAATTTGAGGTACATATTTATTCATTTTATAATTTCTTTTTAAATCTTCAATGATTAAATGAAGTGCAGTTGATGTACTTTTTTATCCTAATCTTTATTGTCTCCATTTATTTTATCTTTATTTTCTTTATGAATGCAAGTTTTAATTTTATAATGAAAATGCTCAGTATATTAAAATAAAAATGATTATGGATATAAAAGGGAATAAAGAGGGAAGATAAGTTTTCAACAAAAGTATTTTTTACAATTTTATTTCTTCACTCTTAGAAATTTTTAAGAATTGAAACCATAATATCGTTTAAATTTTCTGGAAACTTTTAAGATGGTAAATTGAACCATACACTGCTGGAATTATAATTCTAAAATTCTGGTAAAGTTTACTGTAAAGTACATTTTTTAATTTTACAGTTTTTAAACAGTTTACAACTAGTATATGGTAAAAACTATGAATATAAAATTCAATGTTTTTTTTAACCATTTACAACTAACAGGGTTTGAAAATCGTGAAAAGGAAATTTACTGTGACATTGAAGATTATTTAACAGCTTTGTGGTGCTGGCGTGTATGCGTAAATAGGGGTATCGTATTCTAATAGTCTAGAATCACAAAGTACGGAGTGCAGGTTGCTGAAAACTTGGAATGCAGGAAATATTACGGTTTCAGCGCTAGGGCTCGAGTCCCCTTTCGTTCGATCATAAGATTGACAAATTTACCTCCACGGATATAACATGTTCTACTGCAAGGGACTAAGTAGCTTCATAAGGTGGGCCGAGTTGGTGAGATAAAATTATGGTTGTTTAACAGTACTAGGTGAAATCATTAAAAAAATGGTTTTTCCTCCAGTTAATAATTTGAATATCATCCTATGTATGGTTATTTGACCATTTGCTTGAATATGGTGAAATAACAATTAAATTAATTGCTATTTAACTATTTTTCAGAGAAATTTCTAAGTGCGCGCACTTCAACATAGTATGCATTTAAACGCATTTTACACAGGTTATCATGAGATATAAAAAAGTTTCTTGCAATATCTTGAACAAAATTCATTCGTTTTTACATGCTAACATAATCATTTAAATGAATAGATGGCCTTATTTTAATGTTCGTACTTAACTATAGTTTTTCCTAGCAATTCGTTAACAATAAATCAGACAGAAAAAATCTCTCAGGTTGTAATCAATCAGACATAAGAAAGAGGAATATATTAATATTACGTGATGAATATTTTAAACTCAATGCCCTAATTTTAAAATAAAGACCCCTCAATAAAAACTTTTGCTAAATAATAAACCGTTCGAAATCTAATTCTTATAAAGACATGGAGCAGAACAGAATATGGTATTTTTTATATTTTATTTTTTTGATAGTGAAAGGGTAAAGTCTAGGGTTGAAGAAAAAGACGTGTGTCCCTCTAAGCCCCCTTTCTAGAAAGTCTGGGAACGTGCACGTAATAACGCCCAACATCGGTCTAATCTAGGCAGTATCTCTTCTTCATACGAGTGCCGAAAATCCCTTTTCTTTCATTCGCTAGAAAGAATACTTATAGGAAACAGAAGAAGAAAAAAAAATTATTTCTTCTTTCTCAAGATTCCTCTGGGATTCGAAAATAGGATGTCAAAAAATAAATCCGGTATTATTACTCCTGGGTGTTGAAAATCTCACTATCCGGCTTTTCCTTTGATCTGCTTCGCTTCATCCTGCTCTGGAAAGGGTACGTCGGTTCCAGAAAACGACGTTGTTTCCAGATCTTCTACCTTTTCACAAAGTATGATCTCTTTTTTTTTCCTTCTTAATATCAGAGGTTTCTCTTTAGCAATAAGAGATCAATTTTACTATTTCAGGTTTTGTTTTGAAAGTTGAAAATATTAGCGACTTTGAGGCATTAATTTAAAGTCATAGGTTTCATAGTTTACTTTGCATTACGTGTATCACTGACTTATAATTATTTGTTTCGCAATTATTGGATTTAGGTGACTGTAGAATTATAATTAAATATATGCCATAATCGGTATTTCATTGCCAATTATAAACAATGTGATACGGTTAAAAAGTGAAATTACATACGATGCTATAAAAAGAATCTGAGGAAATTAAACTTACTATTGCAGTATAATTTTAAAAAAATATGGGTTCCATAGTTTATTTTGCTTTATTTGTTTCAAACACGTATTATTTGCTTCGTAATTATTGGATTTGATTAACGGTAAAGTCAGATTTAATATATGCTGTAATCGGTTCTTATTTGTTTATTATAAGCGTTTTGATGCGATTAAAAAGTGAAATCTTACAATGGTATACACATAATTTTTTAAAGAAAGACTTACCGCGTGGTTCTCTTTTAATCTGCTTTCCTACAACCTCTTCTGGTAAGTGTACGTCATTTCCAAAAGTAACTAAGTTGTTACAAATCCATCACTTTTCAACAAAATATTATTACTGTTATTATTTGATGTTTTAAAAGATAGAGATTTTCAGTGACAGATCAATTTTGCTTTTTTTAATTTTTATTTGATAGTTGAAAAGTAAAGGTTGTAAAGTTGAAAATTATTAGTAAATATTTCAATGGGCTTATGTTTAAAATTAATCGTTTAAGTTACGCTTCGATTTGCACAAACACATTTGATATAAAAAATTAAAATACAAAAAGTACAAATAGCAAGCACAGCATTTCGATACGTACATAACGAATACCCTGCTTATACAAATCTCAAACACTGCTCTAGTTCGTTTTTCCCTCTCTGGAAAAATTTAATTCTTCTCCCTATGACAAGTTTATTTTTCCCTTTTTATAGCTTTGAATCTTACTATATTAATAATTGCAGTATTAATTTAAAAATAAATGTAGGTTTCATAATTCATTTTGCAATGTTTGTTTAAGTCTCTTAAAATTATTATTATTGGATTTGGTTGAGTGTAGAGTTCGATTCGAAATGAGCCATATTCGGTCTTTTGAGTCAAAAACAAATAATGCAATATACTTGAAAAAGTGATATCATGTGGTGTTATTAACTCAAGCCTGAGAAAATTAATCTCACTATCTGGCCCCACTGTTAATCTGCTTCTCTTTGTCCTAATATGGATAGAGTAAAGAATACACTGGTTGCAGATAGGTTAAATAGGATCATTTTTAATACCAGAGATTTCTCTTTGATAGTAAGACATAAAATCTGGAACTTTGGATATTGCTTTTAAAATTGGATGGATTAATAACTTTTATTGCAATATTAATTTTAAAAAAATATATTCTTAGAATTCCATTGATATTTGTGCATTTTAATTAATTAAAAAATTTATAATTATTGTATGTGTTTGAATACACAGTTTAATGACCCAAGTGTTTTAATAAGCATTACTGCACAAAACTTAAATGATATCATGTACATAAATTACAGAAATATTTGTGAAAAGATATAATGTTATCAAAATAGTAGCACTTTAATTCTGATAAATAAAGCAGAAAAAAGAAGTTATATCTTTTATGTATTTACAGTTCTACAGATCTCTGTTTCCCTAAAAGCCTGTAATAGATTCCCTCAGTGAGTGAGCTATTTACGTCTCAGTCTTATAAATTGAGAAGAAAATCCCCCTCCCCCCAAAAAAATAGAATATTTTCTTTTTCTTCGCAATGATTGTTTTATTCTTTTCAAAATAAACTCGTCGCTATTTTTTTAAATGAAATAATGAAACATAAAACTCTACGTGCCTAAAAAAATGAATCTTTTATTAGTATTTATAATTAATTTTAAGAATAACTTATATTCATAAATTTTAAAATAATATCTTTTTAACTTGTATCTTCCTCAGTCAAAATATTTTTTGCGCTTAGTTTGAGTTTGAAAAGATAAGACATTATTTTTTTTAAAATTAACTTGAATTAGACCTGATTTTATCATTTCATATGCATTTCATTTCCATGGAGAATTCATGGTGCTGTACACTGGTGCAATAGTTTATTTATATATGTATGTTGCGTTATGCTTAACACAAATCTCTTGCAAAAAATAAGTTGTGAGATGCACAGGCGTAGAAATATACACCTGAGGTAAAAAATGAGGTTATATTTCCCATCAAAAATAACCTATCAATGAACTTTAATTTAGTTGAAATTGGAGTAACTTTATAGCTCCTCAAACATACTTATTTGCTTGAGGAGTAGAAAAAATAACCTGTAACGTTTGCAGTTTACAGCAGATTTAAGTCAGAACCAAATGATAATTACTTGATTTTTTTCAGACTATTAATCATGGTCCAATCGTAGCTAAAAAAGTCAAATATAAGTCAATTAATTTTTTTATATACTTAACTATAAAATATTTAGCACTGAGCATCCACAAACTATTACGCGAAAAAAATATTGTTGAAATAATAGCTATCCTAACAATTCTGATATTTTCATACTAATTAAACTCGAAGAATGTTTTTATAAAAGTATTTTGATGTTTATGGACTATGAATTAAAAGAATACGCAATGTCTTAAGGGATGTATATCAGAAATTTAAATTTAGAAATCGGTAAAAATAAATATGTTTTTTTTTTTTTAAATTTACACTGACATATCAATTTTAAGTAAGTATTAAACAAAGTTGTTTGCAACTGATTTTAGTAACATTTATTTGAGGTGATTTTTTTTTGTTATTTCATAGAACGATCACGAACGATAAAATTAGAATTGTTTTTTTTTTCACTTATTTTGCATGACTTATAACTACGTATTAAACTATGTTGATTTTTTAAACCGGAGTATCGAAGTCTCTAATACTTTTGGAGCCACGGTTGAGTTGTTGCTCCATCAAACAAGGATTAAGATATCTTTGAAAAAAGCAGGAAAACTTGTGTAAAATGTTCATTTCTTACAAATTTTTTTCCGTTTCTTTTAACATACAAGCTATTTTCATTCCGTTTCTTTAGCTGCGACCGTTTTCTAGTTTCGTTTTTCTTTTTTTCTCTAGAAAAGGGAAATATGAATCCCCATCTTATTTCCCTCATCATAACTGGGGGAAAAGGGAAAAAAAATACATAGAATAAATAAATAAAGAAGGGGACAAATACAAGAAATGCAGAGGGAGACCCTTCGAAACGTGACTATGAAGCAAATAGTGTGCTTTACTTTTGCTGCTTTTTGGCTACAGATGGAATTTTTGCGCCTTTCCTTGTCTAACAGATTAAATGGTCGGAAGAAAAATTGCCAACGTCAGAGACTTAAATGCTTCTGAGTATGACTGAAAGATTTCTTATTCCCAAACAAATTAAAGGAAAAGAAAACTTTTAGAAAGCGTCGACAAACCAATAAGATATTCAGAGCACCAAGCTTCCATTTTTGTATTTTCTTTTTGCAAATAGCTAGTAAATAAAAATCGTCATTTTTATGAAAATTCTTATATTGGGAAGGACATGAAATGTCATCATAGTAGTTTTGGATATTTTTTATAGATTTTATACAAGATGAAATGAAATAGATAAACACTGCTTTGAATTCTATATTGATTTATAAACTCTCAAATAATTATCGAAAAACTTTGATGACAAATTGAGAAAGTTAAGAAAAAAGGACTTGATAACTTATACTCCAAAAAAGTTTAAGGTTGAACTGAATTTTATATCTTGAGTCTCAAAATTCAAATAGGATGCTCCAGTTTTTGGAGTAAATATAGATTTATATTTGAGAAAATGGCAACACCATGAAGAATTGTCCACAATCAATTAAATTTATTCCATGTACTGATAGTGGTGCAAATAATCATGTACAAAGCCAATAGTGGTACATCCGCAATAATTTTGTATTTGCAATAATTTGCATGCTTTACCGCCTTTTGCATTTAATGAAAGTTTTAATCAATTGTCACTTTTCATCTAATTTTAAATTGAGTTTCTAATCGGTTTGGACACTTGTATTTCAGTATTTGAACATTGTTTGTCATGGGAAGCAAATCTATAATTTCATGTCGAACAAACAAAAAAAAAGACGGAATAAAACATGAGTAGTACAATGCGAAAATAAGCAACGGATGAGTACTATTAGAGTAGGTTTTCATACTTTACTGTAATGTATTAGTGTAGATTTGTTTCAAACTTTGTTGCATTTTTTGGGTCAATTGAAATTAAATAATGCATTTAAAGTCGCAAGGTCTGAAAGAGGGTGAGATGGGATTAACGAAATATTTAATCACGAGTCAGAAAGTAGACTACATACGACAAATTTATACTTCATAGTTCCATCAAAGAGTTCTCCACGAAGGCAAAATTTCTCCCGATATTTGTTCCTGGAGTTCTTTTGTCTTCCGGATTGGGTTCAAAATTACAAGGCTACAGCGTTGAACATTGATAGTCGTAGACCCAAAATTGAGTAGGCTATTCAACGACGGTTATGAAATAAAAAATAACAAAAATTATGTCCATGAAAATGTAATAAAAATTTCTTATGGTTACAAATATGGTCTTGTATTTAAACCAAAGTTCTGTTCATGTTTCTTCAAGGATCAAAATAGAATTTTTATTAACTTAAAAACATTCAATTTTGAAGTCAGTCTCATCCTGAAAGGAAATTCATACTAAGTGCAAAATAAAACTACTTTTCCTCAATGCAATACTGTTAATTTTCGACGAATCAATTTATTTTATTACTATCAGAGTTAACTTATGTATGTTAGTAAAATAAATATAAATAACATATTCATTTTATTTTTGATAATTTCCAATTTAATATATGTATTTGATAAATTTTCTAAGTTTTATGAGCTCATTATACTTTTTTAATACTTATGTCAACCAAGCATTATTATTTGTTATTCTTACATATTTTTAGGTTAAACGTATATTATATCAATTAACATCAGAAAGACCTATCAATTGTTTTTTTTTATTGAATTTTTAAGAAAATAACAGTTTGATTTTCATTTTGTAGGTGGTTAAAAATTTCACTATGTATTTTGTGTAATGCTTTTACACGCGCAGTTAATTTTCTTAATTTCATAATCGGTTTTATTTAGGGATAAAAACTTGATTTACATTATGATTAGTATAATCTAATTATGGATGCATCACAGAATTTGCCATCCGTTCAAAATTATATCTTCGAAAGCTATAAAAGAGGATTAAAATGGCTAATTAAAGTTTATTTCAATATTACGACTTAACTTTTTGTTTTATTTAAATATGATTTAGACATTCCTTGGCATTATTCCTGCACATAGTAGTACTAATTAATCTTCTAATAATGATTTATTAATACAATGCTCTGCAAGATACTCATAATTGTATCATAACTCTTCCCGCGTTCTTCATTACAACATTGAAATAAAGAATGCAATCTGAAAAGAAAATATTTTAACAAAGATCTATGGCCATTTGGCTTTCACGTCTGTTGCATACCAATAGAGAAACGGTTTGTAGCCGCACTGAAAAGCTCGAACACCAGCAATTATGGCACCATGCTGGCTTCATTTGGAATAATAGCATTCCTTTTCAATTGGTAGTGGTGGGTACAGCTTTTCTTTTTTTAGTTTATCACTGCGTTAAATCAATTAGTCATAGAATAGAAAAGAATTGTGTTCTGTTATTAAGAAAGTTGTTCAGTTTTTGTTCTTCGAGACGATCGAAAGTGAGATGTCATTCAGTCGTTCGCGAGCTTTTCGCATGCTTTGTTTCTGAAAGTAAATCTGAAGAAGGAAAAAAAGAAAATGGCGCTAAATCAGAAAAATGCCATTTTTTTAATTCTTTTTTTCTTTGTTAAGCGTGATCCTCGTTACAATGTATCCATCAACGGATTTTTGCAGTTTGAAAGTAGGTGTACGTTTGCGTGATATCGAACCATTTGTTGTTGGCCTTCATAAATATTTCCTTCGAGATTCACACCGCAAACCTTTACTTTTTTTTTTTATCAAAATGGTGGTTGATTGTTTTGTGTTGGTAACAGAAACACTTAAAATGCCATTTGTTTTATTGAGTTGTTCTTTTTCAGGAGCTTTACACCAGATAATCTTGTAAATAGTATTAGATTTTATCAGTATTTGGCATTAAATGCGTGCACCTGCAAAAAGCGCTTAGGTCGCTTTGTCGATGAGTATAGTAATCTGTTGCTGATGAATAGAAAATGATCACACGCTTACTTCATCAAATATATTCTCGATTTCATCAACTGTAAATTGTATATAAATTGTTTACTTTCGTATTTTCTCTCATAAAAATTTGCAAAACTGCAGGAGAGATATTGAATTTTTATTATCTGAGAAACCAATGTGGTGCAAACATCTCGTTTAATTCCAAGAATGTCAATAATATGCAAATATTTTCCTTTTATCGGGTTTAAACATTTCTTAATCAGTAATTGGATACCTTCATTTGACGTCATCGTAAGTAATTCGTGGCTGTTGCCGATTTAGAAGCCAATTAGTTTCAACACATGCTTGATGCCTCTTACAGGTATCCAAGTAAATCTAGTTTAATTCACATGGTTAGGCATAATCTTTTCATTTCTGCTAGAGTTGCAAGTACCCAAATGGTGTTTTTAAACATTTTAAAATTTCACACATATAAATTTATTATCGCCAATAAATAGAAAGGGAAAGACATGGGTAATATATAGCAAAGAATCTCGCGTCAAATTTTGACTTAAAAACTCTTGTTAGATAGAATTTCTACATAACAAAACATTGTAACACAAAAAATTACGATTGCAACTAAATCTAATAACAAGTAAAATCTAACTTATCAAAATAGTATTTTAATCATGCAGATGTTTGCTCCAGATTGTGATGTTTTGTAACGTAATGCGTTTTGTATTCCTTAGTTTTGACTTTGTTTAGCGAATGATTTCTGTAAATAATCTTCTCCAAAAGCTGGTAATTTTCTTGTTTCAAATACCTGAATCTCTAGAAATCACCATAAGAGATCAAATAAAAAAATTTTACAAGTTTTTATGAGCATGTATATAAAAAAAAACATAAGTAAGCAAAAAAATGTTTTAATTACTTCAAAAAAAATTATACATTATTTGTGATATTTTAATCTTTAGTCATTACCAATATATGTTTGGTTTACTCATTAAGAAAACTCAAAAAATTAATACCAAATTGCTAGAATTAAAATCAACATTTCTTTTTTTTTGAATGACTGTGTAAAATTAAAATGAGTTCTACTTATACCAACTTTAATTTTTTTCTAATCTTAGTTCCGCGTATTTAAAATCCTCCATCACAATTCCTTGTCGCAAACAATGGTCCAAAAACTTAAATTGTTTTAATGCTTTTACACTGCTTAGATTGCTTCAATTTTCGTAAGGTCAGCAACTGGCAAAACTCCAGACACTTAAACTGAGTCTACGCGATATTCTGACTTAGCAAACCAAAAGCATAAATCACTATAGACAGATATTCATTTTTTGCTACTCCCTGGCGCCCCATATAATTGCATCTTTGCTGAGAGAAATTTAACCCTTTTTGGTTAGAGACGGTTATCTCAGCATGTTTTCCGTTATGTTTCCCCCAGGATTTAATGGGTGTGGCAGTTACTTAGTATGGGCAGAAATGCGTAACTCATTGCATTGTGTTATCTTAGCTGCTTGCATTCGTTTAAAATATGTTGTATTTCTATTCGAGAATGAATTATCGGAAAATATAATCACTGGTGAAATGACTATTTTTGTCACAGAAGATAATTAAAACGGATCATTAGAGGTATAATGGTATAATAATCCCTTGCGTTAGATTATAGAAGAGTGGTGTTTATAAAACTCGTTTGATGTTTTAGATATTTTTTATCTGATATCTTTTTATCTTTTAATGATATTTTTTTTTACTAACAAGCTTAGGGGTGTCCTAGTGCAATGATTTTTTTAACCAGTGTCAGAAAGTTAAATTCAAAAAACTGTGACTTACTCTATAACTTATAGATAGAGATAACTGCACATAATTTTAATTTGCTGGTTTAAGTGAAATAGTGTGCACTTAAACCAACGAGCAAAATGGGTGCGGTGAAAATAATCTCACTTAATCGAATACCTTCAGAGACAAATATTTTTGGCTTAGAATTTCTTTATTTAGATTTATGTGTGTATTATACACTAAAATATGGTTACAAAAAAAATATGGGAAATAACTAGTGAAAAATTGACAGTTTTTCAAAATTACATAACGTTGTTAAAATTTTTTTAATTATTCTTTATTTGTAATACTTATAAAAATTCAACAAGAAAAATGTACAAAACATTAGACGTAATATTAACATTAAAGTATCTTACGGCAAATGTTGAAACTTATTTAGCAAAAAGGCCAAGAATGGCAATTAAATATATTTTTTATTTTAGCTGCGAAATATACAATTATTGCAAAGTAAACAATATTTAGCTGCGAAATATACAAATATATAATCCTTTAGTCTATTCCCTAGACGTATGTAGTGAAAACATTCGTGCAGAATTTCATGTAATTTGAACAAAATTACTTTATGCAATTATAAAGAATGAAGATAATTAAAAACAGAGTTTTAAGAAAAAGGACGAAAAAGGCACAGTTATAAATATAATAACTAATATAGATATCGTTTTGTTTTCTTTAAAATCCTCATAACTTTTGTTCTATTTAACGTAAGAACAAAACTCAGAAACGATTTTTGTAGGAGAAAGGTGCACAGTTTTGTTTTACATAAGAAAAAAAAATTAGAAAATGGTCAAGTATGGCTTACAAAATCTAGTCTGTTACCTTTTTGAATTTTGTTTTTAGTGACACAAATCAAATTTATAACCTTTATAAGTCCTCAACCCAGTGTAAAACTTAGTTTGTTGGAACAAAGCAATCAAACACACATCTTGTTTCAAAATTTTTATAATGTATGTCTTGAAAAGGAATATGGAAATCATACAGGGAATGCTAGTTTGCATTTCTGTTTGAAAGAAATGGAGGTAAAAATTTCGCAATAGCAATAATCACGCATAATTGGCACGGTTGAAAATATTAATCTAATCGGTATGAGTACTTTTTCACAATTCAGCTCTGAAAAGAGAAGCAGGACATGGAAGAAAGTGGATTCAGCGTGCCTAAATTTTGAGCATGCTATTTCCACAACACTAATTACAGACGAAATAGAACTTTTAAGCTTTTGTTTGGCTGGTGAAGCTTACTGAAGTCTTAAAATAAGTTTCTAATTTGGTTTAGTAATGGCATTATTGCATCTGTGCGAATCAAGTTGTTTCAAATCACAAAAACTATTTTTTTCAAAATAACAATTTAAGAAATAGTGGTGGCTTACTTTTGCCATCAGCAATTTTGCTATCCATCTATCTTGGACTTCAATTAAATCGCTTAATTTGTACGCTTAAATCGCTTAAATTGCTTAATTTGTATATAAATCAAAACTCAAAGGAATTTAGAGCATACCTTTCCACCTTTGAGGAATATTTTTTTCCGGTGCAGGGAACAAAATCAGAATGTATTTTTAATGTCTTATAAAGCTTTTATTGAGGACTTGAGAACATAGCCATCTGTCTATCTAACTTTTCCATATCTGTTTAACTATTTAAGTAAAATGAAGAAAATCATTCTGTTTCAGAATTACTAAAATATCAATACATTAGCTTAGCCACCATTAGGAAAATAATTTTGAAACTCTGGACAATTCGCAATAGTTGGAAGGTATATTTGCAAAAAATCCATGAAAACAGTCCATGGAATGAAGTTTCATAGAATGGGATAAACTGCAGGAACTGAGTCAAGACGTGAAGTTTAAGCTGAAAGAATAAAAAAAAGCACTTTTGTGCAATAAAGGTTTCAAATTTAAGTTTCGTGCAAGCATAACAAACACATGCACCTTGTCATTGAATTTTTAAATACATCGCTGAAAGCAATGTGTAGTAAACCAAAAAAATAAAATAAAACTTCATTATTTAGCATTCTTAGTTTGCTTTTATTTACAGAACTATCACTTTCTTACTAGTTTAACAGAACTGACATTTAGAATTTGTAGTTAATTTAAATATTTTTTTAGTTCGGAAAGTGGATGTCTATATATGTAGCTATCGTAAATATAATATTGAAACTCAAAAAGTTTTAAAACTAATAATTCGTAATAAGGAAAATTTGAAAAATTTCTAGTGAATTCATTTTTGAATACAAATTTCATATTCAAATTTTCATCGAAAACAAACAGAAAATAATACCTTTTTCACCAACTGAAAACGAAAAAACGCTAACCATAACGCAGAATGTCTGCATCTTAAAATAAATTCGCGTAAAACTAATTTAATCATTTCATTTCGCTAAAGCTAAAGAACTTGTAATTAAGTATTGTTTAACCATTCTCTGCTTTGTTATTTACGATGAGTAAAACAATTTATGGCTCAGATCCGCGAGAATTTTCAGTTTATACATCACTAATATTTTAAAATTACATTATGTATGAACAGCTTTAAATTATGTAAATGAGTTTTCTGCTGTCTTGTTACTAATTAATGAAAGATATTTCACAAGTCTGTGTCTTTGCAATTTTAATTAAAACGTCTTTCTTCATTACATAATTCAGCAAAATAAAAATAAGATTTTTTAAGCAAATTACAAATTTTTAGGAACTATTTCATTAGCATATAGATATTAGTAATTAGCATAAAATATTGTTTGTGCAAGAAAGAACTTCAGGAACTGATGTTATAACAGTAAGTTTCGATCAATTTGGATACTGAAAAAAAATCCAATCAACTCTATGAAATTATTGATTTTTTATTATATTTTAAACTTTTAACAAAACTCATTTATAGGATTAAATATTTTTCTAACGGATATAAAAATTAATTTGATTTTTAAGAATTGAAGTGATTATAAGATATAACGGAACATGGTCCACAGAAGCTATTAAAAATAAATCTAAAGTTTAATGCTTAAGTCAAATTTCCTTACCCAAGCCATTAATTTATTTATACAGTACTTTATAAAAAATTCAGAATTAAATTACAGTACAAAGTACCTGCACTTTGGGTTGTACCGAATCAAGCTGTACTAATGAGACAGTTTTTATAAAACAACATTTATTTGAAACATTGACCACACATCAACAAGCCAAAATAAGTTGCATACGTAATCACGTAATGCGTTAGTCTACACCTAAAATGTAAAATAAAGCAAATCTCACCTAAAATTACCTAACTCTATGACGCTCCAGAAATTGCCTTGTTCTTTTAATTTTTTCTTGTTCTCGTTGTTGATCTATCTCATTTTACTGTTCTTCTTTAAATTCCTATGTCAGCTGGATATAGTTGGTGCAGTATAGGGTGCTTCATCCGTAAATTTATTTTACAGTAAATCTCTTTTACTGCAAAATATCATGTCTTAATTTTCACAGTAATATTTCATTAGATTGATGTAGTGAATTTGTGGTAATTATTTGCATAAAAATTACTGTACATCAGATTTTTTCCGTAACATGTTCTGGCATAATAGCTAGTAAAAGGTTTCGGCTCCTTCAGCGTCGTAACTTTCTACTGTAATTTGAGACGGAATTTTTTACAGTATAAGTGAAGAAACAGGTACTTTTAAAGGTGAATAAAATCTGATAAATTTTTAAATACCATAAATTAGTTATGTACTATATAAAATGTCAACTGTGCGTAGAAATGCAAAAATGTTAAGATGATGGGTTTCACTCAATAAATCGTTAAGAGATTGGATGTTTGAGAGCATTTAAGGTGATTGATGTTTAGAATATTTAAAGTGATACTTCTCTTAAATATTGAAACTATATGATTGAAAAAAATATTTTCTGATTCACAAAATAAAAAAAGTAATATAAATTATTAGAATCGTATTTTATTTTACATGTTTTAAAATATGGGAGGTTTTGTATTCAATACTTGTCATCCAGATCACAAGTATTCAATAATTGTCATCCAGATCACAATTATTCAATACTTGTCATCCAGATCACAAGTATTCAATACTTGTCATCCAGATCACGTTGTTTATTTTAAGGAGTGCTCCGTAATAACCATCCTTAATTTAAAATCTTAGAATCCTTGCCATAAATCAAGTAAAACTGTATATGGTAATATCTGATTCAAATATCGGATGCAATTATATATTTAATAAATTTATTTTTATGAAAGTTGAGGTTCATTTTGGCTTTAGAGTTGGTTAAAAGTTGACGAAGTTACACTGCAAATTGAAAAAAAAATCACACTATATTTTTAACTAAACGTCTGATATGCTACTCTAGGATCAATTCCTCGACGGTAGGTCTTGGTGCCTGCTCCAAACTGTTGTGAGGATGTCGTTCAAAAACAGACTGGAAAGTTTAATCAGTTTTCTTTTCATCATACGAAGAGAGTGAAGATCTCCCTTTCATCTCAAAAGAGTTAAAAATAGACGATTTTGTGTAGAGTTCAAATGTTTTGAAAATGGACTTTTAATTTAGTATGAAACATTTTTCATCATTGCGCTGACAATATTATTTGCCACTTTTTCATCAAAGTTAAAAATTTATGTAAAACATACATTTAGAACTTAAATATTTGATTGATGCATATAAAGTAGAATGATCAAATCACATTAAATAGAAATGTTTCCTAAGTTAGTATAAATCGAGAATTTCCTTTTATTATTCTTTAATATTTTATCTTCTTTATTTTATTTGAATTCATGTAGGAAATATTTAAAATATTGATAAAATAATTATTACTAAATAAATAATAATGATGTCAAGGGAATATTATGAATTGAATCAATTGAAATATCAACTGTTAAACGATTAACTAACCGCTAACCGTTATGCACTAAATTTCTCCAAGTTTGAAGTACAGACCCATCGACTCAGAATCCATTCTCAAAACAGAGATAAAAATATCGTACAAATTAATGGGTTAAATGTGCCTCTGTTTTAATTTATAGGATGTAATGCTTACCTGTAACTTTTTTGTGATAAATTATTTAGCATGCATTTGAAATAGACGTACATTAAAGCAAATTTTTTTTCCCTTTTTGTAAAATCATGATAGAGCAAAACTTTAAAATCTATGCTGCTTTTGACTCTACAGAAATTCCTCATTTATATATGGTAGGGGAGAGTGGGGTCAATTGTAACAGGGTACGATTGTAACAGAGCAAAAATTTCGAGTGTCGGGCTCTAGATTTGGTTCCTAGGTGGCGCACAAGGTGTATTTAATAAATCTACATGTACACCCCTGCTGGCAACCATTTTTATGTACTTTTGAAAGAGTTACATCACAAAAGATATTGTCACGCTACATAAGTACTTTTTTTGGTATTAGAATATTATATTGTAACGAAGTAATTTTGTTCAAACAAATAAAAATTATTAACCGAATATGTAAGTGGACACCTTAATTAACATTTCAAAAAAAAGATTAGTTTTGTTAATTAACTAGCATTGTTTTAAACAAATGAAGCTGAAATGGCGTCTTAGGGACAATTGTAACAATAAGTAAAAGGACGATTGTAACAGCAGAAAAAAAAATTCATAATTTCAATTACAATTGTTTAACCCCTAAGGTCCCATTTCTTATGTTTACAAACCATTACTTAACTCTTTAAGAACCACCAATAGTTTCCTATATCATTTATATTATGTTGCGTGTGCATAATTTTATTTGTCATCTTTCACAGCATAAATTGAAATTTTTAACCCCTTAAAGTTAAAAGTTTAACCCTTTAGGTCTCTGCTCATTATTATTTTCACTCCTAAAATATCACTACTATTTTGATCAATAAAAAATCTATCACAACTATGATAATATGTATCATTTACTATGCTTTAGTTGAATTTATGAACTGTTACAATTGACCCCGTAAGTGGGGACAATTGTAACAAGTGCACGACTGCCAAAAAATGTTAATAACTAATATAAAAACATTTAAAATAAGTTTTTTTTTCTAGTAGAGGATAGTCAACTTTACTCGTCAGTCAATTAATACTAATAATATATTAGATTTTTTGTTAGTTAAAAATAGTTAAGTAAAAAATTTTACAATTGACCTCACTCTCCCCTACATCCTGCCTTTGTTTTAGCCAAATTATAATTATAAATGCATGCTTTTTTTGCAAGTATTTCTTGAATGTGGTATATATTAAGCAAATATTGCGCATTCGAATAAAATTTCTTCTTTTATAAACAATATAAATTGGTAGATTGCTTAATTGAAAATAATAAATTCAGCCAGACAATATTAACACAAATTAAATAACACTACGTACCCTAAATATAGGAATTGAATATTGTTCTTAACTAACTTGGATTCAAATACAGAAAAAAAAACTGGAAACAAGACAAACAAATTACAGACGTTCCCCGAGGCAATGCAAATGTCATTGAACGTAGGATTCAATAATGCAAATCTTCAATTAAAATATGCTGCACCAAACGAAAAAGATATATCAGAAGCATAAATTTTAAAACACAAACAATTGATAATGTTTGCGTTTTGCAGATGGAATAAAAATCATTATAAAATGCAACCAATGATAAAACTTACAAACTTTATCCAGACGATGAATTAATATTAGAAAATCAATACGATTATTCATCAGTTATTTTCAAAATAAATGATTTTTTTTAAACATGAAAATCAATACATTTAAATTCGATGCACTTTAAACAACTCTTTAAGAAATATTTTCTCGAGAAGTACTTAAGGTGAGATTAGTTACGTGGTTTGATTAATCCAAAAAAGTATGCAGATATATTCAGAAGTTTGAAGTTTTAATAAGCAAACATCACCTCACTAAGCTTCATGAATTTGAAATTTATCAGCATCTCTACTTTTACACAAACAGTAAGAATCTCATCACAACATCTTTGTATCCTTAAGCCATTCACCATATTTTTAAAACATCTTGACCTGCTCATAATACACTTATTAACAACTGGTTCGTTCATCACAGCCCTAAGCTTTTCTTCTCTTACTAACAAGGTTGTAAATTATCTAAAATTTAAGTAAACGTGTATGTAAAACATGTCACCTTTTATATCACCCACTCTCCACTCATACTGGAGCTCTTAATTATCCCGCAATCTTTTCTGCAATGCCACCCCACACCTTACCAATACCACCCCCATCTATGAATAATTCAGAAGGAATTTTCACGAAATCTATAGGGTGAACGAAAAATGTAGCATGTGATAAATTTGAAGCCTTCTTATCATTAGTCAAATTCGCCCTCTTTTAGTGGCCTTCTGGGTATAAAATGTTATAAATGGTTCGACATCTTTCGATAAGGATGATTTTCAAGTATGAATAGCTGGAGTGAATCAAAACGCATTCTTTTTTGAAGTTTATATACCTGGAATAGGATCTCGTATTTCGGTACAGAAATCGTAAAGTTTTAAAAGTCAGTTATTAAATTAATGGTGCATTGAAAAGTAAGGAAATATTTTAAGTTTTGGAATTTCTAAAGATTAACGTTTTATTGAGGCGACGCAAATATTTTAAATATTTGAAAGCCATAGCAGTAAACGAGATTGTTTACATAATAAGTTATTCAAGTTTCTAGTTTTATAATTAAATACTATATGTTGTATTACTATATTTTGTGTTGTTTTACATAATATATTACTTGTTTGTAGTATGTTTATGTTTTAAATATATTTTTTATTCCATTATATTGGTTTATCGGGAAAGTTATAGTCGATTTATACACTGAGAAAAAACATGATCACAACTGCCAGAATATGGTAAAATTTATTTTGTTTCTGGTTATATGGTAGCACCAATAATCTCTCTAATTTTTACAGAAGAGCTTTGGTAATTGAGTTCTGTAAATGAGAAGCAAATTTCACCGAATAAATGGTTTCGATGATATGCTCTAAGGTATTATGATAAAATTACTAAATTTTGCACCATTTACGAAATTTTAAGGCATATAGTAAAACACAATTAATTTTTTTAATTTTACCAAAATTATTACCAAAGCGCTTTGTTAAAAATTACCGAACTTTTTGGTGCTTCAATAGAACCAGAAACACGGTAAATTTTACCATATTCTTGTACGTTTGACCGTACTTTTTTGAGTGTACTGTAAGCACTAAGTGAACAAGTGAACAGACCAAATAAAATTTAGACAATGAATTTACAATCGATAATAAATTACGAAATTCTTTTTTAATTTCAATTTTATGGTTTAAATTTAAACTCATTCGGGAACGTAATTTGCAGACTAACATGCTCATGACTTTTTTTCCAGACCTGATTTTGAACTAAAATAATAAACTTCATTTTTAAATTGCTTGGTAGGAATATTCTATTTTCTATCTATTTTTCTGCTATCAGGTAAAATTTTTTAAATTTTCAGAAATGCTTCTATGGAAACAATACTAAGAATGACTGTTGTAAGACCTTTTGAAAATAATAAGCAAGTATTTTAGGTAAATGCGTACATTGAACTTAAACTAAACTAATATATTATTATGCATGGTTCTGTAATTTTCAAAAGCTGAGAAGCATAATGATTGATGCCATAAGAAAAGATGTGAAGACTTAGTGAGTTACGAAACATTGGTTTATCAATATAGTATTTAACATTCTTCAAATGTTTTCTAATTTAATAGTAATATTATTTAATTTAAGCCATTAGTATTAATCTTAATTTATACAAAATTATTTATATCACATATTTTTTCCGTATTTTTTAAAATCATCTTTAAGAAATTCTCTTATTTTCTTGAATAGTCAAATCATGAAAAAGTTGATTTCAGCCATACTGTACATCCTAAGCTATATTTATTCAATAAAACTGTAAATCACGCACAATTGAATGTAGCAAATGATATGCAATAAATAAATGTAAGTGTTTAAAAATGAATGAAATAGTTTGAAACAAATTAAAAACATATTTTATTTTACTTCTTCAGCTTAATGCAATATTAAGTGTTGAGCAGTTCGCATACATCATTTTTTCAATGAAGTAAACGATATCTCCTTTAATTTACAAACATTAATCAAGAGATACTGCACCCTATCACTTTTCCAATATTTTTATGCCGACAAAACATCGCTTCAGCGATAGTTTCTGTCATAAAATAAAAAATATCAAAAAGCATGCACAATTTATCTCATACCTTCTACCAATCGAAAACTCAAGAAAACCATTTGCCAAAATTTGAAAGATTCTATATATTCTATAGAAAACAGATACTTCTTTTTGGTTATATTCGACAAGAGATAACGAGGATTGCGTTAAATGATATTCATTACCTATGTTGACTTATATAAACATGCTAAAGAGCTGTTAATTTTACGGATTGAAACATTTATCTTAGATACGTGATTCGGCATGTTTGGCTGGAGTTTTCCGAGTAGTTATCAGAAGTCGAGGGCATTAGAAAACTACTCTAGAATTTAGGCAATATATTGAAACCGAGCATGGTCCAAATGGAAAACCAGTGATTAAAATTTGGTGTTAATGTTAGAGAAAATAAAGTAAATGTCATGTTATTCTATTTCTTAGTATAATTTCGAGACTTTTTTTTTAAATGTGATAAAATCCCTATTTTTGTTCAGTACATTGGTACATTTAGTACATTAATTTAAACATATTTCCGATAGTGAAATACTGAAATCTGAAAACTTCTGTTAAAATTACCGTACTATATGACAACTCTGACAATTCTTCCAAAAAAAAAAAAAAGAAAATTATGGTAATAGAAACCAAAATATACGATATTTAAACCATTTATTTGATAATTTTTCCGCTTACATGGTAACAGCTTACATGGTACAGCTTAATTTTTAAAAAAGGCTAGTAATGAAGCTTTAAATAAATGATTGATTTATTATATTGTTTAATGGCTCAAGAATAAGAAAGGTAGACTGTGTTAAATAATATGCTTTTGAAGCTGTGAATCGCAAGCATGGGGTGCTTTAAACACAAAGAATATTACTAAATGTAAAAAAGTCGTATACCAAAAAAAAAAAAAAAAGGAATGAAATATATTAATTGGAGGAATGATAACAAGGTAACAAGGCAATTCCTGAGCTGGAAATTATATATTTCATGAATAGTGAAATACTGATTACTAGTTAAGCTCGAAAGCTCTAAATTTTCACATTACCTACCAGTTGATCTACTGATTAAAAAGGTTATCCGTGAAAGTGAGGAATCAAGGCGAAAGTGAGGCGTTTTCCGCATTTTTCCTAGGTAAAGTGCACATTAATGACTTTCGTATCGTTAGAGTATTTGTTCACTGTATCTGTTATTGCATTAAATGAAACTGCATTTTTCTGGCACCAAAAAATAAAGAATTAACATTATGTTAATTTCTTTAGTTTTAATTTAATATTTTAAACAGTTTGATTCTTTGTATTACAGATTTTTAGTTGACTGATATATGATTCTATCAACTTAGTTTATTGAATATTTGTTAACTAGTCAGATTCTTTAGATATAGAAAAATAAATAATTGATTTTAATTTCCTAACTGTATTAACATTTTAAAATAATTGATTCTTTGTATAATAGTTTTTAATTGATTATTTTATTGATCATTGAATTCTATCAATTAATTTGCAGGCTGTGTTTGATTATATTATGATAGCTATAGTTTGATTATATTACGACACCGTTAGATAATGAAAAATAAATTGCATTATATATCTGTAATTATGTATCTTATTATGTCTTATGTATCTGCATTATGTATCTTAATTGAAATAATATTTTAAACTATTTATTTCTGAGTTTTGTCGTTCATCATTAATTAATGATTGTTTCTACAAACTAACGAGTTGATTGTTTTATTTAACTTTCTGCAAGTTTAAGAAATTAAGTAATAGATATTTAAAATAAAAAATTTAATTCTTTAGTGCCAAAAAGCTATCATGAGATATTGCTTGCAATATTTTATCAAGATAAATGTTATATTACAAACTTTTAAAGGCTTTAAAGTTGTAGAATACAAAACCTTAAATTCAATTTAGCTGCTAAAGTAAACAGATCACATCCGTGGATAAACACATATAACATTAAGACGTTAAACAATATTTAAGGAAGTAAAAAAAATAACTTTAAGACCAAGAAGAGATTTTCGTTTAAAAAAATGAACACTTCTCTCAATTTTCTCAAGTGAAAAGAAATCATCAAAGCTGAAAACCAAGAAAAAGGGGCGTCAAAGTTTAACTCCAATTAATGTGGCTCACTTGTTGTAAATGGGGAATAAGCACAGTTGCAGTTAGAGATCTTCCCCGAAAATCCTATATATTCCATCTTAAAGAATTTCAACCATGGTTGTATATGGTTATAGCTGTACTTTAAATTACGGGCCCTTCCATTTAGAGTTCTTTCTTTTATATGTGCCATTAAAGTATTAAGAGGACAATTCCTGAGATGAACCAATAAATGAAAAGCACCTTCATTTGTGTTAAAGAGTTTTCGTAGTTTCAGGGATTTTTTTGTTGTTGTTCAAAATCTTTTTTTAAGCCTTTCTTAAGTTGATTTGGTAGAAAACTAATTTTAGAAAAATACACTATCAAGTTAATTTCAATAAATAGGAAATTAATAAATTTTATTGGAATAAGAAAAAATTTAGTTTACATATCAAGTATACTCATTATACTTGCAAATATTTTCTAACTAAGTTTAAATGTTAATTCGCTGTTTAACTTTGTTAAGTTGTCGTTTTGTTTAAAAATAATTACAGTAGACAACAAATAAAATTTATGGATCGTACAATGTTTTGTAATGGAATAATAAATAACTATGATTTGTGTAATCATCTCTTTTCACTAAATAATACATAATTTCAAGAAAAACGAAATGTTTAGAAGTGATGTTTTTCTACACTCAGCTGCTACTTATTTATGAAATTTTGATATTTGTGTGCAAATGAGGTGTGAAACCACAGTTATAACTTCTAGAATGTTTGTGCAGTACTATAATAACATAGCGAACAAATAATAGTTATGAACAATAATAATTAATTAACAAGTAATAAGAATTAATAAAAATAATACCTTAATAACTAATATGGTTGCGTGTGGCTAGGGACGCTTCCCTATTATGATCTGTTCAGAAACACACGGAGAAATAGTTTATGGTAGGAAAGTGCCCCTAGTGGCATATGGTGACATTTCCAATCATAAATTCAAATTCAATTTTAAGTCTGTTGATGTGCTGCTTTAATTCTCTTAGATGTTTGACACAACATTTATGAGACTCTTGTTATATATAACGTTTTTAAACTGGCACATTTTGACGAAAAATGAGTTAATAATGTGATTTTAAAAAATATGTAGCTTTGAGAGAAAAACAGATTGAAGGTTTGAAATCCGTAACGTGAAAATCGTTCCAAATCCAAGATCCGTTAAAAAAAATCTCACGCAACAGAAAAATAAGAAATAAAAAAGTTACCCAGTTTAATTTATAACTATCTGTTATTAAGTGGAAATTTCATTTTTTTTCTGCTTGGGAACATCATTGAAAAGAAAATAATAGTCTATCTTCTAAAGGAATTTTAAAAAAAAAGCAAAACAGACCGAACGAAAAATTAATTAGGTTAAGAAGAAGAAAAAAAACTTTTAAGAAAAGTGAAACATTTTTATTGACATTTCGAATCGCTTTTTTAAAAACTGAGGCTTGTTCCATCAATCGTGAAAAAGAACAATCTGTTTACCACATAAAGTAAATAAATTTTTCAAAACCTATCCTTTAAATCCAAGATTTCATTTTTCAGTGACCACCCATCATAATATATATATATATATTCCCTTATCTTCCTTTAAAAAAGCGAGACACAACTGGACATTCCAAGATAAATGTAGAAAAGCAGCGGTATGACACTCTTAGATATATATAACTTCTTATTCTAAAAGTTCGAAAGAAAAAAAAACTCTTTAAGAACTGCCGCCTCAACTTATTGTCAATATGGAGCAAAAATTGTCACAAAAATCGGGTTTTTGGAAGAGCTATCATAGAATCTTGGTGGCGTTTGGAATATTTTGAAGTAGAGGGAAAAGTAGATGAAGAGCCAACGTGGTAAATTTGAATAGACCGAATCAAAATTCAATGGTTATACTCCAGCAGTGCATTAATATTTCACATCAAAAAGCGGAAACCCAGCGGGTCTAAGTTCTATGTTTCTTGGATATCTACGGGTGGTTTGACAGTGATTTAAGTCAAGTAAAAGCTATTTAGTATCTAAATTCTTTTTGTGTGTGTATTATTATCTGAATGCGTCTTTTATTCAGAAGATTGGGTTAAAAATTTAATGGTCTTAAAAGCGAACAGTACCACGCATTATTTCCTAAGTGCAGTAAATATTATAAATGTTATTATGTGTAATTAGAAGGGAATGACTTACAAACTGAGAAAAATACATGATTCTTTTTAGTATAAATTAGATTACCTTATATGTTTTTTTTTCTTTTTTAAACGATGAATGCATATTTGCTTATGTATTTTTATTTAATAACCGTCGTTGAATAGTTGACCCGATTTTGAATTTACGACTAACAATGTTCCAAAATACTCTGCGTACTTGTAATTTTGAACTCAATCCGGAAGCCAAGAAAAGTCCTGGATCAAGTATTGGAGGAATTTGCTTTTATGGAGGACTTCTAGAAGAAACTAACCCGCATTTGATGGAGAAGAAAACCTCTTACAGTGTTTCCTTCTAACCCCTAAATTTATAATTCGTAAAATACTGAGAAGAGGTTTCGTCAGCACTGTGGTCTGCTCAAGTCAGGTGTAGAATTCGATGAAACAGGCATCACTGGGATTCATATCCGAATCACCTCATTGGGAGGCAAGCGCTCTATCCTCTGAGTCACCACGGCTCTTACTTATATAATTTTTTCTGTGTAGGCATGCATAAGGAATTTATTTTTAAGAAAGTGAAGATTTTTTAATTTTTATATCCCTCATCCATATCACATTATTTCAAACCCAAATATATTTTAAGGCACATCTAATCTCACTAATCATTTTAAGGCACATCTAATCTTTTTAATCTCACTAAACTGTCGTGCTTTAAATTTCATGAATCAATGTGGTGGATAGCATTATTAAAAAAATTATATAAATCAAACGAAACTTAATAGTGTTTCTGATAATATGTTGGAGACGTATTACCCAACCTACTTTTATTTCCTCTCTGGTAAATTGCGGATGATACATCATGTCTGCGATTTCCCGAAAGGAAAATCAACAACATTGCTTAACAATTGCTAAGGAACAATTGATTCATGCAAAGTAGCTTGCTTGACACCTTACCAATAACAGTAAAATCAAGTGTAAAATCAAAAAAAAAATCAAGTAATCAAGTAAAATCAAGTAAAATAAAATCAAGTGTTGTGCCGTCCAAACTAACGGCTTCGAAGCAAATCAAAAGTCTGATGCATTCTACAATTTTTTCTTACTAAAACATGTGTAATTGATAAAAATGTACAGTCTCATTCAAAAGTGGATAAAATCATATAAAATTTCAAATAGGTTAAAATAGTTGTATTCAGTATAAAATAACAACTGCGTGCCAAAATGTTAGGATGCTGGGTGCCACCAAACAAATCCCCCTGAAATAAAGTAGAAAGATCATAAAAGTAGAACAACACCTTTAACTTATTTAAATGTGATGAACGGAGCGTGGAAATTTATAAATGGTGGTTCTCCAAATAGCAAATGAAGATGGGTCAATTGAGTGTGGCCGATTCGGAGACGGATTATTGTAGTTCTGATATTTTAAACTTTTTTCAATAGTGAATATTCAGATTTCGGCAGCGTTTATTTTTACCCTTACTTTCACAGTAAGTACCGATTCGTTTTCTGCAATCCAGATCAAGTTGCAATGAATATCGGTATTATTTTCGGAAAAGTTTTTAAAACTGCATCTTAAAGGCAGTGGTTGCGGAACACCTTCTTATATATAAAAAGGAAGATTTTCGAAATTAAATAAAAGAAAATTATGTAAGAATTGACCATTCTATGAGTAAAATAAATGAATTCAATCCATTTTCTTATGAACTATTTTTATTTCTTCTTTTACTTAATAGTTACTTATTTATCTTTTTTTTAACGTTTTACTTCATCATCTATTGTTTCAAATCTAAAACTTTCCTAATTGTTTCATAAGGGGTGATAAAATTTGATTCGAGGGATTTTCTATACTATTCAGGTCTATATTATTTTGGTTTTTTTCGATGTTATTGTTAAAAAAAAAGTATTACTGAGAAATGATATTATAGAGATAATATCTTCGCTTTAAAAACAATCAACATAATTAAAATAATTCATAATTAAGTTAAAAATTAACACTCCTTAAACACTTTTGACCACGGTTCAATTTAAGAAAAAAAAACATAAAAATGGATTACTTTTATTTATAATATACGATGTTATTTTATTATATTATATAGTTAAAATTCACTAAAATACTTACCATCTAAAACAATTAATATTTATGAAACAAAATCTTCAAATCATAAATAAATATTTAAATTTTCTCACACTTCTACAAGCCTTGATCTGTAGCACTCTATTAGCATAATAAGTGTTAATAATTTATTAATAATAGAACTGTCATTATAATGACAAAGGTCATAACTCATTCGAATGAAAATTAAAAAAAAATTCTCATATGATAGAAATTATGAAGTAAACATGTTTTTTAATAAAAAAGAACGAAATACTATAAAAGATATTAAATTAGATTAAATTTCAGAATTTAATTATATTCTTTTAAACATAATAATATATTCTGAAGACTTTTATTCTAGTTTTTGTAGGCGGTGCATTGTTTTCATTATAATAGCGGCCGTTATGTATTACACTTAAAACTGTAAAACACCCATTAAAGTATTGCACAGAAAATTCAATTTTTATTACTTTCTTAATATGAAGGTAAGGATTTTAATTTACGAACTGAAGTTAAGCAATATAATACATCCTTAAGTTCATAAAAGAGCAGATTCGTTATTTCTCGTTGCTTTGTAATTTAACCTCGTTATTTAAAGTGGTACGCCCGTTATCTAAACACTTACAAAGCAAATGTGAATATAAATGGATAATTTTTAATTTGACATTACATTGCAACTTTTATTCGTATGGTAAAAGTCAAAAGAAAAAAAATATGAAAAAATATGCTTACATAATATTTTTAAATAATTTAAATGAATTATTTATTAATATTTCGTGCTATTGTTTTTAAGATATTTAAACCACTTATTAAGTAATGGAAAAAAGACCAATAATTTTTAAATTAGAAATTTATATGTTAATAATTCGGGTTTGAATTGGATGTACAGCACAGAATCAGAAAGCGGTTACATTTGCCACATTTTTAACAAGATTACGTATTCAATGTTAAACTAATAATTTCTACGCTAGATATTTACTAGATATTAATTTCGGGTTGAATTAAAATCACAGTAAAAAATCCGGAAACGAATATGATATTCGCATTTTAGTCTTATAAAGTATTTAAACAAAGTAAAGCGAATAATCTATGCATTAGAAATTTATGTTTTGATAATTCCGGGTTTAGTTGGCTGTACAGCACAGTATAGTTTTTTTATCATATTTAATTATAATCAACATATTCATTAATAACACCATATTCAATAATTATCTCTATGCATAATAATCACCATTCCTTATCCCTCTTTGAATAAATAAATCTTTTAACTAATTTTAATTCAATTTTATAAAGAGCGAATGCAAAAATTTCTATTTTGAATAAATGCAACAGCTAACTTTTTATTTCAGTGCAAGTGCTGATTTTAATTCAATGTCACGACAACAGAACATCTAAATCTTTTTTCACCTTTCTCCAATCACATAAGAAATACATGCATAATACATGCATTAGTAGGTTTACTTTGCTATTTGGCCTTAAATTTTCAGCCAAATTATTTACATATTAACATGAGATATAGTGAGGTTGGCTGAATTGGCTTTTCATTTGGCAGTGTTCTTTTTCGATAATGCGCCTATAATGAACCGCACCTGTACTACAAAGCGTTAAATACTACTTTTAATTTGGCTTTTGATTAGGCAGTTTGTGGAAGATGTATCTTCTGTGCCCCTTCCTTAAGCATATTATGCAGAATTTATTGTTTTACTTGATATGCCACTTGGATAATATTCCTTTTATTTTGCGCCTTGAGTTTTGCAACGAAAATAAAAAATGTATTATGAATTTTATCCAGTTTTCACTATCTTCTTCAATTAGGCTATCTACACCACCAACTACACCAATTTTTCCATTATATGGTCCTTAACAACTCGTTCTCTTCTTTTTTTGTGTGGAGATTTTCCTCTGAGCTGTGGTTGGTCATAATTATAATGCAAGATGTTAGTTTCTCTAAATTTTGTAACCTGAGCTAAAAAAAAGTTCAAAAATTATGTTTTTCTTTATTTAAAAGAAAATGTTGAACAAGTGAGTGTTAAAAGCCGCTGGATTGGAAAATCGCCTCCCATTTAAAAGTTATTAGCGAACATACTTCCAAATAGAGTTTTGCTTTTATACATGGAGAGAAGCGAAGGATAATATATTTTAACTATAGTTTATTCTTTCATTAAAATAATATTCTAATTAACTTAGATGCAATGGTGATAAGATAAATTAAACCAAAATTTTTGTTTATTTAAAGAACATTGTTTTTTGATCAGAAATACTTTTTTTTTAAATTTAATATTTATATTTGTATAGAAATATTTATTATATTTTAGCTTTTACTTCCTCACCACAAAATTATTATCCGTGTGTTACCAAGAGAAATCGCTCTAAATGTAAACATTCTTAGAAAACATTGTGTATCAAACCAAATTCACATCTATCCGTTTGCTTTGGCATGAATTCACTATCATCTTTCTTTACTTTTTCAACATTTTGAAATTCGTATATTTTAAAAGAAGAGTTCCGAAATCTCCGAAAGCAATTTTCTAACAACTGGTATTTTTAGATTTATTTTATCGATTTCTAGTCTTTTTAAATATTGGTATTTCAGAAATAAAATAAATATACTTATATATAGACATCAACTATTTCATTGAAAAGAATCAAATTCAAAAGAATTTCAACTCGCACAACACTGTGTAGTAAGAAGAATTGAAAAAAAAAAAGAGTTTCGTTTTGAAAATTAATATTTGCTACTAATCAAGATTCCGTTTTACTTTTAATTTTAGAATTGTTTTGGAATTGTATGAAGATAGTTAATCTATTTATTATTGAAAAACATAATCAGCATGGAACATATTTCTTCAAAAAAATTAAACTTCATGAATTTGTTTGTTTTTCCACTTGAAAATAGGTTACACACTTGAATATAAAATAGGCTATACACTTGAAAATAGGCTATTCACGTTTATAACGAGGGGATTTCTGAGTCTTTAAACTGCATTATATTCTTTATTATTTAATTTAATAACTTAAAAATTTGAAGTAACCTTTAGTTGTTGATTTTTTATGCAAATAAATAACACTGAATAAAAATTTTTCTGTTGTTTTGTTCACGATAGTTTTTAACAAATTCTTGATATTTCAAATCTGAATTCAGTTTCACTCTCCAAGTTAAATTTTTTAAGTGACATTTTTAGTGGTCATATTTTGGCATATTTTAGTTGGCATAGTTTGTTGAAATGCTCAAGTTTAAAAACGGTGTTTATAACAGAATGTCGCATAAATATTGCTAGCAGTATTTGGGTGCATCATCAGGCTTAAAAATTACATGGAAACCCAACGTCTGGAAATGTTTTTACTCTGGAAAATGTTTTCTATTGTTGCTTCCTTGTAGTGAACAATTCCATCTCGTACTTTTGAAGATTTCATAATAAAAGAAGTGCCCTTAGCCACGTACTACGACATTTCCGGACATGGGCTCCTATGCACTATTAACTCCGATGATATGCTAAAACTCCCCTAGAAGTTGGTAGCAACATTTTTGTTGTATATAACGTTTTTTGACTAGTACACTTCGACAAAAAAAGACTAAAATGGCACTTGAAAAACCTGTAGTTTTAGGTATATTAGTTACAGATACTAAATAAACTAAATACAGATTTGCAAAAACTCACAACCGAATTAAATAAGATCAAGTATTTGTATAAATGCAACAGAAAATCTGCTCCCTAGTGAAATTTAGTAGATTTTATTTATTTATTTTTTACTTAAATGCCCCACTATGGAAATGTTTCCTTATATATCATTCCTATATGCTTTCTTTTTTCTACATGTTCATCTTCTTGCATTTTAATATATATATACTATGTTGAATACGTAAGTATGGTAACATACAAACCCACCGTATTTATACATTTTTGTCAAGTAAATTTATCATTTAAAAAAATACACAAAATCTTTTGAAATAATATTCACAGCTTGTGTTTTTGTTTAGTATGTTATTCTTAAATATTTTCCCCGGATTATATACAAATATCGCTCTACAAATTGTACGTTGAATTGATTTATAGTAAATATAGCCAATGAATATAAATAAAATTCTAAGGGGATTTTTCTGACAAAACTTCTCTAAGCAGATATACTTTGCAAGTTTTAAAAGCTTTATATCGAACTGATAAACAAAAGCAATAGAAATGGAAATAAAATAAAGTATTTTCATGTGTATTTTGTCCTGTGGGATTTCAATATAGTTGATCTCAGAGAAGTTTCCGAAGTTCAGTTTCGAAATTCAAGAATTAAGACTCAAGAGATAAAGCGGGACACAGTTTTAGAGAAGTCTATTTTCTAAAAGAAAAAAAAATAAGAAATCAAGAAAAGTTAAAATTTAAATGTCGAGAACTTAGCAGACTTCTTATCATTAAAAGCTTTAAAAATTACTAGTATAAACAACAATGGGATCAAGATGAGTTAGAGTTACAAACATTTTAAGAATAATTTATTGCTAACGTTTTTGATGAGAAGAAAGAAATACGGTTCAAAGCTAGAAATACTTTTATGCATAACTATTCTTAAATGCTTAAAATATCGAGCAAAAATACTTCTGCATAAAACACACATAATCCTTAATTTTCATCGCTTATTTCTGCCCCTATAAAACCGTTTTATTAAAAAAAACATTTGAAACTGGTTAAAACTGGATTATCATCCAGTTATTAATTCAAAGCATATGCATATTTCTTACAATAATTGCGTTTTTATTATACTGACAAAAATCACCAAAAGCATTGTGTCTCTAGATTCCTGTGCTTTTGACAAAAAAATTTATATATCATGAAAGTTGGGTTTATTAACATTAGAACCAAGGATTTGCTGAACCAAACATAGGCTTTAACTAGCTCAAAATGAGCTATAAAATGTAAAATTGGGGTATAATGTAATTTTATTAATTGTAATTTCATGTTGTTACTCTTCGTTTTGCACTATTTATTACTTCAAGCGTTATTTTAAATTTTTGCTTTATTTATTAATTTATGGCATAAATTGGTTGAGATAACTAACAATCAGCTTCATTTAGAAAACAATGCCAAGCTATTTAAATTTTTTTTCCTTTTCGTTGATTTTAGAAGATGATTTGGAAGAAGAAAAAATTTGCTGGACACTTAAATTGTAGTAATACCAAATTTTTCATTTTCAAAAAATGGGTTGTTTACTTTGACTTATTCAAACCAATTTTTTAAATCCGCTTCATTGATATACATACAAAAACTCAGAAAACTACTTCAATAGGTTAAACACTTTTTCTTTCAACAATACTTAAAGGAACGCAAACAATTTTAACTAACGACACTTATAATAATGCTGCTAAATTTGAAACGCAGCAATAAAAAGAATATGAAGCTTAATATCAGTTTGTTTGACAAGCTATTCAGACCTTCCCAGAAATAGAAATTAAATAAGTGGGCAAAAGTAAATATTTATTAATAATATATACTTATATGCTTTTGTTAAATGCTTTATTTGTTAAATTTTTATTTTTCAAATTATTCAATATAACAAATGAAAAGTTTATGAATTCATAATTCATTCAGTGTTATTAAAATATACTAATACACGCCCTATATTTTTTGTTTTGCGAAAATCGATAACACCAAAGTATACTCAAAAAATATAATTAAGGGGTGGAATAATTGACGCATAAATACAAAAATTATGACAGTTCCTATCATACCCGAAGTAAATTGCGTGGATGATAACAGAATAATAACCCTTCATTGCCTTTCAATTGACTGCAATATATTGATTTTTTTTTAATATTTGTGTTGCAAGAAGAAATATTGCTTTGTTTTTCTTTAAAACTAATGTGTTTGCTAGTATCTACTTATTTACGTTTTTGGTAACTCAGATATCTTTTATCCATCTACAATAAGGAATTTATTTTTATTGAAACTTAAGTTATGTGTAACCACACCTAAGTAATTACAGACGTATTAGATATCGTGCAAGCAACTAAAATCTACTAGTTATAGATAAAAGTTAAAACTTTTTTCAAGTGAAAGGAAAGATTAAACAATCAAACTGACAAATATTGACGATTCATTTGATACCGCAGAGTAATATGAGGTACAAATGGTTTCTCTATCATTTATCCTAGTTCATATATCTACAATATACACGAGATAAGGGTGTACTTAAAGACTTATCATGTGGTGATTGCTGTGTAAAGTAGAAGAAAATTTTGAACTTATTACTTATTAGCCCTTAGTAAATTAGTTAAAAATCAGTGAGAAAAATATCTTTTTGTATCTTAAACTTGACAATGCGCTATTATCTTTACTTATTAATTTTGAACTAAATCAAGGTTGAATCCTTTTCCAGAAAATGAACTAAAAGCGTTTCCTTTTTTATTGGTCAGTTTCCAGTCACAGTCGGATTAAAATACAGAATAGTAGTTTAACCACGACTGTAAATTATGTCACCAGGAAATCTCCGTTCATAAAACTGTTTCGTTTAAACTTACTAATAGGGAATAAGGACTTATCATTAATTTTACCTCAAGAACATTGGCTATACAACAATGCATTTTATATAATCCAGGAACCTCCCCAATAAACCAAGTTACAAACTATCTGGATTATGGGTTAAAAATATCAATTTATAAAGTAGAGAGTGCAATAATGTAACTTGGCAATATTGTCATAAAGGCAATAATGCAATTTGTAATTAAAGCATGGCTGTGATAATGTAATTTGGCAATGTAGACTGGTAATAATAGACGAAGATTCGAAATCGGTTACATTGCGTCCTACTCAATCCTAAATATAATTATGTATTTTAAATAAGTATTTGGTGTAGTTAAAAATGGAAAGAGAGTGCAAAAACCACTTATGCACCCGGTATTATGAAGCGAGTAGTCCCTAAAAAGGACTAGCACTTAATGCATCTACGGGAAGAACAAATTGACGTTGAAAGTTGAAGTTGCTAAATTTTTCTTCAATAATTTTATTTTAGTTCATCCAATGGTTTTCTAGTTAATGTAATATAATAAAAGAAACAATATTAATTTAAATTTTTGGAGTATATTTAATTTTCAGGAGAAAATTTAATTCCTTCCAAAGCAAATTGTGTTACAAGCAATCTAAGAAAACAAACAGATTACGATATTAGCAAAAAAATAAGTAAACAAATAAAATCCAGAATACTGATGAAATTACTAAAAGAGGTGAGTACCAGATGAATAGAAAATAAGCTTTATTCGTTTTATTTCGCCTTGAAAATATCGCTAAATTTTGGGATGATTAATTTCGAAACCATTAGGTTAAAAATAAATATAAATTTGTATAGACAATGCATGGAGATATGACAGTGAACAAATTAGATTTTCCCTCCATTCTTATCACTGTATGCTAACTAAAAATATATATGTGGTAAAAATTTCAGAATAATCTTGATTTTATGTACGAAACGAATATGTACACACTGTGAATTTGCTAGATTGCTAGAATTTAGATCTACTAAAAAAATACGTATTCTGTTAACTGAATGTGGGATTATGTATGCGTAGATAATTTAAAAAAAAATCAGTTATTCTTATTTAATGAAATTTAAATTATATCTTACATCAATACAACAATTACAGCCATTAAAACCCTTCAAAGAAAAAATACGCCACGTTCTTTAGATAATAATTAATTCATAGTCTTGCCCAAACTTAAAACAGCATATGATCAGAATGATAAAGAGACAACGATATTTGTACATGCTTCATTAAAGCGACATCAAAAAGCTCACAAAATAAATATTCTATGCAAATCCACCAATTCTTTATATAAATACCACTTTTATTAGCTCACATTTGTAGCCGAATTTCGCATAAAAATAGAATCCCTGGAGCCAAAGAACGTTTTAACAATCATGAATACTAAACGAGATCGCGTACGCCCTAAAAAATGAATCCTCTAAAGTGGACCCAGTTGGCGGAAACCCGGTGGTTAAGAATGGGTGTCGGATCTCATCTCGCCAAGAAATGGTGTTATAATAGTTCTCAAATTGCTCCGGAGGCTTGCAATTTGGCGGGACGACCCTTGGCTATTAAAGCCTAAACGCGTGAAAACGCCTGACGTCTCCCCAACTCCCACTAGAATTGAGGTGAAAAATTCAAATTCTATCGCTCTGGCCACACACGCCCGATTTAAGTGGGCAGGCCTAGAAGGTATCTGTAATATACTGTCGCTGATGAGATCCAACGAGGTCGTTATCTTCCATCAATTTTTTTTTAGAAGAAATTTTATTTGAGTAATAATTATCAAAGTATACTGCGTTATTATGTGAGGATATACGCATCAATGATCATGGACGTAATAGCAAGATTTTAAGGTCGTAAAATGTCATAAGATGAATATTATTTTTACTCATATTGGCCCACTGACCGATTGAAATTATGTATTAATATTTTATTTTATATCCGTCGTTGAACAGCCGAACCAATTTTGGGCTTACGACTACTAATATTCAACTCCACAGCCTTGTAATTTTGAACCTAAGCCAGAAGACAAGGGAACTCCTAGATCGAGTATTGGGAGAAAATTGCCTTCGTGGAGGACTTCTTGATGGAGCTAATTCGCATTTGCGTTACCTGGAGAGGAAGACCAAGAGAACCTCCCACGGTTAGCCTAACGGCAAGGAGATTCTAACCCATGATCCGTCTACCACTGAGGATATTTCACGTCAGCACTGTGGTCGGTGCAAGCCGGATGCGGAATTCGTATCGATTGGGATTCAAACCCGGTTCGCCTCATTGGAAGGCGAAAGCTCTATCCCCTGAGCCAAAGCAATGCAACGAATGACAGTGGGACAAGGTCCTGAAAAAACATATGCTGCTCAAATAATATTGTTTTTTTAAAGCTTATGAAACGCGCATACTAAATCGCAATCAAATAATCAACTAAATCTTAGCAAATATTCAGCTTTTTTAAAATTCAACTTCTGTGGAACTATTTGATCAATTTCCCTCAAACTTTAAAGCGATATAAGAACTGTATACCTTACAATTCAAATTTTTTTGACTAGTAATAAGTAAAATGATAAAAAATAATAAATATTTACAAAAAGTTATTTTTTGGATAAGCGATTTTTATAATAGTGTGCAAAAGTTTTCAATTCGCAAGTCCTCGAGATTTGGTGATAAACGCAGAATTTCAAATTAACATTAAGGGCGTTAAGCTTTAGACAGCTGTCCAGAACAAACAATTGGAACCATATTTCCAAGATTACGACTGCCCTCTATATTTTGGGGATCTAAAGTTTGGGGTATGTTTGCTTAGAAAAAATTACGTTTTTGTGTCTGAATTCGTAATTTAAAATGTCTTATACACTTGTTAATAAGCATATTTAAGGCTAACCCCTCGTGCCAGTAAAATATAGTCATAGAAAGGGAGGATCCAATCATTAGATCAGAAGTTATTCAGAGCGATCAGTTTCTCTTTTCGCACTCTGCAGTACTAAATAAAATAATGAATAAAAAAGTAAGAATACATGAACAAAATATATAAATAAATAAAGTTCAAAAGGAGTTCAGTTCAAAAGAAAATTACTAATTAAACATAATGGGAAATGTTTTAAATTCTTTCTTTTTAAGCACGTGTTTTTAATTATTTTACTTTTTTTTTAATTTTACATCATCAATAAAATATTTCGAAAGCTAAAATCATTTTATTAAAATACCAAATTTCTTGACAATTTACACTGCTGTATACAAAAGAATTTCAAATTGAAAGGGCACGATTACCCTTATAATTAGCCTTAATTTTTCCCATAGACTATTTCTGTAAACTCCAATTAAAGAAATTACCACTGTCTTTCATTTCTAAAGCAAAATGCCAAATGCACATGTCCCCATGAGCCTTCGTCTTCATTAGAGATTAAAATCGTGAGAAATTTCAGCTGTAGAACAAAGTTATTCGAAAGGCGGGGCTCTCCATTATGGACACCATCCACGATTGTATTCGTGGTAATTTCAAGCATTACAGCAATCTCTCAAAAATGCCCAAGAGATTGCACTAAATGAAATGGCAGGGAACTCGCTTGAGTACCATAAGCTTCCTCAATCGACCAACCTATTATCAGAACAAATTAAGTCTCTATCACAGAGAACTAAAACTGCCAAAAACGAATATTTTCTTCTGTGGTTAATTATTTTATCCCTCATTCTCGTCTGATACCTGCTGCAAAAGGTTGTGTTCTCAATCAGGCCGATCGCTTTCTATTGAAGTGTTGCCACCTCCTCGAGGGAATCTTCCTTGGTTGTCTTCGCCTGCAATAGCAAGAGGGATCGTCAAGTTTTGAAGGGCGTAGAAAAGAGAGCTTTTGTCGAAAAGTGAAGAATTGGAAAAATGGAATCCGATTAGAATCTTCAAAAGATCGAATAATAACAGAGAGGTGAGTTTCTGGCTCGTAGAAAATTGTGCGTCTCGGGAGATTTGTGGAAGTTTTCTACATTGAATACCAATGTTTTGTTCTGGGCGTGTGCTTTAATTCGATGGGTAAAGAATGTACATGCTTGAAAAGGATTTTTAATAATTGATTTATTTCTTCGATACTCAATAAGATTAGTTTTGTAAAGTTTAGACTAGTTTTTAAAATAATCTTTTAACGAAATGGGTTAAAAAAGTAAAGCATTATACTTAGCGATAATTGGAGGGAGAAGTGAGTGAAAGGATTTGTATGGAGAGGAATATTTCAAGGTGATTGGCATTTTAAATCCTTATACTTTCGCATTCATTCATTGAGATGCTATTGTCTAACATTGGCATATCTGGCAATCATCTAGATCCTAACAATGAATTTAAACAAGCAAATAGATACCTTCTAATCTGGCCCTTCTAAATTTTTGGGGTCAACACAATATTTTTTTTAAACTTCACAAATTGATTATTTTATTATTTTTTGCTATTTTTTTTCTTTTATAGCACTTCATAAGTTTGAAATTATAAACGGAACAGGATGGCGCAATTATTTAGTTAATTTGGTAAATTAGATGGTAAAGGCAAATTTTCGATTTACATAGTTCGTGCATACAGACGAGAGTATCTTAATCTTGTTAAGGAGAGCATTGTAGTTTTTCATAATCAAATGTATTTTAGACGATGAACATTGTATACATGGTGCACGGAAAAAAAGTTTCGTTAAAATTTTTCATTTCGCCCACAAAATGAAGCCCTAGTGACTATTAATTTTATCTAATTATTTTAGCAACATTCTTTAATGAAATATGATGATTATTAAAAATTTCCACCGTGTTCTATTAGCGCATAGTTAAATAATTAAAACAGTCTAAATGATGAAATTTCAAATCAAAATTAAATCTCTATCGTATTTTTTTATGATCTATGTTGAGGGTTTAGTTTTGAGAAATACACTGATGGAAAAAAAATCCCAACACCAAGAAAAAACTACTGTCGAGTAATGAAATTTCTGCAATGAGTTTGTCTGAGTAACATACTTAATTGATTAAAGTTTCAGGATCACAGGTTAGGGCAATTAAGAGGTAAACCATTGCGAAGCACTAACAAATGTGAACACTGGTACATTAATAACCGGAGAAACCACCAGAATTTTGAATGCAAGCATACAAACGGCCATGGATTGTGTCTTACAGATGCCGTACGTCATTTTGTGGGATGGAGTTTCATGTATTTTGCACTTGGTCAGTCAATACTGGGATGATTAATGCTGGTTGTAGATGCTGCTGAAATTATCGTCCAATGATGTCCCATTCGTGCTCCATTGATGAAAGATCTGGTGATCTAGCAGACCAAGGCAACATATCGACATTCTGTGAAGCATTTTCGGTTACAACAGCGGCACGAGTGAGAGCGTTATCCTATTGGAAAATACCCCCATGCATGCTGCTATTAAATTGCAACATAACAGGTCGAATCACCAGGTTGACGTAGAAATTTGCTGTCAAGGTACATGGAATAACAGCGAGAGTGCTCCTGCTATCATGGGAAATTGCTCCCCAGACCATAACTCCAGATGTCTAGTGTGTCCGAAGAGAGGTCGGTAGTGAGGCTCACTTTGCCTCCTTCTAACCAATATACTGCTATCACTGGCACCAAGGCAAAGTCGACTCTCATCAGAAAACACAATAGATCTTAACTCTATCCTCCACTGAGCTCTAACTCGACCTCACTCACGTGGTAAACAGCAGTTGTTTGGACTGAGTGGAATGCAAACTACAAGGCTTCTCAATTGCAGCTGTTCTTGAAGTAGCCAATTTGTAACAGTTCGTTTTGTTACTTCAGTGCCAATTGCAGCTTGAATTTCTGATGCAGGCGTAGTACGGTGAGCCACAGCCATACGCTGTACACGGTAGTCTTCCCTCTGAGTAGTACAGCGTGGACGTCCAGAAACCAGTCTTCTTGAAGCAGTACCTTCTCTCGACAAAAGCTGCAAACTATCATGCCTTTCGTCAGTGTATTATCTTTTTTTCTTATAATCGGAATATCATTTGCAAGCATTTATTCGGAAACGTTTAAAGCAGACAAGACATCTTATTAACATCGTCTTGAATCACGTGCAAATATCATCCAACATATGTATTTGAACAATAATTTATATTTACTTTTTCTTATTTTCTATAACTAAATAATTCTAAATATGAATCTATTTATTTCAAAAATAAGTTTGGAAAATTTCTTTTATTTTAAAAGAAATGGAGGAGAAAATTTCCGTATAATGTTCGAATAAAATAATCTAATTTAGCGCTGAGCTTCAAGTTAGAAAGAAAGAGTTACGGAATCATCAAGATTGAATAAATGTATTTTGACGGCCAAACTCAATTCTGTTTATTTGGAGAAAAAAAAAGTTAAATTGTCAGATATTTGGAGGAACAGGAAAGTAATCAATAATATAAATAATACATTTTAAATATACTTTATATGAATATAACACATACATAATTTAACATATTTTCAAAATAATATTTAATGATTAATATTTTTGTGTTTAAAATTACAAATAGGCCAGTAAATAGGCAATAGAAGAATCGGAATTAAAAATGTAAAAAATAAATCACATAAATTGGTATATTATTTAATTACAGTGCCTCGCTTAAATAATGCAACTTTACCAGGAAGTTAAACTGATCCTTTCGTTCAAGTTGAACTATAGAATAGTATAATCAGGTTTACAAAACAGACTATAAAAAGGTTCTAGATTTATAAGAGAGACATAAAGGCAGCATTTTATTATAAATGTTAATTTGTAAACTAAGGAAGCCAAAAGTAATAAAAATTAGAAAATTAAAATGTATGTAATGAATTTAAGGGGGGCGTAGTATTAGTTATACTTTTAAAATAATATTTTTTGACATTATTTTTTTACCATACCAATTTAGAGATTTTTGCCCCTTTATTTAAACACAGTTAATTGCGAAATATATGACGCATCGATGTCGTATTCATTAGATAATGACATAGTGCCCTACCTGTTTCGTCACTAAAAAAGGAGATCGATCAAAATTGTTTATATGTTACATTTAATTTAAGCTAGGTTTAAGGACACGAGGTCTAAAAACACGTATAGATTTTTATAAAATATATGACATTTATGTAACAAAACATTACAAGATAAGTATTTTCGAACAAAATAAAAGGAGATGTATATTACTTATTTATTGTGTAATTTATTATTTAAAATGCCAAACAAAGAAAAAACGATTCCGTACATAAATACATAGGATAAAACAAGAAAAGGTTAAACATGTCACGATAGGTGTTAAAACATGGGGAAATAATTAAAAAGTATTGCTTTTATGTCTTAAAAAGTCAGTGATGAAAGTCCAAATTGCAAATGGAAATTTCGTAATTTTTTTTTCTGGAGTAATTAAAACCCTATTCCTATTAATATCAACATTCAAGATGCTTCTGGAATTTCTAATCGAAAGAGAAAAATACACAAAAAATTTCATTCAAAGTGCAATGAAAAAAAATTCGCAATCCAAAACAAAAGAACTAACAAAAAACTTCCTATAAAGCGAATTCCAACTCGATTTCAAAACCTCCCAGTTTGAAAAATGCCAGAAGCTACACCCCTAGCACTCTACCTACAGTCACAGTTAACCGCTTGGGAGTCTGTTTTAGTATGGGAGGGGAAAGAAAGTAATAGTGTGGGGTGGCAAGTCTTGTTGTTTAAATTTATCGACTTAACTTCGAAGCAAACTCAATCGAAAGTGAAGTTCTGAACCATCTGCCTTGGCTCTGAAGATGCCGAATTACATACATCAATGTCTAAACAGCTTAAGTGAGGTTCATACCACAGGGACTGAAGACCGAACTTAAAAGTAGTCCAACTACTGCTTTTTTTCTTTCTTCTATACTCTCACGCCGTCTGGACAAATTTTATTAAGGTGGTTTTGTTTCGGTTATGGGTTTTGAATTCAGATTAAGACTCTTGTTTTTTTTTATTCTGTTTTGTGCGGGCGTCGATTTTCCGTGGGAAGATGCTAAACAAGTCTTTGATCGGGGTGAGAAGTAAGAGATTATTCAAGAATGTTTTAAGTTGGAATGTTTTTTAAGTCCTTTGAATACGGAATCAGTTTTATTGAATGGAATTAATTCGTATAGACAACATCGAGAAATTGGCGCGTGGGAAAGGCAAGAAAATAAATTACTATTTTCTCTCTTAAAATTGTACAAATTTCAAGATTATTTATTAAAACGAGTTATTTATTAAAAAAAATAGAGAAAGAAGATTTTAAGGGATTTTTTAATAAAAAAATTGGATAAAGATTTTATATAGTATACTTAACTACAAAAGTTTAATCTTTAAAGTTTTGAAAGTTTGAAGATGTCGGTGGATTCAGATATCAGATAGTATATCCATACTGATAGTTAGTTTGTTATTATTACAAGGAAAATCTATACCGCGCGTAACAATATGACGATATGAGAATTCGGTTTTAAATTAAGGTAATATATCAAGCGTCTTTAAGATAATAAACAAGTTAACACGATGATCATCACCAACGAAAATTGATAAGTTAGTCTATCACATAAGGAAAAGGTTCAGATACTTTTGTGAATAGTTGACGAGAAACCTTTGAAAGATTATATTTTTTTTAGCGAAAACCAATAGACCAAGACAGCAAGTGCTATAATTAAAAGCAGCTTGAATGAATGTTAATGATTCATAGTTTTCTTTTAATTTTAGAAACTTTCAAATGACGTCAAACGGGTGTCAATCAGTTTTAACGTGACATCGCTTATAAGATTCCAATTAAATCTGATCCGAAACTAGATTCCGCGTGTTAATGATTCGAAGTCTTGATTCTGCAACGTTAACACGCCATGCAGTCGATACGAATTTCGCACCTGGCTCGCACCGATCACTGTGCAGACGTGAAAATATCCTCAGTGGTGGACGGTTCATGGGTTAAATTTCTCTTGCCGTCAGGCTAACAGTGCTACGTTTCTCTCTCCACGCAACGCAAATGCGGGATAGTTCCGTTTAAAATTCCTACACGAAGGCAAATTTCTCCCAATGCTTGATTCAGGAGTTCCCTTGTCTTCTGGATTGGGTTCAAAATTACAAGCCTATGGGGTTAAAGATTAGTAGTCGTAAGCCCTTAATTGGGTCGGTTGTTCAACGACGGTTATGAAATAAAATATAAAAAAGTACCTGAATGGAAGGACATGGACAAAAAATAAAAGAATGACATAAACTTTATTTCCGATTGTCAACATAAAATTTTTAAAGTTAAATTACTCAAATCCACTAAAATTTCGCTTAGACAATTCAGCTTTTTATATGTGTGATAGGATCTACTTACTTTTGTATTTTTATCACCTAAACATTAATTTGGTGAGATACAACATATTGTTTCTAAGAATAATGATAATTCAATAACGTATACCAAGTAAATGACAATTAATGATCTCTAATTATGAATTTGGCATACAATGTTAAATTGCAACAATTGTAATTGGGGTCAGCTTCTATAGAATTATAGTAATTAGTGATAAATAATCATAAGCTCAAAATTGTTCACTTAGTTGTAATTTAACAAGTTTTTAATTTAAAGAGGAACATATTCTTTTGATTAAACTTTAAACCCTTTCGTAAACTTTAGAAATGTAAAGATAGTCTTGAGTGAAGGGAAGGAGAAATTTTATTTTTAGAATAAATTGGCTGTAACTTTTTTGTAAAATTATAGAAGTTTAAAAAAATATATTACACGTTATGAAATTTTGAATTGTGTTTATTATTGTATTGCATCATAGATTATGATAATTAAAAAAATAAATGAGTAAATCAAAAGTAATTTATAAACATAACTTTGATTATCTACTTTAAATTAAATAAAACTTTTATTAATAAAAATTTTTATTATATGATTATATATGGAAAAAAAACTTTTAAAAACTATTTCCAAATCAGACAATCCAATCATCCGTGAGAGCTGCAGATTAAGATATATTAGATGAAGATGAATCGATTGTGATATTGACCTATAGGTTTGCAATATAATCACTTCATCTTACACTCTTAATGGATTTTCTTAGAAATTCCTCTTTCGTACTACTAAAAGAAAATAATTGTTCTCAGGTCATCTAGAAGACAAATTCGATAAATCAATAATTTTTTGTCAGAACTATAATTTGATGTAGATCAATAGACCTATTAATATAATTAGTAAAATATCAGTGAAGTTATTTTACAAAGCGGCAATGTTTATACAATTGTTCTATTAGCTCAAACATTCATATCTGAAGTTCTCTTAATTAAATGAATCTTATTAATGTTGAACACTTAACCCTTTTTATGCTGATAGAACACCGGAGTCTCTTTTATATATTTTTTCTTACTTTCTAATTACAAGAAAAAATATGTTTTGATATATTTTTAATAATAACAAAACAATATAATACAGTGACCTCTCACTTATGCACCACCTCTTTTATGCACCTTTTTCATTTATACGACGATTTTTAGGTAGACGGAAAAAAAGGTCCCGGAAATAAAGGTACGGATAAAAAGGTCCCGGAAAAAAAGGTACCTGGAAAAAAAGGTACGGAAAAAAGGGTCCCTGGAAAAAAAGGTCCCGGAAAAAAAGGTCCCGGTAAAAAAGGTACCTCCATAGGGAAAATCTGTAGGGATATTTCCCCTCTCGCTTTCTGGGCAACATGAATGCTTCTCGCTGTTTCAATGAATATTCTTTTTATCTGTAATAATTCAGATTAGATCATTGAGGTAACGAGAAGGGTAGGGGGGGGGGCACTTATAGGCTGGTTGTATTACGCTTTTTTTTTAATTTTATTTCACGTATTTATTCTTCTTTGATTATTTTTTAAAGCAGGAAGATACAATTTAAATTTTTCAATAATATTTTACTTTTTTTTTAAATTTTTTTAAGCGAAAAATGTGTTATTTTCTATTTTAAATTATATTTTGTGAAGAAGTTGCTAATGTGGGGCTTAAAGTAGCCAATCGGGGAAGTTGGGAGGATTTATCTGTTGGATGGTTATTCGTGATTGGAGGTGTAAGTATTGGTGCCTTTTAATTACAGTAGCGGTATTTCTTTTTTTTATAAGCTGGGTATGTTTAATTTCTCTATTTATTTTATTTTTTTAGGGCAAGATTTAATATAAAATATGCTATTTTTTTTTCATTTTAAATGATATTTTTTGAAAAGGGTGTTGATATTTATATGAGCCGATTAAGGAAGGTGGGTGGATTTCTGTATTGGATGTTTATTCTTTAATTGTGGAGAAAGGAAAGTATTGCTCTTTTTTAATTAGAGTCACGGTATTTCTTTTCTTAGAAGCTGGATGTATTTAATTTATTTATTTATTTTATTTTTCTAAGGGGAAGATGCATTTTAATATGTTTAATGTAAAAGATGTTATTTTTTTATTTTAAATGATAAATTGGAAAGAGGGTATAGATATTCATATTAGCCGATTGAGGAAGGTAGGAGGACTTTTGTGTCGGATGCATTTTTTCTTTCTTTTTATAAGATTTTAAATTGTTATAAGAGGTTTCGTCTTTTATTTATTTATTTATAGGTTTTTTATTTCTTATAAGAGATACGTTTATCTCTATTAACTTATTTTATTGTCGAAAATTCTGATTCGGATGGTTGGTGTCATGAAAATATTTTAAGTTCATATTAATTGATATTTAGTTTTGCTAATTGAGGTAAAGGAGAAAGAACATTTAAGCACAATGTTACTTTTTTCCCCTTCCTTTATATGATAAAAAGACTATTTAAATTTTTTTTGTTGTTTCTGTTACAGAATGTGTGTTATTCTTTATTTAACTAATAGTTTATAGAAGTAGTTGACACGACGCTAACGTTATGAATAGTTTTCTTGCCGTTTCATAATTTTGATTCAGATTCGTTAATTAGTGCAAGTAGGAGGAGGAGGGATTTGATGCAAGAAATTTTTTTCATTTCTAAGAAGGAATTTCTTAAACTAGATATTTTTTTGTTAAATATATTTCTTTTCTTAATTAAACAAGGATTTTTTTAAAACATATGTCAGTTTTTAAGTAATTAGTGGAGATACAATTCTCTGCAAAATTGTTTTCACCCTATTTTAACAGTTATGATTCATTTATTTTGGTAAAATGAGGAATCTTTTACCAGATAGGTAGTCTTTTAAGGGATTATTTTAATACTGAATTTTATTAAGAATATTTTTTTGTTAATACATTTCATTTTAACACGGTTAAGATTTAATTTTAGATTTCGGCATAAAAAAAAATTTAATTTCAAAGAACTTATTCAAACACGCGTTATTTTGCGCTGATAAATTACATTAAATAGCCTGTAACACATTTCTCAGCTATTTTTAGGAAATATATAAGTAAATTTCGCTTTGTTTAAAATCTATTATTTATTATTATTTCTGTTAAGAAATAATAATAAATAATAGACATTTCTGTTCTGTTATGTCTATTTTTATTCAGTTTTAAATATTTTTTTTTATTTCATTAAAGACGGTTTTATTTTTAATTCTTTTTAAAAACAGCATTCATGAAACTACATTTTTTAATAAAAAATCACTTTCTCTATGCACTTTCATTATCAGAGAAATGTTTTTAAAAGGACGATTCTGTTATAATGGTCTAAAACAGGGGTTTCCACAAAAACCCCTGTTTTTGTGGAACCGCGGGCCACAATTAAAAATTCAAATCAAATGGTGGGGCCACAACTTTATCAAAATTTTATGAAGGACTTTTTCATGTTTGAAAGAACATTAAATATTATTGTCAGATTTTTAATAAGTTGTACAAAACAAAAGTATTGAATTACAAATTAAAATAAGAAGTAGATTTTTAGAAATATTTAATTCTTATTAATAATATTTTTAAAAATATTAAATAAATAATAAAAATTCGGGATACAATAACTTAGGTTTTTATTAAAACTTACATAGTAGCACACAAAATATTCAATGAGAAAATTGAGATTTGTCTGCTACAACCACCAGAGAATAGATATTTGCATTTAAAATTTACAAATGTGTGTGTAAATATTTTCGTCCAAAATGATTGGTCTCAAAAAGTTAAATCGGATAATTTCTTCGAGAAAATTTCTGATACGCACATGCTAAATTATATTAACAAAATACAAAAAGAAATGAAATAAAATAGAGCTACATACATGATTATTTTTGCATTTGAATAAATATTTTCCTGGGTGTAAAACCTGAGAAATAAATTTTTTTGCACAATTGGTATGTTAAATTTCACAGATACGAAGAAATTAGGTTTTTATTAACGAGAAAAGCATTTTAAACCCATATTGATTCCTTACGAAAATTGTCCGCAAAAAAATGACAACTAGTAAAGTTTAGTCCGCGGGCCACAAAAAAAGGCTTCGCGGGCCGGATGCGGCCCCCGGGCTGCCAGTTGGAAACCCCTCGTCTAAAACAAATATCATTTTAACAAAGTGAATAATATATATTATAAATCAATGATTATCAAATTCAATAAGGTATGTTACAGATTGAATCATGTTAGATGCACTGAAGTGTGCCTTTACCAAAAAACAAGCATTTGTGGCTATATTAAAATTTTTGCAAACAAAAGGAAATTGGTGTTATAAAAAAGGAAAGATGTTTATGTACTTTTTTGTGAGTCTACTGCTAGAATCAGTGCATTTCATTAATCTTGTAAATTTCTGAAGATAGCAATTACTTTGACGTATGTGTACATTAGTGTGCTGCAAATGGATGTCCTTGAGGTTTCTTGAATACACCTACAAGAATAAGAGGGGGTTTCACTCTAACAACCCTTTCAACCTTTTTCTAAGAATGTTTCAGCCATTCTTTGTATTTCAGTTTTTCATTCTTTGTCATTCTTTGTATTTCAGTTTCCAGCAAATCAAAGCTGGAGTGCATATCGCACATAGAAAAAAGAGGAGCTATGAAACTCTTCAAAAAAGGTTGAAAACACTTTGCGTTAAGTTTTTAAACCAAAATCTAGACATCCCAGAATTTTTAAGTTCAATAGCTAATAATCTAAGAAAGAAAAACATTTAAATTTAAAAACTAACTAAATTTAAAACCCCTAAAAACTCAAAATTTTCAACATACAAAATTTTCATTCATTTCCAATTTCATATTAAAATCTGTATTCATTACTTTAGTTTATAAATTTTTTTGAATAGCTAAAAATGATACTACATGGCAGTTTTAAATAAAGCAAATTTTATATTTAAATATTCCTAAATGTAAGTTTTTAATTTTCTTTAACATCTAAAAGACATACCATTTAAAAAATTTATAAGATATTTTAACGATGATATGTAATACCTTTTTTGCAGAGTTTCATAGCAATGAACTATTTATGTTTTTGTATATTGTATATTTGTGAATTCGTATATTTTAAACATCGAAATCGTCATTATTTTACAAAAAAATAAAAAATTTTCCTCTAATGTATTCCAATCAAGTTATTTTTTAATTTTCTTGTGTTTTAAAAAAATAATGTCATAAAAAATGATGTTTATAAATATATTGTTGTAAGCAGAAACAAAGTTCTCCATATACGTCTAAGCTGAAGTTTTTAGAGGAATAGTAAAAAAGGTGGCAACTACGTCATAAAAGGTTTGTGATATATTTTATTTTAAATTGAAAAAACTGATCTACTTATAAAACACATCTTATTTAATTCAACTTTATAAATATTAAAATAATTTAAATCCAATGAAAATGTAATAAAAATAATTACATATTTCAGGCAATATTACTGTATTATAAATTACTTTCTAGCAAATGCATAATGGATGCGCAATTTTTGTTCAAACTAATTGGAAATTGAATATAAATGAATCATAAAAAAAATAAAGAAAAATACATGAAAAAAAAAAAAACAAATCAAGCATACTAATTTTTTTTATTTACTTATTAAAAAAGCAATCCTACTTTAATGAATGGTTTCTTTTTTTCTGGAAATTTCATAATTACAAATTAAAATATGTAAAAGACCAGATATTATAATACATATATACATTAAATGACTAATATATATTTAAGTATTAAAATAACATTCGATTCAATACGAAACAATGATATTTTTAAAAAAACCAGCTGACTTAAATCATGATTAAATCAATGAAATCCTGCTAAAAATATTCAATAAGGTTTGCTTCTGATAAGTTTCCAGCATTTTGATTCTAATTTGCTCTTAAATATAGTACATTGAATAAATGTTAATTGTGAATGTAAATAAATGTGAAAAAAAATTCATTAATTATAATACTACGTTGTAATGCAACGTTAAATAACCTTTTACGCTTCAATTAGTAAATTAATTACTAAAGATGTAAAGTAATTAAAATGATAGTTGTTACTGTTTAGATAATTTTTTAAGTTGTTCTTATTGCCAATTAAATAAATAAGAATTATTATCTATTTAAAGAGAGAAATAAGCGAATGACACCACCATTACCACCAATCAAATGCTCAAGAGCCGCACCGGGTTCGAATGCCAGAGCCGGCGGGTCAATATGAAGATGCACTCAGTTCGCACTGATCACAGTACTAATGTAAAATATCCTCTGTGGAAGACAGATTATGGGTTAGAGTTCACTTGCCGTCAGTCTAACCGTGGATGGTTTTCGTGGTTTACACTATATGTAACGCACATGCATTTAAGTTCCATTGAAAAGTCCCCACGAAGGCAGATTTCTCCCAATGCTTGATCTAGGAGTTCTCTTTGTCTTCTGGGTTGAGTTCACTTTTATAAGACTACGTAATTGAACATTAGTAGCCTTTTAAAAGCAATTAAGACATTACAAATATTTATAATTTTTAACAAATTTTAAAAAATAATCGAAAATAATTTTTAGATTTATTCACTAAAATAATGAAAATAAAAAGTCACTAACAGAGAAAAAATCTTTAAGAGAAATGGCACCGAAAATTGAAGTTTTTAAAACCCAAAATATAAAAAAGAAAAATATGCTCTCGAATTCGATAGCAAATGATATTTAAACATTAACCAGATAGTGGATATAGAATGCTCTGCCTTGTTTATTGCAATATCTTTTTAGATAAATTATAATTTTGTCATATTTTAGGGTTTAAATTATAAATTCAATAGTTAGGGGATATTATGTTTTAATAAATCAAAAACTTTAAAAAAAATTTAAATCAAAAACTTTTTCTAAACTTCATTTTTTCCCCCAATATTGTAAACAAGAGGTGGCAAACAGTGGGTCAAGTAAGACCGTCAATGCATAAACCGATTCCCAAACATGCCATTGGTTAACTGAAACGGTTCTGTGCTATGTTATCAATTGTAACTTATTACAAAATAAAAAAAAGCGAAAAATGAAAGAAAATGACACCTGTCAAAAAATACCTGTCAAAAAATTTCTATTAGAAGCGTTATAAGCGAAACACATTAATTTTACTCCCCCTCCCCTAAAAGTTTCATGTAGCCTGATAACACTTTTTCAATAGATAAGAGTCAAGATTCCCGGTAGAATCATGATCTTAGAAAATAAATAAACAATTTTATTGAACATTTTCATATTTAATAAACTTTTTAAGAATAAATGCATAAATAAGAAACAAAAGTTGGATAAAAAGCTCTTTGAACACGCGCGACACGCAAAAAAACATGCACGGAACAGCAAAAAGCGCTTCAATCCAATCTTCTCATTTAAAATATTTTCCCCTACAGAATTTTCCCTACACAGGTACCTTTTTTACCGGGACCTTTTTTTCCGGGGACCTTTTTTTCCGTACCTTTTTTTCCGGTACCTTTTTTTCCAGGTACCTTTTTTTCCGGGACCTTTTTTTCCGTACCTTTTTTTCCAGTACCTTTTTTTCCTAGAATCGATTTTTATAGGTCCCTGTAAATTAAGTAGGAAAATAATGATAAACATCCTTCGTTTATGCGTCAATCTAAAAATAAATTTTTCAATTATGAGCCGAAATTTTAGGCTAACATTTTATTTTTTTAATCCTTTAAATACTTTTTCTTTTTTAAAAAAAATGTTTTAAATTAAAAATGAAGCAACTAAGCTCTACTTGTTACAGATAAAAAGAAGCATATGTTGTTAGATCCTATTGAATTTGCATCCCCCTGTGACCTTTTCATTTTTGCTGTTTCTGGAAAGACATTCTTTCTAGAATTTAGAATAGGGTGTCTTATTTGTTACATCAACAACAATGAATGACCATTCCTCTTGTCCTGAGGTTAGTTTTACTCCCCTGCTGTTTTCTAAAAAAAAAGACACCTGGAATACGTAAGATGAAAGAGACCGCTATCGCTTACTTGCAGTCAGATGGACATTATGAGTAAATAAGAGGAAGTGATCTGCTTAGTGACGAAAGAGCTTGAACAACTTATTGTGCAGCATATTATGACGTCAAGTACTTTTCTTAGAAATTTATCATGTGATGTTTCACCCCCTCCCATAAAACTCAAATTTTTTGTGAAGAACTGTTCATTTATATCTAACTAAAACTTGTGAACGATGAGAACGTGGTGGATGATACTGACGAGATGATAAAGTTTCTCCAAATCACACAGCAGTATTGAAAGCTTTAGACGCTATTCCTGACTATTTACAATTTAATTTTGCTTCTGAAACTCCCCCTTATCCCATTTATATGAACAGGAAAAAACTGTTTTTGAATAACGTCGGCAAAAACAAATACAAACATGTATTAAGATTATTTTGTAAGAAAATTAATTGTCTTAAGGCATGTTAAATTTTTTCTTTGTATAATTATAGTAAATACCAAAACAGTATAAATATTAGCATTTAATCTTCAGAAACATATTTATTCATATTGTCGCTGCAATTTACATTGCGTTTTAGAATTTTGAAGTTTTTCACTTATGTGCCTCTTTCACTTATGCGCTTTTTTCTCTTGGCTCCTTACACCGGTGCATAAGTGAAAACTGTAATTACAAAAAAAAACTGCTGTTAGAATGTCGGAAATATATTTTTATTAAAATATAAAATCTAAAAAAGTAGTTTTAATTTTTTCCCTTCATATTCAAAAACTTATCAATAATTTATTTTGAAAATTAAAGAAACTTCAATGATGAATAACTGTTTCCCTTATATCTAACTAACAGCAAATAAGAGTGCAAATTGGAAAATTTATTATTTGGAAGTGAGCCGTGTTTAAAAGATTTTACTTTAAAGGCAGAAAAATAAACCAATGTATGATGTTGTATTTAAAAACCATAAAATACAATTTTTTTTCACTTATTTTGACCCAACTCAATACAAAATAATAAATAATTATGAAAAATACGTTTAATAAAAATTTTGTGTCAGAGAGTTAATTAGGGAAACAAGCAACAAAACAAAAGTGAAAAATAACCAGTGTTTTTCAACTAAATTAAAAAAAAAAAAATACATTAATCAAATCTAGCTGTGAAATCACAATGCAAATTTAAGTTATTATCAAATATAAAATCGTGTGAAAAGATATCAAAAAACCTTTATAAAAATTATTCCACACCAATATGTCAAACTTTATTCTTCGAACATACTTCAATATGGACAATTTATGTGAAATTCATTTATTTCATATTTCAAGTGTATTTTAAGGAAAAATTACATCGAAAAAATAAATTATAGCAGGACTTATATGCTATTGTTCTTGTAATATTAGTTAAATATTTTTATATACTTGTCAATTAACCGATAGTTTCATTTAACAATTCGATCCTTAATATCATTCTCAGTGCGGCATTTTTGTTTAAATTATAAACTGAGTGAAACAGATGTCAGAAAGTATAAGCAGAATTAAATTTCTGCAATGGGATATCTGTAAGATACGTAGGGGTATCTTTATCCTGATTGGTTGTTGAAACGTGGCATTTGTTTCCATTCTATTCGGGTAAGTCGAGCCCGTCAAGTATCAATTCTCTTAAGTGACAAATTTTATATTCTTACACAAAGATTCTTTCACAGAGATTTCAATTCTTTTACTATAGATTTCTTACTTAACAGAAAGACAGGCATGGAGAAATGGAGAATATAAACAAGCTAATTTTGCATCGAAGTTGCCAGGTATACAGATCAAAAATATATCACGGTAAAATACATAAGCAAATAATAAGTAAGGTCACATGTGTAGGTATCCGTGATCTTTTTCTTGAAGTGCAAGTACTCAAATACAAATGACTATTTAAACACGATACCATACGAACATTTAAGAGACAAAAGATAAATCCACTCTCATTTGTGCAATAAGAGTTTATAATACTTAAATTTTGCCTTTGTTTTTTACTGTATGAATCTAAATCTCGAAATAATTAAAATTAAATTCATATAAAATGGAGGACAGGCTGGATGCCAAAAGTATTCTGTATAAATATATGATTTAAAATGCGTAAAACTTAAGTATCGAAATTATTAAGTACTTGTACTTTTTGCACTTGTTCAGTATGCCTTTAAATGTAAGTTCAACGCTCTTTGCTTCTTGAACAAATGTAAATTGGATCATAAAATAATAAATATTACTGAGTAAAATATTTGATCCATGACATGCTTATTCGAGATTCTATTTTTTTAGCTGATATTAAGACTGGACATAGTTTGGATTTTATTATTGAACCACACATTCATCCGAGTTTCTTTTGAAACTATTTTAGTAACGTTCTAAAAGTCTGTAAGAGCCGTAGTGGCTCAGGGGATAGAGATCTCGCCTTCTAATGAGGTGATCAGAATTCAATTACCAGCGATGGCTGATTGATACGAATTCCGCACCCGGCTCGCACCAACCGCATTGCTGATGTAAAATATCCTCAGTGGTTGACGGATCATGGGTTAGACTCCCCTTCCCGTAAGGATAACCGTGGAAGATTTCGTAAACTCAGAATTTGAGGGGGGGGGGGGGCTGTTCAACCCCGGCTATACACTAAAAATAAAAAGTCTGTAACGTGATTATAAGTTTATTTGAAAGTTTTATATTTGGATAGCTTTAAAAATTCCATAGTCTGAAAGTATGATCATGAAATGAAATACACATGAAACTTAAATATCCAGAGAAAAAGTATATTGTAGTCTTTGTTCATCGGTTTGAGGTAAAATTCTAAAATATTGTAAAAGGCACATATGCATTCAATAAGTCTTTTTTTTTTTAAACTGAACAGCTTCTTTTCTATATTTGTCCCATTTTGCCTTCTATTAATAATTGATTTTTAGTATGCAACCTCGCATTGTCTAGTCAAACTTCTTACTTAGAACAATTTGGAATATTATGAGGAAAATCAGCTACCAGATTAATTCAAATAAATAAAATTAGATACCATTTCTGAAATTTCAGCGCAAAAATGAAAGCACACTTCTTAGGCCCATATTTTATTCAAATGATATTCGAGAAAATTTATTTTGATTATTCACTTGGTGCTTACAGTACACTTAGAAAAAAAAATTGGTAAAACTATTAGAATAATGTAATTTATTGACTCTATGGAAACACCATAAAGCATTGAAAATTTCAACCGAAACGCTTTCTCAATGAGTTTGATAAAATTAACAATGAAATATGGTTTTAAAGGATGTACTAAAGTTTGGTAATTTCATCATGATATCTTAGAGCCTATTATAAAAAAAAATTTATTCGGTCAAATTTACTTTTCAGTTTTGTACCTTTTATTAAGTATGTAGTAATAAGAACTATAATTTTTAAAACCAGAATTACCGGTTTACTGTTATAATATGATACTAAACTGTTAATCGTTTTTAATACTGTATACTTTGGTTTTAATAATCAGAATTATTGTTTGTCTCTCTTACAGGAAATGTTACAACCATTCAATATAATAATTTCAAAAGATTTTCTTTCTCTGTGTATATAAATAAATATTACTTTCAACTTAAAATTAAAGAAAAACTTAATCAAATTTATATATTTTTAATCACTTTTAGGAATTTTGAGAACTATTTAAAGCATTTATCCTTTTTATTGGCTTGTCTTTCATTTAAATGTTACCATTCAACATGTGTCTATTAACACCCACTTAAATTCATTGTTATTATTTTTCTAGGTAACGAAGAAAACTTGTTCATCTAAAATCAACATTTTTATTACAACTTAAGTAATATACATCTGTGAATATGCAATTGTTAAAAGCAAACAACTTATTAAATGGTAGAATATTTATCAGCATATAAAAGTTAGCCTTTCTGGTAAAGGTTTAATAAGCCACGATATGTTTATATATTTTCCATTTGTAATATTCATATAATCAAAATAGTTATTTTATTGCAAAAATGTAACCAATATTAAACATCAAAATAGGTAGATGTAGGTACCACAATTAGCATTGTAGTATCTTGTATTAAATGTGCCTATCAAATTGTAAGGATGCCTATAATACTTTGATATCCATTTCCCAGAAGTCTGTTTAATCTTTGAAAAATCGAATGAAAACGTTGCGGTAAAGCATTATCTTTCCCATTTACAAATCTTCATATTCATAATGGAATAAAGAAGTTGATTTTATTGCATCAAAATGCATTATTCATAAATTTTTGCATTTCTATCAAGTTCTTTCCGCTACACTTTGAGAGTTGGTTTCTGAAATATTATTTCACTTTTTTTTATTAAGATCATGATGCAAATGAATGAACAATGAATGAATTCAGCTTTTTCTACTATAAAATATGCAGAAAACTTCAGTGTCTTAAGAGCTATTATAATTTTTATAGTTGTAATGTATCTATCATAAAAAAGTAATAGTTTGTTTTATGTTTTTTTTGTTTGTCTCTCTGATTCAAATTTCAGAACTGTTCGTTCTATCGTCCTGAAATTGAGACAGTGGATAAAAGGGGCAATTTCAGCCATCAATCCTAATAATCGCTTAAAAATTTCAATTAGATCGGTCAAGAGAGGCATTTAAAGAATTGAATTTTCTCATTGGCTTAGAGCTAGTGCAATTGATATGAATGAAATTGCAGATGATTTTAAGGATATCGTCAGTAATTTTTCCTTGCTTACAGCTCTCATTAATCAAAGGAATTTATCGCATGTTTAATTACATTTAACTCGTTGTGTCAAATAGACTCAATAATTAACGTGAGCCTGGTAGCATAAGCCTGCTATGTCTCCAAATTAGTAATCTTAAACCATTGCGTTTATTTTTCTTATAATTTTGCCTCTAAAACATATATCCATGAAACTAAATAATTAAAATCAACGATATTTTAAATTCAAAAACATGCACTGAAAAGCCAAATTAATGGAGAACTATTTCTAAATCATATTTAGCAGAAAGGTAAGTAATCGCCATACTATTATTGAAACCAGTGATGATTGATAAATTTGGTTAATAAGTACAAATTAAAGAAAAACTATAAGCTATGTGCTAAAAAACAAAATCTTTCGGATCTGTGGTCTATAGACCAATAAACATATTTAACCTATTTTTATTGTAATTTTATTTGTTGTGCTTATCAAAATGTTTCAAATTTTTTTCTAAAACTTCTAATTTTTTTAAATTTATTACTTAACAAATTAATTTAACCATATATTATTAAATCTAATATATCGGTTAAAAATCTTTTTAAAAGGCATTCTCTCCAAATTTGAAAATCAAGACCGCTAAGCATAATCTCTTGCCACTACTTGTAACCCTTCGTGGGGTGACTGGAATTCGAACCTTCAATGTTCTATAAATGAAGTTGAATCTCAAAAATTCAACTCGTATCCTTAGTACATATGCCAACAAGTTAAATCCATACTTAGTTTTACTACTCTTTTTTCAATAATAACATATAAAACTAAGACCTAACAGACATTAATTATTGAAATTTGTTTACAATGAACATCAATCTAAATGTTCCAAAAACTTATTTTGATATTAATAGACTTCTTTTCTAATGGTTATTTCAGAAGTGGTAAGATTTTAGCAACTTGTTAACTTGTCATAACCATTTCATAATTTGTTGCATGCCAGACGGACATCCTGATTTGAAGGGCAGGAATTCCATCATAGCGTTTTAAGAGAAACTGAACACAAAGCCTTTTCAAAACGAAACAAAAAGTTTTGAAAAATAAAAACAAACCTTTGGGAATCAAAAGAAAGAATAGGCAAAGGTACCAGGGTTAGAATATATAAAAATATAAGTTAGACATTTCTTGATGTCCATTGTCATTAGAACGTCAGTGGCAGCAGATGTTGGATGTCCAGGATGACAGGTAGGCATAAGTAGCGGCTACTGTTGCTGGGATCGTTTATTGGTGAGTTGCCAGAATTTTTCTTGCGTTAGGCCTCTGACGAAATAATCGAATACGAAACCGCACAAGATGCTTTTTTTTACTGTCAGTTATTGTCTGAGATTTAATTGTGTTGAATTTTTTACTTTATAATTGTTGTTCTGATGGAAAGAACTTTGACAGAATTTAACAATTTTAACACAATTTTTTTCTACGGTTGAAATTAAAAATATTTACTCGTAAATGAAGAAAGTTTAACTATAATTTTTTTTTTGTCACTGTAATATAAACTGTTTGACAAAAGGGGACAACTTTGCATATTATTAGGATCTTTAACATATTTTGGATTTATTGGTTTTAATAAAAAGAACAGTTTTACTTTATAATGGAACTCGAAATATGGAATGAACACATGTAACAGGAACGTTGTTAGCAAAGTTAAGAGATTGTGTTAGGTGCATGAAAACGCAAATATTTTTATGTTGATTTTTTATGTACAAAATATTGAAAAGAAAAAACTAGATTGTTTTTAAAGCATCAAGTATTAAAATGACTTTTTTTCTTTAAAGTGACACAATTTAAAACTTTTAAAAGACACTTGAGTACTAAATCATAACAGGCGTTTGCTAGAGAACGGTTGATTAGTTTTGAAGAATAAAGGCATTTCAAAAACCTTCATTATACTCATTCAATAGCAGTAATTTAAATTGTATTGATTATAGGGTTTAATGGCATATGATACAAATAAAGTTTAAAATCAGAGGGCAACGTTCGACTATCTACCAAAACATATTTTTTGCTTGTGCATAATGTCAGCGCACATAATAGTTTGAATGCAATTTTGGAAAATACGAAACTTCATTGATGAAAACCTATGTTATGTTTAATTGCAGAAGTTAAAGCATACTTGAAACAAATATCAGAATAACGTAAGTTTTACCTAAAATAAAACAAATGGTATATTTAACATGTAGAGGAAATTTCAAACATAAAATGCTTATTCTTATATTCTTCCAAACATCAATGAAATTTCAAGGCTTTTAAATTTACTGAAATCTCTTGCTAAAACATTTATTAACAGCGAGCTATTAAAAATACTTAACTGTTAATATCTTCATTGAACACGAATTTTAAATTCTTAAATTTTATATTTTTATCCTTCAAATTAATGTATCATAAACTTTATAAAAAAAATCAGTATTACCGGTAATACCGAAAATGGATACAAGATCACCAACAAAGTAAAACAATGATAGTTTCTGATTTAGACAGGTAACCGTTTACTAACAATACACATAAGTGTATCGAGTATGACAGCATCTTGAATATTATACAACTCGATAAATATTGAATGCGATATTATTCTGGTAAAAATGTATAAATAACACAGCTTTATTATAGCCATCGTAGAACAGCCAACCGACTACCGATGTTCAACTCGGTTGCCTTGTAATTTTGGACCCAATCCAGAAAGCAAGGGAACTCTTGGATCAAGCATTGGGAGAAATTTGCCTTCTTGGAGGACTTTTTGATGAAACTAGCCCACATTTGCGTTGCATGGAGAGGAAACCCGTGTAAACCTCCCCCGGTTAGGCTGGCGGTAAGGGGACTCTAACCCATGATCCGTCTACCACTGAAGACACTTTACGTCAGCACTGTAGTCAGTACGAGCCGGGTGCGGAAATCGAATCGACCAGTCACTGCTGGTATTCGAACAGTTGAAAATGTTTTGCTTTATATCCAACATGAGTGCCATTGTACCAAATAGCCTATTAATTCATATTTCCATCTGTAATTGCTCACCATCCACTATATTTTCAATTTTATGTTCTTTTATGTTTTAAATTCTCCGTGTTATAATTATGTTTGTAATCTATCAATACTCCATGGATGCCACCTGACGGGGGCGGGACAGGGTTGAATAATAAAATAGCCCATACGTAGTTTTTTTCTTAAAATGTTAGAAAATGTTGTACTGAATATTTCAACTACAAATTCCCCAAGATATTCATTTTTGCAGTAGTTGAAAGAAACATGCCCTAAACGCCTGAAGTCTGAAAATGCAAATATTTAAGAAACAAAGGATAAAACCGCTCTTAATTGTGCAATATGAATTTATATTTAAACCATCTTAATTTTTGGAATATACGATTTTAAATCTCGAATTTTGTTTCGTTAGAAAGGGGTCCAGTTGGTCACAAGAGACGACTAGTTAATTATGCAATTGCAACTTAGTTAATTGAATAAAACATAACAGACGTTAAAGAAAAAAAATGGAATACATATTAATTATTTTGGCTCAAACGAAAAAAGAAGTTTATTAGCAAAAAGAAAAATGCATTAGCTTTAGATTAAGTTCCTTTTACACTTAATACACGGTTTCCTTTATTAAAAAGCAATGTTCATGGAATTATTGCATTGATTTCTTTTGCTTCGAACACCCTGTGACACACGGAAGTCTTAGATTGAATCAGAAACATCATCCGATCCCAATGAATCAAGAAAATCCTAATCAACGACTAAAGGATTCGAATAGAACAAATGCTTGCTTACCCTTTCCCCCTTCTTTCCAATTTCCCGTTTTTGGGATAGGGAAAACAAATCTAGAAGTTATTGGCGTTTCGAACAGCTGTGGAGAAGGAAAAATCAAAAACAAAAATACCAAAACAAAACAAAGACAAGAAAATGGTAAGAGAAAAAAAATCAAGTTATTTTCCAATCGTAACATGTCAGCTAATTACACCTTTCGACTGTCTTCTTATTCCCTTGTTTCTTGTTCTTTTTTTCCCTTTCTCTTTGTTGTTTTTGATTTTTTTCCCCTGTTTTGTCTTTCCAGTAGTACGATTATAGCAAAAGGAGCTCAAGCTCTTGTTGGATAATTGGAGCCGATGTCTTCTTCTCTTATAAAGGTCGCATTTGAAGCTAGGAGTTGCAGAGGTACTAGAAAATACAACAATAACATTGGTTTCGGCGGTTGAAAAGGAGAGTAGAGAGCTTCAGACGTTCTAAATGAAAGGGAAAAAAAGGCTTAAGAACTTTCTGGGCTTGAAAACTTTTAAGGAATTATGTTACAAATAAGGGGAAACTTTGTCGAACATGTTTCAGTGGTTTTGTTTTTTGATCTTGAGAGAATTGGAAATAGTTTGTTATTTTGTAATGAAAATCGTGACCAGTTATTTTTTAGAGAAATGTCGCCAAATTTTGTTCTCTCAAAATCATTGTGGATATTTAAAGAAATTCCCTTTTTGGTATATCTGAATATATTTTTTTTGTTTTGTGTAATTAATTCATATGTAACACTCAATTAAAAACAAAACGTTACAGCTTATCAAATTTCATTAAATAAAATTATACCAAGTTCATCACTGGATGATACTGCATATTTAAATCGTTTTCTAACTGCTACAAGTAGAATTTATTGCGATGATATTGTCAACAAGAATTTGTCATCAATCTAAATTTTGACAACTTTCTAAATATCGAAAGCCCTAGAATCTTAAACGGAGTTCTCTGGTGTACAGTAATAAGAGTTTTAATTGTTATGATAACTACAAGAAGAGTTTATCATGCTACTATTGCCAATATATAAGAGACTTATCATCATTCAAAATTTCAACCACTTCATGAATAGTTATGGAACTCTTTTAAATAGTAATTTTTATTTTATATCATGCACGTTTCATTTTTTGATCATAACAAATAAAATGTTTCCTTAAATTTAATTTTTCAATAATTGATAATTAGTCCACTTCATGACTAAATAGATAGCTCAAATTTCAACTGAAGCTCTGTGAGTGATGGTAACACAAGTAAGAGTTATTTTATGAATGCTTCAGTAAAATTTACCTCACTAATCTTCCTATATAGCCAACGAAAATGTCCACCTCCTCCTCAGTAGAACAAACAGACAAACAAAAAATAGTAAAATACCAAAGAAAAAATAATAAAATACTAAAAAGGAAAAGAAATGGAATTTTAAAATCTGCGTTCCTTAACTAGACTTAAAAGAAAGAAAGTGACTAAATTTTCACAGTCAAAATGTAAAACAGAGATCGTAGCTTTTTTTGATAAGAAAAGGAGAACTTGGTGATAAAGAGATGATGCGACTAACGTTTTACATAATAAGTGTCACAAAAATTGAATTAATTTCCATTTTCAAATCCACTTTAAAAATGATTATTTTAACATTTCATTTTATTTCCTTAATGTTCAATTTGTATCTAACGCAGAATGGATCAAAGTTTATGTAATTTTAAATGTATGCAGGGCATTTTAAATATATGCAGGATATTTTAAATGTATGCAGGATTTTAAATGTATACAGTAAACGTTATACCTTGTTTAAAGCAACAAAAAATAGTCAATTCTCGTTTTTAGATGTCAATGACAATTTAGATAGTAAAAAGTTATAAGAACTATAAGAAAACCTGTTGTAAACATGTTCATAGTACATACTTGTCCTTTATTCATGTTGTTTTGCTTTATTTAATTTGTGTTATTTGTTCTTTATGGGAGTCAATTTCTTATCTGGTGGTCGAATTTAAAAATAATATTTAATAGTAAATATTTTTAAGTAGTTTTTATATTGCATGTATCAATTTTCTATGGCATATTATATATTTGCATGACAGTATAATTTCATCCTCATTTTATGTAATTATATCCACATTTTATATGCTAGCTGAAAGCCTAACATCTAATTTTTTTTCTTCCAATGCCCACCTGTGTTAACATCCGTCAATTCAGGCATATACAGGGCGATTTTGTTGGCCTCTCTTACAGGGGCACCATATTAGGTGGGCCAACGTCACTCCCACAGTGAGGACAGATAGTACAGAGAAGGAAAGAACATCCATGCTTTGCCCGGGATTCAAACCCAGAACCTTTCTGATGCAAGGACAGTTCCCTGCCTCCTACACAGGCCGGCTGGCCTAATATCTAATATGAAAGGCAATATTTAAATATCCTCTTATTCTAAAAAGAATCAAGTACACAATTATTTTCAGCCTCTACAGCTTGTATATGGTTCGCATTGAAGCAAAACTACATTTTGGACAATTTCGTCCTATAAAACTTTTCTTTTAAGTATAAATTACTTTAACATCGTAAAACCCACAAATTGTTCTGAAAGAATAGCAATTGAACATCCAGTTCAACAATATTTCGCATTCAATTTATTTGAACTTAAAACAACTGGTTAAATTCATTTTTCTGCACCAGGAAACAAAAGTATTTGAAATTGTTTGCTTCAGCTTAAAAAATATTTATTTTCTACAAAGAAAATAAATCTAAAAACATTCTTTTTTAGTTTTTCATTTTTCCCATTTCTTTGTTTTCAGTTAGAACAGTCGAAATTTAGTGCTGGCCAAAGGCTAGATGAATGACCAAGCGAAGGCCAAATCCGTCGTCTTGTTCATTATCCGGGCCTTCGCCACAAAATTCCTCAGGGAATCAAACCCGCAAGCTTTTTCCTTTATTCTCCAAAGTAAGAACAAAAACAAAAGAAAATAGATGGTAAAAGGCTCGTAGCAAGTTTTCACAGAATTGAGCACAAATAGACAATGAAAATAAAGCACCTAGAAATAGAGAGTGTTAAAAAAAATCGTAGTGTGGGAAGAAAAACGAAAGGAAAAAAATAATAATCCTGCAGTAAAGTAGAAAAATCCATTTTTGTATTGAAAATTTATTTTATTTCTCATTGAACTAAGTATTTTCTGCAGTTTTTCCTAAAGTATATTGTTTTCCAGTCCAAGGAAGAAAATGATATTTTTTAAGCAGAAAAAAAAATTAAAATAGAATTTCAAGGAAAAATGAGTTTGCTCACTTCATTGTTCCAGTTAGAAAGTGCGATGTACGTACATTGGTTTCTTCTTAGATTAAATTATCATCATTAATGAAAATAATTGAGTCTTTGTTCACTCATTTGCAACATGCCAGGCATTAATTTTCTAAAATTTAATTGAAGTTCATTCTAGAAAAAAATTGAAATTTAATTCTTCATTGGAAAAACATATATATTTTTAGAAAAAAAATTCAGAAATAGTTTTTTTTATAAAATAATGATCTCACTTCATTGTCTCATTAAGAAAATGCAATAGAGGTTCTTAAATTGCATTTTTGGTTAAACTGGTGTTTTATAAAAGATAGAAAGCATATAAATTATTTATTTTAATATACAAATAGAGATTTTGCTTACTCATTTGTAATTTTCAATCATCATACTTTGAAATTTAATTGTAGTTCATTTTAGAAAATAATATAGAATTTAATTTACAGTTCAAGAAAGAAATGGAATTCAAGAAGAAAGTTCATTTGGATCACTTCATTATTTCTGTTAGAAAGTGCAATAGAGACTCCATGCAATAGAGTTTGTTGGTACATTATCTTCTTAGCTGGTATATTCTTTTTCTAAAATTAAAATAACTTTTTTGGTGTCCATTTTTTAAAAAATTTAATTTAATTTTATATTTTATTTTGAAAAAAAAATAAAGTTTAGAGAAAAAAAAATACTGTTATAAGGAAAAATGATTTTGCTTATTTGTCAGTTTAGTAATCTCAAATAACATTTTTGAATTTCAAATTTCTGAAATTCATTATGATTATACATATGGAAAGAAATTTGAATTGGCCTATTACTTTATTGAAAATCATTGTGTTTTTCAGCAAATTGAAATAACAAGGATTAAATTACTATTCCGAAAAGAATAACAAGGATTGAATGACACTTTTGAACGGATTGACAGGATTGAATGACACTTCAGAACAGAACTAAAAGGATTTGAAAACCATTATAGAGCTCAAAGCAAGCTTCAATTGTAAACAACATTTGTTTTTCTTTAGTTCAACTTCCCGTCAAATAAAATAGCAATTATTGGCTTAAAATCTATTTAGAAATTTGCTTCAGGGCAAAGAGCATTCAAGTTAGATTTGATGAAATCGCAAAAATAAATCATGAAGAAATCGTTTAGTGCTTAGTTATACTATTTTTTTCATTAAAATATTAGATTTTGAAAAAAAAGAATAATTTTATAAACAAACGAAATAGACCAAATTTCTGCTTCATATCTTTCTTCTATACAAGAAGGTACTTATTTTCCTAAACGAAAAAGTCAACGGTATTTGGGAGGGGCTTCATTCCTAAAGAAATCAGTTCAACTTTGAGTCCCAATATTGGTACTTTGAACCAATAGCAAGAGCAAATTTGCAGCAAAATTAACAAGTTTAGAATAACCCGCTTTTATTACACCCTTCGTTGCACTCATGAAATTACTGTTTCGTTAAATTACGTTAGAAAGTTCATTAAAATGAAATAATTAAACAATTTTTAGAAAAATTCAAATATAAAATTTTTATTTACCTATTCAAATGGATCGAAAATTAACATATTAAATTACTCATTTTTATATACTGGGTAGGATAAAATGCAAAGTTTAGTGGGGTGAGTTGAGTTGAAATGTAAAGTTTCATGGCACTAGCTCCAAAGGCGGGCATGCTGCGCTAAACAATACATTAGAACAGATCTTAAGCTAAAGTGCATATTATAATTAAATAATCAAAAAGCATGAAGTTATTAGAATGATTCACAGGAAAAATGTATTTTTTAAGTGAAGTGAGTTGAAGTGAAATATTCATAGCAATTTTTTCGCCACTTCTCGCAAATAATTTATTTCACAATTGTTAATAATAGTTAACTCGATAAAAGTTAATAACTAAATAAAAGTTAACTCGATTTTAATTAACATAAATTTAAACGAAAAATATAAAATAAAAAAAAATATCTCAGATAAACAGAAAAGATCTCAACTAAAATAAATAATATTTTGAAGAAAAAAAATGCATATAAAGCAATGAAATGACTTATTTATTTCAAAATATATCATCGTAAAAAGATATTCTCTATTGAGTAAAACGTATCTGAATAAACAGGATATTTTTTTTTCGTTCTACGTTATCAAATCAAAATAATCCTTTTACTTAATTAAAGAACTTTGAACTGATTGCTTTTGATCTCTTCTAAAGATTCCGAAATCGGTACTCAATTCAACCTCCGAATTGCATTTATTTTTTTTTAATTATAAACATTTCTGGTGGATTCGCGTGCAGTTTCTGTCATTTTTCTTCCATTCTCATTAACAAGTTGATCACTACTTTTTTTTTGCTCAATCAATTAAAGTTCTTTATCTCATAACTTCATCAAGAGCTCGATAAATAATCAATGAACAGAGCGTTGAGTACCTTTTGGTTCTATCTTAAGCAATTATCTAGCTTTAAGCGTTCATCAACATACAAACGATGCTTTCTTTCAATGGCGCTCCTTGACTTGATTTTTAAGGAACATATACAGTTTTGAAAGACCAACCACTGAGTGGCAACGATAAAAAAAAGCAGACGACAATTATTATTTTTATCGCGTCGAGCATCATTAATTTCGAATTGTCAAAGTTATTTATTATCTATTATTGAATAACTTTCAGTTGCACGAGTTTTTGCACTGCTTTACTATCTTTTGATTGGAACTGCAGTAGTAATTTAGGAACTTAACATGTCTTATTAAATTAAGAGAGCTTTCTAATAAATTCTATACATTGTAATGAAAGTATACGAGAATCTGCAGCAGTGAATATGAAAGGTAAATATTTTAAATACTTGTTGTATCCATCACCTATATTGTAAAATTTTATTACATATATTGATTCTATTTTTCGAATCATTAATACAGAATTATATGTTTTTATCAGGTTCATAGCATATATCATCTGACGCGTTGTGTAGCTATTAATTAGTGTAGAAATCTGTACTATGACCTGTATTACACCCATTATCTGGTACACAATTAAATTTACTTGAATCTGTTTCTTAAATAACATAATGTTTATGTCGGACATGATGAGATAAATGAACGAATAAGATATAATGATTTATACAAAGGTACATATGATAAAGGCTTTCGTACAATGTATTCAATATAATATATAATTACATTGTAAAATTTAAAACAACTTTTTATAACATACTGCTGGCAGAAGTTTTTAAGGCACTTTCTTAAAAATTTATTAAACAGAAAGAAAATGATATCCCTTATCGCTCATATATTTCACATCAAAAATTATCTTCACAAAAAACATAAACTCAGCATTTGGTACTTAATTTCAGCTTGTACAATTAAATATTTATATTTTATTAAAAAACGGAATAAAAATGTGCAGTCATACTATAAAAAAAAATATTGATAAATTTGAATGCAATTCGTATGCAATTTAGAGATGTATAAAGGCATTTCTCTTTTTTATTTTACTGAAAGAAAAATTATTTTTTATCTTCGCAGAAAAAGAAATTTTATTAATAAGAAATACACAATATAAATTTAATATAAACGTTATTTATATAAACGTTTTAAAATAAACAGGAGTACATGGATAATAAAAATTTTAAACGAAAACACATGTTAACTTTATCTATACTATTCTAAATAAATAAAAAATGATTTAGCATTTTTTTTCGTAAAAAAGGCAACAGTTAATTAAAAATTGAACGGAATGAGTTTGATGCTATTAATTTTTATCTGCAGCAATTGAAAATCACCAGATTATGGTAAAATGTAACATATTTATGGCTCTATGGGAACGTAAAAAAGAACTGTAATTTTTACCGAAGTGCTTCGGTAATGATTTCGGTAAAATTAACAATAAAATATGTTTCATTACACGAGATAAAATTTGGTAAACAAGGTAAACACTGGTGATTTTATTATGATACCTTAGACTTAGAGCATGGTATAAAATCATTCAATTGTTAAAATTCACTTTTCATTTTGGTTTCTTTTACTAAATTTTTGAAATAAGAACAATAAATTTGAAAACCATAATTTCTGGTAAGTCGTAAATATATGAACGGAAAAATTACAAAATAAATAGTTTAAATACCGAATATTTAAATTTTTGTAACTAGAATTACGTTTTTTTTTCTCTAGAAATGTTATTAACTTAGAGTACGTAATTTTACCATAATTTTTTCCCCTGATTTGATAAACTAATTATCAACTTTGAAGAAGTTATCTCTATACATTTATCTATTTAAAACGTTTGAGAACGTATGAAAAGATGTATTATTGTTAATTTTCGATAAAACTGTCAAAAACTGTTGTACTGTTTCTACTGGATAATTTTCTAAGCAAGAAACTATTTTCTAAATATCGCAAACAGTAAAATATTAAAGGAATATTGTGTATTTACATAAAATTTAATATATTACTTTATTCTTTTTTCTAAATATAGAATAGTTTCAATTTATTTTAATAGAGAGTTAGAACTTTCATACTCAACTTGAAACACTGTTCCTTCGAAGTATTATAAACAAAAGCTATTATAGCAGAGTTTATTTTGAAAGAGTGCTTCATTACTTTAGGTATCTATAAATAAGTATAATCCTTAGTACGAGAACCGAGGAAAAAAAAGGAAGGAGAAATTTGTATATTTTGTTTAAGTTATTCATCTAAAATTTTCGATTCTCGCACAATTTTAAACGAACATTTTATAATTGAAAAATTTAATGCTGAAAATTTATGATGTTGAGTTGAGTTGAATGTCGAGGTTAATGGTACAAGAACCAAATGAGGATATTTTGCGCCAAACATAATGTTGATGCAGATCAGAAGTTAAAATACACACTACAATTTTATATTTATAAAATGCATGAAGATAATAAAAAGGTTAATATCAAGACAAGCATTCTCAAAAGACAGTAAAATCCAATAAAATGCGTAATTGCACAACATACAGGCAATAGTTAAAACGGTGCATGGTTAATAAAAAAAGTGTTTCCTTTTTCGTTTGTTAATCCTGTTTATTTAATTAGAAGGAATCGTTGAGAAATTTTCAAATGCCTTTTCATATTTCATTTGAATGTTAAATGTATTATTTTTTTCAGAAAAGTTAAGAAAACTATTGTTCGAGTTTTTTTTCCTGAATGTATTATTCAGAAAGAGGGTAATAATTATGTTAGTTAACTAATAGATTTCGGTGACAGAAAACTGGGCCAAAATTGCGATTAAAATCCGTATACAGATTCGCGAAAATAAACATGAATGGCACAAAAAAGATATATTAGGTAATTTGCATTCAGGTAATTTAGGTAATCAATTAATTACGTGAATAAAGTAAATCCTTTGAATAAATGATTATAAAGACTTTGTAGCGTAGATTTTACGTTATGTTTAGCACATAGAAAAATCAATCTGTAAAATAAGGCCCTAATTCATAAATAAAGATAGCGGTCAAACGTTTAAGTCCATTAATGTTAACTTCACTTTTTTGTGTATTTCAACTATATATCGAGAATTATTTCATCAAATAGTAATATTATTACACAATATTATAAAATTTGTTGATGTGTTTAATTAAATTTAGTGTCTTGTCATGCTAAATTACATATATTTATCTATGATTAGTATAAATGCTTATTTACGTTACGATTCGATTTCAACCTTTTTTTTTTAAATGAATTATCAAAATTTAATGCTTTACACGAAATTTTAACGAATAAACAAATATAAATGAATTTTAAAATTTTGGGTCAATTTTTTAATTTTATGTAAATTGTTTTCGAGAATATTTATTCACAATGTTAGAATTTCGGTATTTAGAATTTCGAAATGTTTTTTCAGAAAAAAGTACGTTATTGTTTCTGAATTTGTAAATTAATAATTTAGCATATGTGAGGTCAACATTTTTGAGCCCTGAAGATAGGTACTTAACTCGGTAAAATACAATCTTTCGAACAAATTCATTCAGAATATTTTCTTTTTATTTCTGTTTATTGTACGTGGCGTAGATTGTGCTTATTGTTTAATCTAGAGCCCCTGAATTAGACAGGCCGACTCATCATCTATTTTTGCTCCAAAGAGCTAACATAAGCACAATACTAACATAACGTTAACTTGCGAACTTTTTTGCTCCAATATTGCTTGATAGGTCAGCTCTGATAATATAGGAGCCTTAGTTGAATCCACTTTCCTTTTCGTAATTTTAATTGTATCGTGGCCAATCCACTTAAATAAACATTTAAGTGGTATAATTTCCAATGCATTGCAAGTTATTATTTTTATAATTTGTTTATGAAAATTTATTTCCGATTTTGCATACGATGACTATATAAATCTAGTGTCGCTTGTAAAAACGTTTCTTCTTTTCTATGAAAAAAGACTAACTCAATGATGAGTTTAAGTTTAAACATGAACGATAACATTAATATGATTCCTGCAACTGTAATTTTCTGTATATTAAGACAACAATTAAATTGTAAATATCCAAAGCAGCAATCTGCATTGTTATAGATTATCATTAGGAGAGAATGGCTCATTACTGATTGATAAGCAATTAAATTTAACTATATACTTATCCATATATAACTCTGAGATTAGTCTAGGGACTAAGGACATCGTTTGGGATTCTAGATCCTTTAACAATTGCACCTTAAAATGTAGAGCGCATTATAAATTTCACTAGTGTTGCAAAATAGCGCCCAGAGTTAACCAGCAAATAGTTCATTCGATTCGATGATGATTTTTGTTAAGAAATTCAGAATTATGATCCTACCAATACATCTTTATCATTGATTATTACTTTCAATATATTAGTTTTTATATACGTTATACAGCTAAAAAGATTTTAAAGTTTATATTCATGAAATATTTGTAAGCAAATTAAAAGACTTAATATTTAGTAACAAAACTTAAATATTTAAATTATAAATGGCACAGAAACTGGTGTCTACTTTGAAAAAACATTCCTGAAACTTTATAGTAAAAATTAGGCAAGTAAAAAGTGCCGGTACTTTATGTTATGAAGTCCATATTTATCTTAAAAATATTTGTATTGAAAGGAAACAGACAAAAAAAGTATGATTAAAAAACCAACCAGTCTTCAACAGGATTTAAATCTTTGTAAAATGTAAAAAAGCTAATACAGTAGTCCCTGTACCATCCTGTCACTTAACGTAGACGGTAAGTTAGTTAGAAATCCAGTCGTGACGTTATTGGGGAAGTATATTAGAATAGCAATAATAATAAGAAAACACCATATTCATCTATTTATGCGCATTAATGAAATTTAATTTTTCGTTTTTATTCTCGTTAAATCGTGAATTGTACTGTAAAGCCAATTCACAGTAATTTTAAGCTCAGAAATTTTCTGAACATTTTACAATAAGCGTTTTAAAATATTATCTCAAATCAAAAAGAAGGAAAGCATGACAAAAAATCTACAAACACTAAAATTCGTTTTTTGTTTTGTTTTTGTGCTACTAATTATTTCTCTGTTTTTTTTCCCTTTTTTACTTTTTTTTTCTCATCCGGTGCTTTTTTTGTGCAAGTAGTCTACATTTAAATAAATTCTAAAAAATTCCGAATCAAATTACGGTATAAATTACCCGTACTTTGGGTGCATCATTCGTAATTTTGCTATAAATTTCATTTTTATCCTAACATAATATACCGTAATTTTTTTAGTAATATTTATTTAATTTGAGTAATTAATTGATTTTAAGGTAATTACTACCGTAGAAATTACGGTACCTCAAATTTTTGTTCTATAGTAGGCTGCAGCAAAAATTGATTTTACTACAAAAAAAAAATCCCTGCATCCTCAGTATCGGTACTTTGTGTCGTAATCTGATCAGATGTGTTTTCTATACTAATAAATTTATCAAGTTATTGCAGCTTAAGCAGAAATTAACAATTGCAGTTATTGCAGCTGAAACAGAAATTAACAATTGCAGTTATTGCAGCTTAAACATAACTAAGCAGGCTTAAACAGAACTAAGCAGACTTAAAGAGAACTAAGCAGACTTAAAAAAATATGCACATGTAAACATTAAATTAACTAAACATACATTAAATAAACTGAACTCTTTTTTATACTTTATTTTCAACTCAGAATATTTTTTACAAACAAAAATTACAACTTAATCTTTCTAAACACAGATTGAAAAGCATTATCCATTTTATGTAACGCAACGAGTGCATCCCAATGTTTTTTAAAGATCACATCAAATACATCTGAAATTCCGGATGTTTTCAATTCAATCCAAATCAAGATTCCGAAATCTGGCCACGAATCGAACAGGATTTGACATTAAGACACTCAACCATCCCTTAATCCACTTTCTTTCTAAATCGCCCCAGTATATTTCACCACTGACTAACTGAGTGAGATTTTATACAGTTCATTTCCATCAGATGAGAACCATAAATTGCCAAGTATTTCACAGAGTGCTTCTCAGCCTAGTTTTATTATTTTTCGTTCGTCACCCCTCCTTTACTAACCCTCCACCAAGATTCGAAATTTTCTTCTTTTTTTTCCGATTTCTTTTTATTTCCTTCGAAGATTTTATACTTATATAGCGTTTTATATATTTATATTTATCCATGGGTGTTGTATTATTTCTCTCAGTGTTAACAATAAACTATGCCCCCAAAGACCATAGGGTAGTTTGTAGGTCTTTTCCCCCCTGAAAACGTTCATCTGTATGGGGACCGCGCAGTTTTTAGATGGCTAGAGAGAAATAAAAGTGGGCGGTTTTAAAAGCCACCAAAAATCTTTATCTTGTGCTTATTTTTTCTTTTGTTTACTGCAGAATATATGAAATTGCTGAAAAAGTTCTTGGTGCCAGATGTTTTTAAATTTACTGTTTAAATATTTTCTGTTTAAAAACAGAATAATACAGCAGTAATTTTTTTTAGAGTATTGTTCATTTTATTATAATATTTTTTCTTTCTTTTTTTTTGCATTGCCTGATTGAATGTCGGGGTTAATAGCCATTAAAAAGTGCATGTTGCGGCAAATAACAGATAGTATTTTATTATCAATTAGTCATCATTTAATTCTTACGCAAGTGTTACTTATATTTTATGGTACGTCATGCAAAGACCAGAGTCTACTATTCTGAGCTAAATATAAAAGTTATTTAATTATCACCGATCAAACGGGGTGAAACATTAGGGTTTTAAACAATTGCTAAACTGAGAAATTCATCTTGAATATACTATCTAAATAATGCATCTAGATTTGGTGTTGCAAATTCAATGCATTTTACTGCAAGTTTGCAGATACCACCGATGTTGCCACAAAAATGGGGTAAACTTTTGAAAACTTAATGCCTGAGAGAAGTACAAAAAAGATCAAAAGAGTAGCGTTTGATCGGGCAGCAGAATCAGTTAAATAGTACCCTTGTATATCAACATGACTAGATACCCAACAAAATAAGTAAAGTAGAAGATTAAGCAACAAATGTATGAAATATAAATTTATATGAGTCACACTGCGAAAATGTTCTAACTCACGCAAATTACTAATATTGACGGAGTAAATATAATTTGTACAGATCGGGAAAACGATTGATTGAATGTATGGTTTAATTGCCTCAAAATCCAAAATAGTGATTGAAACTTTATTATTCGTATAGAACAGTGTTTCCCGAAGTGTGGTACGTGTACCCCCAGGAGTACGGAAGCAGTTCAGCGAGGGTACGCATTCTTATGCGAAATATCTTACTACAAACGAAAATTTCAAAAGTATTTTATTTAAAAACAAAGCTAGCCATGAAAATTTACAATGACATATTTTTCTATTGGCTACTTTTTTGCAGAGTTAACAGCTGATAATGAATAGTGTCAACAGCCAGTTGTGATTTTTAGCTTTTGTGAAATTTTTTTTATAGCAAAAAACAAGTGCATTATTTTATTAGTGGTACATAGCGTTACGCAAAATTTAGAAAGGGTACACAGACGTAATAAGTTTGGGAAGCACTGTCACACAGGAATATATTGCCAACGGCCAGTTGTGATTTTTAGCTTTTGTGCAATATTTTTTTATAGCAAAAAACAAATGCATTTTTTTTATTAGTGGTACACAGCGTTACAAAAAATTTAGAAAGGGTACACAAAAGTAATAAGTTTGGGAAGCACTGGTATAATGTATAAAGTACGATTTGACATTGGTTTTTATATTTGAATAAAAAATTTTCTTTAAACCAAGACAGACTAAGTTAATTACACTGGGTAGTAAAATTTTTGTTGCACTTAAGCCAATACTTGATGCTACCTAATTCGGGTGAAAGGATTTCAAATTTGAATTTGGTTTTTCTCCTAAAGCTACACATTTTCTTAAAAAATTGAAATTCTAATTTTTAATCTAACTTTTATTGAAATATTTAAAAACATTATATATAACATAGAGTCAGATAAATATTCCTACAAACTTCTCGGAAAGTTAGAGCACATAATCATGATTAAAACTGCATAGAAATCCTTTATCAGAAGTGTTGTTATACGAGACTAGCCGTGATTCCCTAATTTCACCTGTTCAGTAGCATAGGAAGAAACAATTCATTTCATTTTGTGACTTTATTTAAGAAATCTTGTAAATTTCGACAAAAAATGAATAAAAAGTGCCATTTGAGAAAAAATACTGGATCTTGGATAAAGAAACAGATTACAGATTTGAAATCAGCGATACAAAAGTATCTAAGATCTGTTAAAAATCAAGCAACTGAAAAAAATTTTCCGCAATGTAATTATAAGTGGTTTTTAAGCTAAACGTTACATTATATTTAAAATATTATTTAGCTGCTTAGTTAATGATGAATCGTTAATGACATTTTTCCTAATACATCATTTCTGACGTATTAACACAAGCTTTTTTTTAATAATCGAAGAAGGAAAAACATTTCTCAATGAAAAAAGTAAGATATAATTGTTTTCAATAATTACGACTTTTTTTATAAATTTTCGTGGGAAAATATTGATAACTTTTACGCCTTACTTCCCCATCGCACTTGCACGAGCGTATTTTAACAATAAATTTTATTCTTCAACCGGTTTAAGATTTGATCTTTTCTTCTTGGTCTCTCCGGTTCTTTGACAATATATAATTGTTTAATCATTCACTGTCACCGAACCTGATCATAGCCAGATAATCTAATTTTAGTCACGTGGATTTCAATACCAATTTATCATTTTCAATTTAGTCTTATAGACAACTTATCACTCCCTCAACATTTTAAATGTACTCAAAGAAATTGCCGTATAATTGCACACTGAAACGTTTCTCCTTGCTTTTTAGGCACATCCTTAAGGTTATAAGGATCTCAGCAATCAATACAAATCAATCAAATCATCTATATTAATTATGGTGCAGAAATATTTCTTATTTTTATTATTTAACTGGCTATAATTATTCTGGAATGTGACTAATTCAAGTTTTCTTTTGAGAAAATTAAGACTCATTCAAATTAAATTTATCGGAATGAATGGCTTAAAAAAAATTCTTATTGAGATTAGGAAAAAAATAGCACCAACTTACACCTTTTAGAAATGGAAGCTTCCTCATCACGTAGTACAAGTAAGCTGCTCAGGCAAACGAAAAAGTGAACTGCTCTGCGCATTCGCCGATTTTCGTAGATATGCATGTAAGGACCGGAAAATTGTTTTCGTTAAGCACTGAAAAAAAGTATAGACAAAACCACAAAAGTATAGTTGAATTTAATTTACAGAGTTTCTGGCTCCATGGGAACCTAAAGAGCTCTATAATTTTTCCGTAGCACTTTGCTATTAATTTTGGTTAAAATAATCGTAAAATATAATGTTATGCTGTGTTATAAAATTTATTACACGTGACGAAATTCAATAAATATATTATAATTTCTTTAAACATAGCATATAAACGATTTTATTTGATAAAATGTACTCTTCAGTTTAATATTTTTCGTTAAATTTTTGGCAGTAAAATGTATAATTTCCCTAGCAACAATTTTATCTTGGCCCCAGTTGAGCTCGAAATTGTCTCTGTATGGGTGATATATGAACGTATACCGAGGGACTAATATTGGGATATCTAGATGTTCTAAAATTGGTCTTAGAATAGCCTACATTTGCCAATATCTAATTGTCTAAATAATGGACATAAAATATCGGGTGAATCTAATGATTATATATAGAACCGACATTGGTTGTAAAATGGCTGTATTACTTACCAAAACTAAAAATAGCTTATCAAAAAATTCTATATAGGAACAATATCGAGAAAATAGTGGCCCTTTGAACAATTATTGAGCCAAGATTCATGAATATTGACTCAATAAGGGACCAAGTTATTCTGCTTTTGTGTTAGAATAACAAATCTTCCGCCAAACCGTTACTATATAAATGGAAAATTGTCAAATGAATATTACGAAAAATTACGAAATGAATGTTTATAAATATCATTTATTTTGGTTTTATTACCAATTTTTTCATCATTATTTGTTTTTTTTTTACCAGAATTGTCATTACAATGCTGTTCAGTAATTCAGGGTCCTCAAACAAAAGAAATAATTTTTTTGTTGCGAAAAATTTATCTGCGTTTCTGAAACACATTTTTTGAGTTACAAAGAACATTGGTTAAATAGTTTACCAGGCTTACAATACAAAACTAGATTTTTAATCTTTTGTATAAAAGTGTAATTCTCGTATTATTAAAAGAATGTCATGGTATTTAAAAAATGATTAAATCTGTAAAAGAAAATTGAATATTTCATACTAATTTGTATGTAAGTATACATTTTTTAAAAGTATGTAAGCATAGGCATGCAGACAATGGCGGGATCAAGTTTAAATTTAACTCGCATTTTAATCAAAAGAATAAGTTCCAAAGCTTCTTTTAAATATTAAGTAATGCATGTTTTTAAAATAATAGACAAGTATTTGGATTACTTTTATTATAAAAAATTTTATTTTAGTTATGAACTGAAAAGATAGTTACAAATTTTGAACAAAAGAATATGGCAGATTGAAAAAAAGGAGTGTTTCGCTGAGTAAAAGTAAATTTAAATCATTAAATTACTGTTAAAAGCAATTTTTTAAAATTCAGAAAATAATCTTTTTAAAGAAAAGCCTTTTTTATCTTTAAATCCCACTTAAAAACCTTGTTTATGTCTTTTAATAAAATGAACATCTGGAAAATTCGAAATTCATAACCCTAATCAATAAGAAATGCTTCTCATTTATATTTTATTATCTGATTAAATATTTAGAAATATGCATCATTTGCTAAATCAAAAGCATTAAATGAAGGAAACACTAATAAAATTTTTAAATCATCGAAATTATCCGGAATGAAATGCAAATATCTTTCTCGAAAATGAGAAATTGAAGTATAAATCGAAACCGATTTCTTTCAAGAGCGAAGAGCTCTTGTGATGAAAACATGAATGGGAAAACCGATTTCCCTGTTTGTTTATCTCCGTTCTTTTTCATCAACACATTTATTTTACAAATCTATAGCAGGATATATAAGTAGATATTTTTATTTATTCCGTTATTGGTAAAGATTATTTTGTCGTGCAAGAAAAACAACTTTGATCTTTGGAATATCTTTAGGAGCGATTCCAGTTTCCTGCAGAACGTTGTTATTTCAAATATGTTTGCTAAATCTTTCATGTATGTATTCTGTTCAATAAAATGTTTAGAAAGAGATATTTTGTTTACACTATATAATGTTCTTTGAAAAGTATTCCATTAGTATCAAAAAATATTGTATTTTGTGCAGGATATTCAAGCGGAACCTATATTTTCTATTTTAACGCTGGATGTAATTTTGTCGTAATAAATCTATTGTGTTAGATTCATAGTTAATTCTTAATGATTTTAATGCTTCAGATTTGATACCTTACAATGAGTAGAAAAGAAATATGCAAATTTAAAAGGTAGCAACAGAAAACGCGCGTCAGGAGTATTGCAAATTTACTCAGATTAGTTCATGGCACAAAAAACAGTACTAAATTTTTATTGATTAATATAACATACCAGTAATGAACGTTTAAAATGAAATATTAAATGTAAATGCTTACAAATGTTAAGAAAGAGATTTTGTTTGCCCTGTATTATATTGTTTAAAAAAAGTGCACCATTAGTATAAAAAAGTATTGCATTTTATGCAGAAATGTTCAAGCTCCAAATATATTTGCAATATTCCCCCTGGATGTAATTTTGTGATAATAAATCTATTGTTTTAGATTCACATTTAATTCTTAGTGATTTCAAGATTTTATATTTGATACTTTACAATGTGTTGAAAAATAATATGTAAATTTAGAAAATAATGGAAAATACAAGACAGGAATATTGTATTTTTACTCCTTTAAACCAGATTAATTCATGGCACAAATAATCCCTAAACATTTATTGATTTTATTATAACGTACCAGTAATAAATATATTTAATTTATATTAATTACTCTGTATTTGACAGACGATTTGGTCATTTTTTGAAATGCAATGCATGGTTGTTATGACTAAAAATTCAAATTTTGATGCTAATTTTTTTTATAACAATCAATTGTTTGTACCATGAAATTTATTTCGGCGTTTTTTTTTTCCTCACTCATTTGTAAGGTCTAATTTGCTATATTGTAAAAATCTTTATTCTGAACGCACTTAATATAATTAAAAGTAATGCATCTAATAATGCATAAAACCAATTAACAGTTTTATCAGTTTCGAGTCTCAAACACACATGCACCATTTTTGGCAAGTAAAATGTACAAATGATAAAACTTAAACCAAAAGGTCTTAAAATTCTATACCTTAAGTTAGATCTACTAAATAGATAAAAATAACACCACGTTAATAAATTAAATCAATAAGTAAAACAAATAAATAATGAAATCTGAATATAAAACGTGTGTTCCAGCGTTAATATTAACAGCGTTAAAGCAGGGGTTGCCAAACTTTTTTGATCATCGACCCCTACATAATTTTTCGAAATTTCCATCGACCCCCATATAAGTCATTTTCTGTTAATTAAAATAAAACTCTATTAGATACTGTGTTTGTACATTTATTTTATGATTTTGAACATTTATTAAAGTAATAGTACATAGTGTAACAATAGTTTTATGAAAAATATATTAATGTTGAAATATAAATACCTTAATATTTATGAAATAATAAGTAATTATAAGTAACTACGGATTTATTGCTTCTTAATCAATGACATGGGTGTGCCTGGTGTTTTTTTCCTGCAAGGTTCGTTATATTGGGTTCAAAATAGGTCAATTTTAATCTTAAATCCCCTCGAAACTCCGCATTTAATTTATTTCTGTTCTTAGTTAAGATTGAATTTACGTGACTGAAACCGGCTTCAACCATATAGGAACTTGGAAATGCTATCATAAATGGCTGAGCTATTTCGTAAAGTCTTACATATTTCTGCATTATATTTATATTAGTCCAAAATTTGCTTATTGTTAAATTTTTAAAAAGCGTCTTTGCTTCAAATCCCCATAATGATTCAGCTAGCTCATCTTGCAGGTTGATGTCCACGTTTTCAATTTGAGCTGAAAATGGCACAATAATGCAATCAGGGATGTCAATGTTTTTTTTCAAATCAACAAAACGCAGTTTAAAATAGTCGCTCAATTTTTGAAGATTACCTGTATATATTTCCAAGTCTTCTTCTTTTATTTCTAATTGTCACATATCTGAAAAATACTGATAATCCTTCGACCAATCGACCCTTCCGGTTCGGATTGACCCCCATTCGACCCCCTGGCTCAGATCGACCCCCGCTTATGTTAAATAGACCCCTGGGGGTCTATATAGACCACTTTGGCGACCTCTGTTTTAAAGAGACCATAGTCAAAACTTTCAGATAAGGTGCCATTCTGAAGTATGAAAAATGGAAAAAAAAGCTATTTGTTTTGTTTAAATTGTATTTTTCACTAGTTGATATTTATTTTTCATTACAGTAGGTATATTACATTACAAGGGAATTGATTTTACTATAATAAAAATAATCGTAGTAAAAATATATTTTTTACTAAAACATATCTTTTTATAAAGCTCTTAGACGGATGCAACAAATTTTGAAAAGCTCTTTTACTAGCAAAATGATAGGTTCTTTCATTTTGTTTATAAATTTGCACTAGATTGAAAGAAAAAGTAATTTAGGAAAACATAAACCACGTAATTTCAAAATTAAACCTAATCCAATCCAATCCTTGCATCCATATATATACAGTAAATTTTAATCAAGTATTGTTTTAGCGCAACACAGGCAACTGTACGTGTTGTAATATGCATTTCACAGCGAGTTGATTAAACTGCATTTGTTTGTATTTTTTAAAATTTACGTTACATAATTATTTTACTATAGTAACTAATTTGCATCATTTTTATATTTTGCCTATTTTTACATCCTAACATCTAAATTTTGTCTTACGTTAGCTCCATTAAGGAGTTTTTTCTTATATTGTAGTCAGCATTAACATATAGATACTTTACAGTAAAACAATGATAAAAGGCGAAATAATCAACAATATGCAATTTCGCTTAGACTAAATCCTTATATCTTTGTAAGATTTTAGACAACAGACCTAAGTTTATATGAATTCTTGAACTTTGAAAAGTTCGTATATCCTTTTCAAAAAAAAAATTTCCAATATCTTCTAGAAACTTTAACTTCCATAGATTAGTTTTTCCGAAGTAAGAGTAGATTTTACAGGTAAAGAATTCCTCTGAGATGAGAATATGACATGTTTTTTCCTTGCAACGTTCGATATTTGACGAAACATCTTTTTTGTCGTTATATTTGTCAAAGACAGCACTCATGATCTTATGTCACATGAAAAGAAGTTTGCGATACTAAGTCGTTTTCTGTGCATACACTGGAGTTCTATATAGGCAAAAGCACTTTTCGAATTTTTTTCAGGACAAAAAAATAGTAAGTTTGAATGAAAAGTTATTTGAATAGGGAAAGTGCTCAAATCCAAAATATAGTAGCTTGTAGGCAAAAATTTTATCGATTTTCTTTTATTGAAGTTAAAAACTTAACTATTGAGAGGAAAAAAATAGTACTATTCAATGCTAAAATTGAACATGCGCAGTCTTTTAAATAACAATCCAAGCATGGCAAATGTTAAAAGGTATAAACTATAAAAGCTATAAGCTATGCTGAGTTATAAAAAATTACATAAAATGCTTTATATTTAATATTTATCAATACTATTAGTGCGTCAATATAATACTGTTCAAGTATAACATTGCCATAACTAGCATTTTTTATAATAAGTAATTGTACAAATATGGAATTGTATTCAATAATTGTGGATATCATTTTTTTACGAATCAAAGAAAAACTAACCTCTTTTACAATTATAATTAAATAAAGTTTAAGAAGCCCTTTACATGATGTAGGGATTTTTTAACAGTTTAATATACTGTTAAATATCAGATCGAAGTATTTCTGATGCGAAACCAACAAATCTATTTAGATTTCGTTTAAAACATTAAACACATGGCATCACCAAACCATGGTTAAGCACCAAGCCCCATATTTAGGGCTCTATCTTGTAACGGCCATAATAGGGATGTTACGTAAGTTTGACCCTGGTCAGACGACATGGATAATGCCTAAACTGGTAATCCTTTCTACAACTTTCCACGTCACAACCAACGAAAGGAATTTCAGACACGATCGATTTGACGTATTTGATGGATTTGACCTTGCAGCGTATACACGTTGGTTTCCGGTTTTACAACCGGCATTGAACAGCATACCCAATTTTGAATTTAAGATTTTCATTTCTCAACTCCTTAACCTTGTAATTTTGACTCCAACCCAGAAGACAAGTGAATTTCTGAAACATTTGGACAAACTGGCCTTCGTTGAGCACTTTTGATGAAACTAGCCGGTATTTTCATTTCAAGGAGAGAGAAACCATGAAGATCTTCCACAGTTAGTCCAACGGCAAGGGAATTCTAACTCATGATCCATCTACCACTAAGGATATTTTTGTCAGTGTTGTGGTCAGTGCAAGCCAAGAGCAGAATTCGTATATCAGCCACTGCTTGGGTTCGAACCTGGGTCACTTCATTGAGAAGAAAGTGTTCTATAACCTGAGCCACCACGGCTCAGGCTGATTATTTTGTTGGTGTCGAGATCGAACTCTCTACCCCCAGATCTCCAACCAGTGGCGTGAGGGACGCCTTGACTAAGCCACTGGAGCGCCCTGCAACATTAAACATGTAATAAGCAAATTTTTCTTATAAAAAATGACTAACTAAATTCACGGTATTAATATAACAAACTTGATTAATGATCATGATTAATGATCACGATTAATTAAAAATCACGATTAATGAAAAACAACGTTTAAACAGACATTTTTACTTTTCTTTAAATTTGCCTTATCTGTTAAACTTCTATGTAATACACAGAATATAACGCTGCAGTGAATAAGAATTTAAAATACAATGTTAATAAAAAAACTAAATGCATTTTTTTTCTTTTCAAAAGTATCTAAACATAAGAAATGGTATGTCAGCGACAAATAAAAGATTATTCTAAGTAAGATTATAATTTAGATTTTGCAACAGTTTGCTTAAAGCAGTTCTCACGAACATGTATGCAAATCTATCATTGCCACCAGAAGAGATCGGCAGCAACCTTAACCCGACAGTAATTCATTTTTAGATTCACACTCAACAAGTCAGATAAAAACAAGGATTTTAACTTATTTAACGTACTGAATCAAATAAATGGCAAGCGATTCTGATAAATTGAACATCAGAAAATCGAATTGTCCCCTTACAATCGATTTCCAATTTGTGTTTTGCGCGTCATTTGATCGAAAAGGAGCAGATGTTCTTCGATTGCTCGCAAGAACAGAATAAGAAAAAAAAAGCGATGGCATTTTACTATTTCAAAAGGGTTAACAGGCCAAACATGATTTTAGAGCGGTGTAAGAAAATGCCTCTGACCCAACCTTTTGGGCTGAACACTTTACTTGCTTGTTGAGGGGCAACAGGTCTACCACCATCGAATAAGAAAAAGGGATTTTATTCTCGATAATTTCCCTGCCAAAGGGGAATAATTTCAATGGACGTCTCATAGAATACTGTTGATAGCATTCATAAATTATTTAAAGCTTTGTTTATATTTATTTGTTTATATTTATTTGTTGAAATTCGAATAAACTTTCGCAATGGATTTTAGTTTTTCTAACATTTTATAACTAATTAACTTATTATTATTTTACTGAATTATATTTAATATGTCTTATTTTTTTCCGTATTATATTATGATATTGAATTTTACTTTTATTAGTAGTTTAGTCTTTGAGATTTTTGTTTTTGATTTACTGTGTTTACTCACTTTTATCATGCAAGGGTGTTATATCCAGATAAAATAAGTTAAGTTAAAATTTTAAAAAAAAATTCCCATTTATTAATTTTGTTGATTTAGCTTTCAACATTGAATTTACGCAAAAATACTTGACTTGTATTCACTGAGAAAAACTGGGCCAAGTGGTAAGTAATAAAAGTGGTTTTGATTTGAAAAAGTGATGAATTCACCTCCCTCTTAAAAAATGAATTTTCAATTTGATTTAAATTATAGACTTATATAATAATTATTCAATGGTACACAATAATTTGTTTAGTTACATCCTTTTCAAAATAATAATTGAAAGATAAAAAAAAAGTAAATTGTTGATTAATTTTAATTGTGGGTGCAAGAGTCCGTTTTGGCTATATCGCACCTGCAATAGAGTAATATAATACAGCTATGTTAGCGATTCTACAGAAAAAGAACAAAAAGAAAAAGATAAGAAAGCACAAGATTTGTTTCGAAACAGAAGCTCTCATTAAAAACATATCCTAGACTATCGGAAAATTATAGATAAAGAAAAAAAAAGAAAGAGAAGAGAAAAATACGCGATCCATAAACTCTGAGGTCTTTATCGTTTTTTTTTTTTCATATTTTGTTTAACAAGGCAATTCAGTTTTCCTTTAAATATTTTTGCATCATACATAATTTAAAGCACTATTTAATGTTCGTATTTTACTTCATGTTTTTCTTTATTCTCTGAATATTATTGCTGTAACGCTCTTTTAAAAATTAAAGCTAAACCAAAAAGATGAAATAGGTTTTTTTTACTAAACAAGTTAAATAGTTAGTTATTTCGAGTGTAAGAGCCATATTAGGCAATACCGCACTTCTCACTAGATATAAGTATTGTCAATGGGTAAAATTTTTACCAAACAAATACGGTACCTTTAAAATAGATGATATTTAGTAATGAAATATTTATTTTTATCAAATACGAATAAAACATATTTTTGATTTCATGTCTAGTAATCCTTACAAATAAATTCAGCAAACGAAAAAAAGAGAGAAGAAGATCAGAATGGAGCGATAATGATCCGAATTATAACAAATCGGAATGCAAACGTAAAAAAAAAGAGAAAATTAAAAGCTCTTGAAAAATAACTTCCTCTTAAAAATGTAACATTTATTTAAAAATATTCAAATAAAAGAGTTTAAAGTTATTCGTGCTTTTTCTTTCACTACATTATTTCTAAATAAGTTTCATATTTCAATGTTTGCTTGCATTGTACTAAATAAGGTGAATAATACATGTGTGCTTCATTTTATACTTTCGAACTATGTAATGAAAAAAGTCAATATTTTTTAGGAAATCATTATATGAGTTAAAAATAAAATTTAATTCATTCAAAACTGCAGTAACCGAAAAAATTGCAAACTATTATTTCATAATCAGCAATTATTAACCATAAAACGCAATAATTCAAAAATTTAATTAAATATATAATAGTTGGATTTTATTACGCAGATTTTGTTTAACTAAACGCATGCGGTAATATGATGATTAGTCACATCTTTAAATTGCTATGGAAAGAGTTTTTGATGAAAGAACATCCCGATTTCCATGTGAACAATAAAATATGTCTGTGTATAGCTCTGTTAAATATTCGAAAAACATTAGATCCGGCCTAGAATTTGACCAATTTGATGTAAAAAAATCACCGTTAGATAAAATGTGTTTTCCCGCTATATTGATCCAAGCACTCTTTTCAAATTTATTATTTTGATGCATAATTATCTAAAAGGCTTAAGTTTAAATGTCATAAACATTGATAAAGATACATCACTTAATCTTTTCTTCAGCTAATTCCTAAAAATTTCTCAAATTAAAAATAATAATAATTCATAATTCAAAGTATAAATTTTATGCTGAATTTTCAGGTTTGACTATAAATTACTTCGATTTAACCATTTAATATATAATAATAACACAGTAGAAAAATTATGCGAGAGCTTCTATAAGTAAAGTTTTTAAGATAAGACTTTACATTCTTCCTTGCTGTTAATTTTTTAGATGAAATTTAATATTCCTCTTTGCTGTTAACTTTTAGACAACACTTAATATTCTTGTTGGCTATTAATTTTTAAGATAAAACTTGACATTATCCCTTGCTGTTTTTAATTTACGGCTGTAATATTAAAAATCTATCAAGTGGCCGAATACTTAAAAAAAACGCTATACAAACATAGCAGCGAAAATCATAAAAAAGAGTATGTACCTTCTAATTTTATACATCCTTTTCTGCATCTAACTTAATCAAAAAGGAAGTAATTAAAAGGGATTTCTAAAAGGGAATCTCTGTGGTTGAAGAGGTTAAATAAAAAAAGGGTGTATGCTAAAAAACACGAACCTTTTTCTAAGAGGCGAGTACAAAAATAAACCACAGCATCGTACGACAGCTGTTAAGAAATAGGGACATAGACAGTGTGGAACCGGACCTCTACTCTGGAATAAAAGGAGTGTAAACGAATATTATTCTATGTCATGATAGAATAAAAACAGTGAAGGAAGAGTTTCTTCTGAAACGTACCGCGTTGATTGACATTTTAACCCCAAGAGTCCATTCAAAGAAGCATGGAAAAATGAAAGAAGTTTGAAGTAAACTAGAAAGGGTTGGTCTTAAGTGAAAGATGCTTTTTCATTCATTTGAAGGTTTGTATGTTGTAATGCAGAGGGCAGAACCGTTAGATTGGTTATTGTGAGAAGATTAGATTATAGAAATTAGATTGTAGACATTGAATTACGGAATGGGTGTTACTTTTTGTGGGAAATCATTTAATTTTGATTCAATATCTTGGTTAGTTTTGAACATGATATTCAATGACGCCAATGAATTAAAAAAAAGGAAAAAGTTTTAAACAATGATGTTAACCTCAAGACGCAGAATTTTTCTAAACATATTTTTCCTACTTTGTTTCATTATTTCGTATTAATTTATGTCACAATAGGTAGAAAATCTTCGATTTAGCTTTTTAATGACTTGTGGTTATAAAATACGTCATGAGACACCGGTGTTTTTTCTGCGTTCAGTGTTAAATCTTCCGAACAGGGCTCACTTACAAGTAATTTTTTTTAAAATTTATATTTATTTGCAGTTATTTAGATCTAAATAAAATAGTTATTACTCATTAAAATGTCTTTAATTTACAAATTAAATTGTGAAATTGTAAAATATGACTGCAAAAAATTAGAACTACTTTTTTTGGAATTTATATTTCAGTTATCAAACCAGTTATCAGTTACCAGTTCAGTTATCAGGGTTTATATCCAATTATCAAACAGATTTTTTATTAACTATTAGACTGTATTTTTTAATTAAAAAATACCAATATATATTTTTGTTTGTAATTAGAGAGTCAGAAAAGAATATATAAAAGGGACTCCCATGTTTCATCTAAATCAAGAAGTTAAAGATTTCTCTTACGTTTAACACTTAAAATACGTAATCTTATTTTTTATTTTCTAATAAAACCGTAATCAAGAAGGAGTCATGAAACCGCAAGTTCATTTCTGATCTTCTTATTTCGTACTTAAATTGCGTAATGTCATGAATTCAAAGCAATGTTTATGGAAACAGCAGAATCAATATGAAACCAAACAAGCTGCTCACCGTAAGTGGCAAGCATTGAAAGTGACAACAAATTTGAGCAGTAATTGTTTTAATTAAATCAGTACTCCATTTTACTTATTCCTTTTTAAATATTTAACAGCACGAAATTATTGTTACACTTGAAAAGCCACATGCTATAATTTTTTTTATGATTTAATAAAAAGTGCAGACACTCGTAAGTTTTAGTATGGTTTGGGTAAAATCTGTTTTATTGTCCGACTTTAAAGGCCAACTTATCAAATTTTTGTGGGAATTGTAACAGCCAACGTCACTTATTAAAGCTTCAAATAAAAATTTCAATTCATAAATTTTAAAAGAGTTTCACTAGAAATCGTTTACAAAATTTTACTTCAAGACCTTATATTCTTATAATATGAGAAGAAAACATTTCATTTATGAATTTTTTAATTCAATGACTTTGAAGATCTGATATTATCCGTTATTTATGTAATAATTTTTTTCGAATTTTAAACCTGTCAATTTATTTATGATTCTATTTTACCCACCTGCATTCTTTTTAAAATATAGTAAGAATTATTTACTGTAATTTCTGTGTTTTGTTTTGGTACAATAATGAAAATCTATCTCCAAGTGTACCAAAAATGAGCAGTGGTTTAAAAAACCTATTAAAAAGCGGTAAAAGGTAGAAATGTAATGTTTTCTGCATTCTGCTTCAGAAATAAGTTGAATCTTACTAAAACTTTTGGAAAGAGCCGTAGTGGCTCAGGGGATAGTGCGCTGGTCTCCCAATGAAGTGATCCGGGTTCGGACCCCTGGTTAATACGAATTCCGCACCCGGCTCACACCGACTACAGTGTTGACGTAAAATATCCTCAGTGGTAGTTGGATCATGGGCTAGAGTCCTCTTGCCGTTAGGCTAACCTTTGGAGATTTTCGTGGTTTTTCTCTTCGAGGAATGCAAATGCGGTTAGTTAAATCAAAAAGTCCTGCACAAAGGGAAATTTTTTCCAATACTTGATTTAGGAGTTCTCTTGTCTTCTGGACCGGGTTCAAAATTATAAAACCTAAGGAGTTGAACATTGCTAGTCATGAACTCAGAATTGTGTAGGCTGTTCAACAATGGATATAAAATAAAATATAAAACTATAAAGGTCATCTGTTGACGAACTTAGTAATTGTTTTAGAAATTTTGCAGTTATTTTTTGGCTTATTAAGCAGATATTTTTATTTCCTCTTTTTGGGACACATGACTTTTATTTATTTATTTTTTCTTTGTTTTATGTTTCATTACATTGGTATTTATTCTTATTTCAACTTTTTCATAAATAAAAAAAAATTAGTTCTAATTTAGTTTGACTAATTACTAAAAAAATCACTTGGCAGCAAAATCGGAAATATTAATAATGCTGATAAAGATAACTTCATGCTTTTGTCACTGAGGATATTAACACAGTATTTTTTCATGAAATACTTGTTTGAAAATGATTTCTAAATTCCTAGAGCTAAAGCTGTGTTAATAAAAACAAAACTTTTAAAGTTAAAGAACACTATTCATGAAAAGCTTGAATAATTAACCAAATACCGTAGATACTATATAAAAATAGAATGAGAAAATGAGATATAAAAATAAAATTATTTTCATACACTTCTCTTTTATGCATTGACCTTTTTTTCAGTCTTGCTTTTAAATATGTAGAGGCATTTTATCCTATTGAATTCTGACTCGTACAAAGCCAGTTAATTATGGAAATAACAGCAAACAAAGAGACTATCAATATCACATTTTACTTTCAGTTATTCGCATCAAACTGTTCCACCTTCAGGTGTTTCTTACTCATTATTTATACCAGAAGTTGTTAGACATCTTACAGACTGGTCGTCTCAGGCTTAAGATGATGAAGAACCAGAATTCTTAATGTGTCGCATTCATTTTTAACAAAAGCTTGTTGGGGAAATTTTGTCACAAATTATGCAGTCATTAACCTTCTCTGCGACACAGGGATGATGTAGCAGCAAAAGTATTAGAAGTTTGCCGATTTTTTTCTTCTTTTTAAATCTTTGTTCCCAGCTAAGGGGATTTGAAAGAGATTCGATGTAATTGCGAACAACACTTCCGATAATTAAAAGGATTATGCATAATCTACATTCAGAAAAGGGGGGAATTTTTAAACACTTTTTTTTTTGGATTTTTAATTTTCGTTAATAGGCCGGTATGAAATTTTTTGAAGTGCTTCTTCTTTGATAATTGGGAGATAAAGAAGTTTCTAAGAGTTATTTTTTTCATAAGGAGACTTTTTTAAGAAAAAAAAATGGTGTATAATCAAGGATCTTTTTTCGTTTAATATGTATTAATACTTAGGAACTAAAACTTGTTCAACCTAGAGGAGAAAACACGGCCTTTAACATAAATCCATGTTGTAGGTTATGTTATTTATAATTGCAATTTAAGTATTATTTCTAATTATTTTTTTTTATGTAATTCACATATCGCTCAAGAGCTTCAATAGCGGCACAACTCAAAAAAATCAAGTTTTGAGATAAGTGGGTTTAAAGTTTTCATTGCTACGCAAAACGCATAAGAAATGCTTTCTTTTGCTTAAACGATGTTGTAGCTAATTTGCGTTTCACAAAGAGCTGCACGATGGGCTATTGGCGGCGGTCTGGGAAGCACCCTTGAGGATGATCCGAAGACCTGCCATCACAATTTTGATCCTCTGCAGAGGAGATGGCACCCCCGCTTCGGTAGCCCGACGATCTGCACGCGAAGTCGATCACATCACGGTAGAACAGTTTAACAAGGAACAATACCACACACCCTCGGTCCCTACGCAGACTGATCCAAGTGGTCACCCACCCGCACACTGACCGTAGCCAGTGATGCTTGACTTCGGTGATCTGCTGGGAACCGTGTATTAATGATCAGTTCACTACAGGATCGTTTGCTTAAGCGAAGATTACCTTCAAGTTGAATTATGAGTTGTGCAAGTATTGCTGCTGAAAGAATGTGTATTTTCCTATTTACACCTGTTCTTAGTCCAAAACTCGTGTTTTTTGAGTTGTGCCACTATTGTAGCCCATGAGCGATTAATATGTTACAGTTAATGTCCGGTTATTATGAATACTTACCGGTCAATATTAATAATAACCGCTTCTTTTGGTCAAAATGAGAAATATCACAAAATATTCACAAATATCACAAAATATCACAAATTATCACAAATAATAACCAATGCAAATTGATCAATGCGATTAAACAGTTTATTGGGGCATGGGTGTGCCTCCCTGTATGTGTGTTACGGTTAAAGTGATAAATCCGAGTATTAACACTGTCCGGTCGAAATGAATAATAACCGCTTCTTTTGATCTAAGTGAGAAATAAAAAGGGAAGGTTTCAGCATCGTGGTTTGTAACAGAATAATCGACAACTCTTGGCAAATTTCGCTTAGAGGCCAGCGAAAAACCAAAAAAAACAAAACAGGAAGGGACTAACTCGAAGGGTATAACTTGTAGCCACCCATGGACAAACATCTAAATATTCGTAATTTTTTTTTCTAATTTTTCCTGTATAAAATCAATTTGGCGCCTTGGTGATTGTAGCTGGCGTGGCAGATCACGATACTGAAATATCCCCATTAAAAATGCGAAAGACGTTGACCAAACTTCATTGGTTAATATTAATAATAACCAGTTAATGTAATAAATTTGTTTAAATTATTAACTTTATCCGGTTTATTTGGTTATTATTAATATTAACCGGTTAGTATTACTAGTAACCGACTATTTACATTGATCGTAGCATATACATTTCAAATTATGTGCTGTGTTTCAAAAAATAGCTCTACATATTACGTTTTTTGATTGGAATTATCGGTTAATTACATAAAAGCAAGGAGCTTGCTGGTCGATTTTTAAAGGTCAAATGTTGGTCAATTTTTTAATTTCACATGGATTTGTGTCATTTATTGTTTTTCAAAGGCTCTTTCACAGAGATGCCAACTTGCTCCGGACAGCAAATAAATATTTTAACGTGGTAGTTTATCAATAGTGAATCTTGGTTTAATAAATTTAATTTAGTAGATTTTTATCCACCACTATTTCTAAATAATTCGTAAGCTTATATAATTCACCACTTTATAGTATTTATGTCATGCTACACCTTTTAAAATGCAAGCAAAAACAGTCAAATATTTGCAAAATTTACTTTGTAGTTATTTACCGTTTTTTTAATTATTTTGGCGTGTCCGGAGCAGTTGGCAGCTCTGCTTTCATCGCATTAAATAACGCTTTTTTTAGAATACGGTACTATTTTTAGAACTGCGCAAATTTTTAACCGATATTCATGAATATAGGTCAAGTTTAACATCCATTGTCACTTCGAAAATGGCATAAAACGTCAAATCCCGAGAAGCCCCAGTTTTCTGAAATTAAAAATCATTTGTGATTTTTTTTTTAAATTACAAGATCTCTAAAGTTCCATTATTAAGGCTTGTAAGAGTTTGCAAAAATTGTCAATTATTGTTTGATTTATAATTTTTCTAAGCCTTAAAATTCCTCGTGAACGCATACGTAACTTCATTAAAGAATTGTTATTTTAATAAAATTATATCTTATTTGGAATAATAAAAGTGTACCTTATTCTTATTTATAAAATAATTCTTATTTATTAAAATATCTCTTTCCTTTATTAAATAAATTGTCACTCTTCCTTTTATTTAAAACATTCAGATAATTTCTTAAAACGATGCATAAATCAAAATTATATCCTGCCTATAAACATTTATCTTAAATCAAAACAATTTTTATTTGAAATTATATTTCAAATTTAATGCTCAAAAAATGCTAAAATCGTTGCTAGTGCTTAACGCGTATTAGAATAAATTCAGATTTCTGAAAATTTTTGTAATAAAACTAATTACTTCCAAAGTAATTATTAATCAATACATTTCTCAATGCGCGTTTTAAAATAATTAGTTTTATTCTCAAATAGAGAAATTTTTGGAAATAATTACCATAAAATTTCGACAGAAACTATATTAATAGAATTAAGTGGAAAGGAAATATATTTATTTTTGTATTTCCAAGCTTAGTCCCACGCAGTTATCTTTTCTATAAAATAATGAAAGTTTCCTTTTTGTTCTTTAAGACAATGCAACAGAATGCGAGAAAAAATCTGAAGTTTATGTTTGCTCAAAATGCATTCATGTCATCAAATATACATATAATTTCGAAACTACTTTTATGATTTGAAATTTTAAAGCACGGGTGGTTAAATAAAGTTGGATTACGTTATTTTCTTCAATTAATCATATTCTATAGAAATGTAATTGTAATATTTACTGTGAAAATTACTTCACCGTATTAATAGAGTAAAATTAAATTTCTCTATTCACTAGACAGTGATTTTAAATTATATTAAAATATAACAGCATACCGTTATAGTTTTGTAGTCTTACTGGAATCCTAGACTTGGCGACATATTTCATTAAATAAGAGAACATTCGTTCTTGAAAAAGAAACTATATGATGTTGCAAGAGCTTTGAATTTCATTGGAGAGCTTTGAATTTCATTGGAGAGCTTTGAATTTCATTAAAATAGCGTTCTTTATGCTGCCATGCTCTCTCAACAAATCAAACGCGAATCAAAGAATTTTTATTTTTGTTTTACTGTAGAAGAAAATCGTCTGCAAGAAACAATATTAATTTTCTTTCATCAGTTTCCTTAATTGAAAACAGAAAGACAAAGAAATTTCAAACAAATTTGACAAAGAAGCAAGGAAATTTCAAAGATGAACAACTGTTTCACTTAGATTTAAATAACTGAAAATAAATGCAAACTTGAAAAACAAAAATATTGTTTCGAAGTGAGTCTTGTTAGAAAGATTTTGTCTTTAACGCAGAAAAAGACACTGTTTCATGATATATTTCATAACCATAAATTCTTAGAATGGTAAATATAATATTGTTCACTTATTTTGAGCTGAATTAATACGAAATAATGAAGAAAGGATAATGAATTTGTTTAATAAAAGTTTTTCGTTGAAGGGTAAACAATTTACTTCTTTTAATTGTTTTACTTTCATATATTTTAAAGTACTAATTATGCGATATTTATAGATAAAAAGTGTGAGTTTTTTAGGTTCACTTATTGTTGAGTCAAGTAAATGACGTATTAAGTTAAAAATTATTAATTCCTTATTAAGTTAATTCCTTATTCCAATCACAAGTAAATTGTTCAATTCCCCTATTCCCTTACCTGTCATAATTTACCTGATTTTATGCACTCGAGAAATTTTCGTGTCTAGTGGTACATGTACCAAACAATACAAACGAGTCTGTACCAAACAATAGATTTTACCAAAATTTACTTATAATTGCCTAAAATGCATGAAACTTAATAAAGTAATACACAATGAAACAGGTGCAGTCAAAAGTGGTTGGATGGTTGGTTGAAGTCAGTTGACACAACAGCCAGAAATACCGGCCACTAGGTTGATAAGTCACGTTAATTTTTTAAAGAAATGATTATAACCCTATTGTTTTGATAAATTTAATAAAATTATGATGTATAGAGCCACCGAGCAATGATTTAAGATCAGGATAAAATCTTCCAAAGAGTTTGTTCCTCAAATGCTTGAATCGTTTACAGTTGAATAAAACAAGTCGACTCGACAAAGAGAGCAACAAGGTGCAGGATCGGCATTAGTAAATGTTTATGGGTTCAATTTATTATTTTCTTTTAATTAAAACTTGAGTTTTGGCATCAACGGATACTAATTGATGGTTTTCTAAGGAAAGAAATATTAAATGTATTTTATTGCCGAATTGTATAATCCAATGATTTTTCCAAGCCTGCTGTACTTCAGACATACATATTTGTTTTAAATCAAACGACATAATGAGCTGAAGTGATTGATGTAGACTTGATTCTATAGAACTAATAATCTAAAAATTATAAAAAAGATACAAGTAAAAGAGGTACATAATGAATCCAGTTCGCATTATTGGGACTGAACGAACTGTAAACTCTTTTCTTGTTTATCCCCTGTGCTGGATAGAAATTGGGATGGCATGTCTTCGAATCATCCTCAGGGATGTTTCCCAGACCATCGCCATTAGTCTATTCTGTAGTTCTAGTGTGACGTAAACAAAGTCCTTACCTACCTAATAGTGTTACGGATTTCCGGATATCAAATAAACTAATATTATATATATATATATATATATATATATATATATATATATATATATATATATATATATATATATATATATATTTATGATCTGTTATTTAAATATCCTAGAGTCAAATTTATATTTTGCGTCGTTGATTATATAGTGCTCTTTGTTTACTGTTATTCAATGCGTTTTTAGGAAAAAATTCGACACTGCACGATCATTTTTCTTAAAAATTACCACTTTCATATGATCAGTCATGACGGATATTACCAATACAATTTATCATTTCATCTCTGTGACAAAAGATAAAGATCAGTTAGGATTTATGTAGGGTTAATAATGGCTACCTTCGTTAAAAACTGTCATTAGACCAGTATAAAAGATGCCACAAAAACCTTCCTAACTCGTAGAAATTACAAGGTGTGTCTTCGGTAATTTCAGATTTGAATCACTCAGTGCTTAATCGATTAATTCAAGATATCTCTATATTCCTGCTTTTTTTCGCTTTTTATTTGTTTAAGATGCTAGATATTGCTTTTATAATCAGTTTAGACACTGGATATATGACTGAATAATCTAAATACAATAAGTGAAAGAATCATTTACTTGAAAGATACACTGAAGCTTAAAGTGAAAAAATATTAAATTAAGCTAAAAATTAATAATTATAAAAAATAAAATTTTATAAATATAAAAAAAAAACCTTCGTGAATTTTCATAAAAAAGCCAAACAAGACAAACTAGATTTCTATCAATTTTAATTCATTTTGATGACGGATATGTTATTAATTTGACTGATATTAACAAACACTTCTATTTACCAATCATATAAAACTGCCAAAAAACTATGACGTTGTCCCGCAGTGGACTGATCGTTAAGACACGGCTCCCAGCAGATCACCGAAGTCAATCATCACTGGCTGTGGTCAGTGTGCGGGTGGGTGACCACTTGGATCAGTCTGCGGTCCCTACAGAGGGTGTGCGGTATTGGTCCTCGTTAAACTGTTCTACCGTACGTAAAGTGCTCGACTTCAAGTGCAGGTCATCGGGCTACCGAAGCAGGGGGGCCATCCCCTCTGCAAAGGATCAAAACTGTGATGGCATGCCTTCGGATCATCCTCAGGGATGTTTCCCAGACCGTTGCCTATAGCCCATTGTACAGCTCTAGTGCGACGTAAATGAACTACAACTAGAACAACTATAACGTTTTTTCAAAAAATAACTAATCGATTTAAGGTGAAACTAATAATTATTAGTTTCGTTAGTAAAATTTTTTTTAACATTTCTCATGTTGCTCGACTATTTTTGAACTTTGTAGGACCTACTTCTTCAAGAATAAGAGTCTTTTATTCGGAGTGGCATAGTTTCAATATATTTTTCGTTATGGAGAAAACTAACACAAAAGAAAAGATTCCATCATTATTTATCTTTATTTTTTAGTACAGAATTATGAGTAATTAACTTTTTACACCATTTCTAACAAAATAGGAAATATTTTATAATCGGCGTTGAACTGCCGACACAATTCTGAGTTTACGACTATTACATAAGAATACATAAGATATAGTTGAAGTAACTTTTAAGTGAAATATTGTCTTAAAACGTCGAGGGGGACTTTTTTATCTAAGTAATTTATAATATATCAATTATAATTTATACACATTTAATTCATTTATTCATTCTGCAATATAATCAAATGTTGCACTTTATTTAAACTTGATTTTATTTCAATTTTTGAAATCGATAATGATTTTAACTAGATTCTGCACTTGATGTTTTCTTTTAAGAGAACTACCTCTTTTATAACATCAAAACATCTTTTTACTATATAAAAAAAGCAGCTCACGAAGGCCAAAGTTTGGAATTTTCCAAGCAGAATTTTCCAAAATAATCAAAAAAGAAAAGAAAAAACTAACCACTCCAGAAAACACGTAACAACTTTTTATTTATTTATTTTTTCTCGTAATGCCCCTTCTCTGTGTTACTTACAACTCTTATAAAAAATTCAAAACAGAAAGTCCTAAGAAAACTAAAAAACAGCATAAAAATGTATGCATATAAAAACTCAGAAAAAAGAAAACTCGCAAAACAAAGAGTCATATCCAGAAAGAATGTGTTATGACCAATAGAAGAACGTGCTTTGAAAAATCAAAAACCACATCAGTTGAACCAAAGTAAACAAATGTCCGTCGTATGCTGGGTATAACTTCTCTATGGTTCAACAGGGAATTTGGATATTTCCGACGAAAAGCTAATGTTGGAGTGAAAAATGTGCCTTGTGCTTCTATAGGCTATAGCTGCATAGGATATATTTCCTTTTACTTTTCTTCTGCCTCTTATTCCAGAGAAATGTTTGATATTCAAATCATCAAAAATATTTCACGTTGTAAATCACTGTGTTATTGCCTAGTTATATAAAGTTTATTATTCAGCACACCGCATCTTTTCGATATTTATTCAAGGTTTTTATCGATTTAAAGATATATTTTCCTATTCGATGTAGTTAAATTATTTGATTTTATTTTTATCAAGATAAATTTATAAAGAATCACATATATGGTATTTGATGTTTCTTATTTTGTCATTAATACATTTATTATGACAAAACATTTATTCTCCAATTTCTAATTATTTCCTTTATATCTATGGTTGAGTGATTAATTAAATGTAGAACTTATCGGCACAAAGTTCAGACTCTACTGTCACAAATTCAAACGTCCTTAATTATTTAAGGAAAAGTAAATAAGAAATCCTATGATGTTATAAGCTAGCTGAAACAAAGGATGTTGTAACAAACTAGCTGAAAGGAAGGTGAAAAAAGTTAATAAAAGCATCACGGGGTCGTGGAACCTGTATTTACTTCAACAACGTAAATTAACCAATTGTTGGAAGAAGGAAAATCCAGAAACTGATTAAGGCACATGCTGAATGTGTTCCGAAATCCACACCCTCATTCAAAATTACCATACAATACAAAAAAATATCATAGCGAATGCATAGGTACAAAGATACAAAGCATAGATACAAAGGGAAAAAATTAAAATCGAAATGTGACTGATTGAAGTTTTCAGAGCAAGAAAATTTAATAAATAATCTAAACGTTTCCATAAACAAATATAAAAAGTGATGATTTTTTTGCATCATATTTCTTTGCCAATTTTATTTGTTTTCTATTTTTTTAATGCTTAAAGGTATTTGGTTTATTGATAGATTTTATGAAAATGATAGATTTTATGAAGTTAATTAGTGATTTGCTTTAAATAGTTGACTTACGATTATTTCAGTTTTAGGTTGATTGATGATAAATGGTGGCTTTGACAATACACATTGCCATGAGAAAAATATAATAAATGTTTGGGAAATGTAGAAAAAATGCCACTTAAACTGAATTTTTCTTAAATTCCACCCTTAATTTATATTTTTCGGATTTTTAAAAAGTGAAACTGAAAAGTATATGCTAGGAGATTATGCTACCAATATCTGACAAATCTAGAGAAGGCCAAAAAAATGGAGATTTTAGTTCCGAAAGAAAACTGAATTAACTAAGTACCTAGAAGCACAATCAAACAGGTTTTGATATTCAATACACCTTCCTCCATCACTTTCAGATTTCAAATGTTTGCGTATTTTTTATTATACATTAAACGTGTAACTATAATTTTTCTCATGTCTCTTGAGCAATTTTTTGTCTTAGCAAAATATTTTTTAAAATATAATACAAAATTTTACGAAATATTTTTGTATTTTACGAAAATATATTAAGGGCGGTCTTCACGGAGCACTCTCGAGCACTAGAGAAACCAAATTTAAGTGAACTAGCCTTTTTTTAAAGAATAGCCATAATAAAAATTAAAACATTATTTTTTAAAAAAAAACTCGTTAGCATATCATTCCAATTAATCTGTATACTTTAATTGAAACTTGTTTTTCCTAAATTTGTTGAAAACAATATTAATTATAAAAAATTCTCCACCCTGACGTTTGTTATTTCCGCTCGAAAAAAAGAAAACTCAGTTTTCAAGTAACCTTTTTTAAATTTGGATACTAAAATAAATATCATTTAACAATAATTTAATTTAATAATAGATTTAATTTAACAATACATTTCATTTAGCAATACATTTCCAAAAAGAAATTTAATGACTACTTGTGCTAAAAATAAAAACTAAATTCATAGTATGGAAGCATATAGAAAATATATTCTATTTTCTTTAAAAAAAATTTCGTACACTTAATCATACATAAAGATCTATTTTTTAACTATTAAATTAAAAATATTTGTTTCTGGAAATGAACAAAACGGAAAGCAAGACGAGCATTTAAGGAAAAAATGAAATGAAAAAGGAAATGTCTGAAAAACGATTCAGTATTTTCTCATTACTTTTATTAAAAAATTGTTCAGCTTTTATTTCAAAAAACGAATTAGTTACATTGTTTATCTGAAATAAAAAGAAAGGCTTTATAAAATTGAAAATTAATAAGATCATTTCACGCTTTTTTTTCATAAATTTTGAATGAATGAAATACAATTAGATAGTGTTAAAAATTGAGTATATCTGTTGAGACAAAAGTTATTATAGTTGTGTTGAAGAAAAGAAAAGCATAGAAAATTATGTTTTTGGCTGTATATAATTATAGTTTGTTTGTTTTACGGAAAAAGTAATTATTTTTTCTATAAAATGAGACATAGAAATTTCATTTGGAAAAAAACTTCATTTAACTCAAAGGGGATTAGAAATTAAAATGAAGGCAAAGTTTTCTTTCATTTGAAGCTTTTATTTTATTTTGGAAAAGGGTAGTAATTTTTCCGTTTTAAATATTGATTTTAATTACATAAATTTTCATTCCTTCACTATTGAGTCATACAACTTAGATACATATTGATTGAGTTATTAGTTACTTAGCAGTTATTGAAGCAATGGAATAAGCTGTTATTTAGTATGGAGTTATTGACACAAAGGATTTAAGTAAATTGAATTGAATGTAGGATTTAATGACACGTTTGAGGTGGCTCGAGTGACAGAATACTTGCCTTCCAATTAGGTAAACCCAGGTTCGAAACTCAGAGGTGGCTAGTTGATACAAACTCTGCTCCAGGCTAGCACCGACCATAGTGCTGATGCAAAATATTCTCAGTGGTAAATGGATCATGAATCAATCCCCTTGCCGGCAGGATAACGTGGGAGGTTTTCGTGGGTTTCCTCCCAATTCAACGCAAATGTGGATTAGCTCCATCAAAAGTCGAGTTTGTTCCAATGCTTGATCCAGGAGTTCCTTTGTCTTTGAAATTGGGTTCAAAAAGAATATATATATATATAACTAAACTCAGTGGCGCGACAGCCCGTAGAATGCGAAGGCCTACTGTGCCCATCTCAGTTTTCTTAACCTTAGGCTCTGGGGTGCAGGAGTAGATGTTCCGGTCAGGTGATCAGCCGAACGCGGAACCCCCAGTGTTTAGTTCCCCAGCATGCTTGGTACTCATTTATCGAGCCACTGAAGGGATGAATGGCTGAGTCAACCTTGCCCGGCCCGAGGATCGAACCAGGGACCTGTGGCACTACCGCTCAGCCACCGGGCGTCATATATATATATATATATATATATATATATATATATATATATATATATATATATATATATATATATATATATATATATATATATATATATATATATGTATAAAAGAACATAAATTTTTTTTTCTCCCCAGAAAACTTAATTATCATTTTATAAAGTTATAAATCAATAAATCAAATTTAAACTTTTTTTTTAGAAAAAAGAATTAATTGGAACCCACAAAAACTTTCATAAAATAACATGCAGATTATTAACACACACACTTCTAAACCTTCAAAGTTAATGCTTCTAAGCTGCTCATTTAGTGAAGCAATGACGTAACTGCAAAATCAACCTTAATAGAGTAAACACGTCAACAGCTATAAAAAGGCCAAATTTATTTGTAGAAACAATGACAGAATTGTAGTGCACTATTACAACCCTAGAAGATAGTTGCGCAGTTGTTGAAATTAGCGCAAAATTGGTACTCATGTGAAACGAACAACGTCGCATCAGATGTTAACGTCATTGTTTCACCAAATGAGGGATATGCATGGCGCAGCATAACCGTACTTGGACCTTTTGCCATTAAACTTAACATTAAATTTTTGATTTACACGCTATGATAGTTCTAAATCTTAAGCCTTTCTTACTTTTATAAATTTTCAAAAATTAAACTTCCGCTACAGTTCCTGTTTACGCAGAAAAAAAATCGAATAAAATTACCGTTCTATTTGGTAAATACATGTCTGGTTAAAAAAAAGTATAATTCCGGAAATTAAGACTAAAATATACGGTATTTAAACTATTCAAATTTTTTCCGTTCATAGGATAGTTTAACAGTTACCTTATTTCGTAATTATTTTTTCATTACCACTAATTTAGTAAAAAAATATAAAATATAAAATTTAAAAAAAATTAAAATAATTCCAGTTGAGGTCAACACAGAAAATTATATTTTAGTATTTATTTATTAAATAATTGCAATTAATATATATATATATATATATATATATATATATATATATATATATATATATATATATATATATATATATATATATATATATCGCACCCTTGCTACAAAAGTGCCACAACTCAAAAAACTACGTTTTCCAGGAATTGCAAAAAACTGTTCCCGGGCTGACTAGGCACATTTTAGTATTTTTGAATTTGTCAATATGAAGACCGATACATCTCAAACTATGATCGTTAGTCACTGTTCTAGTTTTCCCATCTTTCCGACTCAAAATTCAAATTTTTCAAGTTACGACTGTTTTGATTTCTCATGTACAAAGAATGGAGTAAATTATTTTGAGTTGGGGCACTTTCGAAGATTGTTTTCTGGACATATGACACTCTTGATGACTTAAAATGAAAATAGCTTTTTAGTTACGACGTTTTGTTACTGCTCCATCATGGATTTATTTTACGTTTTTAAATGATCTAATAGAGATCAACTAGGTAGGTACAATACAATGGGTAATGTGTGAATAAAAAAAGTTGCCCAAATTAATGAAAAAGTAATAATACTTTTATTTTTCTCAAACAAAACTCTTTGACGAATAATAAACTGTGAAAAAGTTCAAAACAACAAGAACGATTAAATAGTAATGCTAATGACTACAGTTTCAGTACACTCATATTGCAGATTATATTATATTATATTATATTATATATTATATTATTATATCATATTGCTGCTTTCACTAGATTCCACACGAGATCTGATCATTTTGTGTCTACAAAATTATTATAATAATATAACGAGAAAAACGTTAATCAAAAGAGCTGGTTACATAAAATAATAAAACCTGGTCGGTAGGTACCACTTAATTTAACAAATTAAAATATTTGAAATTAATGTTCTTCTATCAGGCTCACAACTCGTAGCACGTGGTTACATTTTGCAAACTTATTCAAGAATAGTTTTAAAGAAAGATTTGTAATAAAACTTTGGGACTATGTTTTTATCAACAAGATCTTGGATATCTCGTTTTTTATTGTCAGGCAACGGAATCTTAGCTGAATAAGCCTGAACCAACTGGATGGTATTCAAATCTTCTTTAGATCGAGTTTTCTTCTTGTTGCACATGTCTACCTTCTTGAAAGTTTCGTCACTGTAGGATGTTTTATAGAAGAATGAACGAGGTTGATCTTGTTCGACACGAAGTATCTTGATGTCTTGCCACTTTATTTTGTTCTTCTCAGTGTCCATATTAAAGTTTTTACCCCATTGCTCTTGCAGCAGTTTTAAGTCATAAAAATCTTCGAATGTGAGCTCATGAACGCGGTAAGGGGGACCCTGTTTTTTCGCTGTCTGAATCAGAGTCACGTACTGTGCAGGTACGTAAATCGGTGAGAATTTTAGATGTCTCGATGTCGCCAAAAGTGACACATTTTGAGTTCAAACCAGCAAATGTTTTTCACTCATTCATCAAAAACGACATAATTCAAAATACGAAACAATCCTATTCCACAAATGAATCATCTAAAATGCCGCAATTCAAAATCACTCAACTGATCACTACCAATTGAAACAAAAAAAAACGCCACAACTCGAAATATAACAGTTTAGAAGATAAACGATACGTACGTTACTCTACGACGGCTGGACGACAACTCAAGATGTGGCATTTCAGTGGAAGGGGTCCTATGCATCTTGATAACAACAAAACGCCATAACTGCCCTCTGGCGGCTGATTTTTCAATGCAACTTCTGGCTCTTTTGAAGATTGGTAGAGACGTGTAAACTACGTCTAATGACGGTCATAACTCAAAAATTACAATTTTTGAGTTGTGGCACTTTTGTAGCAAGGGTGCGATATATATATATATATATATATATATATATATATATATATATATATATACATGACAGAATCACAATATTAGGTGACAAAACAGAAAGCGAGTTTCCAATGCATTTTTCCATTTTCCTTTATATACTATTGTTGTTGTTGTGTTGGACTATTGTTTTTGTTTGCTATGATTCATTCGATTTCTATTTTTATTCATTTCTAATTTAGGAAGATGATGGTGGTCTATAATTTCTCATTCTATCCATCTCTTGTAATGATATTATATCCTGTTAAATATCTCATATAAGAGAAATTTTTCCTCCTATATAAAACTAAAAATAAATTAATTACATTTAATTAATAAATTAATATTTGAAAAAACGGTATTAACATCAAGTTTCATCCACTACAAGCTTAAAAAAATGTATTTGAACTTGTATAAATTAAAAAAAAGGATGAAAAAATTATTTTATTAATGATTGAAAATTTGAAGAATTTTCAATCAATAATAAAATGTATATTTAACGTGAATGTATATGAAACGTAATTTTAACCGAATAAATTAATTTCATGCCATGCCTTAAGTAGTATTACATATAACAAATTTTATCTTATCTTAAAAGTATAATTTTTTGCTTATTTTGCCAAAATCATTACCGAGACTTTAGGATGCATAAAGCAAGATACAGGGTAAATTTTACCATTGTCTGGTAGTTCTTACCATACTTTTTTTTCAGTGTGCATATATTTTGTGTCAAAGTATTAAAATAATAACGGTATGAATATAATGAAACAGTAATTTACCTCAATCTCACTACCTTAAAAAAGTTCTGTGAATTCTGTATTCGCTATTAAGTAATAACCTAATTAGAATAAAATAAGTTTTTTTTATCTCCAACAACCGAAAGTACTAAGTATCTTAATTATTACCTTTTGAAACTAATAAAATACTCGTCTAATTTCAAGTAACACTCTCAACTATTGAATCCCAAAAAGGCTGTCAGATTTTCTTCAAGAAAACTTTATTACCATTTTAAGGCAATACTTCACGCCAGCTTCCAAACCCTTTCAAAGAACTAAAGAAAGAGTTCAACACATCGATTTTATCCACAAAAGTGGAAAATCCATTTAGTGGATTAGTAGAAATCCCCAGTGTTTTCTAGCTGACAGTACTTCTGTGGCGATAATAAACAAAAGTTGAAGGATTCCAACGGCTCGTAAAGCTTTAAAAGCGGGCTATTATTATTAGCATAATATTCCCTCGGTGGCTCTTTCTAAAACAGATTGCTCAGAGCGGGCTTTAATTGAGTTCATAGTCTCTTAAGAGCAGTTTTGTACATGGCAAATATCCACACAATAGGCGCGTGTTAAAATTTTCAAATAGCAAAGTTTGTGGAATTATAAATTCCTTCTGTAGCATTTAGGCATCCGAAATGGCCTTCCCCGAGGTCAGATTAGGGTAATAAATTGGTGAAATGTTTGGTGTGTGGCAAATAGATTGTGATTATTCTACAGTTAGCCTTGAAATAATTACGTATATATGTAATGATAACGGCGTTTATGAAAATCTCTTCGAGATATTAATAGCCGAAGAAATACCGATATGATTTCTAATCTGATTTGATAACTCGTTAAATCTGAGTGATAATGGGCACTAATAAAAACCAGTTAGAACACTTAAAGTAGTACCTAAATTAGAACCTGAATTTTGGATCTTTTATTAGATTAAGGAAGCGTTGGCAGTTTGAAGTATAAATTTGAGAGAATTTAATTGAATATTTGATTCACAAGTTAGAAGTTGAAAATTCTGCTGCAAAAAAAACTGACCACTCTGAATAACTTTTGATAGAATGATTGGATCTTCACGTTCTGAAAGTCACTCTTAATGATTCAAAAGGGTGATCTCAAATATGCTAAATAATTAGTGCAGACGGCATTTTAAGTAACGAAATCAGATACAAAAACGTGCTTTCTCTGAATAAACATACCTCTTTTTCAATGGATTCAGATTTCTCAACCCCAAGATATTAGGGGTAGCAGCAAACTGAGAAGTATGGTACCAATAGCTTGTAACTGGAGAACGATCTGAAGTTTGGACCCTTTAATGTAAATTTTACTTCTTTGCAATTTCGCCATAACTCAAGAACTTTTCAATCGAATTGAAAGACTTTTGCAAAACTTATAAAATTCTTTTATCCAATTATAATTCCATGCAAAAAATAAATTTTAGTAAATATTTACTTTGTTTTTTTATATAATTGTAAAATATTTTTTTAAAGTAAGGTATACAATTTTTACGTCATTTTAACTTATATAATTTTACATGGCAAAATGCAACATTTACGCAAAATCGGTTAAATGGTTACTGAGAAATCAATTTTTGAAGAAGTCGTATATTTAAATATGCAAAAAATAAAAGTGCTATAATAAATGTTAATTGGAACCTTTTAAGCGTTCGACGCGGGGATTCGTCACTAAGCTTTGTTTCACCCAGAGAGAGTATTGTATGCTAAATTCGAACTCTAAGAGGCACCAGGTTTTCCCATGTGGTAAGTTTGAATTTTAACCCCCCCCCCCAAATGTGTGTATGCGGGTAAACCGGGTTACCTCGTCCCCGCGACATCAAATAATATAATAGATAAGCGACATAATACAAATAATATACGCCTCGACATAAAAGTCAGTTGAGAAAATAGATTCATTTTAGTAGTAAAAATTTGTTTTGTTACAATAAAATACCAGTCTGATTACGGATATTCTTAGTAATTTTACGGTAAAAACAACATTTTCTTTTATGGTAAAAACATTTTCTTTTATGGTAAAAACATTTTCTTTTATGGTAAAAACATTTTCTTTCATGGTAAAAAAAAACTATAAGCTACAGATATACTTCATAAATTTAATCTTGCACAACCAATCCAGCTTCCGGCGTCAGACTATAAGTTTTACGGTATTTTTTTACAGTGTATTACAAAACCAAAGCTATCTTGCAGTGTAAAATCTAAGTCCCGAAAGAGTAGAAAGTATGCATCTTGAATAATTTAAAACTGTTTTTTTTTTTATTAATTTTACACTCCTAAATATCTTCAATACTAAGTTAAATAGATTAAAAATCAAGTTCATGAAGTTTAGAGGTGTGGTGCAATTCATGGCCGGGTGTGATATAACTAGGTATTTTGCATAAAAAGAAATGTGCATATAATATTTAAATTTGCAATTAGTAATTTTATGCAAAAGAACAAATTAATTAAACGTTTTACTACTATCTAAGATTATCTAGTTAAGTTTTAATTAGTAATAATTGTGTTAGCAGTAATAGCAAGTAGGACAATAGCACATATTTTATGATAAATTACTTCACTTATAACCAGAAAAGGATCAAATAATACTTCCCATATTTGTTTCAAGAGTGCATTAATTTTTAATGCATTATCATGCACCCATCTTATCATCAAAGAAAAGATTCATAATTTTCAATCGTGGATTTATCAGCTGTTATATAATGTCTAGAGCACAAGCTTGATGGGTAAAGACAATTCACAATGCATAATTATAAATTCAGCAAAGCGACAATCATTATTTATAATAAAAAAACACTGATTTTATTAATATTAATTAACATAAGAAATATTTTCAATAACATTGTTTTTATGCTTCAGATAATCGTGTTCCGATGTCGTGAATTAATTTAATAAAATGATTGCAGATGAATTATTTTTTTTCTATCATTCTCGCCATGTGTTTCATATAATAATTTGAAAGTATTCACTCACTTCCTACTTCTAATGATACATTGTTCGTTCGTAAAAGTTCAAGTTCATTGTCTTTCAACACAAATCGCACAAAATAAGTTTTATTATTACTATATCGGAGAATTTTTGAGTATGAAGTAAGGAATAATTAACAAAAAATGGAACAAAAAGAACAGATAACAAATTAATGATTGTTTCGCTCTTCATATGAAGATAATTGAATTTTATTATCTTATTACCATGTCTTTATTATATATCTTTGAATGTGTGAGAATAATGTATAATCCTTCATTTAAAGTTTTGATCATTTTTCAATTAACTAGAGCACACAAATCTCGAATGGAGATCTGTGCTTTATAATTGAGGTGCATGATTGCTACAAAAGGAATTAAACACAAAATAGTCGGTGTAAAGAATAAGAATTTAGACAGTTTTCTGACTAGCAAGAGTGCTCACTTTTCATCTGGATCTTTATGCTGAATAACAATGCTAGCTGAAATTATTTCCTTGAAATAAAAATCATTTCCATTTTATTGGCAATATAAATTTCTATATTTGCAATTTCACGGACACAAAACAAAAAGGAATTAAATTATCTATTAAAGAAAAAATGCTAAAAGAAGACATAAGGGATGTTACATCTTGAATTAAAATATAGTTCGCATTAATTAGTAATATACTTTGATTACTATTGGAAATTCTTCCCCATATCTTTCGAAAGTAATGCGCTTCAAAATCTTCGTTTCAGATGGTGCAAAAATAAAATTATTTTCTCCCCTTTAGTATTTAAAATTATAACATTTAAAATGTGCTTTCAATTTCATTTTTTTTTAAATATTAGACCAATTTAGTTTGTTTATGTAAAAGTTCTTTTTTTTAAACATTCATAGATTTTTACTTTATAACCTTTTACCTTTTTTTAGCCTTTATAGTTTAGATTCACATAAGTTCATTTTTATTTAGAACCACTCCCATGAATTAGTATTATAATAAGCCACCACTATTTAGAATCATTTTACAAATTAATACAAATATTTCTCTTCTCCATAAATTCATTTTCAATATTTTGATTTCAATAAATTTATTTTATCGTGAATTTTTAATTATTAAAAAGGATATTTTTTTTCAAAAATTGACAGTTGAAAAAAATGAAAATTATATATAATAAATGCAAAATGTTTTTAATTAGCTTAGATGAATAAAATAGTAATTTCAGCATAAAAAACAATCAATTATTCTTTAATGCTTAATTTGTAGAATTTTCCTTTCCATTCTTATAAAATAAATATTAAAGCGATTTAAAAATAAATATTAAAGCAATTGTCATAATAATTAAGCTACTTTTTTTTCAATGTAAGATTTTTTTAAAAATTATGTTTAGAATCTATTAAAATCATTACCATTTCGATTATTCTCAAACTATAAGATTTTAATAATTCCGAACACTTTAAAATTAAATTGATGGTAGAGTTTAATGGCATTTATTCCAAAAAATAAATAAATCCTCTATTTAAAAACATATGTGAAACTAAAATAATTCACAACGCTCCGTTTATTTTAGATATTAAGGGTCTGAAAAATTAATTAAATCAAGTGTTTCGAAATATTATAGCTTCAATAAAAAATTATTATAATATAATATGACATCTGAGGCATGATACTACAGATAATAAACAAAAATAAAAGATGTTAAATGTTTTAAATAAATTTAGGTGAATAACACAGTATTTTAAATATTTAAAATAATATTACTTAAAAGCATTTTTTTTTAAATTTCCTAAGCATAAAAATAATTTTGTTCATAATTATTTGCTAGTTCCTTGACAGAAGCATACTTTTCTTGAAGCTATTTGCGATATTTTCTCTACAAAAATGATATTTCAGCACCTGATCTACATAGTATTTAAGTTTAAAGATTCGTGAATAACATAACAAAATCAATTTTAAAAATAAGACTATATTTTATTTTTGTTTTGAGCAAAAGTAAGACATTTCTCTTCATTAAAAACACACCCCAAACAATTTATTCTAAACATGCATTTTTTGTTTCCCCCCTTACCATTAAAATTTCTCCCTCGTTTCTTTCAAAAGTCACAGTTACGATGTTGCTTCGTTTGATAAGTAAAAAGCAAAACAATTCTTTTGTCGTTTTATCTACAAATGCAGCGAATTTATTTTTTACTTTTTGAGAATAAGTTACTCGCTTCGCATCTCTGTAATATTGTCATCAGTCTTATCTTAATGTTTCTGCAGCATCAGAATATGACACTCTGTTATTCTTCCACACCTGAATTTTCAAAACATTAGTAGAAAGAGAAATCTGGAAGTCTTTTGTTTCTGTTTCTGCATCAGATAACACTAAAAGTTAGATAAACTTTACATATCATTTTTCGGAATAAAAAAATGTTCTGACGAAGAACATTCGCGTAGAAGGTCGTAATTGATTTCCTCAATTTCAAAGCTCCTTTTTTACAACTTCGTTAAACAACCATGTCCAAATATATTTTATTTGCATGGCATACCCTAAATCAGCAATTGTTATGCTGTAATTTGTGATTTTTCGTAGTTTTCTTTTGTAACTTCGTTTAACAACTACTATGTTCAAATATATTTTATTTGCTTGGTATACACTAAATCAGCAATTCTGATTTTAAAGCTTCTATTTAGCAGGTAGGATTTAAGAAGGATTATCAAGTCTGAATTAAAATTAAAATTTATTAGCTAATGCCATACTCTGATATTTGGTGATTTCAAAATAAACGAATATATATGTAACTAAACCAAGTTCAACGAATATATATGTAACTAAACCAAGTTCAACGAATATATATGTAACTAACCAAAAAATATATGTGTAATGTAGCTAAACAAAGGTTGTGGTAACCCGAAGATGACGTCATTGAAAGAATATCACGGTAACCAGAAATGGGATTGTAGCGCACTTGAAAAAAATTATCGCCAAACCAAGGGGCTTGAGATAATACACCTTAACCTAAAACGTTTCCTATTCCAGTATATATAAAAATTCCAAAACATTACTCTTTATTTAATACGTTTCAAGGTAACATTTAGTTCTGCAATGAGTCAAAGCAAATTACCTGATTAAGTCAAAGCAAATAATTTAATTCGTTATAAGCCTCTGGCAAAAAAGGTAAAAAAAAGGCTAAACCACGCTTAACACTTGGTCAAAATTCTGGCAAAATCAAACGCAAATAAATTCTATAACATTTATAGCATCGTGATCAAATGTATATCCAAAGCAATAAAATAGTAATAGGTTGGATTTCAGAAGCTTAAAATGAATAGCCAAACTAATTGATGTTACTATTGTAGGAGTATTTGTAATGTTAGTTGAGCAATTTCTTTTGATATATTTAGGACAACGCATAAAGTAATGTCGATAATATTTTATTTCCTTTGCAATTAAGCCTTCATTTTTTTTTGTTAGTAAATCATAGATTGCCAATTCAACAATTACCTGACGTAAGCAAGAGCTTCTGTAGTACTTGCAACAATGAATCATCCGAGACTTAAAAAACATGATCGATCCTTTACAACAATGCAATCAAATTTGACAGATTCTCTTTCTAGGAACATGCCCAATAAAAAGCCCAAAAAAATTTGACAAGAAAATAAGTAGGGGTACTAACTTAAGATCATGTAAGCCTTTCCAATCCCCAACTTAACTGTGCCCGTGCCTTGTTATGATCTTTTTCTTTGATACCTCGAACACGAATTGAGTATAATTTTGAATGACGTATCTAGTTGTTATTACATTGTGGATCCGGATAAATTCTAAACTACTGGAGCAGTGGAAGATATATGAAGTGGCATTTTCTTTATAAAAGGCTTATAACATATTGTTGGGAAGAGTTATTAGTAGCATTAAGGTAGCGTAAGAGACTTGTAATAGGTTAAATTCGAGGTCGTTATAAGTTAAGTATTTGAAATAATTTCGAATAATTCCGTGCCATTAATCACATTTTATACGCTAGAAGATGATGCATTAAGTGAAATTCAAAAGTGATTCTAGTGAAATAAGATGAATTTTATTCCAATTAGTTAATACTGTTTATTATAAATTTTTATTTGCAGTATTATATTCGTAATTTTAAATTATTTATTGTGTTTGCAAATTGTTTATAAACTGATACTTAAAAAAAAAATTGGACAATAAATTTGCAGTTTTTGAATGTATCGACCGATTAAATTAATAAGAAAACATAAATTTTAAAATCTTTAAAAAAATGGAAAGTGTGGTAAATATATATAATGCGCAGTGGTTAACAATATTGTTGTACTACTCGCTGCAATAATGTTCCAGCTAATGTGCATTATTTTATGAATATATTTGAAATAATTTTAAATAATTGCGTGCCATTAATCACATTTTATACGCTAGAAGATGATGCATTAATTGAAATTCAAAAGTGATTCTAGTGAAATAAGATGAATTTTATTCCAATTAGTTAATATTGTTTATTATAAATTTTTATTTGCATTATTATATTCGTAATTTTAAATTATTTATTGCTTTTGCAAATTGTTTATAAACTGATATTTTTTTAAAAAAAAATTGGACAATAAATTTGCAGTTTTTGAATTTATCGACCGATTAAATCAATAAGAAAACATATATTTTAAAATCTTTAAAAAAATGGAAAGTGTGGTAAATATATTTAATGCGCAGTGGTTAACAATATTGTTGTACTACTCGCTACAATAATATTCCAGCTAATGTGCATTATTCTATGAATATATTTGAAATGTTTGCATTTGAAATAATTTTAAATAATTACGTGGCATTAAGCATATTTTATACGCTAGAAGATGATGCATTAAGAGAAATTCAAGAGTAATTCTTGTGAAATAAGATGAATTTCATTCCAGTTAGCCAATACTGTTTCCTATGAATGTTTATTTGCATTATTATAATTGTACTTTTCAAAGTACAGAATTGAAAGTTTCAGAAGATGTCGCCTTAAGAGAAATTTAAAAGTGATTCGTGTGAGAAAAAAATTATTTCAATTAATTAATATTGTTTTTTGGTACTCAAATTTGTATTTGCACTATTGTTTTTGTCTTTTTTTTATTTCTTTTTTTTTCTGCAAATTATTTAGAAACTGATTATATATATTTTTTTAAAACTGTGGATTTAAGTTTTGTATTGATTGATGGATTCAACTAATAAAAAACTTAAATTTTAAAATATTTAGAAAATAGAAAGTATGGTAAATATATATAATGTACTATGGGTTACAATATCATTGTACTAAATGCTATTAGTGCAATAATTTCCCAAGTAATGCGTATTATTTAATGCGTCAAAAAGTTTCCTACTACGCATATTTTTTTAAAAATTAATTACTAAAGTTTTCCAAAAATATAGAATACTAGGAACATTCAGTAATTGTTACTTTTATGCATAGGCCAGGATAGACTGATTGATTAGACGTTAGGCTTGTGAGAACGTGAGTTCAAATTCTGTCTGCCGTAGAATCACCGTGTATTTAATCACGCCGTGTAATAAACTCGTGAACTCTAAATCTGTCGGGGTCACAAAATTCTCCAAGTCCCCATAACAAATTAGTAACTCTCAGAGTACGGAATTGGAGATTGATCGTTCTCTAGTTGAGGTCAAAATAACGATTTGTGGATTGTTAAATGTAGAATGAATAGGTCCTCCCTGTAAAACGGGCTTTGACGTGTGTGTGGCTGAAGTCGTTTTCATGACCACAGATGGCGCCATTGAAAAGCAAGAACTGCGCCCTCTGCTTTAAAAACTCGCTTGGATTCCTGAAGAAGGATTGATGATATTGGCAAAGGGCGTCAACAACAACTTTTATGCATTATTTTTTGGTAAATACGAACAAAACTATTTTTTTATAAACATTTTTTTCTAATTTGTGCACATTTCTGTCATTCACTAGCTTATTTCTCCTGCAAAAAATAGTTTTTCAAACAGAAGCAAAGTTTCAAAGTTTTGATGCTTATATTTGGCATACATTTTGTATGGAAGAAAAAAGAGCTTTATTATTAAAAAAAAACACTATTACTTATTTTAGATTTATTCATTTAGAACAGTAAAAAATTGAAATTTTTTTTCAGTTTCATTTCATCGTTTTAAACTATATACTTTTTCCAAATTATAATCGATATTTTCCAGAATACGGAAGACCCTTCATAATTTGAGGGCCATGAATCTCAATCTGTCAACAAAAAAAAGTACGCTTATTTAGTGAAAGCCGTTTTTTGTGTTTCATTTTGTAACCTAAAATACTATATGCTCAAATAAATTAAAATATTTAATGCTAGTCTTTCAAACAATGATAATAATTAATCCGGGGAAATCGGATTACGAGATCAAAAATTATTCAGAGTGTTTCGTTTTTTGTTTTAGGCTCGACTCATTCAATGCATAGAATAAGGTTTAATTTTTTTATGCCATTCCCTTCATATTTTATTTGATTAATAACATCAAAATTTTAATATTGCTATATATATCGGGAAAAAATCATTAGTTAGTGATGCGTCGTGATATTTTTCTAAGTTTACTGATTTGCAATGATTTTTGCAATATAACCTTTCTCACTTTCTAAGTGAAGAAATTGCATATTAGAAAGAAAACCTAATTTTTAAACAAATTTAACAAGCTTAATGCCCTGAACTACTAGAGCGAGCAGCTAGTTTCCCGTACTTTTGACGGTATCCATTTCATAAAAAAATGTTTTGATTACAATAAAACTTGGACAGGACAACAATAAACTTATTTTTAATCAAAATGGAACATTTTAATCATATTTAAATGAAAATCTGGCGAATAAACTAATGCAATCATGGTTATATAGTTGCCTATATTTAAACTCGATGTTGTCATATTCAATATTTGTTTTTTTCTATTGTTATCATATAATCAATATTTATCAAGGCATGTATTCTCAAAGATGTCAGGACATTTATAAGGGAGATGATATTCAAGATAAGTCATGAAAATATATATCGTAGATTAGAAATTATGGAAAATACATAGTGAAAATTTTTTTTTTAAATTTTTTTAGCAAATTTGTAAACTTAATGCCATGAATCACCAGAGCTGGTAGTTACAGTTTTCTGTTATTTTCACACCATCATTTTTTTTTTTTTTTTTTTTTATAAAAGTTTTTCTTTTTGAAGCAAAATTTGGTCACGACAACAATAAATTTAATTTTTAACAAAATGAAACAATTTTAATGATATTTAAAAGAAACTAGCTTTGAAATTAAAAATATCACGTTTTATAGTGGGCTATAATTAATCCCAATGTCATCGCTTTCAATATTTATCTTTTACTTTTGATTTCACATAATCATTTTCAAAAATGTCCATGTCGTAATGTTTGTAAAGGATTGATTTTCACCATAAATTGGTGGTAACATTTCAAAATATCATGATTAAGACATTAAGAAATATCGACATTTCAATATATATAAATATATTTGTCCTGCTTTAGATTTAAAATATTTCCTGACAATATTTCTTGCTGTAAAACCCGTAAACTAGAATTGTCTGGAAATTTAAATCCCACAATAAAAATACACAACTATCGATTATTAATAGGGAGCAGTGAGGCAAAATATGCCCAGCCTATTTTGCACCCATTTATGTTCCTCCTAATCATGGCAACAATATTTGCAAAACGTATTACCGGCGGGTATTTATATATACTGTACTTAGAATCCTTAGCTATCTCCTAAGGGATTCTGTTATGAAATGAAAAACATCATTAGTACTCTGTCTGGTATTTGTTATTCTTTCAAATATTTTGAATTTTAAGAATATTTTTATTAATTTAAAATTTCCTTAGGGTAACTCCTCAGCTCATTTTAATATTCATGTAGCAGTGAGTTTGGCGCTAAGGGGTAAAAGGTAGAAAAAAGTTCGATTTTTCTCAATTTACCACTTTCTGTTTGCTCTTATTTATCTTCAATAGAATATTTTTCGAGTCGGAATATAATTTCCAATGGTTTTGTTTCTGCTTGTTTTACATGTTTATAAATTTTCACTAAAATGAATCGAACATGACAATTTTATATCAGAAATAAATTTATTGTTTAAGGGAATAGGGTAATTATATTTGGTGATATTTATATCAAGAAACTGCTTTTAAATTTAGGTAAATTAAAAAATATATTGATCCAGTTAACTTTAAAATTGATAGAGAATTATTAAGTAAAAAAAATATGCTTATAAATTCCTAATATTATAATAAAATAAATAATAATGGGCTAGTGGAATTTTGTATTCTTAAATGAAAATGAATTAAAAAAATTTTATTTCATTTTCCCCAAGTGAAATTTTTTTCTATATATGAGTGAAAATGTATACACTTTATAATTGACACGTTTTGTTACTAATATGAAGGAAAATGGATATGTCTTATAATCATTTTTTATTATTAGCACGTTTAAAAAATGAAATTTTTGTTTCTAATATGATGGAAAAAAGATGGGATTTTTTAATGCTTCCATCACTGACAAGCTTGAACAAATGAAAATAATCGAGAAATGCATAAAAAATAAAAACAATTTTCTTCAACCAAACTTGTTTTCGAAACTTGGAGTTGCGGGACTTCGAGAATGCAATTTTACTATATTTGTTTTTGAAATTTGGGTCTTCTTTAACGTCCACTAACAAACAGGTGGAGAGTAATTTTACTTTTTAGCCATCTTTTCAAGAAATGTCTTCTGAAACTGCTGATTAATTGGAAGACATAAGAAGAGATCCCTATTTCATTTTTTTCGTATTATATATAGGACTTTTGTCCTTTTTTTGAGTTGAAAATTGAATTTAGAGGCACAAATTTCATATAAGGACATACTAATCAATCAAGTAGTTTAAAATATACAACTACAATTAAGATCTTAAACTTAGGATACCAGTATAACCAGCAGTAGTCTGGTCATCCAATTGAACGTAAAGTTTACGGTAAAAAAACATTCTTCATCTTTACAGTTTTTGAACCGTTTACAACTAGTATGGTTAGAAAATTACGAACTAAAAACAATACGGTTTTTACCCATTTATGGCAATGGAAAAAAAATGGAGTTAATTTGTTATTAGGTTGTGTTTAATCAAGTCAACAATGGAATGTGGTTTAATTAGTTTATCTAGTTGCTTCACCTATCATAAGAGATGGAAACCAATTTTCTACCAAACTTCTTCTTACTTGCTAAATTACAGCTTTCACTATTTAAGGAACTTCGCCGTCATACAAACCGATACATATCTAAGAATGAGATTATTGGTGGTATTCCAACATATATAACGTAATATTTCAGAAAAAATTATTTTAACAAAAAACCGAATGATTGTTATTATTATAAAATAATGCGAAAGTAGTGTTATTAAAATTCATTTTGATTTTTGATTTCTTTGACCATTGATGCTTATTTTTAAATTCTTACCTTACAAAACAATACGACAAAGTTATTTTCCTCTAATTGGTTAAGAATGGAAGTACATTAATTTTTAAACAATCTACGCGAACTTTTTCCTGTGCTAAGGTAATTGGAATGAGTGTTTGCAAACAATTTTCAAAAGTGCTTAAGGAAAAACCAAATTCCACGAAGGCAAACAGTTGGAATTCATTTTTAGTCTTTTCAGCTGAAACAGGATGAAAAAAAGAAAAAAAATATTTATGTTACAAAAATCAACAAGGTGTTCTTTTTTACAGAATAAATAAAACTCGAAACACAAGTTAATCAGTTGTGAGTACTGTTTGAAGTTGAACTTTTTTATTTCACGGTATATTCTGGCAAAAATAATTCATTTCAGAAACAAGACCAACAAAAAAATCAAAAGAAGACATACACTTTCAGAAAAGATAAGAATATTGTTTAGAAATTCGTCATATTTATTTATTCTTCAAGATTGAAAAAGCATTTGGATGTAAATAATCCGTATGCGTTTTCAATTTGCTGATGAAGCTTCTTTGAGTTTTGTCTTTATTGATAACTTCAGCTGGCTGAAAATTTTAAAACTTTTTTCTTGCTATAATGATTTCTTTTAAACTATTTTCACAGTGGAATAAATTATGTCAAAAAGAATTTTTTCGTTCAATAAATACTAGAAATTAATTTCTTAGATCATTATTGAAGTAATATAAGAAAAATTTTGTTGTTTGTATACTTTGATATTTTTAGCATTTAGAAGACTTTGATAAAAAAAAGCAAAATTTGCAATAAACATATGTATTTTTATTTTATCCAAATGGAGACTAAGAATTCGTTGCAAAATTTAATAACATAAATAAAAAAAGGTTTAAACTGTGTCAAACTCTGAAAAATATTATGTGCTTCAAGCAACTTTAAAAAAAAATACTAAGCGCTGTTATAAATTAAATATAAAAGAGATAACAAAAAAAAGATGACTTGTATTAATTGGGCCGATGTTTGTTTAAAATAAGCCATCTTTCTAAAGGACTTTAATAAAACACTTTTCGTTCTTGTGTTAACACTTTTTCACCTGATGTTACTGCTTTTAACGGCACAACGTCAAATGATTTGCTTAAATACACTTTTGGCTTTATTAATTTTTGTTTTATTACACTCTTAGTTTTATTAACTACTAGATGTAACAATATTACTACTCAACAAACTACCTTTTTCCTCATTTTTTTTAAAAAATTTTCAATTTAGAAACAACAGAACTAGTTTTTAAGTACTTAGTATTTTTTTTTCAAATTTAATGCGCATTTTAAATGTTATGTTTTTAAATACTGAAAGTGAGAAAATAATTTTATTTTTGTAACATCAGAAACGAAGCTTTTGAAGCGTATTACTTTCGAAAGATATGGAGAAGAATGTCCAATAGTAATCAAAGTAAATTACAAATTAATGCGAACTATTATTTAATTTAAGATGCAACATACCATAAGTATTCTTTTAGCATTTTTGCTTTATTGGATAATTTTATTCCTTTCCGTGAATAAATAAGAATAACATCTAAGTTAAAATTCCTTTATGGAAAATATGAATGAAACATTTTCATGGCGGGATGTAAATTTAAAAAGAATTGTTTTGTCGCTCACGAAATAGAATAATTATAACCATCATCGAAAGAGACCTGATAAATTTGAACCACCTAATAAGTGTAATATAATACAGAGCATTATTCACTTTGTATATCTTTTAGTACAATTTTTCAACTCCTAGTAAAAGATAAAGGTATTGAGATGTAGATTTTAGAGGTCTCAAAATAATTAGAGCCAAATATTTAGAAAATAATTAGTCTCATGATATAGAGCATTTTTCCTTCCAATGAGGTAAACCAGGTTCGTATCCTAGCGATGGCTGGTCGATACGAATCCTCATTAGCTTGCACCAATCACATTGCTATTGTGAAATATCCTCAGTGGTATCATGGGTTAGAGTACCTATGCCGTCAGGCTAACCATGGGAGGTTTTCCTCCATGTAACGCAAATCCGGGTTAGTTCCATCGAAAAGTCCTCCACGAAGGCAAATTTCTCCCCTTGTCTTCTGGATTGGGTTCAAATCTACAAGGCTACCGATTTTATCATTAGTAGTCGTAAACCCGAAAGTTATGTCTGTTATTCAACAACGGTTATAAAATAAAAATATATATATATATACAAGATTAATTTTCTGTTGAATGAAATTGAGCAATTACTGTTACGACTTAAATTAATAAGATAAATAGAAACAAAATTAGAAAGAAAATTCAAAATAATCTTAAACAAATTTGTAACATCATTTCTCTAATTATTTATTGAACATTAATTATATTTGAAGCAAATTAAAGTATAGCTACATTTCTAAATAAAATAATTGATGAAATAACCACTACATAGCAATTTCTTGATTGATAAATCTGGATTAGTACGTATTTCCTTAATACTTTAAACTGATTTTAGGAAATTTTTAAGTTTTCATTCATTTTGGTTCAATTATTTTAAAAGCCGAGATGGCTCAAGCAGCAATAGATTATTTTCCTCTTGACCTGGCGGCCCTGGTTCAAACCTTGGCGATGGTTAATCCATTTGTGTTCTACTTTCGAATAGCGCAAACCACAGAGCTTGCGAAAAATATTCTCCGAGGTATACGGCTCACAAGTTCGAGTCATCTTGTCATCGGGTAAAATGAGTGAGACTTTCTTGGTTTTTGACTCCATGTATAGTCAAAAAAGAATTAGTTTTTGAAAAGTCCTCCAAGACTGCGAATCTGCCCTAATTAATGCCGGGAATTCGACTCTGGAAGTCGACTCCGACCGATAATCGACTCCGACCTGATATCGACTTATTTTCGATTAAAATTTCAACCAAATTCCAGAAAATTATTGATCTTGCTGCTAAGTAAATCTTATTTCAAATTATATGCTTCGATAAATGTGTTTTATTCAAAATTACATTTTATATCACATAATAATAGTTTAAAAAATAAATGCTTACATAATATTGAAATTGAAAACCATCATAAGAAATGAGATGTCAATATATTTCAGTATATATGTAAATGTCTTATGGCGAGAAGAATCTTTAGTGAATAATTCTTATATTTTGAAAAAAAGAACAATCTGAAAAAAAGAACGCTTATATTTTTAATTTATTTATATTATAGCTGAATAAAATTTTATACGATTAATAAGTTTTTGATAGAATTGATGACTTATATTTATTATCATTGATTTTTTGATAGGTAAATTTATTTTTCTATTCTCTTCATCAAAAGTTTAATTTTATATCGACAAAAAGCCTTCAGATATGATAAATTCAGCTTGAGGTAAGTTAAAATATAATTTTTGTTGTCTGTATAATTATAAATAGTTGTCAAAATAATTTTATAATATTAAAACTTTTTTTCCATTAACATTATAATCTAGTCTATACTTTTTTCCTGAATTAAACTCCAAACCACTGATTCAATAATACCATATCTTCGGTATTATTGAAATTGCAACACTAACTCAAATTACGATAAAAAGTACCGGCTCTTTTTATTGTAAAATCCATTTTTATCGAACCTGTTACGGGACAAAATTCTGATATACTGAGATTTTTTCTGTAAAATCATTGAATAACTCTAATTAAATAAACGTCACTGTAAAAATCACGGCATATTATTTTAGAGAAAAATGGATTTGACTTTAAAATGGGTTTTACGAATAATTCTCCATAAATTTTTATAGTGTTCGCTATTAAGAAAGTCTAAAATCCATTATGGGTTTGCTTTTGAACTGAGGCCAAAAAAAATGGATGTGTAATTCATTTGCGAATAAGTTTTATTTTTAATGCAATATTCATGTTTGGCTATGTAGTACATCTAACTTTGAAGAGGAAAAGTCAAAAATCGAGAATAAATTTAAAATATCGAATCAAAAACTAATGTCTACGTGATCAAAAGCATTCTTGTAAAAAAAACTCTATTAAATATTTTACTTTTTAAAAAAAATAAATTTAAAGTCATAATTTTTTTTAATACCAGGATAAATACTAAACTGAGTTTAAGCTCTAAATAGATTGAAACAAAATATAACGTTGGTTCGAATTATGTGTTTGAAATGTAAATAATGAATAAAAGCAAACTTGATTTTGCTTTGAGCTATTATACACAACATTTTTAATATACCTCTGTGATGGGATAGTTTTATTTATTACATCAGTATAAAGAGTTCGAGATTCGGAAGTAATGGATACAAATCTTAGATGGCAGTAGTGATATCGTATGGGCTGTCTTTTCAACCTTATGTGAATTAAAAAAATATCGAGTGGTTGATAAAAAAAGGAGTGGTATACAATAGAAAATTGTCAAAAATGCTGTCGTAAATCACGTTGCTTGTCGTAAAAAGCAACGACAAAGGGAAAGGGGTGAGAATCAACGACACGATGTTGCTGTTACCGATACGTGACCACATTAGAGTATTTCATGCCTTTCGGTGTGGTTTCTGCTGTAGAATTCGCCAAGTTAGGTCAAAATTGAGAAAAATTATGTCCTTCTAAAGTAAAGAGATATTTTTTTCCTTGAAAAGTAAGAGTTTATTCTTGTTTGAAAAACGATAATTATTTTGCACATAATTTAAAATCTCCAGACGTTGAAAGGTCACACATTTGTTCGTCATAGTTATTTAAAAAAAACTGCCTATAATTCAATTTCAATAAAATCTTCAATTCTAAAATGTAATTTTAAGCCTTTTTTTATAAATATGAGAAAGTATATATATATATATATAATGTTACATATTGTTTTTCTTAACTTTCTTAGTGTTTTCTTGTATTTATTTATTTATTATATATATATGAATTCATATTTGGTTTAATGAATATTCGACTGTGGATACGAGTATTTAAATTATTTTTTTTACATATAAATTATTTGCTTCCGTTACTTTTGAGGTATTTACCGTGTTCTTTTATTTGCAAATATATGAATTTTATTAGCAAATATATTCATGTTCACATTAAATTTAATGGACATTTAATTATGGATACATGTGCTAAATTAATCTTTGTCAAAAAATATTAATTATTTATCTTTGTTATGTATAAGTCACGTATCACATTCTGTTATTTTCAAAAACTTATTTTTTTCAAATCAAATCTAATCCGAATTATATATATATTTTTAAAAAATATTCTTAAAATTTTTTTTGTTTTCTTCTTTGGAAAAACTTACATCTAGAATCTGATCATCCAAATAAAATAGCTCATTTATTAAAATTTTCATTTAAGTGTGTTTCTTTCTTCATACGAGTAAAAAGTTATTTTCATTAAAGATATTCGAATGTAACTGCGGAGCCCACAAAAACACTTTTTGTCAACTTTCTACTATTGTATAAACTCATGAAACTCAACAATGCTCTTATTCCAAAGTATCTCAGTAACTGTGTATTTTAAAATCACACTTAAAACGACTTCCCTGTAAAAGTATAAAGAATGCATTCAAAATGCAAAATAAAATAATAAGAGATTCTAAGGATATGACAGCATATATTTTTAAACGCTGAAACGTCTCCTCTAATAATTGTGAGTCATAACAATTACAAAAAACAAAGAGAAATTACGAACAATTTACTAAACTATTAGAATAGTTTTTTTCTAAATTATTAAACAAAGCAGAATTTATGTAAAAAAGAATTATAACAAAAATTTTTAACTAATACCTCTATTATTAAATGAAATTAGACTATGATACGCATGCTGGTCATTAGATCAATCAATCTACGATTGATGAAATATTTCAAATTAGTATGGAAAATTCGAAGCAATATAAATGAATTATTCATTTATATTGCTTCGTTTCATTTATATTCATGACACAATGAATATGTGCTTTTTGGTTGAGATCTATGTAAATAATCATTAGAAACTAAGAATATTCACTTTAAAAAAATATTATTGACATGCAATATAACGGTGTGATTGATAAGATGAAGTAAAACAGACAAATTTTGTTTACCTTTCGATAAATCAAGATTTAATGGTTATGATTTAGGCTCATATAACATTGATTGATTGTGTCATTATTGTCACGTGATCATAAGTAATCATTTTCACATATGGATTGCAGTGATTACATTTATAAATTTGGTATGTTGTCAAAATTTTAAACCGCAATTCCGATGATTTTCAAATGTTGATTTAATAATTTGTTCTTGAATTTTACAATTTTATACGGTGCCGAATTATTATTTTGACAACGTAAGTTCCCTTTTTTATAAATGCGATTGCATATTAGGCCTTGGGCATATAAGGCTTTAAACTCATTTCACCAGACCATCTCCGTGGCAACAGACTTTGGTTACTGCCTTTCAGATATGATGACACGTTAAGGCTTATTACAAATCTTTCTTCAAAAAGCCAGTTTAGATTTTCCTCTTGACCTTTTCCTATCAGGAGTCCGGTTAAATTAGACTGATAGTACTTTGTTTGTAGGTAATCGTAAAACATGACCATGCTAGTACAAAAGCAACAACCTTCACCTCAAAATTTCTCACTGAATTGCTTTGAATAACTTTTTATTAAATTTTAAAAGTCCTGAAAGTTTTCCAGCATTTTAAATGGATTGAAGTTAAAGTTCAATGGTACAAAAGTCAAATGCGGTTAAACTGCTCTAAATTTATAGTATAAATATTTGTTGCTGTTGTTGTTTTTAACGCTACTTGCGACACTAGCAAGCCTGCTTGGAGAAGCCGAGTAAATTTAAGGCAGAGGGTGCGTTTCTTGTTTTTCAGTGGCGCTATCTACAGTCAAGAATTCGTCTTCAGCCACATTCTCGTCACACTCGTTTACAGGGCGGACCCATTCATACATCCATTCATTCATCTACAGAGCGTAATTTGTGACCTGGATCAGAGAACTATCGATCTCCAATCCAGTACCCCCAGAGGTATTGATTTGTTATGGGAACATGGAGGAATTTGCGACTCGACAGATTTAACGTGCATCAGTCACGATTTACTACACGGGGAGTTTTCAGCCAGCGGGGTTCGAACCCACGAACTCTCGGGCATGAGCCCAATGCCCAACCGACCAGGCTATCCCGGCCTATATAAATATTTGTACATGATTATACAGCAGAATCGCAGACTTTGAAGAAAATAAGAAAGGCGAATGCAAAATATATTTTGACCTACTTATATTATCTTGAAACAATTCCAAAACATAGTTCTTTAGAGGAATCTCAAATTACAAAATTACAAACATTAAATACTTTAGAGTCTGCAGCCAGAGACATTAAACTAACAGTACTATAAATGCGGATAAAACAATATTTATGTCATCAGAAGTAGATTACATAACTTCATCGCACTACAAATAATATCTTATACTTTCGAAAGTGTTGATCAAATTCCGTTTCTCGGTACTCTAATAACAATGACTTAAATATGTATTACTATTTGAGCATTAAAGCTACTAAATTTAGAGACAAAAATAAATATCTATTTAACTTTCATTTGACATGTTGCGTAGAATAGTAGTAACTGCTGGTATTAAAAAAATCGAATGGTGGCAGACTTTCATGGAGTAGATCTTAGAAGGCGATTTTCTCCGAAGCATATTTGGCCAATTAGAGAAAATGATAGATGGATAATTTTGTCTCATGATGTAATCTATAGAAAAGCAAATACTCTGATGTAGCCAGAACCATCTAATCTTATCGCATCAGATTTCTCGGGCATATTTTTAGACGCAGTAACTCGAAACCTCTCAAAAAGATGATATTAGCAAATGTAGAGGGAACCAGAAAACAGAGAAGGACTTACATAAGATGGAAATAATTGAATTAAATAGAATGTAAGGTTAAAGGGAGCAAAATCCAAAGGAGTTTATGCTGCGCCAAACAATACGTTAAAACAAATCAGAATGTAAAATGCCCATTACAATTTTAGGGGTCACAGTATCCAAAGAATGATCAAACAATCGAATTATTTATTGCTTATAATAAAACTTCGAAACATTTCAAATGCAATAAAAAAATCATCTCTCTATCTACATTTTTAAAGAAATTATGAATGATTTTAGATTCCCTTAAAACAAAAACTTGATCAGCCGACTCCTCAGCTGGTTTCGGTTTCGCCTCTGCTGATTCTACCCAACCGAATAAATTATAAATATAATCAAAAAGCCAAGCCTCATTTTATTTCAAGTTCTGTAATAATTGATTATCAATTTCAAAATCTGACACAACAGCCTTGTTTATGGACAAGAGGTGGGTATATTTTAGGAAACGCAGGAACAATGCAATCGCTACTGCTGCAATACAAAAACTAAGAATTACGATAAGACGCCGTGATGCCGTCAGAAGAAAAAAAGAAGTCATAACTTACCAATCCGGGGGATTTTAAAAATATAAAAATATATCTATGATTCTCTGGTACTTTTATATGGTTCATTATAACTGTGGTAATGAGAAAGAAATTCTGAATATGCCAAATATGTAAATAATTTAAGTTTCTGGTGAATAATTGAAGTGTTCTGAAATTTTAAAAAATAGTATATTTAAATCTACAAATATATATTTCTCTTACACGGCGACAAAAAAGAGCTCATTACAACTCCCCGAATGGCAACACTAGAAAATCGACCAATGATTGCCGCTAAAAATGTCACATGCCAAATCTAGATAATGTGGCTCAACATATAGTGCTTTTAAAAACGGAAATAACCAGAGAGCATTCTCATCAAATGTGATCTCTTCCGAAATTCACCCTATCAGCTGCGGCAATCTCAAACTATTAAGCTGGGCAGAAGTGAGTAGTCTTTGTCGATAGATCTCTACTTTAGTATTTTGTCGGAAGCGCTTTTTTTCACGAATTTATATATTACGAATTTATTTGACGATTTTTGATTTATATCACGAATTTATTTGTTTTATTATTGTTATTAGTTATTCATTGAAAAATGAGTCTCAGTCGTGCTGTTACGCTTTAAGATTTTATACTATAGCACATTTCTAATAGGTTTAACGAATTACATGTCATTTATTTGAATTCAAATTTATTTTAATGACTTAGTATTTACTAAAAAGATATAATTTTTTTTTAAAAAAGGTGTTATATAGATTTAAATGATAGTTTTGAATTCGTAGAATTTTGTGCATTTGCAATGTAACTAAGTTAGTAGCGAGCAAAGCGAGCTTGGTTTGCGAAGAAAACCATATAAGATTGCGTAGCAATTTTCGGGGGTTGGCGAGCGTTAGCGAGCAGGGGGCGCAGCCCACTAGTATATATTCATTTTTTTAAATCTTTTTCATGCTTTTTACTTATATAACGCATAAATTTGTTTTGTATAATGTATAAAACATATTTTGGCTTGCTATATATACATTTTCAACAAAAACAAAACTTTAAGTGCTTTTTCTCATAGATGATAATTTTGTGTTATATCTTATTAAAATCTCCTAAGGAATTTTTCTATTTAAGATAAAGCTCTGAAGTAATCGTTTTTATCTTAAGTATAATACACTTATTTAAACTGAGCATGTAATAAGCATTTTATGAGGTACTGCAATTTTTACAACATGTTGTGTATACCTAAGAGGAATTTTTAACCTTTTTTTCTACTTTTGTTCAAAATAATCTATAAGAAATGCTCTAATTGATATATCAACAAAATAATGCACAAAATTGCAAAGATGAATATTGTAAGCACGAAGAAAAAATTTTGTTTTTTGAAAATATGTTAAAATAAAAAAGCCTTAGGCATTTTAAATTTTTCAATTTTTTCAATTTCTTTTTAAATTTAAAAAAAGTTAAATAATTTAATTATTTTTTGAAGGTAAATTATTGATTATAAGTAAAATGAGCATGTAAGCATTAAAAAAAATAATAATCATACCTTTATTTAAAAAAAAAATTGCAAGTGTACCGTGACCCCTTAATAAAATTACATGAAGACAATAAATTAGTTAATAGAGAGACAAGTATGTTCAAAAGTCAGTAAAATCCGATAAAAAGCGTAATTACATAAAATAAAATGAATAGATAAAGCGGTACATTAGTAATAAATAAAAGCGAAAAAACAATATAAGAGAGTAGTAAACAATATAATAATACCAATAGCGAAAATGTTTGGATGATGAATTTTACCTAACAAATCCTTCATACATAAAATAGTGATATTAAAAAAGTAACACGATGTCAGTTAAAACAGGGACAAATGGTTAAAACGTTACAAGTTCAGCGTTCGGAACGAGGTATCCCGAACATCAGATGAAGATGGGTGAGTCAAGTGTGGCCGATTCTGTGACGAGTTAACTTTAAATCTGCATTATGTAGATGCAATACAGGCAAAGAGTCCAGATCATATTTGTCATTATATAGTTTATTTTGAGTTTGAAGATCCCAATGATGTTGCATGAAAGATTTCATAAGCTATGAAATATTCAGTTTTAAGACCGTAAACGGTACACATTTTGTTAAAACAGTAGTAGCAGATCGTATTGCTGAACCAGCCAGTTCATTCCCTATGACAGCGGCTCTCAACCTTTCAGTATTCGCGGCTCAGTTTTCAATCATAATTTTCATCGCGCCTCCCACTTACAGTAAAATGTATACAACAATAATGTATATTGAGTATTTTGAATTCTGTCTTTAAAATATTTTTAACTAACTGCCAAAACAAAAGTAAAGTAAAAGCCAGCAGCAATTGAGATTGCAGAGACTGTGTTTGAAGTTAATTTTTCAAAAGAATTACTGTCCTCTTTCAAACGATACTGTTTCTCCTCGAATTGGTGATACAGCTGAAAATGTAGTGTCAGCTTTTCTCGATGTTGCGTGACAAAATGTTTTCAATACAGTTTGATGAAGCATAATAAAGATGCTCATTTAATTGTCTATGTTTGATTTTGTGATAATATGTCAGTAGTAAAACTACTTTTCTGCAAATCAATAGAACTCAAAACAACAGCGCTAGCATTATTTGCTATTTCAAATGAAGTTATGAATGAGGCAAACATAGAATGCAAAAATTGCATCGGAATATGCACTGATGGTGCTCGTTCAATATCCGGAAAGTTCGAAAGTATACAAGCACTTGTAAACTTGTAACAAATCGCCTCCATGCGTCTGGACACATTGCATGTTCCACAGAGAAGCTTTGGCTTCAAAAGAAATGCGTCCCTGGTTTTAATATTGTGTTAACTATGGTTGTAACGATTGCAAATTATATAAAAATGAGAACCCTGAGATAAAGAATCTTTTCCGCTCTTTGGGCCCAAGGAAGTCACTAAAAATTATTAATTTCTTTTTTAAATTTAGTGTGCTTTGATTAAGTAAGGTGGGTAAGCCAAAGGTGGTCAGTGCTCCTAACGTAGCCCACCCCCCAAAGTAAAATTAAATTTATTTTGAATCATAAGACGTCCCTGCTGCATTGTAAATCTTGTATCTGAGGTGCACGAGGCTGAATTGGAAGATATTTCTTTGAAAGACCTCCACTCTATGAAGTGATTTAATTTTTTGCAGTTGTTCTAATTTCCGGGTGAGAAGATATTGTAATTTATATGTGTTCAAATTCTTAGAACTTTGAAAGTTTATTTCTTTTTCTTTAACCACATTACTTTAATTCTAATTAATCTATCAGATTAATAGCTTTAAGTCGTGCAAATGGTGACCATATGCATGTTCCCAAGGTGTCCCAACACCGGTGCCATCTTGGGAACACAGGAGCCACCTTCGGAAACAAACGCCCCACAGGTTGAGAATCACTGCCCTATAAGATGAATGGATTACATAGAGGTAGCTATCAAGACATAAAAAGTCAATCATTGCTGGATTATACCGGCAGATCGGATGAGTTAGAGAAAGATTATTGAGATGGTTTTGGTTTGTAGTTTGTAGTATGAAAATTATTTCGGTATAACATTAAATTTCCTAAAAATTCGTCAAAACAACAACCGCATTAATTCTTATACAAAATGAATCACAAAAAATCATTTGCAAATTTTTATCGAATTTTGAAAGAAAATCAAACTTTCTCCTAATGTAAAAATTTTCTCTAATATTAAGTTTAAAATATTGAAAATATGGAAGTATTAGAGAGAGAGGGAGACATGCCATACATAAAAATACAAAAAGAAAAGAATATAATCGAAGTTTAACTTTTTGAAATCTTAATATTGTGCTAAACTTGAACGAAGACATGATTTAATGTAAAACATAATTTTGCACTCTTAATGTTTACTGAATTTTGAACCTTATAAAGGTTCAGGGTTGAACCGTTTTTGCTAAAATTCTAAAATTAATGCTCTAAATCACTATTATAATTATTTTTTTATGGGACGTAATTTAAAATCGAGAGCGAATAATGTTTTTTCTACACTTTTCTATAAAAATGACATAGCTATCTGTTGCATTTTCGGAATTACTAAGTTTTAACAAATCAGTTACGTAGAAAATAGTTATACCCGAGAATTATTCGACAATAAAGATAGACGGTGCAAGGAAAAATCAGTTTTCACATACATAAACCGTTCTTTTTTTATCTTTTTTTAAATTTTATATTCATTTAAAGTAAATTAAAAAAAACTAGAAAGAAGATAAATTGTATTACTAGCAAATAATGAATTAAAACAGTACATAACTTGCTGTATACAGCGTTTTGGTGAAAGGTTTGGTACATTTTACCCCGTAAATAAAGCTTCAAATTCTATGGAAAAAAACTTATCGATTCTTCTATAATTTACGTACTAGTTCTCCAAAAGCATACGATCATCCATGAAATCTGAAAATCTAATTTTAATGACGCGATGATCCCACAAAAACCACAACCCCAAACTGATAAGAAAGATACTTTTAATCGATGGAATACTGATTCAATATGAAGGACAGGCACCACATGCGATTTATTCTTAAATCTCTCAATAAATCTACATTAAAAATTCAAAAGAAATCTTATCTGTTCCGTTAATGAGTTAAGTATGCCGCAGTTAATTACCTTTCTCTCTTTCATATTTGATACTCTTTAGGATCAGATCTTGTATGTGGGGTAAAAGTGGTACGTGGGGTAAAAGAGGTATGTATCTAGTCATTTGTCATTATGAAAATCCCCATCTCCCCAAAGCAATTATTAATTTTTCGATATAAATGATCTCACAAAGCATTTTTTTTGTTTATGAATAGCGATAGTTCTTGGGAAAATGCAACGGTAAAAGTTCATCAAGTTAAGGTACTTAGCTTTGCGGTAATGACTTTTATGAGGGACACTTTTTGATGTGATAAAGGTTTTAAAGAAAAGAACAAAGTGTTATGAAAGTTTTAATTTTCATATTTACCATGTGGTAAAATATCTTTTCTCCTCGATATTGAGTTTAGATGTTTATATATTCATGTTAAATGTGCCCCCAGTTATATACTTTATCGAAGAAGTATAAGCGGAAAATAAATAAGTAGTGAAAATACTGAGAGGAAATTACTATAAAATGTGCGCAAAATGACGTGCAATGTGAACAAATTGATATAGAATAGGCGTAAATTGATACGGAATATGCACATATCGGTACGAAATGAGCACGAATCAGAATGAAATGCTTACATATTGATATTAAATGTGCAAAATTTGGTACGAAACATAATTAAACTTTCACGAAATGTGCACAAATCGATATGACATATGAACCAATAGATATTATAAATGCAAAGATATGCATATGAAATACGACCGCTAGTTATAAATTTCAGATTAATCTTCAATATCCTCTAATTGAAATTAAATATACATACACACATAAAAAATGTGTAGAATTTGATGTGAAGTGTTGACAAAAATAATATAAAATGTGAATACGTTGGGATGAAATGCACACAAATCAGGATAGCATTTGTACGAATTGGTATTAAATGTGCACAAATTTATTCAAATGTTGACATATTGACTTAAAATATGGAAAATTTATATTAAATTCCCAGAAATTATTTATTGAAGTAAACCAAATTTTCTTATCTATAGTTCCATAGTTTTGATATATATTGAACTTAGACACCATTTTTGTAGGTCATTTTAGGTTATAAATTCAAATTTAGTCAAAATTAACAAATTTAGTCAAAATTAAAAGAAATGTTCTTTACACAGAAATCAATACATGTTGCATACATGATATAAAAAATATATGACGGTATTGATTAATTATGACAAATTATAACTAATCATGTACAAAATTTTAGATATAACAAAAAAGTGAAATAATTTTTTTCTTAAATACGTCTAATTTCCTTAAAACAAAATTTATTTGATAAGTACATCCATAAGAATAAATCCTTAATAATGCATTATTTAAAAATAAAAATGATTTTCTGAGAAAAACATCTTTTTTACATAACATGAATACCCTTAGAGAAACATTTCACTGGACTGGGTCTATAGCATAGTTAAATAGTTTAAAATTCGAACTATTCTATGCTCTTATTTCAAAATAATAATAATAATAAATACATAAATGTTGCTAAGTATTTAAAGTAGTTAAATAAAAAATTTGAACATCATGAAGCTTGAATAAAATGTGCATTGTAATTAATAGATAGAAGTTACTTCGATGACTATTTCGCATAAAATTTTAAGTAATTAAAGTGTAATACATTTTTGCTTTTAATTTTAAATATATCATTTAAACTAAGTACTCTTATTAAATTGCAACCTACATTATTATTTTTTTTGGGAGTGAATATTCGTAAAAAATAAAAGTAAAGTCCCATCCACAATAATGGGTTTGATAAATATCATTCTGCAGCATTTTAATTGAATGATTGAATATCATCCGTCTAGACATCAGAAAACAAAACTTTTTTATTCCGTTCAATACAGATATTGTATTTGAAATAATGAAATCACTTATATTATTTTCAAATTCATCGATATTATTTGAATTAGATGATTAAAAATGTTTTACTGCTTGCATTATTTTTGCATGATGTACTAACAAAAGTATTAAAAGTAAAATTAAAGTTTGTTGCAAGGTCTTATGTCAAAATTATGGTTAACGATAACCATTTATTTTACGTGTACACTCTATATTTAATAATAATGGTTACTTAAAATTAAGTCGTGAAGCTAAGAAAACAGTTTAGAGTTCTATTCTTCTATTTTAAAAAAAAAAACATTTTTAGTTACACTTATTCTTCTCAAATTTGTAACATTTTACGAAGGGATCTCTTTTAATTCGAGACTGCTCTATATTTCTAAGCCAGTTGTTAGGGAAATTTAGATTTAAACAAATATTTTAATCAAAAACTTAAGTTCAAGAAGGTTTATATCTTTTCGAGAGACTTACATTTAACATTTGGTTCTGAAGGAAAACTCAATTAACTAGCTTCAAATCAAATTCACCTGCCCCTGAAATTCTCTGAACCCGATGATTAGCCTGAATCAAATTTATTCACAATCATATGCCTGATGAGTAACTGGGTAAAAATTCATTACCATCTTCGCCGCGCCATTAAAACGGTCGACCATTTTGTAAACTTTTCCCCTAGGACCCTGGCAACTCATCAATAATTCAGACTGGGGCTTCGATCCTCAAAATTAATAAATTCCCATTAAAGAACGGGAAACAAACATTTTCGTTTCACTAATGAATGTGCATGTTCGAGAAGCGCACGTCCACTCTCATCCATATTTAACCTCACGTGACGCTACAAAGATAGTGAACCATTGAGAAAATTAACCTACGAACGGTCAACAGTGCGGTAGGCATCTAGTAACAAAGGAACTAAAACAAAAAAACGCGTGCCGAGATTTTGTAGCCGGATTCCCTGACAAATAGCAGAGATTGGTCACACCTGGATGACCACCCCACACGATTGGCTATTAGGTCTCCGTTTAGCAACACTCTCAACTGGATACATGGGTAGCCACCCGGAACGAGCGCAAGTACCAAATCACTTATGTGTATGTGTCCTGGACTTTACCGACGAGGTCCGGTGAACTCAGTACAGGAGAGGAAAAAAAACATTTCTTAGTGTTTTTTATGTTTTTATTTAGGCAGTCCAATGCACCAGAATGTCAAACTGTCAATATCTTAAGACAGAAAACCTACCTTGTTGTCACAAAGTGAGCATCACGTGGAAAAGGTAGATCTGATCAGTTTGCAAACCCATCATTATGAGGTTGAATTAACAGTGGTTTTGTAAATTCAGATCTATTGCAATAGAGGGAGAAAAAAAACTTTTGGTTTAACGTTCGCTTCTAGTTGAAAATCATTTTTTTTTTAGGTGAAAGTTGATAAAATAGTTTAATATTTTAGTCTTTATTTATGAAAATATTTAATAACGTGGAAATCTGTTCCCAGCTTGCCTCGCTTATCATCTTCAGTGTTTACTTTGCAGTCTGTTTTATTTCTTGATGATCAAATTACTTCATCAAAATAAAATAAAAATATTAAATTGAAAAATTCCACTTAACTCTTAAAAACAATTATTAATTTTATAATCATTTAATAAATTATTTAACAGTTTTGTAATTATTTAATAAATTATTTACAATTTTATTTCGCATTTTCGAATTATATAATTACGCGAGTTAAAAGGATTGAAAAATTTGTTCATATTATTAATAATGCTTTTTCTACGACCAGAGCGCAATTTTAATGCAGATAAATTTTAGCAAAATTTTGGTTCTAAAATAGATTATGCTAAATACTTCCAGAATTTATTTTGCTTAATTTCAGAAATGAAATGCATTAATCATATTATTGATTTTTTTAAACAAAACATAGTTAATTAATTGAATATTATTTTTTCCATTTCGTTATAAAATGTGATAGCAAAAATAATTTCATTTGTTATAATTGTAATGTAAGATGATATAATTTGTATTTAAATACAAGACACGCATATATTAGAGTACTTTAGAGATGCTTTGATCTGTCATAAAAAGCGAGTAAAAATTACAAACAATTCGTAGAGTCATGTTTCTTCCGCTCAATTATAAGAAATTAAATTATTGATAAGAATTCAACTTATTTAGGAGATTAAAATTATCAAACAAGTATAAAAATCTACGGGGAGTTCATTTCAAAATTTCAATCACACTCAAAAGAAATTACATTTTTATTATTTTCAAGAACTACTCTCGAACAAGAACTTATCTTAACAGAATTATAAAAAATGTATATGCATTTTTTATTCATATTTTCTTTACAATAGCCTGCTTTTCTACCCTAAAGCACAGTGAAACTACAAAAAAACATTTCGACTCATTCTACGAAACATATTTTTAAAAAAATGATTTAATATATTTTTTTTATTTTAAAAACTGATAGCTAATTTTAAAAAACAAGCAAAAATGTATAAACTTACTATGTAATAAAATTATAAAAACAAATATTAGCTAAATTGTTACAAATTTCAAGCCTTTTACCTTCTCTATCCTTAAAAACATAACCTCAAATAAGTTTATAGCCCAAATATATTTTACCATATCCCTCAATTTTCAAAATTAAATGCCCAAGGTCTTTCAGAATGTATGAAAATTTAATCATATACGATTGCAGTTTCATTTACATATTCATTGCATAATGAAAATTAATAACGAAAATTCTTTGAAATCTTCCAAAATCCCCTAAGGATTTCGAGAAATTGCTTCACTATCACAAAAGTTAGCAAACATTCTAAAATAACTAGTATAGATCTTAAGAGACAAGTGCTAACAAACTCCAGTGCAAATGTTATTACTAACTTTTCTGAAGAAAATGTAATAAGAAAGACCATTGTTATAGCAGTAAGGGAACTGCCCGCAAAAAATAAATAAATAAATACTTTCCTGTTAAAAATCCAAGCAGAAAGAGAAAAAAAAATAGTTCTCGAAGCATGGAGCTTCTCAGAATTCTTATACGAAGGGTTGTCCCTCCCCTGGTACCTTGCATCATGAAAAACTTTCAAAGTTGCATATGAAGTTTATATTCCCTAGCGTAAAATGCTATTTCCTTCTCGTAAGTAAAATCTGGGAATTTTTTTTCTGGAACTTCAAACAGAAGAAGAATCAATGATAATGTCATCAGCTTTCATATTTAGCTCAGAAGAAAAAATTTGAATGTAAATATTGAGGAGTTTGAAATACCATTTAAAACAAAGACACAAGGGAATAAAGATGTATTAATTTTTCTTTTACTAAATGTCAAAAAGTCATTTTTCTGTTTTTGTAAAAATAATGAAAGTAAACAGAGTGTACTCAAATAAACAAAGAGATGACAAGGGAGTATTATGAAGCAAAAAACAAATTACTGTTTCAAGGAAATGCAATAAATTTGTCGTTAATAACGACTTTTATATTTTAATATAATTCACGAAAGCATATTTGCTAGAAATTTTCAAAATGTTCAAAGTGTTTTTAAGTATTTAAGAAAGAATTATTTATAATTAGTTCTTCTTCTTTCAAGGCCCTACAAGCTGTTACAGGCCAAGATAGTTCCAAGTAGTTTTTGCTATCTGATTCTATCCGCAGCGAGGCACTTCATGCTTTCCTTATCACTATATGGAAGATATTTAAACGAGCTTAATTATAAATGCAACTAAACGTTTTTCCGAGAAAAATCAAGAAAGAAAAATATGAACTTTTTTAAAATAAAATACTGTACAAAGAGCTGGTAAAAAATAATCTTTGCACTTCTCAAAATTATAATTTGTTTTTAAACTTTGCTCTCGAAATTATTTCGACCTAATTAGCATATATTTTTCTGATACAGCAGTTCTTGTAAATTTTAATCTTCATAATGTTTACACATGTTCAGAATGTTTATATTATTCTGAAAAATACGATTTTCATCATTCAATGCACCCTTTTGATACTTTCATCAAATTCAGTTTGTAACACTGTGCAATTTTGCTATATTTAATACACAATAATGATTTTGTTTGGCCCAGTTTAGTTACTACAGAATTTTATGCTATTAAACCTTTATACTTCACGAAACTTTAAATGCAGACAATGCACCAAATGCGCCTTAGCATATTAGCATTAATTTTATTATTTCTACTTTTTTGACTTTCTGATAACTGAACCACACAAAAGTATTAACATTTTGCAAATAAAAATTTGCAAGGCTTACAAACATGAAAAAATTAATTGATAAATTTATTGTACCTTTGAAAAGGAATATACGAAGTTTATGGATTCATTTTTTAACCCAATGAATGCATTACGGACTTCATGACGTTATGCATTCATTGAAAAATATACTTCATACACTTTTATTTATCAGTGTGAAGTAATCCATATTTTAATAAATTTCAACCAAAGATCACTCTAATCCAGTATAATAATCTTTGTGATCATGTAAATCTTTATTCGTTCAAATGGAATACAAGATGTTTCACATTTAATGTACAGTAAAATCAAAAGAAATAATAGGAATTATAAAAAGGGAACGAGATTTCAGTCATTATATTAGAATGGACAATTCTGTCGGACGTTCCAATTGACATTAATGTAACTTTACGTCGATAAAAAAATTTCCGGAAGTTGTTAAAATGGAAGCGGAGCTGCAACACGGATCGAACTTAAACTGTATTATAATTAGAATTACCAGCTTCACTCAATTTTTTTAAGTTATCATTAATTTTTATTATCATTAAAAACTTAAACCCAGTAAATATCCCAAAGCATTAAACTTTTCAGTTTACTATACTAAATTCATAAATAAACACACGTTTTCAAAGATTTAAATATAAGTTAGAATTTAATTGCTGTATCTAAGAGGCACAAAACTCAAAATCGTGATTAAAATAAATATTATACCTGTTTGCGAGCACAAAAAAAATTATTATTATTACTTTTGGGGGATAACAGGAATCATTCAGTAATCGAAAACTAACAAGCTTTGCACTGTAAATAAAAAATAAACCAGTTTTATATAATATTAAATAAATATAAAAGCCTTCTGAATTTTAATTTTTTCTTACTACTAAGTATTAACATATGACATTAAATAAGCAAATACACAGACAACGTTTTTCTTCCCACGTAAATAACAAGAATGAATAATAAGAAAAAATATATTAAAATTAGATATTTTCTAGAAAAAAATTTATGCTAGTATTTCTTAAATTTAATTTTTAAAATATATTTTAAAACTACAAGGAAAAAACAATCGTTATAGTTGTCACCGTTGTATTCTATTCCCAGGTTTGTATTCTGTTATATCTACTAAAAATCTGGAAAATTTAATTGTGTACCGTCACAATTTCATCTACATATTTTTGAAATAATTCAAAACAATAAAATTCCCTTAAAATGTTTTTAAAATCTCAGAGGAATTTAAGAAAACCTCCAGTTATCACAGTAATCAATAAACAAACCAACTATCGTTGCTGGCCCACATTATTATAACGATACCAATAAAAAAGATTTAAAAAAAAACATTGTTAGAATATAGAAAGCATTATCTACACAACAAAAATGCGAACAAAATCAGTTTTCATGCAAATAGGATAAAAAATAAATAAAAAATTTAGTTATAATGTTAACATTTGCATTTCCCAAGAAACCGCACATCACTTAAATCTTCCAGATTTGTTTACTTTCAGATATCGAGTGTAAAATGTCATTTTATAAAAGACAAACCGGAAGACTATTTTCTTCTCTGCAAGCAAAGGAATCTATGTTAATATCATCAGTTTTCATCACTAAGTTCCATGAACAACGTAAATTTAAACATTCTGAAGTCTAAAATATCATTTAAAATGTTTCTAGCAATTGGGGATAGAGGATTTTTTTCACAACTGTTTTTTTTCGTTTCATCTTTTCGAAAACAAAAGAAAATTGAGGAAACTTGAATAAAATTGATGAAAGCCATTCAAAAGCAAAGCTGGTGCCAAGGGAATAGGCTGCTTCATAAATGTTTCACACATTCTGTAAAATGATGAATTTTCCATCCCTAATTTTGCACTCAAATATTTACAATAATATATTCATTATACATGCGTATGAAACATTGTTTATTTTGCAATAAATTTTTCACATATGAAACAGTTGTTTGTTATATATTATACATAGAAATTTTTAGCACTTTATTTTTCCAAAATTTGGCAGAATATTAAGTTAAACTTTATAAAGGAAAGTTTTTTTTTATAAAGTTACTAAACGTTCACAATTTTTACGCTTAGGGAGGCAAGGGAATCATGTTAAGGAAATTAATTTCTCGTGGGAATCACATTTAACTTTGTTAAAATAAGTTTTTTCAAAAATATGTTAGATACATCCGCCGACAAAACTAATTACCAGAGCTACGTATATATAGTTATTAAGAATTATTTAAAATACCACCGTATAAATATTTAATTTTGTTTTTGTTTCACTTTTAAATTTATAGATTTAAATTTTACTTACAATATAATGTATGTAACAAAAAGTACAGGTCATTCGAAATTGTAACGCCGGAATTTCAATAAAATTTGTTTTAAAAAAATTGATTTTATAACGGATCCAACTTCTAATGTTACATCCTCGCAATGAGACACTGACAATTCTAATTCTAATTTTGAGTTGAAATTTTAAAATAAAAATAATATAAAAAATAATTACATAATCCATACTGCATTTCAACATTCTTATAATTAATATTGTCTCTGTTGGAAGATTTTTCCCTCAAGATAATGATCTAAATTGTGCCACGTATCATTTTGTAAATGCGAAGTGCGGAAATAAATGGACTACCTTGAATAACTTTTGATCTAATGATCTGAACTTCATGTTATTCTATATATGCTTAAAATTTCTTGAATATTTAAAATTTGATTTCTCAGGAACTGCTTGACCAATTTCGCTCAAATTTTGTATTTTGCCATATGAAATTACATTCTTTAAAATGATGTAAAAATTGCGGATCTTACAAATAAAAACATTTTTGACTATTATTAAATATAATATAATAAAAAAAAATGTTTAATAAAAATTCTTTTTTTGCTGGAAATTTTCTTTGATTAAGCAAATTTTATAATTGTATGCTAAAATGTTTCGATTCGCTTAAAAAATTTTCGAGATATGTGGAAACACATAAAAAAAATTGACATAAATCAAGTCAAAACCTTGGACGGTTCTCTAGACCAAACTACTGAGATCATATTTCACAGTTTATGGCTATTCCTTATATTTAGAGGATCAGAAATTGAATCCGTTGAAAAAAAAGGTATGTTTATTCAGAAAAATTGCGTTTTATGGCCCATTTTCTTGACTTAAAATATCATCTGCACTAATTAAATAGCATATTTGAGATCACTCTCTTTAACCATTAAGTTCGATTCCTAAAACTTGAAGATTCGTTCATTAGTTCAAAAGTAAAATCAAAAGGGTGGTCCTTTTTTTCAGCACTGTATTGTAATGGTACTTAAATATCAGAACGTTTTTTGTAAAAGCAATCTCCTAATAATTTTGTTCACTTATTAATTGATATTATTTTTGAAGTCATTTACATAATTCCATTTAAAGGGCATATTTCTTCCAACAAAAAAAACTCTAAATTGCGTTATTGTTTTTTTTTTTTTAATCGGATTCTTCTTAGACTACGATGTAACAAAATTAACAAATTAGAAACTACCTCTCACTGTATATGAACATAATGAAAGTATAATTAGCGTCTAAAGAAAAACTTTACTTTCCACACACGTAATTATTAATATGCGACAATCGGTTCTAATACCGGTTTCAATGAAAGCGAAATTTTTGCTGTTATTATAGAAATATTGGTATTTTCACTTGAAGTCCTTGGAAAACGCATGTGGCCTACTTAGCTTCAATTTGTCGCGTGCTAAATCTTGAATGCCCGGAAGGAATGAACCACCTTAGCATGTCCGGTTGGTCTTGTGACCATTGGCTTCAGATTTTTTAGGGATTATTGGCAATTCTAAGCATGATCGATGACAAACCCCGGTTATTAATAGTTTTATTTACTTGCCAGCAATTTGCTTCTTTTGGATAAACTAAAGATAAGAATCGGACGCACCTGTGCTTGAGCGGCGATTCAAGTTTTTTTTTTCATACACGTGATCTTGGATAATAATTTTATTTCATTTTCGAAAGGGTGTCGATTTGATGTATCTGATATTGATTAGTATTTTAATTATGTTGATGTTTGATTTATTTTGGATATCGTTTACAAAATCAAGTAGCTTGTACTAATTTCCAACAAATGATTTCCACTTACGCAAGGTTAACTAGATATTTAATGGATTTTGCTTTTGTAAATCAGGTGTAGATATCTCCAATCTGTTATAAGAAATCAAAAAGCAATTAAATTTTATTTAATCCAAGTAATTAAGTATAAACCAATTATTAATTTGAAATAGGTTTGCTTGACAGCCCTTTTAACTAATGGCTTATATTTAAACAAATTCAAATTCTTGAATGGGAAAAATAAATTTAAACAACTTTATAAGACAACAAAGTTCTGAATTTTCAACTTATCTGTACCTACCATCCTAACTGTAATTCATGATATATATATATATATATATATATATATATATATATATATATATATATATATATATATATATATATATATATATATATATATATATATATATATATATATATATATATATACCAACCAATTTTGACGGAATATTTTTAACAGAAAAATAATATATTTTTCTATATGGTTGCCAAAGTTATACTTCATATTTGATTCTTAGTTTAATAAATCCAATTTAATGCAAATGCATATAATATAATAATGATATCAATGAATATGATAATGAATGTAAATGAATATAATAATGAATGTAAATGAATATAAAAGTAATACCAATGTAACATTATAATAAATTAAGAAATAAAAGTCTGCTCTGAATTTAATACCCTCTTAAAACGAAATCAGAGCCTCTTAATTAAAGATAGTTGCCTTCTATTTAGTAAAATATATGTAAATAACTAAGTGCATAAAAAGTGTGCTAAAATTGTGAACAATAAAATTACGAAACAAATTACGACATTTTCATTTCACTTTTGACTATTGATTATGAATGAGTATTCCATACAATTCCTAAAATGATTGAAATGTTCAAAACTAAACGAACTTATCAGTACGAATCAAGTTTATAAACGATTAAGTTGTTACACTGAAGATGAACGCGTTTTCTAAGATTTGAAGTCATCTGTCTTCAGAGGCTGTACCAAGAATCCGACTATCTGTAGAATCCATCAAATATCCATTAACAATTCTCCCTCACATTTCAATGAACAGTCAACAATCATTGAATCATGATATGATGGCTCCCATTCCTCAAAGAACATGGCTTGATTTTGACCCGGTAGCCCGATGGAAAAAGATTGAAGAGCGCGATACGCTAAGTCATGGCTCTCTAATTTCAAGTAATTTTCGCTCCTCTGGTCACGAATTATTTTGAGCTGCATCCTCGACCGTGCGCCGATAGTTTTATTGATAACAATGGCAACACGGGTGTCACGATTTAGCGCACTTCTTAATTTGTGAGTTTTAGAATTGGCAACGGTTTAAGAAACGCTATGTGTGGCATCAGACTTGGTTCTTTTGGAAAAGATAAATATATATATATATATATATATATATATATATATATATATATATATATATATATATATATATATATATATATATATATATATATTGCATTTTGAATTCATTTATTTTATTTAATTTCACAACAAACATTTCGTACTTTTTTTATGCATTTTATATTTCTGTTAAAATTGGGCTTTAAATCAGGACTCAAGCCACGCTTGTAATTTAGGGTTGACTGTAAAGATTTTATTTTTAAATAGTCAGATAGGACAAAATTTAAAATGTGTTACATAGTTACCATAGTCTATTTTAAGTAACTGAAGTAAACTAACATCTGACGTAAACATCTAAAGGCCTGGTTTCTTAGGACAGGACGCCGTCAGCTGGAAATCAGCGTTAACCTCTGATTGGTCCATTTGTGAGTTTGATAGTATACGTCATCGGACGCTCATCTTGAACTACAATTGCCGTCCAACTCAACTGCACTTGGATTACAACGTGACGTTAACCACAGAAGCAATGGCGGACAACATCTCACAGCACATTGAAATCAGCCAAGATTTTGATTTTGACATTAAACATAGGTTCTTCATTAAACATAGCACTCTTCATTTAGCTCAGCTATAATGTGTTTTTTCTTGGACAAAGTCATTATTTGTTCTCTAAAACACTGGTCGACAATAACAAAATCAATACAAATTCAAAATAAATATTTGTTTACGTTATTAAGGCATGCGCAATGAGAGATAATGTGTGCGTTGGACCGACTGCTCATGCTGAGCTAACAAAAAAGTATTTTTTTGGCGTCAGCTCTACGTCAACTTTCCGCTGACGCCCAGATAAGGCGCTAGTTCTAAGAAACCAAGCCTTGAGCTAACAAACCAGTACTTTGTTGGCGTCAGCGGGACGTTGACGTCCCGCTGACGCCCAGATAAGGCGCTTGTCCTAAGAAACCAGACCTTAAGTAACTGAAGTAATGATGTGTTGTTGTTGACGTATGCCTGTTTAGGCAGAGAAAGATTGTTCTTGTTTTTCCAGTGGCGCCATCTATGACCAAGAATTCGACTTCTGCCACACCATACGTCGCACCCGTTTATAGGGTGGACCCATTCATACATCCATCCATTCATTCATCCACAGATCGTAATTTTGACCTGAATCAGAGAACGATCGATCTCCGATCCAGTACCCCCCCGGAGGTATTGATTTGTTATGGGATCATGGAGGACTCTTGCGACTCGACAGATTTAACGTGCATCAGTCAGTTTACTACACAGGGAGTCTTCGACCGGTGGGGTTCGAACCCACGAACTAGATGAATTGTTAACATGAGATATTAAAAAAAATGAGATTCGATATAATAACAAAATTATAGAATTATATAATTATTTTAGCTCTTAAAGATTATGTAATCTTATAATTATTTGATATTGCTATTAAAAATAATTTTTTAACGCTCTATATAATTTTTGAATGATATGCATTTTTATGTGGATAAGTAAACTAATACATTAGTTGTGGTATTATTTATGACATTGGATCAAAATATATAACATAAACTGCAAGAAAAATGCTATATATTGCACTAATCAACTTTAAGTATTATATATTTATCCATAACAAAAAAAATCTCGAAATCAAAACTCGTATCATGAATAACTCAGTTAGTACACTGGCGAGGTTAATATAATAATATCCCAAACCTAATTTTATAGTACATCAAAAGTAAAGTTAACTTACAATGTGAATTCAAAGTTTAAATAGGTTAGAAATTGACAGTTGCAAAATTATTTACTAATAAGAACAATCACTTATTTAATCTTTTTTAAATACTCGGAGATCAAAACTCAAAATTGCACGATCAGAATCGTACGATTGAAATTAAACAAGTGTTGGTAATACTATATAGTAATGTTACCAACTATCATGGTTGATCCAATTATGTTGATTAATATAATATATATAACTATACCATTAATATAATATTTATAACTATGAAATTTTATGTGGTATCAAAAGTGTTCTAATTCACAAAATTTTTAATAATAATAGCAATAGCAACTAGATTTTTAACAAAAATTATAATTTTATGATGAGTGATATAAATTTTAAATTTTATGTATTTTAAATTTTATATACTCTAATCTATAAAATAAAAAAGCTTTGCTTAAGCTATTCTAATGATTAGTGAGGAATTTTTAATGAAAATAATTAAATCTCAAACTTCAAGAGCGTGATAAAATTTTATTAAGAAAAAATAAAATCTCGAAATTAATTTTTTTTTTATAAATGTAAAGTGTAAAATAAAAAAAAATTAAAATGAAGTGGTGACTTTTAAAATTCTGTTCGTTGAAATTCTGTTGATGCAAATTTAAATTTATATCAAACCCAACGAAAGAAAGTAACAATTCAAATTAAAAACAAAGGTGCTTCGATATTAAAAGCCACATAATTTTGCATTACTAAAATCTTACATGGAATAAAAATGCAAACTTAAATGTTCCAATCATGAAACCGATTTCTTGCACCCGATTGGTAAACAATTCAATCAATCAGAAGAAATCAAAACATTGCGTAACCGAAAATTGATCTCCCATTGGTTGCTTTTTACTATGCTCACTGAAGCTTGAAAAATCAAAGAAAAAACATCAATCAAAATATGCAAAAGATAAAGTCTAAGGTAAAAAACTAAATCGCCAACAAAACTCGCCAAACTGGAATTAATAGCAGTCTTCACAATTGCGTTATGGTATTTATAAAGCACATAATTCAGGTAAAATGCTAGTAAAACAATCCAGAGATCCGCCTGTAGCCAGCGGAATTAATTATTCAATGGTTTTAATGGAATTAATTGCACGCGTGGGGTTTCGTATACTCAGCCATGTGAGTGCTCCCAAACGTGCAATATTGCTCTTGACAAAAGAAAAAGTAATTTACCGTTACCTTTTTCACACTTGGTAAGTGAAGCATACTCACTTTATTTTATGGATGAATTAGTGCGCGGTTTCACTAGATATCGCATTGCTTTCGGAGGAGGGATTATTGTAGGTTCGCTCTATTGCAGTCGTTGATTTGCCATTAATTTCTGGCTTTTTCCAGAAGAGCGACGATTTTCGGGGTGTGTCTCTAACGTTTAGTAAGTTTTTCCCTTCAAATAAGAGGATAAGTTTGTCCCCGATTCCTCGATGGTAAATCACTAACATGTACTTTAAAGTGGTTTATCTTGTCATGTAAGAAATTGAATATTCAGTGTTTTGCATTAATCTTTTTTTTTCGATGGGGGGGGGAAGCTAAAACTCCAAAGTTAATTTTTTTTCTCGTGAAAAAATACATGGCTATTAATATTAGAATATTTTCTACGCAAAGAAGAAAAATTATGAGCCAAACATGATTGGTATTATCATTTTAAAAGTTTATATTTGCTCACTTGTAACTTATTAAATATTAGAAGCAATACATGACTGCAATGATTAGTGGAATATCAGACTTCGCAATATATTAGACATTCAATGAACTTATTATTTCTCTTAAAACAGCTTAATTAGACATTAAATTAAAGGTGTTTTTAGTTTATATTTTTGCTTTTTATTTGGAGTGCTATTTTGGTTCGGTTTGACTGCTAACGTCGCACTAGTTTGAATGTAGGGTTCAATGGCACATGGCCCATAATGGAACACGTTGTGTCAATTTATATGTTAAAATAAATGAGAAAGTGAAGGTACACACTACAAATTAAACGTCGCGTTAAAGCAACATTAAGGAGCTACAAGAAACTGCTTGAGAATAATCATAATGATGGTCCGAAGACTACCAGCGAATACGCACACTACATTACTACAATATAGAACGATGGACTAATGATGGCATGTACTTCCTGACATGCTTCAAAATTGCCCGACTTTTCTAAACCTGACACCATTGATTGTGAATACATTCGAAACATTAGCATGGAAATGGTCATTCAAAGGAAAGTGTAATTTCAAATTTTGATTTTAAACAGGACATTTTATTTTATAAATTTCCATGTCCTACATTCATATATGTTACATATTTTTAAGTAAATTCAGTGGTTCAGTTATTACCCAAATAAATGTTTTGTACTGCATAAAAGAAAGGACTGCTGCAGCAAGAGAGCGCATGTAGTTTACATTCGAGAGGGGTTTGGTTTAGAACTCGCATTGGCCAGGATGTTATTTTTCTTTTTCTTTTATTTTTTTCCATTTTTCGCTGGCTACCTTATTTAATTAGTGGAACTGAAAGTCCACAGTTATTTGTGTGATTCTCCGGTATTCCTCCGGGTACGTAAACGAATGGCCTGAACGTCTAGCTTGTTACTTTCATTCTCTAAGCTCAACTCAAGTCAATCTCACAGTTTTGAGTTCATATATAAATTTTTTAAATAACACATTTATGATGACTTAAACTATGTTTTTATGGATTAAAGAAACCGCATTAAGCATTTATATAAAAAGGAAGCACTTTCCAAAAACACAATATCGGAATTTATATTCTAGTTCACCTCTGCGTGATTCTTGCATACTTTTATTGCAATAAATATGGGGATTAAAGGCGTATGGTCCTGAAAAGGATATTCTGTACCAAATATTAGGCTTTAAAAATACATCAGAGTTGAGTTGAGTGTGATGTTCAGAGGCACAAGATTTATTGGAAGATATGATTCGTCAAGCAATGCTTTAAAATAGATCAAAAGGTAAAATGCATACTACAATTTTATCTTCATAAAATACATGGAGGTCATAAAACCCTAAATAGCAAGACAGGTATATTTAAAAGTCAATAAAATTAGATAAATGTTGAAATCACATAAAATGCAGGAAAGAGGTAAAACTAGATCAGATGATTAGATACCAAAAACTTATCGTCACGAATAAAAAATAATGGTAGGTATTTATCTAGACGGTAGGTATTAACGGTAGGTAAGTAAAACATGGTATCTATTAATCAAATCTAGAAAATTCAAAGCAAAATCAGAAAATTTTTGTAAATGTAATAAAACTGCTATTGAATTTAATTGAATTGAATGTAGGGTTTTAATCGCAATAGGCCCAAAAGAGGATATTCCGTGCCGAATGATAAGATTTTTAAATATCTCTTAAATGTGAAAATGTTCTTAGAAATCAAGAATCCACAAATTCGTTATCAAAGACTTGATTGTGGAAATAAGATCAGCATTGCATCGATCATCTTTGCTTCCCATACAATTTCGAAATCAGCGATCTGGTCAAAATCATCGATATTTTCAAAATATGGTAAAAGGCATGGAGCATAACTACATTTAGTAACATTTATTAATATAAATGACATAATACAGGACACTTAACACATTAGAAGAGGCCGTCTGCTTCGTCAGCTTTCATCACATTAGTTGCGTGGGAAGAATCATCAGAATGGCAATCTAACCACTGTTTAGTTAAAGGGTTAGGATGTGCGCAATGGGATGTGTGATGAGGTGTGGAATCACATAAAGTGTGGAATACGCTTCCTACAAAAATTAGACTACAAACGCTTTTTATTTTTTCGAAACATTGGCTTTTCTTCATCTTCACGCTTCGTGCCATTTTAAGAAATTAGACCAAATTAATTAGACCAAACAACCTTGAATAACTGTTGAAAACCTACATCAGTTATGAAAACAGCATATTATTTGCAAAACAGCCTTAATCTTGCATTTTCCGAGAAGAATCACAAGAGGAATAACTTAACTACTGTTTAATTAAAGGGTTAGGATGTGTGCAATGGGATGCGTGATGAGGTGCGCAATGATATGCGTGCGCATAAAGTAGGGAATTCGCTTCCTACATCGGCCATCAAAACTTACTGGATCTGTGATCGTAAAAATTCGCAAAAAAATGAGAATAGGCATTGATTTTTATAATTTTAATTTATGGGGGAAAATGGCGACAAATTGGTGATTTTTAAAAATAAGGTTAATAAATTTTAAAATATTTTAGTTATTTGTCAGTTCTAATTTATGCAGATAATTCTTCGCGGCAGAATGGCATATACAGTTTAAAATACCTTGCTTCAAGCTTAAGGCAATTAAAATGTGGCTTTTTTTTTATTTTCCTTTGAAAAAGAGTTTCAAAAAACCATGCTAAATTTTTGCATTAATTGCATTTTTCTATATGCAAAATTGTTGGTAGGAAAAGAAGAATTAAAAAATTCTGTTTCTTTGAAAACCGTGTTCCCCTACATTTATTTTTAATAAATATTTTCCACTTAGTATAAATTGTGTTTTTCGTCGAAAGAATCTGCTTTATTCCAATCATGAATGAAAAAGAAAAAGTAAACAATAATCATAAGTGGCTTGTAAAAGAAATTGAAGAACTCACCCACTACACGTAATTGAAGAAAAGCAGAACAAATAAGAATTTCTTCTTCTCTTCCCCGGCTCAGCAGCCCTCTTCTGAATTTTCCAATTTTGTGCAAAGCCTGAAATTCATCTTTAAACACAAACACGATCGACGGATTTATTGCTCTAATGCAACTTAGCTCTGAAAACTGTAAAATATTTATTTTGCGGAAAAAAAAGCATTCTTTTATATCTAGTACCGGCTTTGAACGTGCCGTTTACATCTTTGTTTATTTCACAAGCTTTTCTTCAAAATAAAACAGTTCTTGTTCAATTTTTTTGTTCAAAACTCAAATTAAGTTATGACAGGAGTACTTTTAAAATCAAATGAGAGGCTTATTTTATTTATGATTGAAACAAATGTAATATTTTGCAGCGTTTTTTTAAAATAACGAAAACACGTGAAATTTGTAATTCACTAATGTTAGAAATTGTTTTATACCAAATTTATGAGTATTGTTTCATTAGATTAGCTTAACTCATCTCTAACATTGTCATGTTTTCTGTTTTGTTATCTTTTAGGGGAATTTCAAAAAAGGCATAATAAAAAAATATATTTTTAACACTTTTTCAGTTTTATTATTATTAGTTAACCCTTTTGACTTATATGGCATCGGTGTTTTTTTATACTTATTTTTTCTTAAAAGTAAAAATATATTTTGCTATTTAATTATAAGAAACAGTCTAATAGTTTCTAAAAAAAATCTATTAGATTATCGGAATTACATTTGCATTAAAATGTAAAATGCCCCCAAAAAATATTTGATTTTCTTTTCATTCATATTCAAAAAATTGTCAATAATTGATTTTGTAAATTAAAAAAATTTCACTGATGAATAACTGTTTCTTTAAATAACTGCAAATATATAAAAATAAAAATAAAAAATTTTTTTGGAAGATTTTAATTTTAACGCAGAAAAAAACAACAGTGATTCCTGCTGTATTACATACCCATAAATAATTAAAATGCTAAATGTAATATTTTAAACTTATTTTAGTCTAAAATAATACAAAGACTAAGAAGGTATGAAACATATGTTTGATAAAAATTCTGCGTCTAAGAGTTAATTTTGAAAGGTCATTTTAAATGCACTTTAGATATAACCCAGTGACTTAACCGATTATGTTATATTGTATTGTATTTAGATGATTACTTAACTGTGTAAACTATATTAGTGCTTTAACTGACATTAATTTTGCATTAGAAGTTACGTAAATATAAATTGCTATTTAAAGCTAACTTAAAGCTTTTTAGTAATATACACACAAGTACATTTCTTATAATATATAGGTTTTTTAAAGTTTTTCAGCATGAACTAATTTATTTTAGATAGTTTAATCTTTTCTAACACCTAACACAATCTCGAATACAAATATTTAGCTTTTTTCAATAGTTTAATTGTTTTTAACAACTAACACAATTTCTAACACAAATATTTTTTTTAAAGTTTTATTTTTGATATTTTATTTCTCTTTATAAAATAAGTTAATAAAAACGTTAAGTGCAAAATTAAAATAACGACATAACAGTAATTTATCAATATTTGATTTAATTAAAAAATATTTAAAAAGCTTCAAGAAAAAATATTTAAATTGTTTTTATTCTACAACTCTTTAATGCAGTTTTAATAAATTAAATTAAAATATTTATAATAACTACACTATTTACAAAAAAAAGCAAATTTAAAATTCTTTCTACTTTTCTTTAACGTATTCATATACAGATATTGAAAAAAATCCTTTTCTACAAGCATAACGTCAAATTCAAAAGCTTTAGAATTTAATTTACTTTTTTTTCAATAACTCATTTTTATATTTTCAAAAGAAACCATGATAACAGAGAAAAAAAATTCTTTTAATAAAACTTGTGTTTTCCTTAGAGATAGAGCAATATTATATTTCTTTAATATCTATTTCCATGCACAAGCAGTGACCAAAAAAAAAAGTTTAATTTGCAAAGTAAATACATTTCTTTTAACTGCTGCGGCTTTAATTTATTGTAGGCTCGGGAAAAGGGAAAAAAAAGTAGAAAGTAAGGGAAAATGGACAGACTTCCGTGTGCAAGCAGTCAGAAAACATGATTCTCTTTCCTCGACACAGGGATTTTTTCAAATAAGACATTTAGATGATCGTCGCTTCGAAAGATATTCCGAAATACTTCGAAAAATTTTATGCATTCTGCCAGTTTTGGCTTTACATATGGCCAACAAGGAAAAATTTACAGTTTCTTCAGTGTCGTCTATTTATATCTTCTTTTTTAAGGGGCCTTTTACAAATTATTAAACTTCCAGTTCATAGAAAGGAAATGTTAATCATATGCTTCAGTGCATTAAAGAAATCATTATTTTCTTAAGTAGATTAGAATTGAGGGATATAAGAGGTATATTTTATTTACAAATTTTGCTAAATATTGATTAAAATAAATTGAATATACTAGTATAAGAGAGATATTATAATAATTTTTTTTTAACTTTAATAAAGTAAAAGGTGGCGATAATGCTGCTTACTTAGAAAACCATGAAATAAGTAAGCAGTTTTAGTGAATGGCATAATCGAGAGTACTACTATATTATTATCTTCATCATTATGATGAAAAAAAAAACATTTCATTTGTTGATTAAGCAAGATTTTGCAAATGATATGTAAGCTGGAAGGTAGCAAGCAAAAGAAAAGAATTCCCGCAGTAGTCCGGGGTGTCACGGAGGTTCATGCTCCACAATTTCGTGAACGACGGCATATTTGTGGCAATGTGATCAGCACTGCGCATAGGCCGCCTTTACTTCCAAAACAAGCTAACCTTTGAGTTGAAGTTGGGTGACTTTCAAGCCGCCACTTGGAATCGAGCCCTAGTTCTCCACAATGACAGTTCAGTGCTTTAACCACTGAGCCATCACGGCTCAGAGAAGTATTCTATTCAGGGAAGTATTCTACTAAGGCTCTCCTATTCTGCTCAGGATTTCTATTTCTTGAACACAAAGTGTCGGAAATATCTAAAGAGTGTTAGAAAAAAGCTTTTTGGATTATTAATAATGTTGATAAGGTAAAAAAATTGTTGTAATAAACGTGCAAAAAAAAGTTCAATCATAAAGAACTTCCTTGCATAATTTTGATGTACTTTAGTTATTTAACAGTAAACCACCTTTTATAAGAAAAAAAAATTCGGAACAAAGTGCTTATCTTTTTTAGCACACAAAACGTGTTAAATGGAAGGATTCAAATATTAAATTACGAGAGTAGTTATAGTCAACAATTTTAGCTTGAACAGAACTACCAAATTCTAATGCTTTTAGGATAATTCTTTTGTTTTTAGAAAATTTATTCTTAATAGTTATCTATTGATCTAAAAAATACTTTCAAAATATTTTGCCTTTCGTCTTATATTAATGGGGGAAAAAATCTGATATTACGTTAGTCTGATGTTAAATACTAGCAAAATGAAATAGATTTTTGCTTTCACTAATTATTTTATAGACGTTCTTACTAAAAGTAAAAATCATCCTAAAGTATAAAATTTAACAAATATGACCTTTTATTTAGATTCAAAAAAATAGACAGCTGCTTGAAATATAAAAATTATAATTATCTTCTCCATGTATAATATATTCTGATATAACATGTAAAGTTTATCTAAAATGTTTCTGGAATGAAAGAACCCAAACAGATGAGAGGATCATTTTATATTTTTATAACCGGCGCAGTACAGACGACTCAATTCGGAGTTTATGACCGTTAATGTTCATTTCTCTAGACTTGTGACTTTTATCCCAGTTCAAATACAAAGAAATTCCTGAATCAAGCATTGGGACAAACTAACTTTCATGGAGAGCTTTTTAATGGAACTAATCAACATTTGCGTTACATGGAGAGGAAAACCACGAACCTCTCTCATGGTTAGAACGATGACAAAGGGATTCTAACTCATGATCCATCTACATCTCCGGATATTTTTTTCAGTGCGAGTCGAGGGTAGGATTCGTATTAAATTACCACCGCTGGGATTCGAACCTCTGCCCCACTACTAATAAACATAGACGTAGTGATTCTGCTTCAAGACATACCTCATCAGGTTTCCGGCCATATAAGGTAAAAGCGACAAAGAAGTTGGTCAACAGAATTTGCTGGGAAGTTTTACTTCATCTCTCTAACTTTGCGGACATTACTCCATTCGATTTCATTCTGTTTTTTGTACATATGCTTTAGTCTTTGAATGAGCTACAATTTTTTTTCACGCAAACTATTAGTATTTGATATATTTTTAGAACTAGGAAATATACAAATAAAGAAATTAAAATAAAAACCATAGTTTGACAGACGTGAAATAAATGTTTAAATGTTATTTTTCCTCATAAATTACTTTCAACAGCATTTTTGATTTACATGGGAAATTTCCAATAGTAAAATTGTAATGAAAAATATATTTTTCAATGAATTCGTTTTATAAATGTACAAAGTTAATATTTCGAATTTTGTCTTAGAATTTGGTTTTGAAGCTCTAATTTAAATTTATAATTTGTTTGATAAAATATTGTGGCAGTTTCATTTCTATGCAACTGCCACACTAAATCTACAACGAGATTTTATGCATAAATATATTTTGCAGCTCATTGCAGTGAAAGTCTGTTCTTTTCTTTATTGCTTAAGAAATTATTTGGAAAATAACGTCAAAGACATATCTTCTATTTCTTGTTTTACCTTTGTTCGTAAAATGAAATTGGCTTATTTTTTTTTCATCCTACTAGCTCCAAGGACATCGCTTTATCCTGATTTAATTTGCTTTTAATATGCATAACCATTTTATTGAGGAATAAAATTTTTATCCCGTTAACCATAAGTACTAAATAAACCTCAAGTTCATAGATACAAAATTCGGAACAGTATTTTTCATATTGTGTTTTATACTAATTTTTACTTATTTACCACTTTCTAAAAAGAGCTATGAATAAAATTTATTTAATATTATACAAATTTATTTTATAAAAGTATCAAAATTAAAATCTTTTAGCTTGTGTGTAGTACATACGTGTATATTAGATTTGGCTAAAGAAACTCCGATTTAAACCTAAAATTTGCTTTGTAAAATATTGTGCCAGTTGCATGCAAGCTGATTTTACAACGAGATTTATTTTTATCTATATATTCTACAGCTTATCGCTGTACAAGCCTTTTCTTCCAAAAATCTCATTTGCTTATAAATGGGATATGGTTTTTGTCTTTCTCACGCTTGTGCTAACTTTAAAATTTCGTAGAAGACAGATGTCTTCCTTTTTTATACATTTCCTTACCCCCAACTCTTCTAGTTTTATTTCTCGAAACATGGAAGAAAAAATAACTAGAGGGGAAAAAAGAATTTTTTCCAGCGTAAACGTTTTTCTTTTAAATTTTTCCCTACGCAAGTAATTTTATGCATTCTTATCTAGGTGAATATTTCGTCCCTCTATTAATGTTTTGAGTAATTAAAACAGATTAATTAAGCTCTTACCTATTAATATAAAATAAAGAGTTTTAGAGGAGTGGTGGCTCAGGGGTTAGAGTGCTCGCCTTGTAATTAGGTGAACCGGGTTCGAATTACAACAATGGCTGGTCAATACGAATTCCTCACCTGGCTCGTACCAATCTCAGTGCTGGTGCTAAATATCTTCAGTGGTAGACTTATGGGTTAGAGTTCCCTTGCTGTCAGGCTAACAGTGGGAGGTTTTCGTGATTGTCCTCGACATGCAACGCAAATGCTGGTTAGTTACATCAAAAGTCGTAAGCCTAAAATGGGGTCAGCTCTTTAAAGACGGTTATAAAGTATAAAATAAAATTAGCGCATTAGTACTGAATATTATACATTTATTCCGATATACACTGAATTCTGGTATAATTACCGTATTGTAATGACATTTCTGGTCATAAAAATTGCTTAATAAAACTAAAATGTACTGTTTTTAAAGCATATACATTTGATAATTTTTGCGTTCGTACAGTAACGGTTTACCAAAAATACTAGTCTTCAAAATTATAGCTCTTATTAGCACGCATTTATTGAAAATACTGCACTGAAAAGTACATTTAGCCGAATATATGGTTTTTATGAAACTTCATGAAACTTTTTTTTTCCAATGGCAGGGTATACAAACAATAACACAGAGGAACAATAAGAATAGAAAATAACAAAAGACCGAAGTCATCTTCCCAAAAGCTCTCTCGCACGCCAATATCTATGAAACTTTAAAAAATATTATAAAACTATATCTTATTGTTAGTTTTACAAAAATCATTACCGGAGCACTTCGGTAAAAATAATACTGTGCTTTTCATTGCTCCCATAGAGTCACGGTAACTTTTACCTTAATCTGGCTGCTCCGACCATAAGCTTTTCTCGGGGCAGGATGATTATGGTTGAGGTTTTTTAATCGTTGTATTTGATGGAAGCCGTCAAAAGTTGATATGTAGGGGAGAGTCGGGTAGCCCCGCTCACTTAAGGATTATTGCTTATATTTCTGTATAATACTGAGTAATAATCAACATTTTTGTATGTTTCTATTGTTTTATCATCTAATTAAATAATGCAAAAAGAATAAATCAAAAAAAGAATAGTTAAACTTGAAAAATTAGAAATTTAAAAAAGCATGTTTTTCAGCTCTTTTCAAAATGTGTCGGGTAGCCCCGCCCAGTTACAAAAATTGCGTTTTTTGGCAATTTTTTCAGGTGTAAATGAGAATGACCAATGTATTGACAATAGATAAACCTCATTTATCATTTTTATCACAAAATTATTTTATTTATTACATATTTATATACTTTTAGTGAATTCTATCATTTAATAACAACAAATGCCATACTTTTTATTATTATTAATGTATATTAATATATTATAATATTAATGTATATTTATATTAAATATTTAACGAAAATAATTTAATTTAAGTAACAATAATTAATAACAATAGTTGTTTTTCAATCTAAACTTATTTGGTTGATCTCTTCTTATAAACTTAATATAAAATACTTCTTATAAAATTACAAATTCACTTTGTATTTTGATTGCATTCAAATGCTTCTGTAGATTGATTCGCTCACAAATAAGTGAAAATAAATAAGTAAGCAAATAGATCATCATAATATTTGTGATTTCTTGACATTAAATTTAATTTGGATACATCAATTACATTTTAAAAATATTTAATTTTTCATTTTTAAATATATAAATTTATGTTTCATATAATATTAAAACATATATTTGTTGTTAAAAATTCATATAACATTCAAATTTGAAGCAATAAAATAATAATCTTTGCAACCGTACATTTATCGACGAAATAAAATTGGGCGGTGATACCCGACATTCATGTGAGCGGCGCTACCCGAAATCCAATTTTTTTGTAAATTTGTAATTACTCGAACAATTTTTTTCATACAAACTTCTTTCTTTGTGCAAATTAAACTTAAGACTACATACTTTAATGCTGTATGTATAGAAAAAATCCTTTTTTTAGTATTAATTTGAAGTTTAATCCAAACATTCAACCAATTTTTCTTAATTTCATGACTACTGTATTCAACATATTTTCAAAACTATTGTTTACCATGTTAACAGCTGCATAAATACGTGAAAATTTGAAAATAATCTTTTTTTAATATAACAATTAATGTCCGATGGCCCATTGACTTGAAAAAATATTCTATACATATAAAATTGACAGTGGGTGGGGGTACCCACTGGGCGGGGCTACCCGACTCTCCCCTACCTAATGTGAAAAAAGTTGAGAAAAAAATTAGTTTAAAATTTGACATTCAGGGGAAAAAACTATGTATATATTCAATATGAATTCCGTTTCTGTCAAACACGTGTTCAAAATACGTTAAATCGAGTTCAATCGTACCACAAATGTTTTTGTAACAGCGTGGCGAGTTATTTATTATTTTAATCCAGATTCATTTAAAAGACATATTCTCTCCGTTCCTTTCTGCTCCAATCTAAATCTCCAGTCTCTGAGATTAGTACTGTTCCAGTTCTTTATTTTGTAACGGCATGGAACAAAATGACTTTCGACAGTGAATACTGGCAAAAAAATCAGATGAATGTTCTTTCTTGTATGTAAAAATCAACTAATATCGACGGATTGACAGAAATGCATAAAAGTAATAATGAAAAGTAAACAGGCTTGACAGTTTTAAGTATTTTTTTTTCAAAATGTATAAAATATACCAGTAAAAAATAAATGTTCAATAAAAGATATGCTTCTTTTCATATAGCAAGAGATATTTTTAAGAAGGTATTTAAAAAAAATGGGGAAAACTTTGACTTATAAAAATTGATGTCTCATTACGAATTAAGCAACTCATGTGATTGTTTCAAATGATTACCATACTTTATATTGTTTTAGTTTCATATTGTTATACTTGAATATTACTAATCTAATATTCAAGTTACTTAAAGTTACGCAAAGTGTTTCTCGACAACTTAAAACATTCTTGGAATAAAAAAATAATTTCCCGAATAGTTTAGTACGTTTAATTGCTAGATAAATAAAACTGTTATTCTTGCTTCCTTTGTGAAGTTTTATTTTATTCGCTTAAACAAATCTCTACTTTTGCATAATTTAGGTTTGGCGCACTGTACTTGCATAGTAAAAGAAAAATATTGAACTTTATTTTTTTTCTCTAATTGACAAATATTTGCTCATAGGATTACACTAATTCACTTAGTTATTTATTCACAGGTAAAATAAATGCAAATGTTTACGAAATAAATAGCACGGTTTAATTTATTTTTTAAATTATTTATAAAGAAATAAATATAGAAATCCTTTCTGTAAGTTTATTTGAGAGAAGTTTGCTAACATAATGTTAATGATATTAGCGAATAACTATATTAATGAAAATTATCCATAACATAATTATCATCATTGTAGTGACTAATAATATTTGAGAATAATTATTTATAACCAAAAAAATAGTACTATGATTTAAGAAAGTACAGCACATAGAAAATCATAGATAAAGCAGAGAAAGGAGATAAATGCAAAATTAGTCGATTAAAATTAAAAATATCTATGTATTTCGATGTACAAAAAATTTACGCATGGCACGAATAATTTCTTCATTTTAGGAAGAATTTGTGCATTGTACGAAGCTTTTCAATAATATATTTTGTTTTGCAATTGGCATTTAATGAAAAAAAACAGTGATATTAGAGACAAGCGTTAAAACTTGCATTTGGTTTTACTTTTTAACATAACAAATTTGAGATTAATATAATTGGTAAAATCATTAATAAAATAAGTCAAATAATTTTATTATTTATTTTAAACTCACGCATCTTTCATTTTTTCAACATTTATTTTAAGAAGTAATATCTCTCAATATTTCTAGATATAATTTTATATTAATATAAAATTCTTAAACTTACAATAATTGATCTTTCAAGCAATTTTTAATTTTTTTAAAAATTAAATTTACGATTGAATCATTTTTTTTTATCTGCGCACCTCCGTAAAAAAATAATTCATTTCTTGATTGCATTAAAATTCTGGTAATGCAATTTTTCAATTCATTAAAAAGCTTCGAAAAAAAGGCAAACTAAATCTGCTTGAAAGTTCAAACAGACACCTAAAATATTACGATTTTAATATTCACACCGCACACATTGCGAAATCATCTCTAAATAGAAATCAGGCCAACCAATCAAGATTTCTGGAATTTTCACCGTTCAAAAGCTCGAGGCATAGATTCTAAAAACCCCCATTTTATATCATTTGGAGTTTTCCAAGTTCTCTTTTTTTATTTTCGAAACGCTAATTGTCTTCCTCTCGTCCCTTGGAATACTAATAAGGTACTCCGAATTCAAAGCATTAGTTTTAACGTTCAGAAATTGAACGTTCAAAAGATTTAGCGCCCGGTTGTCGCAAAGAACGACCAGTTTGGCCTATGGCAATTAATCTAATGCGACGCACCTCATTTTCCCTACTTCTTTTAATTTTATTTCCTGCTAAATCTTTCTTAGTGTTCGACTAAGACAAACCTAAATTGCTCACTACATTCGAAATTCTTAGTTTAATAGTAGACCCGAACAGGAAAAGCAAACGAGAAATATTTATTTGGAAAAATCGGTAGATGGCGCTGCGCCCCGAGAAGGATTTGAAATCGTCCGAATGGGTGAAAAGATTTTCATGGAGTATTAATAAACCGGACGTTTAATATAAATGTAATTATTTAAAAAAAAAAAAAATATGAATATAATCTTAAAAAATGAGTGTTTTAATTATTTTTTTAGACTATCAGTTATTTAAATAATTCTTTAAATTTACGTTTTATTATTCCTATAGTACGATTTTTTTCTCTACACCTATATTTAGTTATACACCTATACCTATACTCTACACCACACCTATAATATTTTATTTATATGATAACATAAATTAGAAGATTATTTTGAAACAATAGCATTGCATAAGCACTTAAATAACTTCTTTTAAATACTACATTGGTAAACTGATAAAAAAGTATTAGGCTCAGATCATTTCATAATTAATTTTATGTTTGACCAATGGCTACAATATAAAAACAATAAGTAAACTTACATTTTTATTGGGTACTTTGCTTCTTTTTACAGTATAATGTAGGAAGAATGTAATGTAAGAAGAAATGTTGGAAAAATTGAATTAGTTTAATACGTAATTTAAATAACCGATGCATATAGAAAACTTGCACTTCTTTTCAAAAACATGAAAACTCTTCGCACGAATATTTCATTTTTTAGTTTTCAATTAGTAGGTAAAAAACATGTATTTCTACTGTGATATATTAGTAATAGGAAATTATTAATTCAAATTTAAAAATCTTGAAATTTTGGTGGACTTTGAACTTAATCGGGTAGTGGGGTGAGACCGGGTACCACATTTTTTTTCAAAATTTGTTCTATTTTCTAATGGAAAAACCCAGAATTACAATTTACTAGTCAAGAAAGACCTAACATAATGACGTGTTTTAGTTGATGAATTTCCGGTGTCTGTGTATATAAATTTATTTTACAATGTCAACTCTGTAATGTTCTTATGTTTTTAAACTAGCCTTATTCATTAGCCATTACTGGTATAAAAATTATTTTCAGTCTAGCTTTTTACATGTTTATTAAAGATTCATACCCTAACAAAAAATAAGGATTTAGTCTAAGAACAGCACTGTCTTTTTTCGTTTCGATAAACTCTGCTTTTGGGGTAAGACTAGATACTACCGGGTCTTCCTCCCCCCCCCCCTTCATGTGTGTCTATGCTTTGTCCACAAAAGCAGCAGTGTAGCAGAGGAAGAAGATAAATATATCACAAATAATTGCTTGCATAACGTTCTTAAATTGTCATGTAAAAAATTATCTCCTACTTTTTCCCTGAATTTCTCTAAATTTTTCATAATTTTCATTCCAATTAGCATGTACAGTACTAAAAAAGGGCAAAAAACGGATCACGTTGAATATCTTTTGAGCTAATGTGATTTAATCTTCATGCTCTATTACTCAATCTTAATGGTTCAAACGGGTGAGCTAAAATATGCTAATTAATTAGTGCAGACGATATTTGAAATTACGAAATCAGACCCAAAAACGTATTTTCTTTGAATGAACGTTCCTTTTTTTCAACGGGTCAAGATTTCTGACCACGAAAATGAAGGGTATCGACGCAATATAGGAAAAACAGTTCCAATAGTTCGGTCAGGAGAACAGTCCAAAATTTGAATTCCTTAATGTTAATTTAACCTTTTAAGTAAATTAAGAAATGTTTGCAAAAAATTATAAATTTCGTTTATCTAAAAATAATTCCATGTGAAAAGAATATTTATTAATTTTTATTATTTTAATTAGTAATAAGTGAAAAAAAGTTGAATGGTAAGGTATACAATTTTTTACAAAATTTTAAATCATTTTTAAGTTCGTTTTTAATTGACATCGGTTTTAATTAACCTAATGTTACCTTGAAAAGTACAAAATTTTAGCAAAATTGGTCGAATTACTCAATTTATTTTAAAAAAGCCGTGATTTTAAAATGCGATATCTTATCATTTCGAGATATGGTGAAATACTCAAAAAGTAAAACTAGCATTAATGGGCCTAAACTTTGAACCGTCCTCCTGACCAAACTGTTGGGTCCAAATGTTCCATATTGTGGTTACCCCATATATTTTGGCAGCAGAAAATAGGATCCGTGAAAAAAATTTTATGTTTAGTCAGAGAAAGTCCGTTTTCGTGTCGGATTTCGTAACTTAGATTATTGCCTGTACTAATTATGTGAATATTTTAGGTCACCCCCTCGAACCATTAATGTTGAGTCCTAAAAGATGAAGATCCGATCCTTAGATCGATAATGTTAAATTGCAATGATCTACCTGCACTTCAAACTAAACAGTTCTTAATTACACTAAAAATATGTTTCATTTAATGGAATATTTTTTTATTGTTGCTGGATGAATTATTAAGAAATAAATAATACTAGATTATTTTTGTAACACTGCTCTCTCTGTCACACATACATACGCATGTACGTATTTAGTTCTTAAAATTATTCGAAACACAAAATTTGTAATTAAAACAGTTTATTATAATGTTGGTTCTAGGAGAACAAAGAAACCTCTCTAAATATTCTTAGGTAATGATGTTTTTTTTACATTTAATACAGATTTTTTTTTACATTTATTAATGAGTTAAGAAAAAAAATGGTAAGAGTGCGAGTGTTTAAATCCGAACCCAACATTAGTAACTCAATTGGTAATACCTCCTTTAGCTAAAATAGTTCAAACAAATGTGATAAACTTTTATCTTAATCACCTATGGTATTTCTAAGTGTTTTACTTCACGAAATTACTCGAGTACCTAATTAATAATTAAAATATTGCGAACTACAAAAAATGTAAATAAAGGATTTTTTTCCTTCAATCTGCAACTGCTTAAAAAAATCTCAATACTTTCGTTTCTTTGTTAAGGGTAGTAATTAGTGGAAATCGTCATTTTCCCTATATGAGACTAATACAAACAACTTTAAGCTAAAAAAGAAAGAAAAGAAAAGATTTAAAATGCTTCTTTTAATGTTACGCAAATAAAGTCAAGAAATTAAAACGAAAACATAAAACAAATTTCTAAGAATGAATTGAAATGAAATGAAAAAAAATTGCCAAGTTTATTTTTTTTCCAGAGGAATCTCGTCTTGTGTAATTAGAATGATTTAGATGCTAATATTAACTACTAAAATACGAATAGATAGAAAAAAGATTGTGTTTAATGATCTAGTTCATTAACGTCTGTAAAGAAAAAAAAAATCAAACAAAAGAAAAAGCTAAGAATGGATGTCGTTTTTAAAAATCAGTGTAATGATAAATAAGAATAAGAAATAATAATGAGAAAAAGATCAGTATTCATCAGATTTTTACAACTATAAAAACATGAAAGATAAAATTCCGCAATAATTAATCTCAGTTATTGTCTAAAAATGGGAATGTGAACAAATGAGTTAGTTCTGTTTTAAATGATTTTTAAAACGTGTATAGGTTTATAATAATAAGTGTTACAACAACAAGAAATATTTTCAGTGATTTTTTTAATGGTCGTATTTTAAAATGCTCTTTTACTTGAAATGCGGGTAAACTAGTTACGCTAACAAATATTTTTTACAACTCAAACACTCAAATCTTTTCAATTCTTATTCATCCAGTAAGTTTTCTTTTAACAAGTTTTAAAATTCATAGGTAAGTGTTGAATTTTTTATAAATTGGTATTCTGATCCCCGGTGGCTTAGGTATTGAAAAGCTCGCCTCCTAATAAAATGACCCAGGTTCGAACCCCAGTAGTGACTGATTCGAACCTGAAAGTGAAATTCTGTTTCCAGTTCGCATCGATTACAGTTTTAGCATAAAATATCCTCAGTAGCTGACGGATCATGGGTTAGAATTCCCTTGCCGTAAGTACTGGTTAGTTCCATCTAAAGGCCCTCACTGAAGGCTGGTTTGTCCCAATACTGGATCCCCGAGTTCTCTTGTCTTTTGGAAAGGCTTTAAAATTAAGTCCACAGAATTGAACATTGAGAGTGGTAATTAGTTCTTCCTTTCAACGTCCTTTATATAAAAAAAATTTCGCTTGTTTTTTCTGAGAATGCTCTGATGAGTTGGCCAAACATTAGTCCATCTTCCTGCAAAGGCAAATAAATATAAAACACTGTCTAGGAAAGTGTATTCCAACAACAAAAATTTAATTAAAGATGACATAGAGAAAAAATAAAAGATATAAGTCACATTTTTACATTAACGTTAGTAATAATCTTTAACCAATAATAATCTATATACTATTAAAAAGAGAATCAATTCGAAAAAAAATTCTATTTTTTCTTCGCAAATAGTATATTCTTCTGATACGGATTTCGAAGTATTGAACTTTCCCGCCATTGAATTATGAATTTAAATAAGATATTTGTCCCAAATAGCTTTCTCAAATTGTCTCCAAATCTGTATTAAAGATAGTCAATCGAAACAAAAATGAATTGGGAGAGTCAAGTTTTTGAAATTGGTAAAGAAAGAGAAATACCAATGCCTTGTGGCAAGAAATAATAGTTCAAGAGCCACCGGGACGTTTTAATTGCAACGATGCGATGCTTGTACAAGAACAGTGGTAAAAAATTTAACATTCTTTGCCTAAGCCCAAATAAATTTGAATATTTACTGCATCAGTGAAACTAGACAGCAGCTAATTATTTTCAGCAGAATACCGCCGACAAACCCAATTTGTTTATATCAGCATTTCTGGATATCCTAAAAGATTATCTGTTATTAAAGCTGCTCACAGTAAAAACCCACAGTATGTAGATATTTTTAACTCTTTTTAATGAAAGTCTAGTTGCTCAATAAGACACAGTTATTGCTCTAATAAACAATAATCAAAATATTGCTTATTTCTTAAAAAAACAATCAATGGGTTGTGTTGATTATTACAAAAATAAAAACAAAATTGAAAATCATTCATTTTCACAATAGGGGGTAAACATCCAAAAATACGATTCGAATGCGGAATATATGAAGAACCAAAATAACTTGCCTTAATTACAAAAAAAGTAAATAAATGCAAGATAAATCATTAAAACATGATTAAAGTTACTGAACCATGATTGATTTTTTTCTTAAAACCATGAATGAAATTGGTCAAACGAGACATAAAAAACCATCGCTCATAATGATACTTTAACATAACTACCTTATGTGTGCGGAAAAACAAGAATAAAAATTTTTTTTAAAATAATTTCCTTAAAAATGTAGTTTGAAATTAATTATTAGTCGGAAATTAATGATTATAACCAATCATTACTAGGCACATGTTCAATAAATTCTTGAAGATAACATGTATACTTACATTAAAGTTCTCTTAACGCTGGAGATGAACTTATTAAATTAAGACTAAAACCATTAAATTTTCGCAATATTTTAATTCAAGGTATGATTTCGGAAAAAAATTTAAAACATGCCAGTTCAACCATTATTTTAATTAATTTAAAAATGTCGTTTTAATTTGATTCTCTGTCGGAAATTTATGTTCATAACAAATCATAACTAGTCACACGATGAATACAATCCTTGAGATAACATGTATATTTACATTAAAATTCTATTAATGCTGGAGATGAGCCATTAAATGAAACCCGAACCATTAATATTTTAATTTCTCAATAATATTGCATAATTCAAGGTGAGAATTTGGAAAACATTAAACAAAATTCAACCATTACTTTAAATCCCTTATTTTTTAACTATGTTGTTTAGTTTTTTGAATATGTAGTTTAATCATAACAGGGCATACGTTGAATACAAGCCTGAAGAGAACTTATATAATTGCATTAAATTTCCATCAATGCTGGATATGCAGTTTTCATAACATTCATTCTCTACCATAAAAGGAATCCGTTGAAAATTCCAGAAAATGGAGCCGTTGTCCATTACATGATTCAGTCTGATTTCAGAATTCCTTTTTAACCCTCAGGAGTCCGCCTCATAGGTATACGGAAGACCCACTAGGGAAATGAAAAGGGGGGACAACAGAGAGAATCCCCACTGACTGCAACTGTTAAATAATTCTATTCTAGTTCTCTTTCCTTCTTGAGTGTTGGAAGCAGGGCAATTTATTGAGTTTGATTCATGATGGAAACTAGAATTAATCAGTTTCGTCTTTGTGGTATTTCTTTTTGTTTCTTATGTTAAAATTACTCTTAATTCTTAATAATTGTGAGTGTATACTATCAATGAATAAATGCATGTAATATATATATATATATATACACACACACGCATATATATATATATATATATATATATATATATATATATATATATATATATATATATATATATATATATATATATATATATATATATACGGAGAGGGCATATATATTCTTTGAAACAAACTCATCTGGAAATTTGATTGATCTATTTCATTATCTTTTAAAGTTAATTACCTGTAAAATGTGCGAGTTTCATTCAAATTTTACCTTCTAGCATAAACTATGTATAATAAATTAAATTCACAAATAATATTCCGCATTGTAAATTAATTAATTACTCAGTAAATAACATATAAAAAAATTTCTTAGCGGACGAAACTAGACAATTTGAGTCCGATACATGGCAGAAACCAGAATTATTCTACAAAACAGCAAATAATGTAGGGAATTAATTTTATTGTACCATTTCAGTTTCTTTAAAAGTAGTTTCATTGCAATTTGTATCTTCTAGCATACGCTGAAATAAAGTATTCTTGCAACAGTCAATTGTGGGCCACGTGGTCATGGAGGTTAAGGGTTCACAATTTCGTGACCAATGCTATGATTGTGGCAATGCGGTCAGCCATGCGCACGTGCAGCCTTCATTTCCCAGACATCCAGACAGACGTTTATATTCCAGATCCATCGATATGAATCTGGGTGAGCTTAAGCCTCTACTGGGGATTGTACTCCAGTTCTTCGCAATTTCACAATGGCGGAGTAGTACCTTAAACACTGAGCCACAGTGATTTAGCATAAACAATTTACTATAATGAATTAGTTAAAGTGCACAATAAATTACACTGAGGAAATTTTATTTAATTTATTCATTTATTTATTTTTGCATTGATACAAACACTTGATCTTACCTACTTCTGGTATGGAGATCTCAAATCTGAAATTAGTTTTGCGCCAAAAACTTCAGATTTTTCCGAAATCTGCAGATTTGAATTCGCTGTTTCAAATCTACAATAGGTTTCGCTCTCCAAGCTACAGTTTTTTTTTTCAAATTAAATTTTTATAGTCTATTTTTTTAGTCGAAATATACAACTTTGAAAATGTTATACATAACAGTTTTTCGCACTAATGTTGCAACAAATTTAGGCGAGTTAGGGCACGTTAAGGAAGTTAGGGCCAGTCTTCAGGATTAAAAGTGCATAAGAAACCATGTCCGGAAATGCTGTATGTAGCTGATTACACTTTCTTATTGTGACCTGTTCAAAAGCTCACAAAGAAACTGTTCATAATAGGATATTCCCCCAGCAGCGTATAGTGACGTTGCCGGGCATGGTATTCTATACAATTTTGAAAGTTAGAGACACAAATCAAGCAAACAAAAAGAAGAATTTCTAAAGACATGTATGTTGCCAAAAGTAACACTTTATTAGGGGACACACTGTATAATTTTAATGTTGGTGAAGTGCCTTTACTCTCCTAGAAGTTTGTCGCAATATTTATGCTAAGTTCTATATTATATAAAATTAATAGATTATAAAAATTTAACTTATTTAATTTTAAAAAAAACGGCAGCTTGGAGACAGAAACCAATTGCAGATTTGAAATCAACGATACGAAAGTATCTGAGATCTGTTAAAAAAATATCATGCAGTGGGGGAAAAAATTTATGACTGTTTTGTTTAAAAAATTAACCGTGCAATGAGTTATAAATAATTTGTTAATGTTTTTCCTGAGTGCTGGAAATTTAACATAATTTTTAATGATTGTATAATGTATTTATGATACAAATTGATCAGTGAAAAAATAAATGCAGTATGTAAGATACTATGACTATGCAAAAAATATTAAGAAGAAGAAAACTATGTTAAAAAAAAAGGCTAACTACCTAGAGAATTTAATCGCACTATTCAACTGTTTATTTCAAATTGCTTCTATTACCATCTATATTTTAATCTTACAACACGTTTCCCGTTAAAATACGTATCAGTGTCATGGAAGTTAGAAAGAGAACATGCAAAGAAGTACAGTTTAAATATTGTGATAGTGGATTTTCTTTTAAGAAACGCTGAATCTTTCATTTAAACTTTATATCTACAGTAATATACACCGAAGAGCCATTTTATTATGACCACCCTGCTAATAACATGTCGGATCACCTTTAGCCCTCAAAACTGCAAGCACCCACCGTGGCATTGATTCCACAAGGTGCTGATAGGTAGTCTGAGGTATCTGGCACCAAGCGCTTACCAACTGGTCCTGCAATTCCCTCACAATCCGAGGGGGTAGCGTGGCAGTACGAATTTGGTTTTCCAAATAGAACCACAAATGCTCTATTGGATTAAGATTAGGTGAATTTGGGGGCCAAGACATGACTTGAAAGTCACTGGAATGTTCCTCGAACCAATCCATGATTCGACCCTTGACATGATTGACGATTCGACCCTTATGACGTGGCGCATATCTTGTTGGTTAACACCATCCCCCGCAGGAAAAACTGTTGCCATGAATGGGTGGACCTGGTCTGCAACTATGTTCAAGTAGCTTACTGTAATAAATTGAAATTTATTATAAGTTTTTTTTTTTTTGTAATACTTTTAAAGATAGATTATTTGTCTGTAGATGGCACCACTACGGTAAAGTTTAAATTCAATCATAATGATATTTTCTTTAGAAATTTTGAATTAGTCTTTTAAAAAGGGATTTTTTTGGGTAAAATCTATGTAACTAAATTTATTAATATTTATTGAAGATGGTATTATAACTTGTATAGGGTATTAGTGGATTCATGACGGTTTTTCTCAGGGACCTTTTTTTTTGGTTCTGACGTCCGCCGGATGCGGGATGACTCTGGACGTGGTAAACAGGTCAGTCTGGATTCTTTCGCCTTGTTGACGGGAGGATAAAAGAGAAGCGACGAACGTGGCTAAAAAAAGTAGTAGCAGTTGCAGTACCAGTAGTAAGCAGTTAATCAGAGCAGTATCCTGGGGATACGGAGTTTGTCCGCTGAAGGAGTGGTTCGAGACAGTATCTCGGAGATGGTGGATCGTAACCTTAGGGAAAGCTAAACTGAAGTCTCTAGCGGGAAGGACTACCGGGATTAGCCAAAAGCCGATATCTTTGAGACGATGGGCCAAGTCCGAAGGAATCTATGCTGGACGTCCGGTGTCCCCCTTCTACATGCCTAAGTCGCTTGAAATTAGAATAGCTGGAGAAATTTCGAGATCCTAGCCGAGGAGTTTGTCCATGAGTTCATCTACCTTTCCGGTGGGCGGTTCCAGAGTGAAAGCAGTAAATTCCGTAGGGTACTTATAAAACTTTAAATTTTATTTCGTTAACTTTTTAGAGGTATCATTTACCGAAAATTCTGAACTGTTATGTTGTGTTATTTTTTGTGTAGGAGAACAATCAGCATTTAAGTGTAATTTATAGGTATCATAAACCAAGTCTGGGTTTTTAGAAATGTTAAATGAAGTTTTTATTTTATAAATGTCTTTTTTTGAACTGTAGAAGTTGAAGGTTATGCTTGAGTGTTTTAAGGTTGCATTTTTGTTTTAATTAATGTATAAATGTTTATTCCCATGTTGGCATTTGGAAATGTGTGAAATTATGTTTTTGAAGATTTAGAGGTGCAATAAAAATGAGTTTTAAATGTTGAAAGTTTTCTGTAATTCATTAGATATTTGTCTACTAAATAACCTGGGTAACCGTTACTAAATTTAAATTTTGAGATCACAGCCAAAGGGGTAACGGTACAAATTGGTGCCGTGACCAGGATAGGCAAATTTAATAGAGAGGGCCTAAATTGGTGCTGCAATCTTTTGCATTTCCAGATGCTAACATTTGACTTTTTATGTGGTTTAAAGTTGTATCATATTTGAGTGTATTCATGTATTCCCAGTTTTTGAAATAGACGTGAACAAGTTAAGATTTACTCAATTAATAGTGTGCTTGTGAAATTTGAATTGTAATCGAATATGTGTCCTAAAGATAAGCTTTCGCCACAGGATGGTCAAACGGGTGTATTTATACCTGGTAATTTTTCCCTTTTGACATTGCAAGTACTCCCCACGTTTAGAGGAAGGGACTCTACAGTATCGGTGGAAGAATTTCTTGAGCGCCTACAAGCTTCCGCGTCGCAGTGGAATTGGACAGAGTCAGAAAAGTATTTTGCACTCAAAGATAGGTTGTTTGGGGAAGCCAGAGACTGTATAAATGAATTTGGGGAAGACATTGACAATTTTAAAAAGTTGAAAGATAAGTTGCTTAATCTATATGGTAAAAAAGTTTCTCCTTCAACGGCTCTTTTTGAGTTCATGGCCTTCAGGCAACCCGTAGATATGCCAGTTGAGAGATATTTGGCACAGGCCGTGCAAAAAAGCAAATTTTTGGATTTTGGTCAATGTGACACTGAAACAAAAGAGACACAAAGAACCCATATGCTATTTAGTATGTTAAAGTTAAATTTACACCCTAATATTCTGAGAGGAGTTTTGGCTCGAAACCCGCAAAGCTTGGAGGAGTTAAAAAAGTTAGCTATTCTGGAGGAGAGTGCCTGGCTAACCGTGAAGGCCACGAATAATCCGTTTTTACAGTTCCCAACAGAGGTATTTAAAGTTGAACAAAATGAGAATGGGTTGGCTGCTGTTTGTGCAAACCTGGCATCCACCATAGAGAAATTAACTGAAAAGGTAGAGAAACTAGAGACTAGAGTAACTGGATATATGGGAAATCATGATAGAGGGGCAGTAGCGTTTAGAGATAATAGAAGTAATGAGAGGAGGATAGGTCCCTGTTACAATTGTGGTAGAGTTGGGCATATTGCTAGATACTGCCGTGCCAGGCAGAGAATGAGTAGAAATGTCCAAAGTCAACCTGCAGATAATGCAGTTGGAGATATGCGACAGGAAAACTAAGTTCGGGTGCTTCACAGGCACAGGTGACAGCGTGTATGCCCAAGTTCGTGCAAATTTATACTAATGAAACTGTAGGGACCCTTCCCATTATTAGTGTGACTTTTCAGAATTTAAAAGTCTTATCTCTGGTTGATACAGGAGCAGCTCTTAATTTAATTGAGGAATCTTTCCTACCTTCTAACATTAAGCGTCAAAATTGCAATATGTGTGTTTCATCTGTGGCGGACAGTAGGATTGCTTTACAGCATAAAGTTCAACTTGATATTCAAGTTGGCTCGTACAAGTGTAAATGTGATTTTTATGTATTACCTTCTAGATTATCTAAGAATTTTTCTATGCTTTTGGGAAGTAATTTCCTTCACAAACACAGGTGCTTAATTGATTATCAAGCTAATAAAATTCAAATAGGTGAAGAAATAATACCATGGTTATGTTGTGAAGAGGGAAAGGTGATAAACGTAATTGAACAAACTTGGAAAGAAGATATTTACGGTTATTTAAATAAAAAGTATACCCTTGCACCTTTTTCTGAATCGATAGTAAATGTAAACGTTAGGAAATATTTTATTTCCGAATTGTGTTTGGTGGAACCTATTTTTAACGACAGGGAATACTGTGTGGCAAGGTCAGTTAACAAATTTAAGAGTAATCATAGTATTCCAGTTTTAGTGTTAAATCCCACAGGAAATGACATAAATTTAAGTAAAAATACTAAATTAGTTAAACTGGAAAAGGTAATTTCATCAAGTGATAGCAATCTACCTAATTTTAGTATCGAAGCTCATGAAAATTTCGGTGAGTGTGATGAGGCCGATCTTGAATTTGATCAAACTTTTAAGTTAGACCATCTAGATAATAGTACTAAAGATAGGTTAATAAAATTTTTAAAGGAAAACAAGAATGTGTTCGCGGCCTCAGTTAAAGATCTACCGGGTTGTGATACCGTACTACACAGGGTTCCCCTAATTGATAATGTGCCGGTAAAGCGTAGAGCTTATAGGGTACCATACAATTTACGTGAGGAAATGGACTCGCAGATAAATATTCTATTGGAAGCGGGAATACTGGAACCCTCCGTGTCAGCTTACAGTTCCCCTATTCTATTGGTAAAAAAAGCGACCGGAGATTATCGCCTGGTCTCAGATTTCAGAGCCTTGAATGCTAAGGTTGTTCCTGATTCCTACCCTATACCCAACATTAATGAGGCTATTGATAATTTAGCAGGAGGAAGAGTTTTCAGTACGTTAGATCTGACTTCGGGTTTTTTCCAAGAAATTGTTTCACCGGAGGATAGACATAAGTTAGCTATTGCAACCCATAAAGGACTGTATCAATTTACACGCACACCTTTTGGTCTGCGAACCAGTGCCAATTCCTTCCAAAGATTAATGAACGTGGTATTATCAGGTCTCGAACCTTTGAATATTGGCATTTATATTGATGATATTGTTATTGCCAGCAACAGTGTTGAGGATCACTTTCCCAAACTTAAATTGGTATTTGAAAGATTATTAAAAAATAAGTTAAAATTAAAACCAAGTAAATGCTCATTCCTTACTAATAGAATTAATTATTTAGGGTTTGTTATTCAGGATGGTAAGGTTTATCCAGACCAGAAAAATATAGAGGTTATTAAAAATTTTAAAACACCAAGAAACAAAACAGATGTTCAGTCATTTTTAGGATGTATCGGGTACTATAGAAAGTTTATTCCGAATATTGGTCAAAAATCACTTCGGCTGACAGCCTTAACTAAAAGTGGCAAATTTGAATGGGACAACCAGGCGGAAACGGAGTTTGTGAGTTTAAAAAAATTCTTGATTTCTGAACCTGTCTTAGTTTTACCCAACATGTCAAAATCTTTTCACTTATATACTGATGCCAGTAATCATGCTATCGGATCAGTGTTAGCTCAGCTGGATGATGAGGGTTTTCCTCACCCTGTAGCTTTTGGAAGTAGAAAACTGAAGCCACCAGAGACCAGGTATTCGGTGACCGAACGTGAAACCTTGGCAATAGTTTATTTTACTAATTACTTTAGACACTATTTGCTAGGAAGGAAATTTTTTATTTACACTGATCATTCCCCTATAGCTAATACCTTGAAGTTGAAGGATTCTTTTTGTAGAATTGCGCGGTGGTCTATTTCTTTGTCACAATTCCAGTTTGAGGTAAAATATATTCCGGGAAAGATTAATAATATTGCAGACTTTCTAAGTAGAAATGTTAACGAAGCAGAAACTATCAGTAACAAAATTTTATTTAATGAAGTGGATTGTAATGAATCACTTTGTTCCTTGACAAAATTAATTGAAGAGCAGGAAAAAGATCCTTTTTGCAAAGAAATTGTTGAGGCTTTGGGCAAAAATGAACCAGTGCCATCTAACTTTCATTTTTTTATTAAAGACAAATTATTAAGGTGTAAGAAAAGCCAAATTGCTGAGAGTGAAAAAATGGTTATTCCACGAAGTTTGGTGAAAGACGTCTTGAACTTGTATCATAATTCTCCTTTGGTTTGCCATCCTGGGATTAGTAAGACTTTAAGAAAGATAAAGAAAATTTATTTTTGGCCCAAAATGTCTTCCCATATTGTGAACTTCATTAAGTCGTGTAATAGCTGTTTACAAAGAAAGGCTCATCAACCCAAGCGATTAGCCCCTTTGCAGAAAGTGCCACCTCCATATGGTCCTTTTGAGAAAATAGCATGTGATGTAGTAGGACCGCTCCCTTTAACTCAGGATGGAAATAGGTATTTGGTCACAATTGTTGACCATTTTACAAAGTGGTTAGAAGCTGTCCCGGTTTCCTCGGTCAGCAGTAAGGATATTGCCATAGTACTTTTAAATTTTATATCTCGTTTTGGCTCTCCAAAAACTTTAATCACAGACAGAGGATCTAATCTGATAAGTGAGGGTATGAAAATAATTTATAAATCTTTGGGAATAGATAAAATTAATGTTATCCCTTATCGCCCCCAGAGTAATGGTGCTATAGAAATTAAGCATAAGACAATCGCAAATTTTTTATGTCATATAGTTAATTCTACACATGATGACTGGGATACGCAAATACCATTTGCCTTACTAGCATACCGAACAGCTATTCAGGAGTCAACTAACTTTACTCCGGCACTATTAACGTATGGTAGGGAATTAACTTTACCTCTGGAATTTCTCAGGAATCATAAACCTTTCTCTTACGTGGGTGCTGAGGACTTTGCCAAAGATTTACTTGGTAAATTGCATAGTACTTATGCATCAGCGAGGGAAAATCTAGAATATTCTGCGGAAAATAGAAAAGCTCGTAGAGACCAAAACATCAAACAATATAATTTCCAAACAGGGGATGAAGTATACTGGTTCAATCCTGTGTTAAAGAAAAACCAGTGCAAGAAATTTGCTAAATTTAATGAGGGCCCTTTCAGGGTGGTTGAAGTCTTATCTCCGGTCACTTTGAAAATCCAACATACAAAAAATTTTTGGCTATACTAGGGTTGTTCATGTGGAGAATGTGGCAAAGGCGGAGCAAAGATTGGAAGTTTTGCGATCCAGAGATAGTGGGTTCGGTGACCAAATCAGTGGCAGTATAGATAGGGAAAGAGTAGAAACACCTGCTCCAGAAAATCTACTGTATGAGACAGGTAAATTCGTGCCTTTTCCGCAACCTCGTTATAACTTAAGACAACGAGTAAATGGACGGGTCATAAGAAATTAGAATTTGTAAGAGGGGGGTGCAACTAAATTTTTCTTGTTTTAAATTGGGTTATAAATGTTTTGGGGTGGAATGTCAAATGTTCTCCAAATATGGAGGAGGAGTTTATATCTGGCGGTGCATATTTTGGTTACATAAGCCGGAATGTAGTAGGTCGGTGGAGACTGTTTTTTGTTTTCAGGTGGACCACGGTCCTTTTATGTACATAAGTGTGAAGTGTAGGTCTCCACTGGCATTTGTAATGATGTATGTAATCAGTCAAAACTGGGTTTGTCCCATTTTTTTTTTTTAATGTTATTTTGAAAATGCAGATTATGAATGTTTCGATGCTTAAAAGTTGAAAGCTGAAGATTGATAACGTTGCTGTACAATCTTTTCCTGACCCCCTATGGGCCGCTGGAAAAGGTATTGCTAAGTGTAAATCTGAGTTATAATGTTTTTTAAAGTTAAGTGTAGTTTAAACTACTTTGGCGCATATTTGATTCCTCTTTTCTGTTTCCTTGCAAGGTGCACATTGTTAGGGTCAGATTTGGTTTTAGTGATAAAGATCTAAAAGTAGGTTTAAAGCCGCGTGGTGCTTTTAGAGATTTTGAACTTTAAGTAGGAGTTATTTATGAACAGCTTAGAGAAAAGGAAAAAACGGAATTTTTTGTGTGAAACCAGTAATTTAGTTTTCTTGATTTCTTGATAGTGTTCCAGGTCATTTTAACATAGTGCTATAGTGTTTCAAAAAATTAAAAGTATTTTAATTTTTTTTCGGTGAGGCGATGGTATTGTAATAAATTGAAATTTATTATAAGTTTTTTTTTTTTTGTAATACTTTTAAAGATAGATTATTTGTCTGTAGATGGCACCACTACGGTAAAGTTTAAATTCAATCATAATGATATTTTCTTTAGAAATTTTGAATTAGTCTTTTAAAAAGGGATTTTTTTGGGTAAAATCTATGTAACTAAATTTATTAATATTTATTGAAGATGGTATTATAACTTGTATAGGGTATTAGTGGATTCATGACGGTTTTTCTCAGGGACCTTTTTTTTTGGTTCTGACGTCCGCCGGATGCGGGATGACTCTGGACGTGGTAAACAGGTCAGTCTGGATTCTTTCGCCTTGTTGACGGGAGGATAAAAGAGAAGCGACGAACGTGGCTAAAAAAAGTAGTAGCAGTTGCAGTACCAGTAGTAAGCAGTTAATCAGAGCAGTATCCTGGGGATACGGAGTTTGTCCGCTGAAGGAGTGGTTCGAGACAGTATCTCGGAGATGGTGGATCGTAACCTTAGGGAAAGCTAAACTGAAGTCTCTAGCGGGAAGGACTACCGGGATTAGCCAAAAGCCGATATCTTTGAGACGATGGGCCAAGTCCGAAGGAATCTATGCTGGACGTCCGGTGTCCCCCTTCTACATGCCTAAGTCGCTTGAAATTAGAATAGCTGGAGAAATTTCGAGATCCTAGCCGAGGAGTTTGTCCATGAGTTCATCTACCTTTCCGGTGGGCGGTTCCAGAGTGAAAGCAGTAAATTCCGTAGGGTACTTATAAAACTTTAAATTTTATTTCGTTAACTTTTTAGAGGTATCATTTACCGAAAATTCTGAACTGTTATGTTGTGTTATTTTTTGTGTAGGAGAACAATCAGCATTTAAGTGTAATTTATAGGTATCATAAACCAAGTCTGGGTTTTTAGAAATGTTAAATGAAGTTTTTATTTTATAAATGTCTTTTTTTGAACTGTAGAAGTTGAAGGTTATGCTTGAGTGTTTTAAGGTTGCATTTTTGTTTTAATTAATGTATAAATGTTTATTCCCATGTTGGCATTTGGAAATGTGTGAAATTATGTTTTTGAAGATTTAGAGGTGCAATAAAAATGAGTTTTAAATGTTGAAAGTTTTCTGTAATTCATTAGATATTTGTCTACTAAATAACCTGGGTAACCGTTACTAAATTTAAATTTTGAGATCACAGCCAAAGGGGTAACGGTACATTACAGACTTCAGGGATTGTTTTATGAGATTTATGGGTCCTAATGTGCCCCATGAAAACATTGTTCCTGGGCGAGAAACCATGGAAACCTGGGCAACCCCATTGTTATAGATGGAGGGTGGTCATAATGCTCTTCGGTGTACGTTACAGCCTTACTTTCAATGCGTTTCAGCGTTCTGGAATTTAAAAAGGAAATATCCAAAGAAATTGATAATATTGGAAATATTTAAAAAATTTATATGTCTTTTACCTGAAATTTTTATCCACAGTAATATATGTCACAGCGTTACTTTCAAAGCATTTCAGAGTCGTGGAAGTTTGAAGGGAATATGCATAAAAATCATTATAAAATTGTTTAAAGATTGTGCTATTTGAAATTTTTTTAAGAATCGCAGTGTATTTTATCTAAAACTGTTATCTACAGTAATATTTTATTCCACATAAAAATTCAAATAAAATTCTTATTTTTAAAACCATTCAACAATCACAGTTATAACTTCCTCGCCTATAAAGAATGACAAAGCTAGTTTACTTGCCAAGCAAAAGATCTCATCCACCAGAATTTATAAGCTTCGTACCTTTCTGCAAGTCAGGAGCAGTTTTATGTCCCTTTTTTTTCTAGACTTGAAAAGTGTCATTTTATAGACTTCTTCAAAACGGGAAATGAAGGCTTAACTTGATGAAAGCACTTCTTGCAGTTTCTCATCCTTTCTTCAACGCAAGTGAACGTTCAACAGCAGGTCTGTCCCGACAACAGTTGTAATTTTATTGAGCTTTGAACAATATGTTACGGCTTTTGTTGGCATCGTAAATTTTTTACGTTCTCTGGCGAGAGTAGAGATGCTCAACAACGTGTTTTGTAGGGAGACACTTCGTATAGTTTTAGTGTTTAAGCGCTGGATAAAAATTTATTGCTTTTATAGTGGTGATAGTGAGTTCAAATTAAGTTTTAAAATTTTTCTTTCTTTTGTATGTAAACTAGAAAAGTGTAATTATATTTTTTTGTTTAGCAAACTGGATTTATTAGAATTTAAAGTTATATTCCAAAACGAAAATAAATATTTATGTTACTTCGTCTTTATAAATAGTGTACTCCCTTTGAAATGAAAATAAATTGAAAGCGCAAATAAAGAATATGTATAACAATAGAATAATTAATAGCACAAGAAGATATGTATAAATTATCATGCCTAATTTACATTAGATGGTAAAATATGTGTGGGGAAATAGTATATTGCACAGCAATTTAATTTAAAAAAAAGGTGAACTAAAAAGATCAATAAAATTTTTTATGAAGCGTAAGCAATTCCTTTATATATAGCCTATTTTCTCTTCATGTAAGAATTGAATTAGAAGTCAAAAACTTTAAACAGTTTTAATGGTCAATGATTAGAGCAATATATACGAACTATCAACCCATTGAACTGAAGAAACTATACTGACAAATCAAAAATATTACATTATAACATGCAGTGATGTCACCAAATTGGGAGGCAAGAACTTACATAAATTATAATTAAAGATTTTAACTTTTTCTTTTCAATTTATTGTTTCAAGGGTTTATTGTTTCAAATGTTTATTGATTCAAACGTTTATTGATTCAAACGTTTATTATTTATTTAATCTAAATTGTTGAATTTTAAAACTTATATTGTTTCTGTGTTCTATTTTCAGTTCAAATTTATATGGATTGATTAATGTGTTCAAATTTATATGGATTGATTTCCTAATAAAGCTACATGAAACACACACGCATTGTAACATTCCTAAGATACACATTATCTTTTAGCAAAATATAATCAAATAAAAACTAATATTGACCTATTATAATTTGTATTTGGCCAACATTGCCTTTGTTGAGAATTTTGCTATGCTTATTTTATGATTAACTCAAAATTGTGTTGTGAGATGTGTAATGCAATATCACAAATTATCCTAGTTACATATAATTTTCTCAGTTTTAAACACCAATAAAGGACTGAAAATTAAAATCAAAACCGTTACAGTGAAAATATTTTGAAAAAGTATGTTTAATAAAAAAAAAATTATTTTCCTTAAAGGAAGGAACTTTCTTTTCTATTCGCGTGGTTTATGTTCTTTTCTTTTCAAATATAGTTAGTGAAATTTTAATAATAAAAATTAATTTATAAAATTCTATAAGTTCACCCTCATTAGCCTTTGACCAATCTCAGAATGGATTTTCTTTTTGTTTTGTTTTTAAAAACGTTTATAAATAAATAAGTAGTTAACAGCGTAAGCAAAGCATTTTACTAGAGTTATCAGTAAAGCTGAGCTGTAATTTATCATTTCCACGTCCAAATATTATTTTTTCTATAGACATTATTGCGTTGGTATGGGGTCACATGAAGTCTAATATTTTTTTCTACTCAGTATTCCAAATTGTAAGAGAGGTTCACTGGAAGAGATCCAAAAAAAGATATGCTGCTTTAAAACAACCGTTTAAAACAGTCCGAAAATTTAAGTGTCATAAATTTCTCTGCTTAAAGTTGATGAGGTTTGCGATGAATTCAGTCAACAGAAACGTAGTGTGTCATTATAACATAATAAATAGAAAAGCTACGTTACCTTGTTAGTTAAACACAAAACAATTCTCCCCAAATCTAACTACGCATTAAGGTGAGTCTGCCTAAGATATCCTGCATTTTGTTTCTAAGCAACATTCGATAACAAAGGATTAAATTTTTTGCATATTATTGCTTCCTAATAATAATTCGATTCATGGAACGATGGAATTAATTAAGATTAATTAAGATAGAAGTTAAAAATAATGATAATCAGAACTATCATTTAGAATTTTATTGACTTCCCTGATGTGTATTAAAAATTGAGTTTATAATCAATACAAACTTTTAAAAGATTCATAACCATTATTTTGGTTCATACTTTACCGCAGTTTTAGTTAAAGACCACACGTGGTGATGACGTGAAAATATACTTCCCTGACATCAGATTTATCGATAAACATGAATTTTATTGATCATTAAATGATCCCTAAAACTATTAATTATCTTTGTTTTCAGTTACACAGTTAATATACTCTAATGACTCTTTAAAATCAAAGGACGCACCTGAGCAGTGGTTCATCTAGATCCTTAAGAGAGAATTCCACAAAATAATTAGGCGCGTTTGGTCGAGTTTATTGTACAAATGTGAGCAATTTGCGATTTACATCTGTGAAGATTTCGAGAAATAAAAATCAACGTATGTGATCAGAGAATTACGGCGAAATATTTAAGGGTAATCAGAGATAATAATGTGTATGATTAATGCGCATCATTTTGGTAAAATTTGCATAATTTGCCAATTTACAGTGATGAAGTCACTTGCTTGAAGCTGCATTGACTCACTCAAAGTTTCAAGATAGTTTAAGATACTATTTGTACAAAAAATAGTTCATTTTATTAGAGTAGGAAGGTGAATTAGAAAAAAAAAGTGGTAACAGCACACTGTTTTTAGCCTCTGTTAGCATGTAAAAGGGTTGAGTTGAGTTGTAGAGTTTAATGCAGGGATGACATATTTCTATTCTTTTTGTGAAAATTTATTCTAGTGGTAGCTATGTTTATGTTTTAATGCATTATTTTTTATTCGTTTATAAACGTATTTTCCACTCCACTACATATAGATGATTTAAAATTCCATATGCATGGTTACAGCTCTTTCGTGGTGAAGCTTTTAAAATGTTTGCAAAATTATACCAAAAGTTCTGAAAGCTTTGGTTTTCAAATGTCTACTACACTATAAAATATTTTGCAAGAAACGTAGTAGTTGGCAAGCCTGTTAATGGAATAAATTCCAAATGAGGATATGCTGCACCAAACAGTGCGTAAATGCGGATCAAAAGTTAAAATGCACAATACAATTTTAGTTTTGTAAAATACACGAAGGCAATAAAATGATTAATAGCGAGACAAGTATTTTTAAAAATCAGTATAATCCAATAAAAGGCGTAGTTTAATAAAATACGTGAAATAGGTAAAACGGTTAATAGATAAGAGTGAATAAAATCAGCAAAAACAGTTATATACAATATAAAATACCAATAGCTCTCTGAAGGGAGAAAATGTTATCATTATGAATTTTCCTTAACAAATCCTTCATACATAAAATATTGCTATTAAAAAATATAAGACAAAGTTGATTAAAACAGGAACAAATGGTTTAAATGTGATGAAGCGTAAGTAACGCGTTACAATTGTCGCATTTGGAAGGAGGTTCTCCGAATGACAGTTGTAGATGGGTGAGTCAAGTGTGGCCGATTCTCAGAGGAGTAAGCTTTACATCTGCATTATGTAGATGTAGTACAGGTACGGCTTAATTGCACAATATCCAAAGTAGGATATGCTGCGTCAAACAATACCTCAAAGTAGATCAGGTGATAAAATATACGCTATAATTTTTATCTTCATCAAATACCTTAACCCTACTTAATAATTATTGCTAACTCTTTCTTTGAATAATTTGTTTTTTGTGTTTACAATTATAATTTTACAAGCTTGTAAAAGCAATTCAAATTAAATTTAAAAAGTATATAAGTATAAAGAGTTGGTTATATGTCTACCTTTTTTTCTTATCTACAAAATAACAACATTAAAAGCGCAAAAACACGTGTTTCAGACCTCACATTCTTCTCACAAATCATAATTCATCTCACTATTTCGACTCCGAATTCTTAACTGCAGCTTAAATGTCCTGTAATTTTCAGCCCCACCGCGCTTGTTGAAAAGTTCGAGGATAATCGCTCACTGGTCGATTATGTTAACGCATAATGATTGCTCACCTTTGAAGAGCAAATTATCAAAAAAATATAAAAGCGCAGAAATAAATCTATAGAGAAGGGGAAAAAATCAAAGACCTCTTGTGACAGACAATCAATATTTCGAGAACAAGTTTTAATGATCTTCCAATACTGATGAAGGCTCATTCGTAAAGTTGAATAGCAATTCATTGTAATCGGCAAGAAAAACTAAGCCCTAGGTGAGAACGTCTTTTGACCCTGAAAGTTTGCGTTTCATTTAGAAAATAATGAGGATTTGATAAGGAATTGAACATCAAAATGGAAGATTAAGTCAATCTCTAAGTAGGGATATCAAAAAAACCGGTTTTAAATCATCATTTGATGATTGTTGGAATTAACGCATTTAATTGAGCGGATTTTTGTAGGTAAAGAATTAAATAAGATAATTCAATCTATGTTATATCTATTTAAACTAGGAAAAAGTCAAATGTAAGTACATAAAGACATTACATTTTTCCGGTTAATCAATTTTTAAACTATTTTTTCTCTAATTAAATAATCAACCTTACTTGTTTGTCAGGGCTCTATATTTTTTCGACCCTAGCATGTAATTTTGGTTAGATCTGATGGCATGATCGGCGTAGGAGCACGTACACTTTCGAACCATACCAACAAAAGGACTCAAACAGATTGCACCACAAGAGAGCTGTTTGAAATAACTGTTCTGTGTTAAATAAATATGTGTAAAATTTTATGGTTTAATATTGTAACTTTTTTTACAGTTTCCCTTGAAGCAATTTTGAAGTTCAAATTCTATGTCAAAACAAAATTTCTAAAAAGAAAAAACAAAATATAAAGCAAAACTAAATACAGTTAAGTCAATAACAGTGAAACTTTAAAAAAAGTTTTATAATGGAGGAAAAATCTTAATGTTATTTCACAATACTCCTCATTTTAGTTAAGAGTATTTTTTCTTTAAACTTCACCTTTTAGATCACAATAAAACAATCATCTGTATTTAGAGTTGACGCTATTCAAAACGACAGAATAAAAATACGTAGAACCCTCTCTTAATACCATTATTCGTACCTGGTTCAAAAGATATCAGAAGAAAAGGAGCGAGATTTAAGCCTATTGATCTCTCTTAATGTAACATGCTATTAAATCATTATCAACATCGATTCTTATCGAATTAGGATGTAAATTCAACTTAGTAAAAAAGGAAGACATTGTTTCATGCATGTGAGGCATACACTTTCATTGATATACTCTGACAATATTGCTATTGCTTGACCAATTCGACATATTTATATCTTTTAGTACTAACGCAGGTACTAATCATTGCATTATTTTGGTACTAGCTTAGGCTCAATGACTCAAGAGCAGGAACCATTTTAGTATACCAAACTTAAACAATAAAGTTTAAACAAACCAACGGTGCAACCAAATTTGCATCGATAAAATAGAAAATATCACTAAGGTCCTTCAAATTCGAGTAAACGAAGTTTATGTAAACGAATACACTCGTAAGATGATAATGTAGTTTCTTTTGCTAAGTTTTTACAAAACAGCACACACTGTTAAAGTAATTTAATGACATACACTTCGATCGCATGCAAAACATTTTTTAAAATAAAGTCAAATTGATTTGGAGTTCTTCACAAAATAGTAGTACTTGAGTAATATATGCATTTGAGATGATTAAAATGTAATTTATATTTAAACAGGTTCTGTTAGACAGGACAATGGTAATATAATTAGGAAAAATGACAGTATTTAATCAAAATAATATGTTATAGTTTAAAAATGTAGTTTAAACGATGTAAATTGGCCAATTTTTAGCTTTTATAAATTAATTTTTCAAATTAAATGTATGAGCTTTAAGCAGAAAATAATACCCTCGAGTAATTAGAGAATATGTTAGAAAATATTTGATTTTAGAGAATTTGTTAGAATTACATTAGAATAATTTAAAACAAAAAACGCCCTAGGAACAAGGTAAATAAGCTCCCCAATGTAATTTTGCTTCTTAATTCATAAAAGAAATGAATTGGGAATATTTTTTTTTTGAATACTTCATGAAACATTTTCAGATTGCATTGCGTATTTAAAAAAAATGTCCTCGGGTATTCTATACTCTATATCCATGTTCAATCTGTAATTCCACCTAAAAGGTAATTTATATCATCTATAATTCACCCTAGTTAAGCTCTATCAGATCATAGCTGTATCGACAATGTGCCCCAACCTTCCCTCACCGCAATTACTGCCCTTTCGAAGGGGGCAGTAATTCGCAGGGCAGTGCGAGTCTCTACGGAAATCACGTTTTGCCTTTGTGAACGCCACTTACTCCTTTACGCAATCTATATCCTCATGTCTGTAATCCGGGGCCTTAGCAGCAAGCCTTTGCTTACCATTTAGGCCGGACAATCGTCTCCACGTCCGAGTATTATTCCATCTATAGACAGTATTGCCTTGGTATGGGGTCACGTGAAGTCTAATATCCTTGCTACTCAGTATTCAGTTTGAGTTTCGCGTGTATGTATGTGTACTATTGCACTGATCAATATTGCGATTCTCTGCAAACAGTGCCTCTGCAGATTGGCTTCCCCTGTTTCAGCTTGGGTGCTTGAATGGCCATTCTACAGCTTTCGTAATATTGCCGCAACTGAAAAGTGGTATGCTTTCGAATTGTTTTCGAGGATAGGTTGTCAGTCATGGTTACGTGGGCCAGACAAATCTGAGAATGGAACTTTTCCCAACTTACGAAAAATAGAAAAGTGAAAGGATTTTGAATTCATGTTTCTGAGAATAAAATATAGCTTTTGTATAATATTTTTAGAATGAAGGGACAATATTAGGTGTTTCTCAAATGTTAAATAGTTGATACATAGTTGACTTTCGAATACCAATGTTCAAGATTTGAAATTTTTTAACTAACACTGAAGATAGAGGAAGTTCATTATCAAGCATAGATGAAACTTGTTTTCTGGAGAACCTTAGAGTGGTACCAACTAGCATTTGCGTACATGAAGTGTAAAACCATCACGTGAACCTCTCACAGTTAGCCGGGAAAACCAGGGGATTATAATTTAAAAACTTTAAACTTATAGAAACATTTTACATCACGTTGTGAGTGGGAGCCGGGACTAGCATACGAATCTATCAACTAGCAATGGGATTTGGACCTGAGTTGACTCATTGGAAGGTTAATAATTAATCCACTGAGTTACAGCGGCTCTTAATATGTTGTAATGATTTAGAGCTTATGCAGAACTTAAATTGAGTCCAAAGTCCGAAAGAAGAGCTGTCTGCATCAAACAAAAGGTTTTAAAGCAAATCTGAAGATAAGGAATGTACTACAAATTTAGCCTCGTAAAAGAAGCTTAGGAATATTTCAAATTTAAAGTAATTAATAATCATTAATTTTCAGTTTAAAAATTATGACTACAAATAACAGTTTCAAAAAAATTCTTGCACTTAGTATATAAACCTTAATTAATTTTATTAAATTTATATAAAGTTTAATGGCATACGATGCAAAAGAGGGTAAACTACTCCGATCAAAGCTAAAGTGAAACTGATCTAGATCAGTATGACGATGGTGATCGCCATTATTAGCATATAGGGGTAATATTCATGGATTTTCTTGGCCGTTACCAATACATCTTGATTATGGATGAAACAAAATGATAAAAATCAAAATGACATGAACAAAAATCGCTTAAGTAAAATTTGATTTTTAAGATATAATAGATAAAGGCCATTACCACATTAGAAAGAAAAGCATATCCTCAAAGGGATGAATACAAAAACACTCTCCTACATCGAGAGTCAAAGTTAACATTCTTATTAAAAAGTGATATTTTTAAAACGGTTATAACGGCTGGGACTGGAGTGCATGAAGCCTAAGGGCATGAATGCAGTTGCTCCCAACGGACACAGGAGAAGCATGGATAGGAGATCCAAAATTGGCGAATTATCAATATATAACGTAGCCAAAACAAAGCCAACCCCGCATAATCAATATTGGGTTTAAAAAATACTTTGGTGATCACCGATTCGCCAACAAAACTGTGGGAATTGTTACAACCATGCAACTGTAACAGAGTTGCGGTAAGAAAGTTAAGAATTAAAAGGTTATAAATAGATATTTGTTTTCGATTAGGCACGGCAGTGAATTAATGAGTCAAAATTAGAATTGAAATAAAAAATATCCGTTACCTTGATCTATAAGAAAAGAGTAAATTATTTTTAGGTTCACTTTAAAATAAATATTAACTTATTGATTTAATTTGAATATAATTCTATTAATAAAATAAGTTTAAGTAATTAAAGATATTTTAAAAAGTAGTAAATATGTAATGCCAGTTGTGGCATCACATATATAGGAAATATGTAATGCTAAACCCTAAGGTTCCGTGGAAAAATCTCAGGGGTTTCATGAGTTAGGATTTTTTTCCGATGGTGATTTTTTGAAACCTGTAATAAATTTTTATCCTACCGATTATCCATTGTTTATTAAAATTATTTTTATGAAATTATTTAGATAAAATTTCAATAAAATTGAAAAAAAATTAAATATATTATTTTCCAGTGACAAAAGATTGAATAAATTGCTAAAAGATATGCATTTACAAATTATTGCCCCAGTAATTCTCACCAAACTTTGAAATTAAAACAAAATCAGGATTAAAGAACTGGTTTCCTCTGATAATTCTTCTTATGATTTATATCAGTTCGTTTTTAACAATTATAATTAGCTAATTTTATAAAATTTCAATTAAAGCTGCAAAAACAACTATACTTAACTGATATAGCAAAAAACACAATTTCTACAAATTTGCAAATTCAACTGCCTAACATAAAACCTAAATTTAATACTAATTTATCAAACAATGAAAGAATAGCATTCACAACAAATGTTTCTGAATACATCTACCAATGAGCGTTTTTTTCAAAATCAGGGTTTCACCAAAAAAAAAAAAGCTCAATAGCTTAGGGTTCCGTGGCTAAAAAAATTGGGAACCGCTGATCTAGATAACTGATTAAATGGTATCGTAAACTTAGTTTGACATAAAGAACGAAAAATTATCTCTAGATCTGGGTATCTCTTTACGTTGTGATCTTGTTCTCACTTTGCCAAAGCAATCCATCAAAAGGAACATAGGGCAGAAAGTTTAATATTTTGAATATGATAAAAAGTTGCATCTACAAAAAATTAATTTCGTCATTTTGAATTGAGAAAATAACTATACAAGATCAAACTAAATGTTTATACAATTCCTCGTTTTTATAAGCCTGCATTAAACTCAGTATTATTAAAGTAACTAACAACAATTTAGCGCATTTCATGATTTAATTTTACGGAGATTTAAATGCATATAAGTAGCAATTATCAAAGTTGTATCTGATACAGGCACATTAATAATATTTATTCACCTCTGGCAATCAAAGTTTTAAGCTTTTATATCTCATAGACTAAGTCACACCTATGGGTAAATTCTTCTAATCGCTTGTAAAAATATCAAAACAATGTTACATTTATTTATCAGGTTTCTAATTAAAAATATAATCTCTCGAAAAACTTGCGCATTCTCATTCTCTTTGAGAAATTTGATATTATTTAAATACAGTTAGTCCATAATATGATCCCAGGTCCATAATATGATTAACATAGTCCATAATATGAATAATACAAAACAGGTCCATAATATGATTCCATCATAGCTGCTAAACCTCTAGATGGCACAAACCTAACATATGAACAGATATTCCATTCCGCAGATTGCACGTAAAAAAATTTAGAGAAAGTCACATAAATTCTCATCATGAATACAGGCCTTTAACTAGTGCAAATTTCCTTACACAGCAAAGTTAAATAAAATTTTATGCATATCAAAGTAGTCTTTTTTTTTCAGGGTAACGTCAGGGGAACAATCAAGAACTATAATTTAAATTTCACATAGATTATTTTATGAGTATGAATAAAGTTTTTTCTGCGAATTCACCTTTGGTATTGAAATATTTCAAACGTAGACGCATATTTAAAAATATCGTTGATAAATTTATTAACTAGTTTTATACATCATATGTGGAACAAAACCGTATAACCACTTATGTCTCATTAATTATCTAAACTTGTTCATTGGAGGTTCATAAAAGTTCCGTATAAAATGGTAAAAAACACCATCGTTTTCTCTAACTTCTCCACAACGCAAGCTAAACTAGTGGGCCACCAGATGTGACGTCACGACTGAGGAGATAGCGCGTAAGAAGCAATTGTATGAATCAAAAAATTGTTGCTAAAATTAAAGCTTGATGTTCTAAAAAAAAATTCCATCAATCCCTTTCCAGAAGTACAAAAAAGACGATGTCTTCTAAGATAGTCAATTATTAAAACCATAATCTCTTTATGAAACTCAAAAAGTAAATAAAGACGTTTAATAAACATAAAAGCTTTACATAGCCTCAATCACTTAAGGAAAATTTATATTGATTAACTGCAATCAATTCACGAAATAATTCAACTCCTTCAGAGAGCAAACTTTTAATACAACTCCATCTAACCGATTAAACCCCTCAAGGGTATAGATATAAAACATACGAAATGGAATAACACGCTGATATTCCAGGGAAAAAGTCACATAAATTCTTGTCTTGCATACAGTCCTCTCACTAATGCATACCTCCATGCATATCAAAGTAAAGAAAAACTAGAAGAGACTCTTCAAGGTTTCTTTTTTGACCTTTTTTTTATTTTAAGTTTGCTTTTTCTATGTAAGATCGATGTTTTGTTTTCTTAAAGTCCTACTGTAGACTTCAGGCCTAAGGGTACTACCCTATTTCGAAGTAGTACTGTTGGCGGCCGTGTGCGATTTTTTATCCTTTTTTTTTAGAATTCATGACTTAAAGTTTTTTTAGACTTTTCTTTTAGGATTAATAATTTTTTTGTGCTTTTCCTTTTAAAAATGTATTGTTCTTTTTTTCTTGTTGTATATGTTGAAGTGAAATAAAAGTTTTCTTTCATTCAATGTTAAATTTTTATCTTTTTGTTTTACTTTCTATTCACATTCTTATAAAAAAGAATATTGATGTTTGTTCCTACATTTTACTGTAATATATTGATATATTTTATAGAATAAATGTATCATAAATTTAAATACAAAAACAAGTGTAAACACACTGTATTTATTTCAACCAGAATATAAAGTCATTTTTAAGGAAATGCATGCAATTAACATTTCCTTACAAAAAGAAAGCCTTTGTATATAATATTTATTGAATTCTCTTTCCCAAGGATAATAGACTAAATAAAAGTGATTCCAAAGAAGAATAGAGCGTTTTCATATATTTACTTCTTTACAGAAGTAAACATATAGTAAAAATAATTATGCGCTAATAAAGTAATTATTGTTTATCAGTTGTACAAGCAATCGTATCTAAAATAACCAAAATAAGATGAATTACGAAAATAAATTATTGTACGAAGTTTATAACAAATTAAATTTTAAATCTTTTGATTTCTGAAAGGATGCTGTTGTTCTAGTTCATTTACGTCGCACTAGAGCTGCACAATGGGCTACTGGCCACGGTCTGGGAAACATCCCTGAGGATGATCCGAAAACATGCCATCACAATTTTGATCCTCTGAAGAGGGGATGGCACCCCTGCTTCGGTAGCCCGACGACCTGCAGTCAAAGTCGAGCACTTTAGGGTAGAAAAGTTTAACGAGGAACATTACCGCACACCCTCGGCTCCTACGCAGACTAATACAAGTGGTCACCCACCCGCACATTGACCGCAGCCAGTGATGCATATTATACGAAAACAAAGAAATAGTCTACAGTGCTATTCATTTTATACTTAAATTTTTTTTTTAAAAATTTAAATTGTTCGAAAATCAACAAATATAACTTTTAATGTAAAAACACAATTAAGCATTCCTATTTCGTAATCTCCACTTCGACCTCATCTAAATAGTTGGTTCTTTTTATGCTTAAAAATGTGAACTAAATTTGTTTTTAGAAATTCTTTTTATTATCTTTCTTATCTCTTAAATATATTCACATAATCATTTCTTCGTTATATTAATAAGAGTAAGGATGAGGTGAAAGAAATTAAAACATATTAGGAAAGTTTAGAAAAGTGTTTTCCTTCCACGAAAGTACTTGAAACAAACCCCTATAATGTGCTCGAATAATTTTTTTTCCTTTCAAACGTTTGTTTATCAGAATTAAGCTTTTAAGTTTATGGAAGCAAATTTAACAAAAACTTCAACAACAAAAAAATAAATAAATAAATAAAAATAAATAAACATTTGGAGCTGTTGTGGGATTGAGCATTCGCTTTCCATTGAGATGACCCGAATTCAAACCGCGGTAATGGCTGGTTGATATGAACTCCGCACCCGGCCCGCATCGACGACAGTGCTGACGTAAAATATCCTCAATAGTAGTCGGATCATGGGTTAGAGTCCCCTTGCACTCAGGATAACCGATGAAGGTTTTCAAGATTTCATTTCCGTGTAACGCAAATGCGGGTCAGTTCCATCAAAAAGTTCTCCATTAAGGTAAATTTCGCCCTATAGTTCCTTTGTCTTCTGGATTGTGTAAAAAAATTACAAACCTACAAAATTGAACATTGGTAATAGTAAACTCAACGACTGTTAAGCGACCGTTATAAAATAAAACAAAAATAAGACGATTAACTGTAAGAATTATTTTTTGGTTAATATTTTTTTATTGATTATTTTCCATCAAATCATATTGTACAAAATTCTGTGCTAAAGATTTTCAATTTATTATAAACAAAGCACATATGTCCTTTAATTTTGAAAATGCGTTTTGATGAAACTTCCTTGAATTTATAATTCCATGTCGCTGGAAAAGTTGGGGACCATTGCTTTTAAGCAAAAAAAATTTTTTTTTGAAGTATCAGTGCATCAGAAGCATCGAAGTGTGTATAAACACTACTGTGTTCGTTTTCAAATAGTAGGAAATCTCCAAGAACACTCTTGATCATAAACGCATCAGTGAACAAGGGAAAAGGATGGTAAAATGTATATGGTTAACTGGAGACATTTTTTCAGGCCTCTAAGGTCAACTTCCAGCGTTAAATAGAGTCATTAGAAGAAAATTACAACCATTAAAAACAAATGAAGTGATCGAGGGTCAAGGTGATATAACGGCATTGGTCATTTCTGCCGAATTTTGTTTTGTATGCTGAGATGTTTGCCAAGCTGGTTTTAATTCTAAAAGAAAAATGTATACGGACTATTGAAGTTGTTTTTATAATTATATAATTAAAAATTAATAACTTTCTTTTATGAATTATGGATTAACTTATTAAAGCAAGTTTTTGGCTCATGAGTCTTCTTTTTTTTTGGTTATATCGCACCTGGAACTAGGCTTTAATAAAAGTAATTTGATTAAAATATAAATATCAAACAACTAGATAAACTTTTGTCATATAAATAACATAATTTAAATGAGTTATACATTGCTATATCTTTCAATTCAAAGAAACACTGAGCAATAAATTAAATGAATGAATAAATTATTTAAAAAAATTGTCAAGAATTATCTTTGGATTATATATTTAAGTGTAAAAATAATTAATTTGCTAAATAGCTCCAGACATGTGCAATTCATTGAAAATAAAATAAACTTTTAAGGACAAAACTTTCGCCAATAAGCTGACTAAATCATTGACATATTTTATGCTTCTTCAGTCCCCTTGCCCCGAATTTTAAGGGTCAAACTTCCCTATTCTTTGAATATAATAGTTTTTTTTTAATCTTAAGAAAAATAGTTCTTTATCTAATTCTGTAATGTAAAATATCGTCCTTGCTTACAGTTTACCACTCGAAACATTGTATCTTAATATGAAATATTGATGAGTATCTTTTGGGCAGTACTAATATTTCTAAAAGAGTAATATTACTAAGTATCTTAGTGCGCAATTTCATTACGAAACAAGCAAGATACGAAGGCTTCGTCAATGGAGTGTTCGCATCCCAATAAGGTGAGGCAGGTTCGAATCCCAGTGGTGGCTGGTTGATATGGATTCTGCACCCGGCTCTTACTGATCACAGTGCTGACGTAAAATATACTCAGTGGTAGATGGATCATGTCATCATGGAACATCAACTTGCCGTCAGACTAACAGTGGGAGGTTTTCGTGGTTTTCCTGTCCATGTAACGCAAGTGTGAGATAGTTACATTCTCCATAAAGGCTAGTCTGATACCATACGTGGCCCAGGAGTTCCTTTGTCCTCTGGATTTGGTTCAAAATTACAAGACTATTGAATGAAACATTGATAGTCATAAACTCAAAGTTGGGCTGGCTGTTTAATGTCAGTTATAAAAGTATCGTATTGAGTAGCATTGCTAACTATTACTAAGAGAGTAATATCACTTAGTATCTTAGTGCTTAATGTTGCTAAGTATCCTATTTCATATTGCTAATAAGCATTAGGCGAGTAATAGGACTGAGTAACTTCACTTAGTATTATTATTTAGTATCCCTATGAGTAAGGTAACTTTTTTTTTTGTATGTAATATTGCAAAAGGAAGTATTATCAGGATCATAGAAGCATTTGTTCAACTAAATATGATTAACTTCCAGAAAAAAAAAACCCACAAAAGCAAAAATCAGAAATAAGCAAAATAAAAGGATATCATTAGGGTTCTCATAGTGATGGTTACCACTTCCTAAGGATGAAAAACCACCTAAATATTGATTAAAGTGAAATCTTTTTGAAGATTAATAGAATAAACACCTTTAGACTACTATAAACTTAGTTAAAAATGCCATAAATTATTAAAAGATTGTTAGCATGCCTTTATTGTTACCTCTAAAACTGATTCATTTCTCGTGTTGCAAAAACTATTAAAAATATAAAACATACTGAATTCATAACTGTTTAATTTTTTTTTTGCTGTTCAATAATATTAGTATAGCAAAGTTAATTAAAATTTGGCATTCATTCAAATAACAGCTATTACAAAGCAAGTTAGAAAAAATTCTTAATCAAAATGAAAAGAAAAAAAATATTATAGCATTTTGTTATCAAACAACTTTGAAAATGAGAACAAAGAGTTCATTTCAAGTTTGCATTCTGTGTTGACAGCCTTTGAATGGATCCAAAATTACTTACTTGGTGGGTGTTATTATAAAAGCAATTTTAGAATAATTTTGTCATGAGAAGTTTCTTCAGTGAAATAGACATACTGTAGCTAACTGACATCCAGCCTTACTATAACCCCAATAATACACTGATGTTAAATTTGAAGTTACAGAACTTCATTACATTTTGAAATAAAAGTCCAAAATAATTAATCTTCTAAAAGAAAGATATAATATCCTCGGGGCAGTTTTTGAACGAAGCTTCAAGACAGTCAACATCACGCACGGTTGTACAAAATAAATAAATAAATAAAATGAAGAAAAAAAAACGAAATCACACTTTGAAATAAAGAAAAAATGTAATGAAAAAAAAACTGTCCTTATCATTGTGTGTCAAAGAAGTTATTTCTTTCCTTTCTTATCTTAAAGAGATCATTATGAAGTGGCCCGAACCAACGGAAAGGGAAGAAAAACGTAGCCTAAAAACGTTCGAATGTTCCAAGGTAAATGAAACGTTTTTGATAACAGCTTTTTTTTCCTTAAAATATCCCGACAGGAATCAAACTGTTTAAAAAGAAAAGAAAAGATATAATCCCTATTTTATTGTACTGAAAATAGAGTAAGCCATTTATATAAATAAAAAAGAAAAGAATGAAGAAAGGAAGAAAAAAAAACAATGGTTTATTATGGCTCTAAAACTTTATGACTTGAAAATAATCAAGCGCAGGAAATATTTATATTTTGCAAAATGTATTTTAGCTCAAAATAAGTGACACCATTAACTAAAGAATTTAAAACTAGAATATAAGTTGGTTAGTTTTCAAAAAGTAGCTACGAAGCAATCAAAATCATACAGTAATATTGCAAAATTTTGCGATTTAAAATAAAATGACATTTAAATGAGTTTTTGAACAAAAAATTTCACTTATGTTTACATCATCATTTTTCATTGTTTTTAAAAACAAATTCGAACGCAACCATTATATATTGTTTTACAAAAGAAAAAAGAAATGCTAGCTGTCAAATTAGTGTACGCTTTTGCACAAGTAGTGTGTTATTTAGTATTATCCAGTCCCGTATTTCATAATACAATCGTATAGTTTCGATAAAAAAGCGCTGTAATATAGTTCTGTTGCAGCTTCAGCTATAAGAAAAATGTCAATTGCATATCAAATCGTCTAATTTCAAAGTTAAGCAACTTGACTGAAATGCAAACAGAACTGTCAGTTTTAAACTTTTAGAAGATTTAATACTGCAGACTTATTTGTAGAATAAGACAGTCACATCGAACAATGAATCTAAATTCGTAAAAATTTTAGTTGAATCATTTTGGTATTTTCTAGTATTAATACACGATTTTAAAAATGGAATTTCTCCAAAATATTGTTACGAAATGTTTATTTTCTAACTTCGTTAGATTTACTGTTTAGAATATTTAGGGAAACGAATTTGATGTGATAAATTCATGTGGAATATTGAGCAGAAGAATATTACTTATCAAATTGCGATAGAACAATAACATTCACAAGATTCCAAATTAGTTTCTTAGACATTTATAAATAAATTTAAAGGTTGAAACTACGCTACAGCAAAAAGTTCTAAGTACTAGTAAATTAATACTAAGAACTAGTTAAATTGATGAGTTTATCGTTTTCTTTTATTATTTTCAATTGAATTTATAAAGCTCCTTGTAGTCGTTTGATTATTTGTTTTATTTTAATTCTGTGAAATACTAAGACGCTAAGATTGTACTTTTGTCATCAAGACAAAATTGCATTTTGCTACTTAAATTATGATTTATTTTAATGTTATAATTTCTCGCAACTTTTCTTGTATTGAAATTTGCTTCTATGCTTATTGAAATACATATTTATATGAATAACATGCATCATTACTTCTTCTTAGCAGAGAATTTCAAAAAGAGCTATCAATGCAAATGTTATTTTTAATTCCTCGTTTATAGACGAATTTATAATATTACAGAATGAATTTGTGTAAATAAAACTGTGATAGAAGCACCTTTTTGCATATAATAGAACTAAAATCTAAAATAAAATATTTGAAATTGATTAGCATATTTTATGTTTCTACATACAAGTAAAATATGAAATAATTTCAAAATATTAACATAAATTCAAACAATTTTATCTTTATTAAATAATTATTATTAGAATGAAGCAAAACAATCTTTACTTTAGAATTAATCCCACTCAAAATTGGCATGTTATTTTCTCATGTTACAAGTACAATTATCATCCTTGATATAATTATTCAGAAATAAAATAAATATGACAGAGTTACTAAAGTGTTATCGTAGAATATCAACTTTACAAATGTATCAACTAACAGCTTCCTTTTAATGTTGGTAGAGGGCGTGGGGGCTCCTCGGGAGAAACTTTAAGAAAGGCGTCGTGGTGACGTCAGACTGGATCATCCTTACGTAATTAAGGGGTATAGTTCGTTCACCAGGAGTTGGTACTAAAAGAAGAAATTTGAGAGCTCACAAAACAAAAGAAGATCTACAGTATCGAAAAATAGTGCTCACAATGGAAGATAAAACTACACCCGGATAAGTGCCAAATGATTATTTTCAATAGTAAAAAGAAAGGCAGAACTATTCGTGATATTGTCCTCTACAAGCAAATCATTAAACCCACAAAGAGGGCAAAATATCTAGGAGTCACTATCACCTCTAATTTAAGTTGGAAACAACACATAAATAACATTATAAAAAAGCGAATGGTGCCTATTGGGCCCTCAACTCCATATTAAACTCGAAATCATCTTTAGACTTAAAATCCAAGCGCACTCTCTATCTAGTGGCAACTAGGCCAATCCTAACCTATGCCTGCCCCGCCATTAACACTCTAAGTGATCATTTAAAAAATAAACTCTCTATGGCAGAAGGGAAGATTATTAGAAGACTCGTCGGAGCACCTAAATGCATTAGCAATAATAATATAAAAAGGGATCTTAAAATTGATGACATCAACGTCTGTATGAAAAATTTAAATAAAAATTTCTACGATGAAGCAAAAACCTGTACCACCAGCAATTTTAACTCACTCCTAGATATAGAACTATTTGACGACAACACTAAATTTTGCCCAATCACTGCCTTTTTCCTTAGGGATATGGTGTTGCTCTAGCACACGAAATACACTCAGCCCCAGCCGACTCACACGAACCCCCTCTCGATTTTTTGGTGCTCAGCACCCCCTCTTCCTCCCATCTCCGTTCCTCCTCACTACTCCTCATCATCGATTTATTACTACAGATGAATCGGTAAATGCCGCTTCGCGGCAGCGCACCGAGATTTATGTGATTTCTACCATATCATTCTACCAGCTCACAAAACAAATTCCTCAAAAGCAACACTTATAGTTCTATATATATTCTTATATAAAAGCAACACTTATAGTTCTATATCATTCTTATAGTTCTATAAGAATGAAAGACCTTAGGAAAGACTTAAACATCAACAAGATCGAAGAACAAATAGCAGAACTATGTGCAAAGTTCTTTAGAGACGCACTCTCCTGCGATACGTGCAGCTACTTCGATTTCGATTTCGAACTTATCAAAGACAGCATAAAGTAAAGCCCGGTAACCTCCTTTTCTTATCCAATGGGGAACTCTCACGTAAATTCTGTAAATAGTTGTAAATACTTGTACATAATTCCCTTTTCTTTTTCCCATGTTATTCATCTTTGATTTTGAAATTTATTATTATGTCTTTTCCCTTTTCTTTGAGGCAATGTGGCTGCTGTGCACCTGAGAAGCTCGGGGGTAATACCTCGGGGGGAGGTGAGGCAGTCAGTCACAAAAATCTCTTCTCTCACTTATAGTTTATTTTAATCCTGATCATTGTACTTAATACTATTTTTTTCCTTACTTATCTTAATACTTTCTTTCATATTTTACTTTCAAATGTTGTTATTTATCCTAAGAGCTTATTTGAAAGCAGAGCTGATAAATCCTAATAAGCATTAATGGTTTTACACACGAAATCTTGCAAATATATCTTGCTTAAATATCGAATAACAAAAGAGCTTTATTTCGAGAGAAAGAAAATAACAATAAGTAGTTACAAATTATTTTAAACAAAAATCTCATTTCGAGCCCATCTCTTGAATAGTTAACAAAAATTACAAGCTCTGAAATATCCAAATATTTATACATTCTAATAGCACTGGGTAAATCACTAAAATGAAAGCAACGCATTTAACTTCAGAATCAACAAAAGCAATCTAGGGTAAGTCTGAAATGGGAATTTAGAGAATTTTTCTTTGGAAAAGATGCAAATCTCCCAACTAAGATATTAAACTAAATGAAAAGATACATAGGTAGAAACGGGATTAGTAGCTCTTTGTGTTCAACAATCAAAGATTGTTTGAACTAATAACATTCGAACATTATCTTGTACGCAAGAATCCCTCAGATTTATTTTAATTGAGTTTTGCACCAATGTTTCTTTGCATTGACTTTGCAAACTGATCAAAAGATTTATTTTTAAAGTTATTCTGCAAGACATCTTGAAATTTGTTCTTACAACATTAAATAAATGCGGATTTATTTTCTTAAAGGAACAAAAAAACTAGAAGTGAAAATTAAATTACTAATTCGGGAAATTACCAAAGAATTTGGAATATATAGTCCTAAATATTTTTTTTATCATGATAATTTAATTACTGTCTGCATATATTTCTAAATATAAAATATGCATCCTCGTTTTTTTTAAATACATTAAGCTGACTAGCGTTCTACCAAAAGTAAAAAAAAAACTGGTTGCAAAATTTCTAAGAGAATATTGGAAAACTAACGTCTTTAGATTTTTAAAGATTTAAAAACAATTATTCCAGGTAGAAAATCTCTGCAACGGATTTCTGTTCTTCGAAAATTAAACTGAAAAAGTAAAGCATTGAGTTTTCAAAGATTTGTATTGGAATTTGATTACCAAATTTTTTAGGTTTTGATCCGCTTAAGTACTTAACATAACAAATGAAGACTGAGAAAAATAAAAATATTTTTCTCATTGCTCTAAGTAATTCTCAGGAACTATTAAACTGATTTCATTCAAATTTGCATTTCACCGTGAAATATTGCTTACTTTTAAACGTAAAAAAAATTGCACCTTACAATTTAAAATTTATTCGTCTTTTATTTAATAAAATTATAAAAAGGAATAAGTAATTACCAAAATTTAAATTTTTGCGTGGAATTATCTTCGGATAAACGAATTTTATAATTGCTTGCAGAAAATTTTTAATTCGCTTAAAAAGTTCTCGAAATATGGCAAAATACGCAAAAAGTAAAATCAACATTAAGGGGTTCTGTTTTTGAATCGTTCTCCTGACCAAATTATGGGGACCATATTTCCTTCATTGTAGCTTCCCCCTATATTTTGGGGGTGAAGAATCCAAATCCGTAGAAAAAAAGGTATGTTTATTCAGAGAAAGTACGTTTTGGCGCTCGATTCTGTAACTTAAAATATCGTCTGCACTAATTGATCAGCAGCTTACTGATTAACCAACGAATGACCACCTGGGTTGACATACGTCAATTCAGGCCTATTTGGACAGATTTGTTGGCCACTCCTTTAGGGACAATATTAGAAGGGCCATCGTTGCTCCCACAGTAAGATGGTACAGAGAATGAAGGAACATCCATGCCTTGTACGGGATTCGAACCCAGAACCTTACTGATGCAAGGCCAGTACCCTGATCCCTAGACAGTCTTCTCGGCTTACTAACGAATATAAACCTGTTTAATTGATCAAAAATCATAGAAGATTTAGATTAATGAAATTCGAAACAATTACATTTTAATATCTACCTTTGAAGTGTGATTATAACACTTTTATAAATTTGGAACTCATAGTAAAACAAAAAAAATCTACCAGTTCCAATGCCTATACAGTTGAAAAAGCTAGGAAAGATACATGTGGCAAATAAAACTCCAATTTCTTCAGTTTTAGTTCAATAGAGGGGGAAAAAATTCCGATAAGCATTGCATGAAACTCGACAGATCGCGTGATTGATTGGAACGCAAATTCAAGAAGGGTTTTTTTCGTTGTATTTTCAGTTTCGGAGAGTCCATTAACTATTGGGAATGTTACAACTCCAGGGAATGGAAAAGTAGATCTTGTGCACTTAATCTTCCGGAAAAAAAATAAGATGAAAACAAAACTCCCTGAACGAAAAGTAACAAAAGTAATAGTTAGTTCGTACTTTTGTTATCAACCACATTTTGTCTCCAGTTTTGTTTTGCGATTTGTTTGTAGAGTAAGCGAAGCAAGGGGAAGTTTTACTGGACAGATAATTTTTCTTTCCTTGGAATGGACCTTAAGCTAGGGATCGAGCAATGCACTATTTTTCAAACTTTTTTTATTGTGTAAATTACCTTTTTTTAAGAAAAACTTTCTGTACTTTGTATTCTTTAGTTTAAAAATGTAATACATTTAGAAATTTAAAAAGATCTGTAAATCTCATTCAATAACAAAATTTATATTTATAGATTTTTCTATCTTTTCCTTAAATCTAAACGGTAATGCAAAAAAATCATATGAAAATTTAAATTATTTCCATTAATGAAATTTTATTTGCTGCATGTTTGCAATAGATAATTAAAGCGTAATGTAAAAAAACTCATACAGTTACACCAAAAAAGGTGTAGAAAGAATTTGAATATCTCCTAAATTCCAGAGCATTTGAGACCAATGAGAAATACAGACAATTACGATAATTTTTTCTGAAGTATGTTTACAAAAAATTCAAATGCTCACACTAGTTTAAAAAACTTTAAATCGGCAATTAATATTACATTATTGTAATTAGTTAATATATATATATATATATATATATATATATATATATATATATATATATATATATACTAAAACTACAATGCTATATATACTTTTAGCTACGCATGTTTTCTAAAAAATCTTATTCCTCATAGCTCATAGTGTATTTTCAAAACACAGGAATACAAATGGACATTTAGAAGGTTCCAGAATAATTCAAACTACTAATTCGTGCTTCTTAAAAACTAATCTATGGCTAATAATCAGCTTTAAGGGTGTTTTCATTATAATGCACGTGATTCTAATGTTTTAATAATATTATTAGCCCATAGGGATGTTAGTATAGGTCACTCAACCCTCACAAGCAGGAAAAAAAGACCCAACTGAAAAATGCAAATATTGAGGTACCACAGACACTTTATATTACGTCTAACATGTTTTAAGTAGCCATACAGGGCAGTCATGTCTATATCAAAACTAGGTTTATAATTAAGGATTTTAAATCGATCCAAGTTCACAAATGAATAAGACATGTTTTTTAATGTTAATTGTGGATTTCAATCTTCTTTTTCTGATGTTCACAGCGTTTGACATTATGTAACGTCGTGGTGTTTAACGGGCGGTATTGTTGATGTGTTTTTTGTGGGCACCATATTTGTTGATCAACATTACCCAAATATAAAACAACATATAAAAGAGAGAGAAATTATATCCATGCCCGAAGCGGGGTTCGAACCCGGTATCTTCTTTGTATGAGGCAAACTCTTTGATCCCCCATAGAAGCTGGTCAATGGATTTCAGACTTTAAATGTACAAAAAGCTAGTTACTTGCGGAATTTTTTGACCTATCCATGTCTTACATCTAATGGCAAGCATTTAATTACCTAACAGAAGTAGAAAACATCATAATTGTAATAATCTAATTCACAATTCGCGCAGAAGAAATAAATAATTTAAAAGGTTTATTTTTATTACCGAAACTTAAAATTTTAAGCATATGTTAATTAAAATCTTTATTGGGAATGGAAAAAATACATAAATCTTTATAAATACATCTTCGCATTTGCAAGTTTTTCCTATTTATCATACCATAATAAGCAAACTCAAATTATAGGTACCAATAATTACACAGTAATTTCTCCTATATCTTAACAGGGAAATTAGACAGAAAAAGACAGCAGAACGTGTATCGTTAGAGCTCAAGCCAACGCTACCAATCTCACAGCCATTTGTCTTTCGTGAGAGAACGAGTAATTAATACCTCATTTGTTTTTAACAATCTCGCCAATGTACGGACAAGCATTTTTGACACTCCAAAAATAAAATAATAAAATGCTTCTGCATTTATCGGTTACTGACTCCACTGAGCTACTGGTCAATCCTCCACCAAACTTGTCTACGGCGGTGGTGAAAGTCTGCGACGAGACAAGAGTTCCAGCTTCCAACTCCTTGGGGCATTACTCTGGTTTGGGATCACTCGGAAATTAATAAAGGCGACAACTTCTTCCCAAATCAGAAAAGGTTAACGAGAAAATAAATCTGTTTACACATTTTCGCAGTGTTTGTGTGTGTTTAACCTCACCCTTTTCGAATTCGACCGGTTCTTACTAGGTCCAGTATGTCCTAAAGAAAGCAAAGATGGTATTTTAATGACCGTGAAGTAGTTGATAGGATGTAACGAGACATTTTGAAACCCGCTGTTTCCGCATACTTAATCAGTAAGGCCACATATCGCGGCCCACCCGTGGATTGATTGATGATTGATGTAAATTTTTGGCGCAAGAGCCATGGTTTGGCTATACCGCGCCCAAACCTAGGTAAAAATTACTGTAGCTTTGTTAAAATCAGAACAATTAGGCTGAAAAGAGCAACTTGTTCAAAATTAAAACTAATTTAAAATTTGTCAACTAGGTTATATCTAGAACTAAATCAAATTGTAAAATCCGATATGTTTGATGTACAGAATTAAATTAGGATGAGGTGTGTCTCCAAGTAAAAATGATAAAGTCGGAAAGTCACAGTTAAAGTACTGTCGTCTTTTAGATTTAAATTTCATACACTGGGTCAGAAAATGTTTTACTGTAAGAGACTCTTTGCAAAAATTGCATTGTGGAGGTGCTTCATTTATAATTAAATATTTGTGTGTCAAGCGGGTGTGCCCAATCCGTAGTCTGTTGATAAGTACCTGGGTTTTTCTGTTGTAGTTAGTCAGTGGTGCAAATGGTTTAATATCTGATTTGATCTCATGTAATTTGTTGTTTATTTCATTATCCCAGTTGGTCTGTCTGAGTTGGGTAAGAGTGTCTGCCACTAAATTTCGAATGTCAGGTAAACAGTGTGGTTTATTTGTAAGATTGTGTGTTGACTTGGCTATTGAATCAGCTTTTTCATTACCTGGAATGCCTACATGTCCCGGGATCCAAACAAATATTATTTCAAAGCTATTGTTACTGAGGCTTAAATATGTATTTATTATATGATGTATGATAGAGTGAGGTTTATTGTCAAGATTCTTAAGTGCATCGATGCAACTTTTAGAATCAGAGAAAATCAACCATTTTTTGTACAGTTGCCTAGAAATAAACTGAAGAGCAAGCAAAATAGCGTTGCATTCAGAAGAAAAAACGGAAAAGGCGGAATGTAGCTTCTCTGAAATTACCTCTGAGTCACACACAACCGCGCTGGCAGCATGATTATCAAATTTAGAGCCATCAGTATAAATTGTACGAAAGTCATTAAAATGCTGTAAGAAAGCATAAAATATTTGTTGATATATAACTGGAGACGTTTCGTCCTTAGTCAAACCTTCAAAAATATCGAAAATTTTAACTTTGATGTTATTCCAAGAAGGAGTAAGTTCTGCAATCTCTAAAACATTAAAATCTTCTAAATATAAATCAGTCAAGAGTTTTTTCATCCTTAATCCAAAAGTAGGAATTAAGGCAGGTCGATTGCTAAAATGTGTAGGACATGATGGTGTTAAAACATGAGAGTACAATGGATGTGAAGGATGACATTTTATATGAAAGTAAAAGTTCAGAGACAGTTTATTTCGCCTCGAACTAAGAGAAGGTTCGTTATACAATGCATATAAGCTACTAATAGGTGATGTGCGAAAAGCTCCTGTGGCAATTCTGAGTCCCTGATGATGGATGGTGTCCAAATACCTTAAAACAGACTTTCTAGCTGATCCATAAACAGTAGCCGCATAATCAAGTTTAGAACGGATTAAGGCGTTATGTATTCTAAGCATGGATTGAGTATCTGCCCCCCATGATGTATTTGCAAGTACTTTTAAGATGTTTAATTTTGCATAACAGGATTTTCGTATGTTTTGTATGTGAGCTGAAAATGTTAATTTAGAATCTAGTGTTACACCCAAAAATCTCGTTTCTTGAACAATAGGAATTTGTGCATGATTAATGTATAATTCTGGATCAGGGTGAATTCCTCTCTTTCGGCAAAAATGAATGCATGATGTTTTAGAAGATGAAAAGGTAAAACCATTGAGTTCAGCCCATTGTATAATTTTGTTTATCGAAAGTTGTAGTTGCCTCTCAATTGTGCGCATGCATGAAGCTCTACAAGTTAAACGGAAGTCATCTACAAATAACTCTCCATTGACTGTATTTGGTAGAATAGATAAAAGCTCGTTTATTTTGATGAGGAACAGCGTTACGCTAATAACGCTTCCTTGTGGAACTCCTTCAAGCTGGTTAAAATTATCGGATAAAATTGAATTGATACGTACCTGAAAAGTCCTGTCAGCTAAAAAGTTCTTGATGAAATGAAACATGTTTCCTGAAATATTATATTTGATCAAGTCCATTAGAATACCATGTCGCCAAGTTCTGTCATACGCTTTCTCAAGGTCAAACAACACTGTTATGAGGTGTTGTTTTTTGAGGAAAGCTAATCGTATTTCAGTTTCGAGATTTTGTATATTGTCGATAGTTGATCGGCATTTTCTAAAGCCACTCTGTTTATTATGATAAATATTTTGGATTTCCAAGAATTGTACGAGTCTATTATTAATTATTCTCTCAAGTAGTTTGCAAAGACAGCTAGTTAATGCTATTGGTCTGTAATTGGATGGGTTTTTAGTATCTTTACCAGGTTTGGGGATAGCTATTATGATAGATGTTCGCCAAGAAGATGGAAAGTCTCTCTCCAACCATATTTTGTTAAATAGCTTTAAAATTACTTGAAGATCAGAATCTGAAAGGTTTTTCAGCATATAATTATGAATATTGTCAGGTCCTGCAGTTGTAAGTCGGGATACACTGAGAGCGGATTTTAATTCAGAGAATGTTATTGGACAATTATATTCATTAAGCGGGTAATTTGGTGGCTTCAAAGGTATTTTTTCGATTTTATTTTTGTGAGATTGAAATTTTGACGAATAGTTAATTGGATTTGACGAGTTGCTGAAGGTTTCGGCTAGAGCATTTGCTATATTTTTAACGTCACATATTTTGTTGTTGTTTATTTCTAAATGAGGGATAGATTGATTTTGATAATGACCTGATATGGATTTAATTTTTCGCCAAACTTCACAGGATGTGGTGCTGCTATTTATGTTCGATACATATTGTATCCAAGAATTCTTTTGGCTTCTTCTCCTAATATTTCTGGCTAGGGCTCGTGATTTTTTGAAAATAATAAGATTTTCGATGGTGGGAAACCTGCGAAATGTTCTCCACGCTCTTTTCTGTGCTTTATGAGCGGAGCTGCATTCCTGGTTCCACCAAGGTTTAGGGTACCTTGGGAAATTACCAGTCGTGCGCGGTATAGATTTCTCTGCAGCAGCCAGAATAGCATTAGTAATTGATGTTGTAGCTTCGTTGACAGAGTTATTGACTAAATCATCATTTAAATTAACTGAATTTCGGAATAAGGTCCAGTTAGCACGTTCAAACTTAAATTTAGGTGATGCGGGAAGATTCCTTTGTCCAGATCCAGAAATAGATAGAAGTAAAGGGAAATGATCACTTTGACCTAAATCATCGTGTACATTTAGGTTCAGTAAGGTATAAATGTTGGGACTGCAAATAACTAAATCAATAGAATGATATGTTCTGGATGGAAAGTGGAAATGAGTTATTTCATTGCTATTCAGTAAACACAGTTGATGATCATCTATTAATTTTTCAATTTGTGAACCCCGAGCGTTAATATCTTTACTTCCCCAAATAGTATTATGACCATTAAAATCTCCCAATAAAACATAAGGTACAGGTAGCTGATTTATTAAATTGTCAATGTCTAATTGTGAAATATGTTCGTTTGGGGGAAGGTAAACAGAACAGAAAGTTATAAGCGAAGTTATTGTTATTTGAGCGGCAACTGCTTGAAGGTTTGTTTGAAGAGTAATACTTGAAAATGGATAACTGTTTGAAATGAGAAGAGATACGCCTCCACATGCTTTATTTCCAATAATATTGTCTTTTCTTATGTGTGAGAATTTTCGTATAGTAGCCGTATGAGTTGGTTTAAGAAATGTCTCTTGTAGAGCAATGCACGCGGGATTATACACCTCTATTAAATTTTTAATGTCCGAACAGCTTGAATAAAATCCACGACAATTCCAGGTTAAAACTTTCCTCTCCATTATCTTTTAAGTTTTAATTTTGATTTTTTGGGAATGAGGTTAGCTGGCGTTTCTAACCCTTCATCTACTTGCATTTCTGGTTCTGGCGGGTCATTTGTATTATCTTCATCTGTACTCATTGCGTCCGAAAGCAACTGCTGGTCTTGCTGAGTACCATTTAACTGTTTTTGACGGAATTTAAATTTATTTTGTCTGCTTTTCGGGATGTATGTATGTTTGCTAAAACTTGAAGGTTGAGATAATTTTTTATGCAAAGCATTTACTATTTGAGGAGTTAATTTTAGATATTTGTTACTTTCTGTATTGTTTGGAGCTTTAGATTGAGTTGATGTGGGTTTTGAAGTGCTGGGTGCTTGTTGAGTAACTTGGGATGCCGTTGATTTCGATTTAGTAGATGTTTGTCTTGGTTTCAGAATTTTTAATTTCATGTTTTGCGCATCTAATTCAGCTATGTCATATTGTGTTCCTATTGATTTTGTTGGTTTTTTGGCAACAACTGCTGCATATGAAACGTTAGGTATTGGTTGGGAGCCTAGTAGTTTTGCTTTAGCTTCGAAATAGGTCAGATTTTGTGTAACTTTTATATTTAGGATTTGTTTCTCTTGTTTCCATTTTGGGCAAATTCGAGAGTTTGCAGAATGGGGTTCTGAACAATTTATGCATTTTTCGGGAAGGTTACATGTTCTAAAAGTGTGGTCAGGTAGGCTACAGCGTGAACAAGTTTGTTTTCCTCGGCAGTTACTAGTTGAATGACCGAATTTTTGACATTGAAAGCAGCGTATTGGATTAGGAATATAAGGACGGATTTTACAGTTGCGATAACCGGCTTTGACATCAGTAGGTAATTGAGCAGTATTGAATGTTAATATTAGATGTTGAGTATTTATTATCTCTGTACCTTTTTTAATTGTTATATGGCGGGCGTCAATAACACCTTGGTTTGATAGTCCTTCTAGGATTTCTTCGATTGGAAGGGACTGGAGAGCTTTATCAGAAATTACACCTTTAGAAATATTCAATGTATTATGAGGTGTGACTGTTATGGGTATGTTGCCTATAGTTTGTGTTTTTAAGAGTGAAGTAGTCTGTTTTTCAGAGATAGTTTCCACTAATAAATCACCTGAGGGAAGCTGTTTAACATGTTTGGGATTGCCTATTGAAGATTCAAGAGACTTTTGGACAAGAAATGGGGATACATTAGATAGTTTTTTTTCGGTTGAGCTCAATATTAGGAATCTGGCATTAGCTGGGTCGTAAATTGGACATTTAGATAGATTAAAACTAGGTAAAGGGGTTGTTCCGCTTTTGTTTCGGTGTGCGGAACTCAACACCATCTGTTCATTATCTGCCATACAAAAAAATAAATCAAGTTCCACTATCGGCGGCACCACCCACCACGGAGTCCAACTTAGGGGATGTGAGAAATAGATAGAAATCTGTTACTCAACAACGATGCTAGCCAATAGCTATACGCCCGAAGGTCACCCCTGGAGCAGCCTCCACCCTTAACGAGGTGCTCAGTAAGTGACCCCGGGCTTGACCCTAGCCAACAGATGACATTCGTGACTGGCCGATTGATGCATACAGGCCAATATGCACCTCCCGTTTACCTGGAGCAGGGGCCAAAGCAGTGTATTGGGGTACCAGGATGCCCCTCAACTACCAGGATCCCCTTTTCCAAGGACACGGGTCTCCACGCACGGCGAACACGCGGGTGGTTTCTTCTCATCAGGGTTCAATATAACACCGAGCCAAGACGAAAAGTCCTTACCAGTTAATCTGGCAACCACGATAAAGATGAGAATTCATAAACATATAATGAATTGCAACAAAAGGAATAAATATATCAACGTAATGAAAAAACTAATCAAAAGTTTAGAAACCAATGTTCTGTAAATGATATCCAGAATTTTATAGTAAATAAAATAATGTTCGCTCACTAGGTCAATAAAATGATAAAGTGAAAGTCAGGAACTCAAAACAGGACCGTCGCAAGAGAGAAATTGAAGTATGCTAAGGTCCAGCTCGGGGCCCCGGGTGCGCCGTACCCGTCACACAAGAGTGTGCCCCTGGGGGTGCCCACCCGTGGAAGTTTCAGGGAAAATATTTATACATCTATAAATTATCATTTAAACGTACTTATACATTATTTACCATCAATTCCATAAAAAAGATACATCCTGTTCAAAAACGAAATGTGTGTTAGTTGATTGCTGATTTCTTTTTATTCATTCTTCTATTATTCTGAATTAGATATTTGAAAATATAACACTATTATTCGTGTTTGAAATACGCAAAAAACATACTTTTTCGGTGTCCTTTAAAATTATGTTGAATAAAATTTAGTTCAGAAAGGAATAATAATGAAGGTTAAAGTATTTTATACATTAAAGTCTTGAAAAAATATCGAATGAAACTTTTTTTAATGTTCTTCGCAAGACGGCACTTTCAAATTTTTGAAGACTGTGTGGTTCTGCTTACTAATTTATGTTAACATTTCAAAATTTGTAGTTCAAAAAAATTTAGAAATTCTTATAAATTAAATCAGCAGAAGGCCAATCCTGACTGTAAAGCATGGAACTTTTCAATGAAATATATTAAACGTGTATATCTTAGTATTTTAGTTGTTTGGAGCACAGCCTTGTGTATTTGAACCATATTTCGTAGAAAAGTAGAACAACTTCTCATATATGTACGTTAAACCAGGGTGTTCTGTGTAATATTTAATTTGTTAAATTTAGAGTTAAAAACGCATTTCCTACCATAAAACGTTTAATGCAACTGCAATTTATCTTTAAGAAAACAGTAGAACTTGAATGCAAAGTGTAATGACACCATTTGAAATATTGATTCTTGTCCAAAGTATTTGTAAAAAACTGTAGAGTTTGATATAAAATTAATTCTAAAGTGTCCTTTTTAATAATAAAATTCAGTCATATTTCCCTTCTAAAAACTGTATTTTTTTGTTAGAAATACACAGTATAGAACCATTTTAAAGTTAGACAATCATAGAAAATAATTTAGGTCATCATAAAATATAGTTGTCTACATGTTTCAACCAGAGTAACTAGTTGTGACGTTTTCCGTTTTAACCGTGCTCTAAAAACCATTGACTAATATTGACCAGATTATAAATAATCAATATTTTATAAGCCTAGTACACGACATACTTACCAATCATTGATAGTCTTGGTAGTGTACCAATAGATTTGTTTCTTGAGTACAGAAAACAGAATATTTTACATAATGTATCTGATTTATATAAGGTTCACATCGGTTAAATTAGTCCTAAATTGACCCGCTTGTATAAATTTAATATCTCAAATTCCAAAAGAAATAATAAATAAATGAATGGGCATGTAGCCCTAAGCATTATATATTTTGACAACTTATAAATCTTTTTGATGCAAGTTTTTTTTCTACTTCATTGGAAATTCTGCAAGTTTGTTTAAACGTTGAAACGCCAAATTAAGAAAATCGTCAGAAAGAGAAGATTTTTAGTCAGAAAGAGATTCTTTAAGAGAAAGATTTTATCTCTTCATCCTAGTAAACGTTACACAGTAAATTTAGCAACATTGGCGATGCTTGGACGGGCAATGAAATTTGGAATTTGTAGTTGCTTAGGCTAGACATTTATTTAAATAATTGAATTTCAGTTTTGCTCTTTTTAGTACCACTGTCTGGTGTACATTTGTCTATATAGCCTACACTGCTTTTTTAAGGTTAAGTGTCACTGCCTGGTATAAATTTGTCCGGGTTCAAACAGTTAGGCAACTACCATCATTATATCATTACGGAGTTGGTGACATTTTCAAACTCGCGTTCACCGTGTAATGTATGCTAGAATGTTACCTTTTCACTATTAAATCATCGATATACACTCAATTAAACTCAAAACACATGATTTTTAGCTTGGTATGTTATTTTTTAGCTAACAAGCACAATTTTCAACAGTAATTGAAAATAATCGTAAGAACAGAAAATGTAGTTGTAGGCATTACTAGGTACTGTTATGGAGTACAATTAAAACTGAAAAAGATTTTTAAAAAATCTAAATAAAGATAAGACACTATAGCAAATGACAACTTCGTGTAATTAGCTCACACGTAGAATGACAAATTCAAGAACAAATTTGTTTGGTCATTCACTAAAACAATACGAGTTTTCTAAATCATGCCCCTAGAAACAATGTTTCCTTATATGCTTACAAAACACACGCTTTTTAACAGCTTATAAAATTCCCTCAACAGCAATAAAAAAAAATAATTCCGGCTTCTACCAGAGAATAATACATGCTCTTTTCCATCTCTGTCAACAAAGGAGGTAAAGAACATATGCAAACAGTTGTTACTGAGCTACTAGAGAGCTTGTCGCTTCGAGCGATGTATTATTTTCCAGCAATTTAAATAAGCGTAAACTGTAACCGTGAAATGATGGATTAAAAATAAAAAGCTTTCTGAAGTACCTAAAACTGCCTAAGAGCAAGAAAAGACGAAAATATATGTGTACATATTTTAACTCTCATCGATAAAATCAGAGTAAAAGAGAGTTACGGGATTCATCGAAATTCACTTGTTAGTATTAAATTTATTAAGATTTTCCTTTTCTTTTAGGTGAAATGAAAATATTTTATCATCGCTAAAATAAATTAATTGGCTCTAAGAAAGTAATAGTTATTTTAAGAAATTAATTTTGAGATCTACTTTTCTTACATGAAAATAATTAATTAAAAATGAAAACTGCAAAAAGTTAAATTAAAATAACTATTTTGAGTAATTAAATGTTAGTATATGTTTGATTGGAAACAAAGTTAGAATAGATAAATAGTTTTTACAAAATCCAGAATACTCATGGCTGTGATTAGTGATTTGCTTAATAAATAAATATATATTTTATAAACAACTTAACAAAAGTACTATATTAGCATAATATCTTAGGCAGTGATAAATGTTTTGATCCATGTAAACGTACTCATTTTCTATGTAAAAATGTATACAGTGGACAATTACAGTCAATTTTTTTTAAAAATCTCAATATATATTCAGAATTTCCTAAGACTCCCAGAAAAATTTTTTTTACTTTCCTAAGAATACTATTCATTAAGCTATTTTAAAGCTAAAAACGCTTACTTTCGTTTTTACCTGAAACGGGGAGACACGTGATTTTTCACGAACTGACGTCACACGTGTCTATCTGCAATGCATTTACAATCGCTATGCTATGAAAGCCAATGCATTCGTGCTTTCGTTTGCAATACATTCGTCATTTTCTTAATTAAATGCAACTATTTTAGATGGTCAATAGCTATCTATATAATAAATTGTGTCCTACTGTGGCTTAATAAGAATGAGGGTATAATTTAACATATTTTTATTAAGTTAAATTTCAATGGTACCCACTAAAACATTGTTGATAGTTGACGAAATTTTCTAGTTCTGAATATTTAAGATTTTTTAATTCAGTAAAAATAGGTGTTAGAATAGGTCATGCATGTCTGTCCTCACTTATTTAAATTATGAGTTATAAATACAAAAAAATGTGTTCTCTCGATTAATTTCGTTAGAAATTTGTTCTAACGATATTAATCTTAATTTTAAAGTATATTTCAAATTCATTTCGAAGATTTAATTTCATGTTAAGTCAAAGAAATGTTGAATTAATTTTTTGTATAGAAGAGTTATATATTTTAAAATGCTGGAAAGCAGGGTCTTCAGCATAACAGAAGTCTTTTAAAAAACTTGTGATCCCAGCAATACTTTAAGTTATTCTTTCAAAATAAAAATAATAAATTTAAAAGAAAAAAATAGATTCCTGTAGAATTTATTAAGTTTACGTTAAATGCGTTAATCTAAGTTATAAGAGTACTTGAAATCAAGCATATGCATTTATTTAGTTCTACATTATAGAAACAATAATTAAATTTTATAAATGCATGTAAAAATAACTTTTCGCCACAGCAAAGTTCTTATTTACTCCAAGAATAAAAATTTTGAGAAAATATCAACATTACTGTCTATTTTTTAATTATTTAATAAATAATAACGAATATGTATTATAGAATTTCTTTTCATTTTCATTTTTTAGCTTTAGTGAAACAAAAACGTCTAGCTTAATGAAATTCACTGAAATTATGTTGATGAATTAAATAGCATGAAGTGAAATTTTATGTATAAGTAGATTATGGAGATGATGACGGACAGATATAATTCAATGAACTAGATTCTTGAAAGTGTTAATTCGCTTTCGGCGATACAGAATGCGTAACCTGAGACATTCTGAACTATTTGAATTAAATATTTTTAATTAAAATTATGTAAATTTTTCTATTTTAGAATTCTTTATTGCAAGCAGTGACAAATAGTTTTAAAAAATAAGGAGAGCAATTAACAATAAACATACTTTGTAAATACTGTATTGTAGAATCAGTAATTAAAATTTATAAATTTAAAAATAAATTCTAACTGCAGCAAAATTCCTATTTACTCAAAGAATAATAAATATAAGCCTTACCGCGTAATACATAGTATACAAAAAGAAGACATAAACTGTATCAGTAAATATTTACTTAAAAAGAAAATTTGAATTCTTGAACATTAGCACATATATTGCAATTATGATGAATTCATGTTTTTCAATGGACTAGATTTATGAAAATAGTGGTTTGTTTTAATGCAATACCGAATAATAAAATCCTCCATCCTATATCTAAATGTATACTATTTCTATTCAATCTGAGACTGATTTTAAATAAGTAATGGAGCATTATTTTAACTTAAAAACAAATGGAATAAAATAATATTTTCTATGATCTTTGAGCTACATAATCATTTCTTCATCATTCTATGAGCTACATAATCATTTCTTCATCATTCTATGAGCTACATAATCATTTCTTCATCATTCTATGAGCTACATAATCATTTCTTCAGATATTTTTGCGCTAAGTAAACAGTTTGAAGTTTTGAAATCTTTCTTTCATTTTGAACACACTCTCAAAACCGTAAATTTAATTCACAAATTTTTTAACAGAAGATGTTACGATATAAGTGATATCAAAACTAAAAAAGTTATTGCCTTAGATGATGTAGGCGGCACGTTTCCATTCACCACATGTGACGTCATAACCAATCAGGGATCGTTTTTGATTACATCACTTACTGAGGCCTTTTTATGCAATTTAAATGTTTAAAAAACAAAATAAATAAACATTTGGCGTAGAAAAAAACAATCAGATTTTCGGTATCAAGAGAGAATTTTCAATAAGTTAGGATTGAAAACGTAAAAAAAAAATTAAGAGAAACTGTAACTATTCATTACAATGGAGAAATGAGGAATGGAATAGAAAATTTCATTTAATCCTGAAACCTACATAAAATATAAGCAACCTAATATTGCCAGAGTCCTCAAATCTTATAGCATCAGATCGCATTGGCGTGTTTCAGCTATGGCATTTCAAATTCTGTTGAAAAGGTCAATTCTGCAAATGTACAGGAAATCAGAAAAAGAGGTAGTAGTATAGTAGTTCATTTACTTTGCACTAGAGCTGCACAATGGGCTATCGGCGACAGTCTGGGAAACATCCCTGAGGATGATCCGAAGACATGCCATCACAATTTTAATCCTCTGCAGAGGGGATAGCACCACCGCTTCTCTAGCCCGACGACATGCACGCGAACGGTAAAACAGTTTAAAGAGGACCAATACCGCACAGCCTCGGTCCATACACAGACTGATTCAAGTGGTCACCCACCAGCACACTGACCACAGCCAGTGATGCTTGATTTCGGTGATCTGCTGGGAACCGTGTCTTAACGATCAATCCACTGCGGGAAAAGAAAAAGAGGAAGACCTCGCGCAAGATGGATGAGCTCTGTATAAGAAGACATTGATGAGTATGACAACTTATAGGTTCCGTTACAGGAAGCTTACTAAGGCAGTTCTAGACTGTAGTTCATATGAGGAAGTACTATTGCAATATCTACTGCAATGATAAATGCTTTGATCTAGAAAAGCGCGCACACTTAAAAAAAAAAACATTATCACAATGTCTACTGCAGTGATGAAGGTTTTTGAGTTAATGAATTAATTTATTATGTTGCATCTTTTAAATTCTACTCTTTAGTGCAAGTATTTCTTTTTACCTGTGAAGTTATGACATTTCTCAAAAATTAAACATCGTTAAAAATTTGTTAAAGCTATTGATGTTGGGTCGCAAAAATCAATCTATGTATGAAAAACACCTTCGTAATAAAATGGCAATGCATATATTTGCTTCTACTGAATAGATGTCTCTTTGTGTTAACTAAATCCTTAGCTACATAATAAGCACTATGCTTCAACTTCAAAATCAAGAGTAAATATTTTGTTAGTAGTCTATTTTTATATCTATAATTTTTTTGATGGCAGAACTATTTTGTTGCTTAGAAATAAATCCTGGAATAAAACACTTCTGTAACCAGCTTTTTTTTTCTTGATAAAATGAAACGTTTAAAAAATGTTTGGCATATATTCAAATGGGTGAATAAATATTATTAATGACACTGGTTAAATTTCAAAGAAAAAAGTTTTAGGAAAACTCTATTTATTCAAAGCTGCAAACTCTTTCTCTTCCAAAGCTTGTTGATACGAAAAATATGAAAAGAATGTTTTTTATTTTGCACATAATAAAAAAGTCACACTCAAATGGAAAAATTTACTGGCAATAGTTTTATTTGCACAATGGTACCTGTCTTTTTTAATGCATATGTATTATTCGCCGTAAAAAACTACAGTATTATAAAAATAGAAGTTGCTGTATCAAATGCGCGAGTGAATACGCAACAAAAACTGGGATTCGAACCCGTGAAACTTGTGTTGGAAGCTTTCTAAACCTCCAGACATTTCCGTTACGTCAATAAGAACGGTATAAAAAGAGATCAACTGGTATATAAAGCTAGTTGAAACGTCATATAGATTTTTTTTAAACACACCTAAACTTCTGTTTAAATGTCACTGCAGATTTTATAGCTGTATTTACCTAAAACATTGCCTGTTTCTTTTTACAGTTTAAAGAAATTGAAGCTTATGATGAATATTTCCATTTATTTAATTCTTACCGACGATAAACAAATGCTTATAACAGTTCCTAATGATCTCAAAAGAAAGTCAGTTTTATTGGATGACAGGAATTCAATGACACAAGAGCCTGATGCGATTATACAGAATCCAGTATAAAGTAAAATATAGGTGATAGATGAGATTGCCCGCTCTAAGTGCTCGCATCTTATAACTTTTTATAAAACATCTCTAAAATTTAATTTTTTTTCCAAGAAATAAGATAAATTCTTACGATTCAGATGGCCTTTCCTTTCACATACATTAACTTTAAATCAATTATGCTTTGTTCTCTTTGTGCTTAAAAGAAATTTTGAGATTTTCTTTGCCGATGCCTTTTCTCATAAAGGAAATAACATGGTGTTATATACTTTAGATCATTAGGGCACCTCGGGGTCATGGATCCCGTATTTACCTAAAAAAGGTAAACCCCTTGAGGATACTAAATGAGTAACTTATCTTGTGCACTTTTACTTCATAGTTTGAAGCAAACAAAAAAGAAAATTTAAGTAGTCTTGAAAGGAATGTAGTACTTCGATAAGGTGAATAAAAAATGTGAAACTGGTGGATACGATTAAGATTCTTGTCCTGATCGCGAAACATGTTCCTATTATGATCAGGCAGGCAAACTATTAAATAAGTGTCCTATGCAATGATATAGGTTTACAGGTTAGTCACAAACTAGATAATTATTTTTACATTCATAATACCCCCAGTTGCACAATTTCTAAAAATAGTCTCTGAATATTAATTAGTACGAAAGTCAAATTTTCAAGACAAAATATATTTGTGAAAAATCAAATTTCATGATATTAAATATTAAGTTAAATAGTTGCTTTATTCTAAATCCGAAGTCATTACCTTTACACAGTAATTGTTTTAAAAATAATGATTAATATTGCAGCAAAGAGCAAATGCTATATATCATATTACTGTACTAATAAAGATAATGCTTGCTAAAAGCAGAAATGTTGAATAAGTGCATAAAACGTCTCTTGTACGCACAAATTTGAAACTTACAGCATTAACAATTTTAAATTCATTCGAAGTCAAACACTTACGAGTCAATCACTGAAACCAAAATAACCCTTTCATTGCTCTTCTATTCAAGAAACAGGGGTCCTTCACAATAGTAGTATCTGCACACAGTACTCGGAATTATTGATATAATTACCCTCATTTTCCATGTTCATTCTGCAGAAAATTTTCATTTGACATTTTTCATGAAGTATCAAATACAGCAGTTTTCGCACAAAAAAGTAATACTAAAATATTAATATAGCTGCAGATATATAAAAAAATATTATTAGTTTTATTTAATTAATAGTTACACTTACAGCATTGATTGCATTACAGAGCACGGCTAATCGATATTTATTGTATTGTACTGACTACAGCCAGTGATGCTTCGGTGTTCTACTGTGAACCGAGTCTTTCGATCAGTCCTCTGTGGGACTTGCTGCACATGCATATGTCACATACTCGTTTGAAATAATTTTTATCTCAATACACCTGCACGAAGATGATTAACTGATTCCTCTTAACTGATATGTCGATAATAGGAGAATATGTGAGGTGGAAGTATATTGGGAGGGAGAGGGTGTGCAAGTCACCTAGGTAAAAGTTAAAAGCGAAATAATATGCGATAGTCATATGATGAGAATACGAAATAACTAAAATAATAGTAATAAAATTACATAGTGATTACATGATAATAAAGATTAGAGATTAATACGGGATACATCCATAATACACTGGTATAAGGGTGGGAAACCGTAGGTAGGAATATCTCTAACACTTCCTGGCGACTGGAGGTCCAACACCAGGCTCTCACGTCTCGCCAGTAGCCACATTAAGTGCCTACTATATTCTGAGGGCAGTAATACCTACCCACCTTGCCCTAAATGCCACCATTACAGAGCTTCAACATCACAGAGTTTCACCATAACACATCTTAGACTGCACCGGATTCTTGGGTTGGTTGAATAAGAGGATCTTTGCTCTTCGCTTTTATCCTCTGTGCTGTAAGGAGGAGAGTTTGATTGAAGGTGGTGAGTGAAGTGACTGCTCCGGACATTTATGGAAAGACATTTATACTTTCCCATTCTGGTTATTGATTTCATGCGTGTCAATGGGTTCACAGACCTGGTCTCCGGAGATTTGTACGAGAACAACGACAACAAATGTATACAAGATAAGTCAAGATTACCATAAAATATTTGAAAGATATAAACACTAAATTAAAGGTGGCTTCAGTGCTCTTTAAAGAATGCAGTTTATAATCCCTTATCAGCTGAAGAGCAGATAATTCAAGTTAGAAGACATCTTAAAGACACATACAGGGTTACGGTGGGATTTGAACCCTCTACCTTCACTCCACAGAGTGTTTGAAGGAATGTTGTAACAACTCGGCGAGGGAGGCCTCTAACAAAACACTTTACAATTAACTTTCCTGGTGGTTTAAAAATGTCTAAACCCCGGTCTCATATGAAAATTGTCCTGCAGTGGACTGATTGTTAAGACATTGTTTAAAGTAGATCAGCTCATCAGTGGAGCGCAAATATTTGTATCTTCTCTTTCATTGTTCGAGAACTTAATCTTTCGGTCTTCATTCGTGTCCCGCAGTGGACTGATCGTTAAGACACGGTTCCCAGCAGATCACCGAAGTCAAGCATCACTGGCTGCTGTCAGTGTGTGGGTGGGTGACCACTTGGATCAGTCTGCGTAGGGACTGAGGGTGTGCGGTGTTGGTCCTCGTTAAACTGTTCTACCGTAAAGTGCTCGACTTCGCATGCAGGTCGTTGGGCTACCGAAGCGGGGTGCCATCCCCTCTGCAGAGGATCAAAATTGTGATGGCTTGTCTTCGGATCGTCCTCAGGGATGTTTCCCAGACAGTCGCCAATAGCCCATTGTGCAGCTCTAGTGCGACGTAAATGAACTACCTACCTACCGGTCTTCATTCGTTGTTTCATTCGCAGATAATTTACTTATTCATATATAAAAATTCAAGCTTGTGTACTCAATGCAAAGAAAGTCATATAAGCCCTTAGTATGAGGCCCTTCGTACTGTATTAAAGGTAACATAAATTTCAAAAAATAAGAAGAAAAGAAATAGGCAAAAATAAAAATAAAATTAAGATTACGATGGCAATCGAACCCGTTACCTTCATTCCTTACTCTGTTTTGTTTCACGGCTTCTATGCTATTCGCTGGAACGTGCTGAGGTTTTAGAGTGACTGGAGACTGTCTCTATCTGAAAACTGAATCACTCGAGCACTCCGGCTTACCAATTGTTGACTAAAGCAAAAATAAGCAAGCGGAACGTTGAATGCAAGAGATACAAGGAAATAATTAGATAGCGTAACTGTAGGTCTGCATTTTATTATTACCTACTGCATATAATGAACTTTTGAAGGAATATCGGGAAAATTTATCAACTGACGTCAATTCTTCTTTAAGGCATTGTTTACGAATTAAGTCTGGTAGGTTTTTTTTTCTTTGTGTGATTTGTTATTTTATATTTAAAAGTAAGGTACACAACGCAAATGACGTAAAACATAGTTTGAGCATAGTTCCGAAATTAAAGAAACTGCCAAATCCAAATAAATTCTCATTTTCAGAACAAATATTAAGTGACAAACACTGGATTTGTCTTATTAGAAGAATTCTTAGAATTTCTCCTATCAACCCCGAGGTCTATACGAAAATAGGGTATACTTTTCTACGTGTTTGGTAAAATGTAGACAAATCTATTTAGAATATGAAATTTTATTCAAAAGAATATATTTTAAAGTAATAAATATTGCATAGATTTTAAATTATTTCTGAATTAAGAGATATTGATCTTAGTGATACAAAATGAATTATTAATTAACATAGATTTATTTTATTTATATTAATTTTATTTAAAAATGCGTCTGATTTGATAATTTTTCAGTGGAGTTACACGAATGGCTTTTACAAGAACTAGTAAAGCTAGTAAAATTAATTTTGGATATTTCATGTCAAAAAAGCTTGATTTAGTTGTGATCGTATATAAACTCATCTTTGTAAGAGACTGTACAAGAGTTGTACATATATTGTTATAATCAAAAATCCACTAATAAAAATCCACTCTTTGGCTGCAATAGCGGCACAAATCAAAAAATCAAGTTTTGAGATAAGTGGGTTTAAAGTTTTCGTTGCCAAGCAAAATGCATAAGAAATGCTTTAGTTTGTTTAAACGAAGATTACCTTCAAGTTGAATTATGAGTTGTGCTAGCATTGCTGCTGAAAGAATGTGTATTTTCATATTTACACCTGTTCTTAATCCAAAACGCGTGTTTTTTTAGTTGTCCTCTACTTAGTTGTCCACTCTTTGCACTCAATAACATTTTGAAGCAAAGTGGTTAGGTATGCAAATTTCAATGGTCAATAAATATTAACAAAAATTAAACCAGTTTTATAATTTTAAACCAAGCATGAGTTTAAGAAGCTTTGTTTTTGAACTGAAGAGTGCATAAGTGTTTACTTTAAATAAGTGACTACAACGTCTTACCTTAATGCAATAAAATATTAGATTAATAAATATTACAAAGAATCTATTATCCTCCCTGGCAATTCATACTTGCAGAAACTTTTGTGACTACTGTATTTAGTATCAAATGAAAAACTAATTTAATCATGAAGATTTTGTATGAAAAAAAACTTAATCAACCATTTATTAATTTTTGTCAGACAAACGCAATATATAAAATAATAAAAAAAATAAAATGGGAAGACAATATAAAAATTAAACAAAATTCACTAAATTATTTTTTAATTTTCTTTCGTCTGTAAAACTTAGACTAATTGAACAGTTTTGTTCAATTACCATATTGTTAACAGATATAGAGTTGACTCGTCATTGCATATGCGTTATCTATTTAAATTTATGAAAATCAGGTGGCCAAATAATGATTGTGATATCTCATGGCTATTAAATTTATTTAAAATTTAATAGTAATAGGTTTCATTAAAATATAAAACAATCCAATTCAGAAATTATTAAATGTTAAATTGCAGTAAATTTTGGATAACTATTTGTTTCAATCTTTTTTAACAGCCAAGAAACACTTTCCTTTCTAGCACTTTTAGAAAAATATTTTTTTACCTATCTACATATTTCAAAATCAAACTCCTCAAGTGGTTTACCTTTGTTAGGTAAACGCGGTTTTCATGATCTTGAGATATCTCAGATCTCTTTTTAATATTGTTTTCTTTCATACTTAATATATACTACTTGATCAGCCAAATTAGAGTACCTAATTTCGTTTAGTATTTAGCCAATTATAGTCCATTCTGTACTTTGTGCCAATACTTTACATTCAGTGCAGACTCATAAAATACATCCATTGTTGAAAGTATGAAACAATTTCAGCAACATGTTGCTAATTATACCTATCAGGTTTCCTAGAAAGATATTGGAAATTACACATAATTGAAAGTTTAAATGTAAATATCTTGAAACTGCTGCTTTAAACTAGTTGGTTTCATGTTTAGAAAACTAGTATAAATTGTGTGTTAATAATTGCCCTCCCCAAATCTTACCAGACATTTCTTTCCAATGCCCGCCTGGAGAACGACCTTTTGTCATACAGGCATCTGAAGGGCAGATTTGTTGGCCACTCTTTCTGGGCACCATATTAGCTGGGCAAACGTTGTTCCTACAGTAAGGACAAATAGTACAGAGAATAAAAAACACTCATGATTCGGTCCCGGAACCTTTCTGATTCAAGGTCAGTTCCCTGATCCTTACACAGGCCGGTCGGCATCGTCCCAGACATGCTCTTTAAGATTGAGGTCTGGAGATCTGTATAGTTAATCCGCCTGGCAAATTTTTTAACTTTCCAGAAAGTATTCTGTGTTGTCGGATTCTCATCTATTGAAATGAAATGAGGACCCACTGCACCCCTGAAAAGACAAACCTAGACTCAAGGATCATATCCCTCACACTAGTCACAGTACCTCTTTCAAAGCCAAGGAGGGGTCGTGCGGGAACACAACATTATTCTTGTCCAGACTATCAGACCTCAGCCGCTATTATTGGTTAATTTCTCGGACATCAGAGGGCAGGTAGCGTGCCCCTTGTCCTGTCCATATGAAAATAAATTGAGTGTCAAGGGTCAGTCTGAAGTGGAACTATCAGTAAAAAGAACATTCGAACATTGACCCATGCTCCAATATCTATGACCTCTAATCCATTCTAAACGGAATTGTCTGTTGGCAAAAGTCGGTGGGACGTAAACAGGTCCTTTTGAAAACAACAATTCACTATTCTCTATCCTATTCCATCATCTAAACGTTAGTGATCATTTATTTTTGTTGTTTTAAATTAAGAGAATCTGTTAATATTGCAACCAAAAAAATACCAAGAAACTGGGCAAGATGTACGAGCAAATGAAAAACAGATTTTGCTATGCACGCTAAAAAAGTCTATTCCTTTACTTGTTACGCACACACATACGCGAACGCATTTGACACACAAGATTTTAATCTTTGTTTGAAAGCAAGAGTTTTACATTTTGCTCAGTTGTTTTCAGGAAATTTGGCATAATATACAAATTTTCTTAATTAACACCAGTGCAAATTCAGGTATTGTATCGCTTTTATATCTCACATAACTGGATGACTTTAGAAACTTTCACTGTATCGATTTTCTTTCGATGTTTCATATTATTGTTTTTGATTAAACACTGACAAAGGCTGTGTACTTTCAAATTAGTTATATGGTCGAATACATGTGTTATAAATAGATTAGCAAACGAGAGATAAATGTTTAAAATTTTAACATAAAAGCTTACGATTCTCTTCTATCACCTACACTCTTTTATGAGTATTTACATTAGTAGCATTCTTAAAGCAGCTACTGACATTATATTTCAAACATTTTTTTCTCTTGGTACAATTTATTTGCCTAAACGTAAAAAAAAAGCATTCTGTTAAAAAGAATTTTGAATTTATATGAAAATGCCGATGCGGTATTAAAGTTTGAAACAAAACTTTTTTCAATATTGAATTAGGAAATATCATAGAAATATGATTTAATAATAATCCAATTTACCACAAACATTTGTTAAACAACTCATAAAACTCTAGTTAAAGTGTAAACAAATGTTCAAGTATCCTTACTATATTTTATTTCCCGGATCTAAACATTATCCGAAGTATAATTAACTTGGAATCATCTTTAAGCACCCGCAGCTCTTAGAGGTTTTAAAAGATGGCGAAAAATTACTCTTAAGGATTCGAGTTTCAAAATTCCTTTCTCTGCGGAATATTCCTCAAGATGAATGTGAGGAAAATGAGTTGATCGGACATCTCAAAGATGTTCCAAGAAACTCTCCTGCAATTGATTGCTTGTAACTTGATTAATCGATAGAGATATCATTATCGAGTAACGACTAACCACAGAGCATCTCTTACTGAAGTATCTTCTCGTACGAAACTTAAGGAGCTGGAAGAATAGATGCAGTGGAAAACTTTGATTTTAAGAGTGGAAGATGCTATTAATGATTCAGAAGTAGGAGGCTTAAATGTCACGAACTATGTAAATCTTAAAATTTCTAGCCTTCAATCACTTATGAAGTAGATTATTAAGAATTATGTGAATGTTGGTTGTAACAGAATTTTATCCATCAGTGATAAAATCGAGAGGGTAATTCTGTTACTGGTTTATTATTTTTCGTATTATCTATGGAGTACTATTGGGTAAACATAATTTAGTACTTTAAGTGCTACTTACAAGCAGGAAAACTATTTTATAGTTAGCAAATAGTTTAAATAAGTGAAAGATTCAATTTTTTTAAAAAAAAAATACGACAGTCAAATGTAGAAATAGTTACGTGTCGTTCGCTGCTTGTACTTGATGTTTATTCATTCTTTCTAGTTTGTCAACAATTAAATTAGTCTATATACTGGAAACTTGAGTGATTAAAACTATCTTTGAAAAATAATACATAACTTTTGAGTGAAGTGTATAAACTTTGGAGCTCTATTGATGCATATATATGAAGTATATCTATGTATATGTTGTATAGATTATGGAGCTCTATTGATGCATTGAAATACATTAGATAGATGCATTAAAAACTTAAAATTTAGTAATGAAGGATTTTACTAAATATTATAAAAGAGAAGCTTAAATATAATTAATCCCTTTCACTTAGTAAATTATTAAAAATACGATGCATTTATCGGTTTATTGGGAGTCTTAGTTTGAGTAAGATATTAAGTCTTAGAACTTAATGTCAGTCTTAGAATTCAAGTACTACTTTAAGTAACTTTTAAGTAAATTTTGCTTACTGTACGCTAGTTATTACGAGTTAAGCTTACCGTACGCTAGTGGTTACGCTTACTACCGCAGAGGGGTGCTGTATAATTTAGGGCATAACACATTTTCCTTATCTCAAACTTTGAAAAATTAAATGTATTTCGTGAGTTTCATTGGGATGAAAAAAATGCACGATGATCTAAATATTATATATCACGCCAGAAAGAGGGAATAAAGACCATCCCTTGAAATTTGCTAGAAAAAAGACCACGATCAAATTTGTGCACCATTTTGAGTTATAAGAGTACTTGCACTCATACATACTTGCATTCGAATTTATATGTAGAATGAAAAATCTGGATATTCTTTAAGAATTTTTCTACATTTACATGAATCGTTCTTAAAAGTTACCATAATTTAATAATTTTTATATAATTAGTTAATAACAATCTTTCTTATGAAATCATTTTGCAATGTAGAAATATTTCATGTAGTAGTTTTGTAATCATCATCTTTACGTAATAATTTTATAACTATTTCTACTATAAAATCTCAAATCAAATTACTCTATAAAATGAGATTAATACACATATTTATGGTATCTATGGTTAAGAGTTGAAATGGTTAAAAAACAAATTCATCTTCATATTAAAAAAAATCAAAAGGTCCACACTATCAATTTTTAGATACCTTATTTGTATTCAAAGGTAAAACTCCCCTGTCAAAATAAATGACAAATGCTTTCAAAGAGAAGCGGATTTCATTGTTTTCGAAAATCTTATGATGTGGTTATTTTGACCGCTGCGACTGACCTTAACCGTAATGTTACGCCCTTCATATGGGAGTATGACTTTTAACAAGCTATTACACTTTCCATAACTCTTGGTGAAACTTATGGTTGTCTTCAGAAATTTGTTACTCAAAAGAATGACACTCATAGTTTTGGTCCTGGTAAGTTGAAAGAAAAATCGGAATTGTTTTCACGCATTGATTTCATAAGTTTTTGCGTGGGATTGATCCTCTATTGTTGAAAAGAAAAGACGATGATAGCGGAAATGAAAAAAGTCATTTTAACAGTAAATCTCAATTTTAAGAATATTTTTTTTCAATTATTTTTGTGGGGCGTTTTGTAAATCAGGACTTATTGGATAAAATAAGAAGTACGCAATACACCCTAATCTTTTTCGTTCAGTTGCATTCCCTTAGAATTTTACAGTTTACTCACTTGCTCTTGTAACATGGTTTTTCGAAGCTCTTTTGCCCAGGAAAATAAGAAATCGCTAATTTGATAACATTTTTCCTACCATATTAAAATCGATATCTAATTCTCATTTTTGGCAAATTTTTATGAGCCCAGATGATGCAGCGTTGGAATAAGTTTTTAAAAATTAAAAAATTAGACAACAAATTGAGCTTTTCATTTTCTCAAAACTGTGGCTTTTGTCCGTATTGCCGTTTTGCACCATTTTCAGCATAAGTAGTTAAGACGAAGGCTAAAGGTAAGCTTAACTTAACAGTCATAAGTAATTGTTATAAAGTCGCAAAAAATATGAAATCAGCATATTATTCGCAAAAAAGTCATTTCATGCAATGCAGAGCCTTCAAAAACGGCATTAAGTCGACTAAACATACTAATTATGATATATGTTTTTTTTAAAGAAACGATATATGTTTTGAAAAAACGACATTTTTTTTTTTTTTTTCAAAAAAAAGATTTCTGAAAAAAATATTTACTTCTGCGCAAACTTACTTCTATTGTTTTAATTTATTTATTTGTTGCGTGTGCTTCATTTTTAAAAACTGATAAATTTTCGTAAATAGAAAAAAAATTAAAAAAAATAAACAAAAAGAATTTGCATAGAAAATAAATTTTAACAAAAATAAGAAATATTAACATGTGTGTTCTCTTTAGGAAAAAATACTTAAAGTGCGTAGGATAATATAATGATCAAATTCATTTAAAAGCGCTTTCGACAAGTTTTTTACTCAAGCAATAAGACGTTTCTGTCTTGAAATTCCTCGTTGGAAGCAATAATGAATAGTTTGATGTAAAAATATAAATTTTGAAAAAAAAAAAGTTTAGGCCGTTAATAAAATAGCAATAAGTTCTTAAATAGAATCATATGTTATCTTCAACATATGATTCAATTTTATCAATAAAAAAAATATATAAAATATCTATCAGAATGTCAGCAATATTCACTAGTTGTATTTCAATACAATGGCAGAGATAGCCTGGTTGTCAGGACGCTGGACTCACGCTTGTGAGAACGGGAGTTCGAGTCCAGCAGGCTGCAGAAGATTCCCTGTGTAGTAAATGGTGACTGGTGCATGTAAAATCTGCCGGGTCACAAAGTCCTCCATGTTCCCATTACAAATAAATACCTCTGGGGGTACTGAATTGGAGATAATTCGTTCTCTGGTTCAGATTGAAATTACAATCTGTGGATGAATGATTGGATGTATGAATGGGTCCACCCTATAAATGGGTATGGGTGTGGGAAAAGTATAATTCTTGGCCATAGACCATATTCTTGGCCCTAGTAATGGCCGACGACAGCAATATCAACATTGCAATAAAATTATCAGAAATATATCAAGATAAACTGCAAGATGTCAAATATATTGTAGAGCTTCTCACAAACCTGAATATGTACCGAAAGCTTGAAATACTTCTAAATCGATTTATGAAACTAAAATTTAAAAATCATGTATGAAAATTCAATGTTGGTTAGAGAAAGTAAACAAAAATATCCATCGCATTAATTAGCTTTAAATTTTTCGCTTACTAGCACAATTTGTCAACGTGAGTAAAATATAAAAAATATATATCCCTTAACAAAACTATAAATGAAATGCTATCTAAAATTAATACTTAACTGAATTTGTTTTTAAAATATTTCATGTTTTCGTCGCTGTTTCGAATGTTACTTGGTCAAACCATGCTCGCCAGTCATTGACCCTTTATGTCCCAGAGTAAACTGATTGTAAAGAACCGGTTCCCAACGCAACACCGAAGTCATGCATCACTGAGTGTTGCCAGTAAATGGGGGGATCATCACTTTGATCAGCCTGCGTAAGAACCGAGGCTGAGCGGAATCGGTTCTCGTTAACCTGTTCTACCGCGAATTGCTCGATTTCGCCTTCCAGCCATCTACTATCAAAACGGAGGAGCTCTCTGCAGTGGATCAAAATTGTGATAACATGTCTTCGGATCCTCCTCAGGGATGTTTCCCAGACAGCCGTAAATAGCCCATCGTGCAGCTTTAGCTTGACGTAAATAAAGTACCCTAAGTACTTACCTACCATTGATCCTTCCGTGAATTAAGTTCGGAAGGTACGCGTGTCGTTTGGCAACGGAGCACCGAATGCATGAAAGTACATATAGGCTCAAAAACCCACGGGTAGATCACAGAACTCACTGGTGAGGCCACTTCCTTAGCTTAGACGTAGTACTTAAAGGAAAGGAAATTTTCTCCAGATTCCCAAATCCATGGTACTGCCCAGTAAGAGACCACAAGACTTTCGACTCCAAAGATTTTACAAGCACGTATGCCACATGTACTCAGTAGGTCCTAGTGGAGTCGAGGATCGAATCTCAGTCTCTTCAGACCAGAGTTTGATTCTCTAGCGACTGGACAACCACGGCTTTATTTTTGACGTTTGTATAAATAATGAGGCAGTATTAAAAACGGCTATTACACTCTTCGTGATTGAATTGGTGTGACTCATGTTGAATAATTAATAATTAATAAATTGCATAGAATTACATTCATTGCAAACATATTGAAATTTTTGTTTACCAAAATTTCTTTTAATTTCAATTTAGAGTATGAGTATTAATGCATGAGAATGAATTATTTTAACCAAAATGCTTCATATACATATAGTTTAACTTTAGTTTAACATATATTTTTAACTTTAGGTCGATATGGTTGAAAAAGTGGCTCTTGCGTCAAAACTTTATACCACTTCCTCGCTTGCGCAGAATACTGCTTGTCAAATCAGCCTGCAACCGAATGTTCCAACTGTAAAGAGCTGCTTAATTATGAAACATAATTTCATCCTGTGAGACAAATTTAACATTCAAACCATCATTGATTTCATTATTTGGAGACAGTCTTCACACTAACATTTTCTCATACCTCGAGAGCGTTAGTTTTAATGCATTAATTAGCTCTATTGGGCCAGCAAAATAGTTTAATTGTATAATACAAAATTGGTTGTACATTAGGTATAGATACACAAGTGGCTATTGCACCAATAAATCCAAATTAACTGACCATTTAAATAACAAGAAACATAACTTATAATATAATTAACATCTCTATTGCAGGATGTATAAACAAGACTTGAATAGAAGTAAATTATTATTATCAATATATATATATATATATATATATATATATATATATATATATATATATATATATATATATATATATATATATATATATATATATATATATATATATATATATATATATATATATATATATATATATAATATACACTGATGGGAAAAAATCTCAACACCAAGTAAAAATTATTGTAGAGCAAATTCCGGCAATGCGCTTCTCTGAGTAGCATATTTAATTGATATAAGTTTCTAGATCACAGGTTAATGCAATTAAGAGAAAAACCATTTCAAATATGATATACTGGTACATTAATAATCGATGTAACCACCAGAATTTCGAATGAAAGCCCGCAAACGGGCATGTTCTGTGTCATACAGATCTCGTATGTCATTTTGCGGGATGAAGTTCAATGCCTGTTGCATTTGGTCAGTCATTACGGGGATAATTGATGCCGGTTGTGGATAAAGCTGAAGTAATATTCCAATGATGTTCCATACGTGCGTGATTGGTAAAAGATCTGGTGATCCAGCTGGCCAAGGCAACATGTCGACAATCTACAGAGCATGTTGGGTTACAACAATAGTATGAAGGTGAGCGTTATCATGTTGGAAAATACCCCTAAATGCTGCTCATAAATGGCAACGAAACCAGATTAAATCACCAGGTTGATTTACAAATTTGCAGTCAAGGAGCGTGTAATAACCACGAAAGTGCTCTTGGTGTCATAGGAAATTTTCAGGTCAGCTGGTTAAAGACTGTTATAAAGTAAAATAAAATCATGCACAGTGGATACATTTCTCCCCAGTCTTTCAGCAACATCGCGGAAAGAAAATCCCTAATTTACTACCACGTTGAAAGTCAGTGGTCAGCTGTTGATATGGACTTCTTTGCCTTTTTAATGGCATTTTTCACTAACAGCTACTCTTTGTATCAAAATTTAAGAAAAAATAACACTTAGGAACTGCAGAGCACGTATTTAAAGCAACCCAGATTTGGCCAAGCACAAATTTTGGATAGACATAATCTTTCAGTTGTATAAACAAGCCTACCAAATTTAGTATATCTATCACAACTCCTTCTTTGGGTTGAGATATTTTTCTGTCAGTATATATATATAATATAAAGAAATAGATGAAAACTTGCATAACCGTAACTTAGACAAGTTAAAAAATGCAAAATTATTTCAAATATAAATGTTTTTATACCTTGGCCTATACCGAAGGGACAAAAGCAGAAATCAACTAAAATCCAAACAGTGCGGTTACAAAATTTTAAACTAGTTCTTTAAAATAAAGCGTTCTATCAATTTTCTTAAATATTTAACGAATGCTTGGAAAAGTACCATAAAATATAACGATGGTATCATTGTATCTAATCAAATAAACAAATGATCGGAAGTCGTTTCTAAAAGCTTGTAAACGTGTCTGCAAGCACCTATCATTGAGCCGTGGTGGCTTAGGGAATAGAGCGCTCACCCCCAATGAGATGACTAAGTTCGATCCTGCCGGCTCGTCGATTTGAATTTTGCTCTCGGTTCGTACTGACCACAGTACAGACATAAAATATCCTCGTTGGTAGACAGATCATGGGCTAGAATATCCTTGCCGTCGAGCTAATAGTGGGATATTTGAGGTTTTCCACTTTATTTAACGCAAATGTTGGTTAGTTTCAACAAAAACACTTTCACAATGGCTAGTTTGACCCAATGCTTGTTCCAGGAGTTCGCTAGTCTTCTTTATTGAGTTAAAAATTATAAGGCTGCGGAGTTGAAGACTGATAGTAGTAAACTCAGAATGGGGCTGGCTGTTCAACAACAGTTATTGTTATAGTAAAATGAAAACTGTCTATCATTAATCGCGTGTTCAAACAATGTCGATTGAAATAGTTTATTCTGTAGTTTACTGTTCACTCCTTTCTTTAAATTCAAAGCATTAACTCCTTCGTCTTCAGAAAATTCAAATTGCAGTTGGTCTATGTCATTAAAAATGTTAACAAGATTTTTTGCAAAAACTCCAAACAAGTTTTTACAATACAAACTAGTTAAAAATTCTAATTTTGATATAAAAAAAAACTAATCGCGGGGTGAGATTCTTAAAATTTACTCAAATATTTAATGAACTTCTGAAAATCTAACATAAAATGTAATTATGATATCATTATATGTAATGGAATAAACAAACAATCAGAAATCATTTCCAAATGCTTGTAAATTTTTCAGTAAGTACCTTTCTTTAATCGCCTGTTCAAATAATGTGAATTGGAATCTTTTGTTTCGTATTTTGCTGGCTAATCGCTCCCTTCTTTAAATTCAAAGCATTAGCTTCCTCGTCTTCAGAAAAATCAAAAGGCATCTGCCGCAGCTGTTCCCTATGTCATTAAAGTTTTAAAGTCCGCCATTTTCTTTTGAAAAGAAGGGAAATCATTTGGAATAAATTCAAACAAACTGTTGTTAACTGCTTGAAATAAAAGGGTATTTCATTTTACTTCTCGTCTGCGTAGTTAGGCTGATTCCCAAAAAGTTCATTTTTCACAGTCGAATGTTAGTTTCATTTTGGAGACAACTTGGCACATTTGCGCCAATTTGCTGTCCAAAAGAGGTGAAAAATCAAATAACTCTTTTGTTGAAGATTATAATTGCCAATTATACTCGGGTCTGTAAGAATTCTTGTATAACCCAATTAGCTTTAAAACAAAGCCATTAAGGATTTTGACATATCATAATGTCTGCGGCTTTGTGTTTTAGCTAATTACTGGGTACTTTACGCCAAACAAGTTGATTTGATTGCTGACATACCGTTTCAAAAAGCTTTTAAGCCGTCTTAATACTATATGCATTAAGTATCGAAATGATAAAATGTATAATATTTTTGAAAATAAATATATTGAATTTATGTTTGTAAACTGTTGCACATTGTACTGCTAGCTGAAGTAGTCATTTTGTCTGAGGATATTATTTAAACAATACCAGAAATTGACTTATAAGTTTACATTATCGAGTGAAATATATAAATTATTATTTTTAAAACTGTAAAGTTTTAGTATATTTTATCGTGTTTAAATAATTTTAATCCGTTTCAAAACCTATTGCTTGGCGCATTACGTCCGGGTTTCTGTTATCGTGTTCCATTAAAGAAAACGTTAGACCAATCGAAATAAATCTTTATTAGCTATAAAAAGCCTGATAAGACCCGATGTTAACTTAAAGCAGTAGCTCTACTATTAATGCAGTAGTTTTGCTACTGTTTTAAAATTTAAATTCCTAACCGCTAAAAATATCATTTTGTATTGTTATCACAGCATTGACATTACAACAAAATAAAAAAAAGATTAAAAAAAATTCTATAATTAACTGAAAAAATTAGCGAACTAATTTTTAATTAATTAATCAGCCGAATTTTTGCTTTAAATTAGCGAACTAATTTTTAATTAATTAATCAGCCGAATTTTTGCTTCAGTATAATTTTGACGCTCTATAGTTACTTTACTTTATTACTTATCGACTTTTCAAATATTAAATTGCTACTTCTAAAGAAATATAAGATATTTATGATTAAAAATGACGTATTAAACTAGTCTACATCATTTCATGAAAATTAAAAGAAGGAAAAAAAATCAATTTCAAGAATAGCCACTAGATGGAGCATTTCTTGCAAATTGGCAACCCAGAACCCCAGACTTGAATTATTGTGATTTTTAGTTGTGGGATACCTTTAAATACCTGTCTATTGTGATTCCATCACCTCTACTTTAGAGCTAGCGCGTTTGACATGCGAAGCATTTCTAATCCATTGCGTATAGTGTGCATACTCTTCATGCAAAATTGCCACGGACTATCGAAGCTCAAAATTTCAATGGAGTGCAATTAGAATAATACTTGGAGGAATTTTTCTTTTATATTGCCGATATAGCAGCTAAATAAAATTGCGGATACTTAGTAGGACGGATGAGATTAACGGGCCAAAACCAATAATATACTTAGGTCTTCACTTGCAATGCTTGTAACAACTGAGTTTTTGACAGCTAGTTATTTTATTGAGCGTTTCTTCATGTAAACAATTTCGCTGAAATTGCGTAAACAATTGGCAGAACCAATACTGATATTTTGCTTTACGAAGCAAAGTCTTTGAATTGAATACAAGATTTAAAAAATTCGATCTAAAATCTCTCTCCACCTCTTCGCTTTGAAATATCCGAAGTTGGGCTGAAAATAAGACTGCAAAGAACTAATAACTGTTAAAATATCTAGTTTTTCGTAAAATTTATAATGGGACTATTTGTTCTGTGCTCCACGCATTATATACACGTCATAGATTGATTTTAATTCAGCAACCTTTGAGAGATATCTATAGTTAAATTCCGCGTTAAGACGGTTAAAGATAGCACAGCAAGCAATATGCTTTCTTTCAGTATTGATGAAGTATAATAAAAAACATCATATCGTACACCTTTTGTATGTTTATTTGTATACGTCCTTTGTAAAATTAAAGGTACTTTTTTTAAATTTTTTATTATTACCAGGTAGAATTCCCAACATTTTACAAAACCGTAACCAAATATTTCGTGATACTCTGTTGAACCATGCAGGCTGATTACAAATTCAAATTTCAAACATGGATTTAAAAGGTCTGGACTTTTTGTAAAAATTAAAAACAAGCCCTCCTAAAAACTAATGAGTCGAGTTCTTTTACAAGAAACTTATGATTCAATTCAAATTTCTTTCATACAAATAAAAAATAAATATTCCTGGTTTTTAGGAAGCGGCAAAAAAAACCAAACCAGACATCCCCGCAAACTTCCATTATCCAGAAAATATATGTAAATTTTCTTTTAGGTGTTTCTTTTTCCTCGTTTAGAAGTTTCTAATGTTAGCAAAAGTAAATAAATGTTTAATGTTTTCCATTAAAAAATCCCCGGGATAGATTTCTAAAATGAATAAAAAAAACTCAAACGCCCTCCCTTATTAGTTATTTATAAAAATGCAAAGGATAAAAAGGTACAGAAAACCTCAAGTTTTAAAGGAAATAAAATTCTTATCACGAGTTTTCAACATCGTCTGCTATTATTCGAAAAGGCGACGATTGCTTATCGTCGTCTGCAGCTCGCCGTAGAGAGTACGATGTTTTATTAAAGATGCGAAACACTTTTACATACAAATAGTATGTTTTGCAATGCATCATTTCATGCGCCACCCCGAATGTTAAGGTTCTAATGTAGTAATCGAAAACAAACAAATATTCCAAACATATTCAGATTGAAAATGGTATGTGAGCTACTTAATGCTCTCTGCCGCAGCTAAATGCCATTTGTCAATAGCTTTGAGTTTTCAAAGAAATGTTCTCTTTGATTTTCAGTCTATTAACAGCTTCAGTGAAAATTGTATAAAATCAAACCTGAAAAATAAATATTAGTCTTAAAAGTATGAAAGGCATTACATTTTCAATAAGTTTTGCTTTTTATCTCTAGTTTTATATTATTTTATTTAAATACTTGAGCGTATTTCAAAATTCTGACATTTAGAAATGCTACTTTAAATATAATTTCGAACATCGTTTTTATTTAAATTCAATACGGAATGTGTAATAGCAATATAAATATATGAATATGAATTCTGGTTTTTTCAATTTCTGATTATGATTTTTTCTATTATATCATCTATATTCACATACTCTATCATTCACTTACCGCTCATAAAAAAACATATTTTTGAGTATAAGCCATGTATTCAGAAGTACTTAAACGAAAAACTGCTCTGTTTTATTTTGTCACCATCATTGAAGAACCAATATATGTATTTGATGCAAAGTCTCGTAGCCTTATAATTAAGTTAGAAAGTAAAGAGTTCCCACGAATCACTTTTGATTCTCAGACAAGCTGGTTCCCATCGATTTATAACTGAGTAGGTTTTATAACGTGGCTAAGGATCGAAGCTCATTGCTTCTCAATAAAAGCTGACTGATCGATCGGGACAACTCAGTGTCTCACTGCTCAGTGATCGAATGATGCAGCTCAGTTTCTCACAGGCCAATGATCGACTGAGCCAGCTCAGTGTCTTGCAGGATAGTGATCGACTGAGCCAGATCAGTATCTCGCAAGCCAGTGATCGACTGAGCCAGCTCAGTGTCTCGCTAGCTAGTGATCGTCTGAGCCAGATCAGTGTCTCGCAGGCCAGTGATCGACTGAGCCAGATCACAGTGTCCCAGTTGATAGAAATTAAATACATTTGGGAAATCATGAATAGATCTAGCACTCTTACACATATTACATTGCATTAGTTTACATGGACAGAGAAACATCGATATCCTTGACGGTAAGCCCAATGTCAGAGAGCACAATAACTTATAATTTGTCTGTCGTTGCAATAGTTTTGCATCAACACTGTACTCGGTGTACAGAGATTCTGAACTTTTATCTACTTAGTTTACTTCTTCCTATAAGCTAATCATGCAGAAAAGTATAATGAAATTACTTTCCGCTTGATAATTGCGCAGTGATTTTTTTTAGGAAATGAAAAAAATAACTGGAATGAGAGGAGTTCGATTCTCCATAATAAATATACAAATCAACCAGCAACCATTTGTATGATTTCGAGAAATAACTTTATTCGCTGAACCATATTCGTAAAATACAAAAATTGGTGTTAAAACAATAGAAAAAATAACGTTACCGAAACCAACCAAATAGTCCATTGTTGTTGTTTCATATAATCTATGTTGAGTGAAAACTGAACTAGTTTCATGAGATTATATATACTTGCAAAAAGTCCAGAATCATTGGATGATCTCTATTTAAGTCATCGTTTGTGAGTAATAAGTTGTTCAATCACAGACTAATAGCAAAAATAGACTGCCTCGAAATAGTAAAATCATACTCTGAAACAAACACCTGTTTGATCTATAACTTCAGCACGAAAAAATGGGCAAAAAGATGGAACGGTAAACAATGTTTGATACTTATGTCTATATTTGTCAATAATTGTAGGTAGAAAAACATATTTTCTTGATTTCATAAAATAATTTTTGAGATGGTACCTGGAATTTCGCATTTTCCTCATAACGGCGAAATTTAAGACAAGCTTTGACTTGTCTTACCTTAAAATTAAGTAACCGTAAAATTTCGTCTTGTCTTAAAATTAAGACTACCCTTAATGATAAAATTACTTTTTTCAAAAAAAATAAAATAAAAATGGATTAAATATTTCCAAAATTGATTATTCAGCTTTCATTTGTATATTTTATCACTATCATTTAACAAGTTGAGAAAAAGTTTATAAGTTATTACAATTCATAACTTAAAAATTAAACATAACTTTGAAGTACATATTATTCAGGTAAATAAATATATTTACATTTTAATTCGAATATTTTAATTCTGCTAAAATTTTCTCATTGAGAAATTTTTTATCCTATCATAGCTCAAATATTTGTTACTTACAAATTTATACAAACAAAAATTTTTTAATTATTTCCTATCCCATATATGTTTAATGTATGCTTCCTATAAATGTTTAATTATGTCCTATCATTTCTTTAGTTTCCTGGTCAACATTTTTACAAAGTCTTGCGAAGTTGGAGCAGTTTTGAATATTTTCAGCAGAAACCAGATTCCTAGAAGTTGCTAAGAGTAACATCTGATCAAGAACACTTCAAAAATTTTCTTGTTCAAATCATTAACGCTAAAATTTTGTGTGCTTTCTATTTCTATATCCATTAGTCCACAATTCACGACACTGCTTTTAAATCACAGGGATTAAAAAAGAAATATTGTTTGCAGGAAGAAAAAAAAACAATTGATACACACAGTAACGGTAGGTAGGTATTTTTTTCTTTTTTTACTTCACGCTAGAGCTGCACAATGGGTTATTGGCGATGGTCGGTCTGGGAAACATCTCTGAAGATGATCCGAAGACATGCCATCTCAATTCCGATCCTCTGCAAAGGAGATAGCTCATCTGCTTTGGTATCCCGACTACCTGCGCGTGAAGTTGAGCACTTTAATGTAGAACAGTTTAACGATGACCAATACCGCCCTCAGTCCCTACGCCGGCTGATTAGAGTGATCACCCACCTGCTTACTGACCGCAGTCAGTGATGCTTTGCTTCTGGGAACTGTGTCTTTACGATCAATCCACTGCTGGAACACACAGTAACGATATCAACGCGTGCAATGCAGTTAGTTGTCTTGACGAAATATATCCAGCTGTACCTAAATGTTCAACTCACGCAGGCAGTAATTATCTTTTTCCCTAGGTCCAGATAACGTATTTGAGAAATTACTTCGAAAATCTACGTCTAGGTTCATTCCACGTCTTCTCAGTGTTGAGCAAAGTATTAAAACTTTAATTATAATAAACATGTACCATAATTGTCAAAATACAATGATTATTAATTCAATATGAGTGAAAATTATAAAATATAAGACTCCAATGTTAGGAGTTTTCAAACACACTATCTTCTCAGCACTGCAGTTTTATACATAGCTGTGAACTTCTTTAAAGTATATGGTGCTAAATTATAAAACGTAAATAAAAATACTCCTGTTTTAAAATATAGATCTTATCATTCATAAATTTTAAATAAGTTTTGAAGAATATGATGTCCTTAAGTACTACAGACACTTATATTTAAAATTACATTAGAATCGGTTAGAATGTGGACAAGAAAGATATAATGTTACGCAAAGCGGAAAACTGTTCGCCTGAATTTGGGACTCTTTTATTAAAGGTTAAAATTTCCCCTAGAATGTACACATTCAATTGCCTCTTCAAGAAAACATCTCCATATCTCCCTTTACTCTCCTTACTTTAACTAAATTCATTTCTCATGATTCTTTCGATATTAAAATAGGGGAATCTTGGCATTAACGTTTGTAACTACTTCATCCAATTCCCGAACCACTTGGCGTGTATGAGAAAGAATCTCGCCCAATATCTCCACTTTTCTGATTCTAATATAGATCAGAAACTAGTCAATGAGGCTGGCAAGACCTTAGAATCTTTCTCACTCTGTTTATGACTCGAAATCGAGTGGAATAACAAGAATTCAACCGTAAAATGGTGAAGCGCTAAGTCAAATCAACCAAATATAACCGCTCAGGCATTTGGACAGAAAAGGAATTCTTTCACTATAGAGAAGATCTAACCTCCCGGATATTTGAGATCGTGGAGATGGGAGAGCATATCAACTCCTTTGAATTTTACGCAACTCGAATATTTTAATTGTATGGATGGGATGATGCCGAGAGTTTAAAAGTATTTTAATAGATTCATATTCATTTTCGAAGGATTTTGAAGGATTTGTTTTAAGATTAGCTTGGAAACTTCAAGTGGCAATTAAATATTTACTGAAATTCAAGATTTTGTGATTTTAATTAATTGTTTATATTTGTTTCAGAAAATGGTATGCCTATATTTGATAAATAAAACATTAAATCTTATTATTTAGCGTACTCGTACAAATGTAGTCTACCTTCTCTATTTGGCTTTAAGTTTCATATGTTCACTTTGAGGAAAGACTCCGTCTGAACTTAATCGGTAGGTAGGGTAAACCAACCAGTGAATGAACATTTCATATATATTGATTAAAAATAATTATTTGAAAGTTTTTCTTTAGATTGATTGGTAACAATAGTTTACTGCCAAACAATAGGAAGTCATTTAGCATTGTTTTGGATTACCTGATCACATAGACTTCTCTGGAAAAATTTTTAAATTTGTTATTATCTCTGAAACACCTTGTTTCTTTGAAAAAAAAATAAGGTGAGTGTTTGTATTTATATGCTTGAAGTGGAATTAATTGCATGTAATAGTTTTATTTTTCTCACTGCGAAAATAAAAATTCAAAATATAGTTATTGAAGTTACGTTTTATTTTTTTAAGCATCATAGCATAATCAAGTACTGAGATAAGGGGGTGTTTTCTCACTGGATCACCAAACGATGAAAAACCATTGAAGGAACAAGTGTTCCTTTACTGGGTTTTATCTAAGTTAATGAAAATGAAAGAAAAACTTTAATTTCCTTTTACATTTAGTGATGTTTTGCATCAAAAGTATGTTAAAAATACAAAAAACAACTTCTAACCAGTGAAGGAACAGGCATGTTCCCTTACTAGGCATAGATTTCTCAGTGAATGAACAGTATGTGTTAATATGTTGACACTTTAATTTTCAATTCATGATTACAAAAAAATTGTAACATTTTCCAAGTATTTGTATGTTATAATTTCAAGAATAAGCTTGTTTTTAGACAGTTGTATGGCATATAAATTTATAAAGAGCATTGAAAAATGACCAAAATTAAATGTTCCTTTACTGGGAAATTTTGTGTTCCTTCACTGGTAAGAGCTGTTCCTTCACTTGGTCTTCTTACTACTTGTTATTTCAGTCTCCAAAAACTTTAAAACAATGTTATGTAAGTTATATTAAGTATTTACTTAATATAAGCATCACTTAATATTTTATAACAATATTTATTGTAATTTTTTTAAGTACTCTAAATTAGTACTAAGTTTCAAATGTTCACTTACTCAAAATTTTTATAACAATATCTATTCTAGATTTACTCGTGAGGATAAAATACAGTAGCCTCATCGAGTAAGTATCGATTTCAGCATTAGTGTAGGTCTTCAAACGTGAGTTGGAGTGTGCAAAGTGAGAGTTAAGCGCAGCGGTTAGAGTTTATTCCAACAATACATGAGATGAAAAAGAAGCTGTAGTGAAAGAAAAGTGAAAAGTCTGGAGAAGGTAAATTTAGACACCTTGTTTGGCATATTGCAGAAACAAATGAATAAGAAATCAAACTTATTTAAAGGGCTTTCTGTCGTAGTAAAACAGAGACTCGATACTACCAATTCTGGCCAATAATTACATTTTAAATACATTTAATGAAAACATTTTAAATTATTACTCAGAGCTAAAATGTCACTAGAAGTTTTATAGAGTATGGTCATTTTTGGCTTCTGTGAAGCATATTTAAAGATGTAAAACCAAGAAAGTCTTAGCCCTAGCATAATCGTTTGCTTTTCTCATAACTTTCTCATAACTAAATGCGTGGTATAAATTCAATTTCGTCAATGACAAAATTATTTCCATCACAGTCACATCATCTGATCTTGATGCCTTGGAATCTTGTTTCATTCAACTGAATAAAGACATTAGTTCCATACCACCTCTTCATAGCACGTGAAATGCATTTTACCTGGATTTGCTTCTCTCGGCCACAGTGGCTTTTCTTGTACTGCTTTTTTCCTTATTTTTAGTTTTGTTTTGCTACGATTTTTCTAGTCTCGTTTCTTATCTTTATTTTTCAGATTTAATTGACCACTTTACATTAATCACTATTTGAAATCAATTTTGTTTCCTCCCATTCACGTGCTAGAGTGCTAAAAACGTGTCGACTTTTATTTCCATCTGCATATTTTTGAAGTCAATGAGGCTTTTTAATCAAGTAGTGTAAGTAAACTTATCATTAATGAAAATTTTGTTATAAATTATCTTTTCAGTCATTAAAAGTACAATTTCTCTCGTTAAATCAAACTTTGAGCAAAAATAACATAGATATATTTTTAAAAAAAAGCAAATTAAGCTATCAAGAATACCGTATTCTAGTAATTAGAGAATTGCATTAAAATTCTTCAGTTTTAAACTTTTACATAACTTATATCACCAGCCCACTTATCTTCCTCATTCATGTCATTACAATGAGACATTCATTTAAAGTTGTCCAGAAGTAATTCGAACAAGCTCAAAAAACTCGCTTAAAAAAACCCCTCTTGTTAATCATTAATGCATCTTTTCAACATTCCACGTACATTTCCAAAATCCCCCTCAGCCTTTTGGGAAAACTTTTCGATTTTAAACTTTAATGTCGCAGGAAATAAATACACTGGCATAAAGAACCTAATAGGGGAGGCTTCCTTCCCAAACCAAGTACAAATGAATGCAAATCAGAGGCAGAGATTTCCTCTACATCAGACTCGGCTACCATTGATTTTGATGTTGCTGTGTGAATCCCCATCAAACATTGGTACTAGAAGGCTAGCCTTAACATCTTAAAATCACCCGGGTATGAATGCGAATCTTTGATGGCATTCATAGCACGCTAAGAATAGTTTATTAGAATAAAGCACACATAGAAAAGCAGAAAACGTGAGGTACTTTGCCCCTTCCAACCCCAAGAAGTCTAGAGCTAACAAAGACTGGGTTTATCTGCAAGCGGAAGCTAATTGTTGCCTTCCGAAATTTATGTAAAAATGTGTCGGGTGCTATAAAATGAAATGGGATAAAAGATGGAAGGGGGTGGCGATGACGGGAGGTTGGAATGTATTTTTGGAAGCTGTTGTTGTGGAATTATCTTAAGGAAGTACTTGTTGAAATTCAGAGGGATTTTTTAAGATGATTTCTTAACTATTCTTTATGGAAAATCAATGCTATTCTTGAACAATAAAATTGGTAGTTATTGTGGCATGTAAGATTCGTATAGTCGGCGTGTGTCTCTTAATGATTATGTAATTAAAATTACTGGGTAAATCATTAGCATACTGTTTGCTTAGAAGAGCCTGTTATGGCTTTATCACACCTGCAGTTAGATAAATATTTTAACAATTAGGCTAATGATTTTGTTAGGAGTTAAAAACTAAATTAATGTATGAAAATCAATGTTTTTAATTAGAAAATGTAACAGTGAGGATTAATTTCGCCCAAGAACATTAATGATGGATTGAAGTTAGAAAAATGGCATGATCTCGCATTTTTAAATGTGTTGCACTGAGTTAAAATATATGAAAAGTGAAAGTTCCGTCCAATTGGAATGGCCTGATGCTGGTAGAAAATGTTTGGGTATAATAGGTGTGTGACCAATACGCAAGTGACTTAAAGGTATTTCAAAATATCGGCAGATATTTAATTGATAGCGTGATGTTTGGTTAATATTTGGAAAGAAGAAAATAGAAAGGAATATCGAGCTAAGATAAAATTCGAAAAATTGCATTTATAATGTATTTTTAAAATCTGTTGACGTGGAATTTTGAGGAAGTACTTGTTGAAATTCGCCGACCGGCGTGTGTAAGGGATAAGGAACTGCCCTTGGATCAGAACGGTTCTGGGATCGAATCCCGGGCAAGGCATGGATGTTCTTTCCTTCTCTTTACTATCTGTCCTTACTGTGGGAGCAACGTTGGCTCACCTAATATGGTGCCCCTGAAAGAGTGGCCAACAAATCTGCCCTTCAGATACCTGGATAACATAGGTCATTCTCCAGGTGGGCATTGGAAAAAAAAACTTGTTGAAATTCGGAGAGATTTTTCTATCACGTTTCTGACTATTATTCTTAACTATTCTCAATTCAAAATGTGGGCTATGATTGGTTTGAAAACATCATCAAAGACACAGAAAATGATCTGCTGACCTATCTAGACTATTTTTCTTCAGGTTTTTACATATTTCCATCCAGTTGGTTGCAGTATACTTCCGTTATGAAATTATTTTAAGACGTGGATTACAAATATTAACAAACTATCACCTAATTTATCTGTTCCCAAACGATGTTTTGTGCAATCCTATTGTTTCATGGTAAAATCGAAGATTTTCAATGAGTTAGGAATTTGTAAGCAGTATTGATTTTTGAAACCTGTAGAATGATATGTACCTGCAGAATGTAATATGATGGCTATTTTTGTGAAATGATTCAAGTGAAATGCCAATGGAAAAAAAGAAAAAGCAAAATTTAAAACAAAATATAAAGAGGGTATTTTTAATAACAATTAAGCAAAGTATTACAATTTAACAAATAATTCTATAGTATTTCTCATCGAAATTTAAAATTAAAAGCAATAAAACCAAATTAAAGAATAATGAATTATTTCTCTCTGATAAACTTTTTTACATTTTACAACAGTTCATTTTCATAAATGGTAATTCTGCTTATTTCATTCAATTTCAACTTATTTATACGTTAAAAACAACTAAAAGTCGCGGTGTACCTGTGAATTCAACAGTCTAGTGCATAATCTGATTTTAAGATTGCTATTAATGAAGCAATGAAAATATTAGATGTTAACATCAAATGTTTCCAATTTTTTTGCTTTTCTTTGTTAGCGTGTCCATGTTTGCTAAAGAATTCTTAAAAAGAAGTCGGGGTTAAGCCAATTGGCCCCAAAAAGGCTTGGAAACCCCTGATCTACTTATACAAAAAATTAGTCTAATCTGCCACTAAAACTAAGCTGAAAATATTCTAATAGTTTCAAAGTTGTAAAATTAACATTACATAAATTTCCTTTTAAATTAAATATTCAGTTTTGAAGTAAAATTACATTAGTTAGACGTTTTAAAAATTTGTTTCTTCCTTTAACCATACAGATCACGCAACGCACGAGCGTAAGTACACTTTCCTATAAGTAAGAATAAAATTTATTTTCGAATATATTGACCTCAAGGTGTGATTAACTTGTCAAGCAGGTAAAAAGAGATTTTCAGCCTAATTTCGGTCTTCCAGACTTCTTCATCATTCTGGTGAAAACCTCTACGTCTTTTTCTCCAAAAAAAGCTTTTTAGACCACTTAGCCAAACGAAAAAGACACAATAAACAATAACTTAACGACCACCCGTGTACCTTTTACGAGGAATACTGAGTCACGTACTGTTGTTAGGAATTAATTTCAATGTTTTTAGCCACATTTGTTTATTGGGTGATAAATATCTTTCTTCCGTGGCGTGACCTATGCAAAACCTCCCAGAACGGGAGCTTTGCGAAGGGAAAAAAAAGTAAGAACCATCACATCCCCAAGATTCCGCAATCATATTTCACAACTTACACTCCTTGAACATCACGCCATTTTTAAAAAAGCTACACAAAACGCTAGGTTAATTGAGTTAGCTGAAAACGTAGTTCATTAACTTTACCTTGTTATTTATGGTCACTTTACCTTGACATATGCTACCATAAATCTTGGTGGTGCACTTCGCTTTTATAACCATCAACACCGATAACAAGTGAGGCTTAATTCACCCAGGACTGGCTATTTCAAATGTGTTTTATTAATGTTCATCGTATTTTTTTGCTTGTGCCGGATTTGTGTTAATTAAGGCATTTGCATTTGGTTTTTATAAAAAGATTCAGAGCGCAGAATTTATAAATTTGCTTTGAGTTTTGAATTGAGGTGATTTTGGACATTGAAGGATTTTATTTGTGTGTTTATTGAAATTTTTTCGCTTAACTCGTTTAATCATGTGTTGACTTATTTTATTAATATAAAAATAAGTTTTGATGAATGCTTAAAACGGTTTAATTGCTAACTCGTATTAAAAAAATGCAGATTTAAAAAAGAAAAATTTCAGGGATTAAAGGGAGCTCTAGTACAAGAAGTATGGTACCATTTGAACAGAGCAACGTAAAGAGCCTAAGTAAACCAGGTTCATAATTATTTTTGTGATTTATACATTTTTAATGAGTAACTGATAAATGTTGCAAAAAGTGTACATCATAAGTAAGAAATCATATGAAAGAAAGTTTTCGTCCTTTTTTTGTAAATGAAAATATATTTCTTAAAACCTATTAATCCTAAGAACCAACTAATTTCATTATATGACAACGATTTTCACCTTCCATCTGCACTACGACGTTAATACCACACAGCACTTCGCTAATTCCATACATTATAGCTGTTGTGACACCCATCGGCATGTTCTTATTACCTTCCTGACGTTGATGTTATTAGACATAACGCAGAACTACCTGCTGAAGTTATTTCTTGTAATTAAACTAATAGATGAGTTTTTTTGTTTCCTTCTTGTTTGCACATTCCATGATAATCGATACCTTATTAGGCGACGATGGAATTCTTGATGTCAGCAATTTAGCGAGCATTTTTTTACCTTACTTTCTTTTCTTTCGCACAAGCAAATAATAACTTTTACAATTGTGTTTGCATAAAAACAGAAATCGGAAAAAATAGAATGTTTAATAGTGAGCTTCATTAAATGCAATTTTTTAAGATAATTATAATTGTTTTATTATAATTTTTCAAACTAAAAACAAATTCAGTTTTAAAAAAAAGGAAAATAAGAAGCTTTTAAAGTGGAAAATAGAATTCTCAACACTTTGCTGAATAATCGAGAAGATCTCCCCTTTTTGTAAACTATCAGTATTCGACAGATCGGAGAGATCTCCCCATTTGTCAATGGTTAGCTGTAGCTTTTAAAAAAAAAAAAAAAATTCACTGTGGCTAGTGTGTGCTCACGCGTAATTCGTTTGGTCGTCAAAGTGTTTAAGCGACTACGCGTACATTCGCTTTCTCTATTTCTTTCTTATTTTAACATTCTTTCTCCTTCATTACATTTGTAAATTATTTACTTTAGAATTCTGTTTGCATAAAAACAGAAATAAGAAAAATGGTGGGTACACTTTTATGAGCTGGCTTAGAAATAGCTTATTCATAAATGCAATGCCTGTAGTTAGCTTATAAATTTTAACAAGAATATTAATTTTTTTAAATGAATAAAAGTAAGTGAAGAAATCTCTTTATATATAATACGATCTAATTCTTAAAATCAGGATTTATTCGTTGACTGATTAACTTTGTCTCTATATTTTACTTTCTCCCGCTTTTGTTAAACTTGCTTATAATGTATTTTTAAATTGAGTAAACGTAAAATTTAACAAAAACAAAAACGTAAATGTTAAACGTCATCTGTGTGCTGATTTTAAAAATGTATTTATAATAATTACCTGAATTTATTTCTTAACACAAATATTAGCTTAAATGTGAAAAAGTAAATAAAGTAATGAATTTTAGATATGGGCAGCGCATAGTGGGCCAGAAGACCATGAGCTTTGGCCAAAAGTCAAAATTAAATTTTCAATTAAAATATGTCTAGGCAGTTCTAATATCGCCCAAATTAAGTATTCATAATCATTCCAAACATTATAATTTACTTTTTGTACCAACGAGAGTACAATGTAGTGAAAAATATGTTAAAAACAATTTTTTTAAATGTAACCCTTAAATTTATATTTCGGAAATACGTATGTATAGGAATTTCACCTTACTGTTGCATTTTTATCAGAGTAATTAGTCTGAAATTATAGTACAATTTTTCAATTTGTTGGATTAGGTAATACTCTTGACAAACTTATAGTTTATATCTTATCATTTGACATTTTACAATGTTTGAATAACTTTCGAAACTTATCTCCAAAAAGTTCCACGGGGTAATTACCTAAACTTCTTTTTGTTGTCTTCTTTGACGTTTTTTCTTTCGAAAAAACCTGCCCCATTTTGCCCATATTGCAAAGGTGAACTAAATATACCGAAAAACAAAAATTATGTTTTTTTTTTCATGTTTTCGCTTTATTTTGTAATTAATTAACGCTATTTTGTAATATTACTTCGGAAATACAATTTGCTTTTCATCTTTAATATAAAATTACGAAAATTATTCTATTTTCATTGCTATATTTATTTATTTAAACGTGCTATATTATTTTTACTTTATTTTTGTTCGCCATATTTCAGCCGCCATTTTGCTTGTTTTTTGGAATTTTTAGTGTATTTCAAAATTTCAACTATGAATTCAATTTACCTGCACATAAAAACCCCCAAATTTTGAAACAAATTTTATCGAAATACTAATTTTGGCCGCGAAACCTTGGATGCTGGCCCACTGTGCAGCGGTAATGCATGCATTTTTATGGGATTCTAAATCTCAAGAATAATGAGTGTATTCTCTTTTCTTCTGTCACTTTTTCTCTCTTTCATTATAAATGGAAGCTGGCCGAAAAAGTATTGTGTTTTATTGAGTGTCAGTTATGAAATAATTTGGTTGTAATAATAAAAATAATCTAACATTAAATTTGAGACTTATGTCAGTTTAAATTTTAACAAAATAAAGGTATGAAGTTCTCGATATGCCAACCGGCCTGTGTAGGGGTCAGGGAACTGGCCTTGCATCAGAAAGGTTCTGGGTTCGAATCCCGCACAAGGCATGGTTAGTTAGTTAGTTAATTAAGTATTATTGGCGCAAAAGCCATTTTTGGCCATACCGCACCTACAACTTGTTTTATAAGAAACATTCTGCTATAAGTTAAAGCTAAATTGATTTGTAAAAACCAATGTCCCTTAGATAATTAAAAATGTTATTGTGAGGTTTATCTCCAATTAATAAAGTCAATGTTGGATTAAAGCAACCAAAGTGGCGTTGTCTCTGTGTTTTAAATTCGTTACACTTTGTTAAAATATGTTTAATAGTGAGCTGTTCTCTACAATGAGAACATTCGGGTGCAGTTTCGTTTAATAAAAGATGTTTATGGGTTAATCGAGAGTGGCCAATGCGCAAGCGATTCAATACTACTTCCTGCTTTCGACTAATGTTCAGACTTTTATAAGCTTTAATAGAAGGTTTAATGTCATGCAATTTATAATTTATTTCATTTTCCCAATCATTTTGCCAGTGTAAATACTGTTCATTGTCAATTGCATTTTTGATATCTGTGTAGGTAAGGGGGTTGTTTGTTATATTGTTTGTTGACTTAGCCACTTTATCTGCTGCTTCATTACCCGAAATGCCAGCATGGCCTGGCACCCAACAGAAAATTATGGCATATTCTTTTAGGAATAAATTGCTGTATAGGTTTAAAATATTATTTATAATAGAATGTGTATTTAGTTCTTTATTTTGTAAGGCAACTATGACACTTTTTGAATCTGAATATATTATCCATTTTTTCAACCTTTGAGAAGAAATAAATTGAAGAGCCAGATAAACCGCATGGCATTCAGATGTAAATACGGAGCATTTTGAATGTAATTTTTCAGATATTGTGGAGATAGGGGTAACAACAGCGCTTGCAACATGGTCAAGGCCTTTCACAAGGCATGGATGTTCTTTCATTCTCATTCTCTGTACTATCTCTCCTTACTATGGTATCAACGTTGACCTACCTAATATGGTACCCCTGGAAAAGTGGACAACAAATCAGCCCTTCAGATGCCTGTACGACAAAAGATCATTCCCCAGGTGGTCATTGGAACGACAAAAAAAAAGTTCTAGATATGAGCAGCAATAATGTGCATATCCTTGTAAAATTCTTATTCTCAGCAATTATTCTCGTATTCTTATGCTTGTTCTACCAATATCTTCCAATTTCTTAAATTATTCCTTTGCAGCAGCGATGTCTCAGGGGATCTAGCGTTTGCCTTCCAATCGTGTGAACCGGGTTCGAATCCGTGAGAGGTTCTCGTGGTCTTCCTCTCCGTGTAACGCAAACGCAGGTTAGTTCCATAAAAAAGTCATCCACGGATGCAAATTTTTCGCAATAATTGATCCAGGACTTCCATTGACTTCTGGATTGAGTTCAAACTTTTAAGGCTACGTAGTTTAACATTAGTAGTCGTAAACCCAAAAATCGAGTCAGCTGTTCAACGATGGTTATAAAAACAAATTATTTTTAAATCATGTTTGAATGAAAAATATATCTGAGTTTATATATTTTGTACTTATTTGGTTAAAGTTCATTTAAAAGTAATTTTAGATTTCAATTTCTTTACAAGCAAAGTTATTTTCAAAGTACTTTTAAAGAAGTCAATTTTTTAAATTAAAAAAGTGCATATGTATTAATACAAATCCTTTTTATAATTTTAATTTTTCATTTCAATTCTTTCAATAAGTGAAATGTTTCAGATTTTTTTGTTTTTCAAATTCATTTCTGAAATTCAAAAATTATAATTGTAAGTTATTGTTATTTATTGTTACTTCATGACATGTGGTAGAATTATTAAAAGCACTGTATCGTTTTCAAATCAACTACCCTTGTTCAAAATGACAGAAATTTATTATGAATACAAACTTTTAATATTTCCAAGTTAATAGAGTTACTTTTCAATTTATCTTGAATTATATTTATTATATATACCGTTTTGTATGAAATAAAGTTACTGGTATTCCTCGAAAACTAGCGTAAACCATAAGCGGTCTTTTAAATAAAGGAATGAGGTAATTCAAAGCGTTGCCTGGCTAGAGAAATTTCTATTTCAAAAGAATGTTGCCATAATTTTTAGCGAAAATCCCCGCCGTTTTTCGTCAAATATAAAAGCGTTTGTTTACTTTTCAATTCATTACGGGAGTTACGAATAAAAGGCACTTTACGTCAAAGGTATTCATTCTAGAATGTTTCCTAGAGACTTGCTGAAAGTAATTTCTTTTTCTTCTTCTAAATCTTAGGCAATTATTGAAGGGAGCGTATTTGATGGAAATCAGTTTGAATGAAGTGCATTGTAATCAAAAGAATTAATAAGTAAGAAAAAAGTGCTTTCGTGAAAGATTTTTTTTATTATTGTTGCTGCCCACATCTTTGCTATGCTGGTTTGATTCTTTTTATTTGTTGCGAAATATTCACTTTAAGTTCAGTGCAGTGCATGAACTCAATGTTTTGCATTTTTTTTTAGTATAAACCATGCCATTTAAAAGTTCTCTAAATAATAAAAAAAAAAAACACTTTCGCAATCAAAGCAAATTTATCAAGCACTGTAAAAATATCGAATCAAATTATGATAAAAAAGTACTGGCACTCAAGTTCGCGGTACTTATTACTATAAAATCAATTTTTACATGTTGCGGAACCAAAAATGATGTACCGCAACTTTTACAGTAAAAATTGCCACAAAATCACTGAATCATTCTAATTAGATAAATATTACTGTAAAAATTACGATATAATATTTCACGGTAAAGATAGGCTTTATGATAAAATGGATTTTTTAAATGATGCACCCAAAGTGCCGGTACTCTATACCGTAATTTGATCCAGAACTTCTTACAGTGTACAAAATAGGGGAAAAATACATTGAAAACAAAATCTACCAAAGCGAATGGTATCCAACTTTTAGAATTAGCCCAGTATAGTAGCATTATTACAGTATACCTGAATTGTCTAACTATCTATTGACTTCACAAAACAATTTTTGGTAAGAATATCGATTATTTTTCCAACTTCAAGTGTGATGCGAATGGTATAGTTTTTCCATTCCAAATCTAATACATTATCGAGCAACGCTCTTTAAATGTTTGAAGTTGTTAAATTTAGGGAGGATAAAGCTGTAGTCACTAATATAAGGATACGAAAAAATTAATGATATTTTCTGTGAAAAAAAAATTAAAAAATTTTTTTTTGTTATATATTTTTGAACATAACCTTTTTTTTTATGGAAATCCATATTTTAATTATAAAAAATATTTCTTAATAGAAATATCTTCATTAGTTTTTCTTCCAGGAATTTTTGTTTATATTTCAAACACTTATATATTCTTAATTCTCCGCTTCAACTATTTCAAAAATTGAATTGTTTCAATCTTTCCTGTTATTCCAATTTATTTCACTAATATTGAAATTACTAGTCTAGATCAAATTGATACCCCTTTTTCAAAAATTATAACTATAATTCAAATTTATTTCTGTTACTTTATATCACACACTGTTAGAAATTTCTCGGAAGAAATGGTTAAATAACAATTGATTGCATGGCTATTTTACCATATTTAATCTAACCATAAATGAAATGGTAATCAAACTGTTAAGTTTAAGAAAAACTGTTTATTAACTGCTCTCACCTAATACAGTTAAACAACCAGAATTTTATCGCACCAACTAGAACCGCCTAATGGAACTACTTAATTCTTCGCTACTGAGTACATATCATAGCCGAGCGGGCTCATCTGTCAATCTCATGACCATCAGAACTGGAGTTCGAGTCCTAGTGTTGACACTACAATATTTTCTCCATTCCGTTCAAAACGTGAAGAATTCCCAATGTCCGGCACTCTCCAATGACCATTAATTTACGAAAAGCCGAGCTTCTATGTCTAGTTAAAAAATTATTATATTTTTAAAAAATGCTAGTTGTACATGGTTAAAAAACCGTATAGTTTTGTATTCATTTTTTATAACGATATTTTTGTAAATGGTTATAATACCATAAAGGAAAAAAAAATTCTTTTCCGTGAACTTTATGGTAAATCGGATGGACATACAGCTGCCAGTTATATTACCGTAATTTTAGAAGGAAAATTTTAACAGTGTATGTAGTAAAATTCTTAAAAGTATTGTGTTTTTAAAATCTACTACCCATCCTTGTTTAAAATGGTTGAAATTCCTAATTAATACAAGCTTTTAATATTCTCAAGTTATTAGAGATACTTTTCACACTATTTTGAATTACAGTTACTATGTATACCGCTTAGAAGGAAATAACGTTACTAAACCAAAAGCGATCTTTTAAATAAAGGAATGAGGTAATTCAATGCGTTGCCGGGCTAGAGAAATTTTTTCGAAAGAATGCTACCTTAATTTTTTAGCGAAAATCCCAGCCGTTTTTCATCGGATATAAAAGGGTTTGTTTACTTTTCAATTCATTACGCGAGTTACGAATAAAAGGCACTTTACGTCAAAGATATTCATTCTAGAATGTTTCCTAGAGACTTGCTGAAAGTAATTTCTTTCTCTTCTGCTAAATCTTAGGCAATTATTGAAGGGAGCGTATTTGATGGAAATCCGTTTAAATGAAGTGCATTGTAATAAAAAGAAAATTATATGCAAGAAAAAAGTGCTTTAGTTAAAAGATTTTTTAATATTGTTACTGCCACACAATCATTTAGGTATGTAGGTTTAATTTTTCCGATTGTTATAAAATATTCACTTTAAATCCACTGTGGTAAATAACCGAAATTTTTTATATTTTTATCTATTCAAGAAACATACTATTTAAAAGCTATTCAAATAAAAAATGAATTTCTTCAATCGAAATAAATTTATGATTCACTGTAAAAAATACGTAACAAAATTACTAAAGGTAGGGGTATTTTTTAACAATATTAGGGGTATTTATCAATATTTACCAATATTAGGGGTAAAGGTAGGGGTATTTTTTACCATTTATACTGAAGCACGTTACGGAACTAAAAATCTGATGCACCGTAATTTTTACAGTAATAGTTACCGTAAAATCACTGAATCACTTGAAAAAATAAATAAATATTACTGTAAAAATTACGATAGAATATTTTACAGTAAAAGCTTACAGATACAGCTCTATGGTAAAATGGATTTTGTGGCTGATGCACCCAAAGTGCTGATACTTTATCCCGTAATTTGATCAGGAATTTCTAAGTGTTCCAAATGGGAAAAAAATCTTGAAAACAAAATCCAAGAAAGCATTTGATTCAACTTCCAGAATTAGTTCCAGAGCATATCGCAGTATAGCATGCCTGACTGACAATTAGTTAGATTTACCCAATTTTTGTCTGCAATATCTTTTTTTTTCTTTCTCTTCTTTAAACGTTAAGTGTGGTACAAACGGTATAATTTTTTAAATAAAGAATCCTAAGAATCTGAAGTGGTAAAATATTTCTTGACAAACTTAATTCGCGTCAAAAACATACTGAAATAAATTTCAACATGCTTCAAATGTTCAACAACGGGTAAACATTTTCAAGATTGTCAGACGTGAATGAGAAGAATTAAAAGTCATTTGAAATATAAAACGTAATGTTGTCAAGGAAAAGGGGGAAAATAAAGATGAGTTACAAAATTAGAAAAACCACAGTAGACGAGACAGGAAAAAAGATGAAAAACGAGCCAGAAAAATCGCAAGGGCTGAGAGGAAAAAATCAGGGTAAAATGCTATGTTATAATAATTCTAAACTAATTCTCGTATTTTACTATTGGACGCTTCCAAAATTTTCGAAATTGTTAAAATTGGAGAGTAAGTCGGATGTTAGTAATAAAAGGATACGGAAATAAAATTTCAATTTCCCTAAAAATGTTTTCTGTTCCTTTATTATTCCATTATTGAAGAAAATCGAAGAGTTACAGTCATATGAAGGATCACTCTCGATTTTTGCAATACTTATACTCTAAACCACATCTCGAGCTAAAATACAAATAAATAAGAATTCCAGAAACCACTTCAAATAAATCTGAATTCCACCACCTCTTTTTCTTTTTAATTTTGATTAAAACAATGAAAATTTTAAGATAAACAAAAAGTAAGGAAAAATTCAAGATTTGTTATCTTTTTACAAATCTACCTTGATTATTTTCGCTGGGCTGTTGATCACACAATGAGATCACTTACAAACATAATAAAATGAATAAGGTGCCTATCGAGATATATTTCGTATAAATATGGGTTGATAATACAAGTCTATCTTAAAGAATGCATTAGTCATAAAATAATCATGAAAGTTTATTTATAAGTTACATTTGATTTGGCTCATGCTTGCCTTAAGTTTGAAGTAGTCATTTTCTAAGGAAGACAGTGCAGTTGACAGACATACAATTGTTCAAAAAATAGCTGGCGGCATTTTCAGAGAACTTGTCAAATATGAGTTGATGGATGACTAAATGTAAAATAATCAAGTATTGTTAGCTGGATGAACACTCTTGTTTCGTTTTAACATTCACAACATTGCATAAAAAAATAAAAACTGGTATCATTAAGTTGTTGTCATTGTGCTAAAAATAACGGAACTTAAGTATGCGCTTTGAAATTTTTGCTTCGACACCGCAAAAATTTTATAAAACAGAAGCCTCTTTCTTTCAATATTTTTCAAGATTATATTGTCGCCTAATGTTATTTTCTTATTGTTCTCTACACTATGACGACTTTTTAATGATGACTTAACAATTAGCTAATAGTTATTTTGAATAAATGCCAATAAATTTTAAAAGTTGGTTTCATGTGAATAATTTTATAATTGTGTTCAGTTAAATTATCGAGATATTACTGATAATAGATAATAAGGATGTTACATGTTAATTTTCAATGTAATTTATAAAGAGCCTGGAAGAGATCCATCTGTAAGAATACAAAGTTGAAACAGAAGGCAACCAACCTCATTAATTTTCTAGAAGAATACGAGGAAATCCTGAAATAATTTTCATGAAAAAATGACAAAATTTTGCAATATTGAGCAACAATCACAACTAAACTTGGCCAATTAGCTCTCGATACTTTTTAATCAAATGCCCTAACAAATAGAATAATCGCTTCTTTTTTTTTCTTTTTTTTCATATTTCTTTTTATTTTCTTCTCTTTTTTGTTTCTATTTGTCTCGTCTTCCAACCTTAACCATTAACCGATAAATGCCCTTTTAGGGGCATAGGCGCGGGGTTAAATGTTGGTGTGTGTGCGTGTAATTTATAAAGAAGCTTAGTCAATCTATGAAAATAGTCTTAAATGGAGTAAATGCAAATTAGTGTAAGCTTTCTCATGTGTTTATATTTAACTACACACTTAACAGCGCGCATAAACGTTTGATTTAGAATTAACTGGAATTTTGAGTTTTTTCAGTGCCAAATATAGGTACTGCACTACAGTTTTAACACTGTACCTTCTGATCTGTTATAAAACTTTTTGCTTGGTGTCGCATATTTTTTTTTATTTTCTTGTGCTATTTAACCTCAATTCAATTCAATAAAATGAACATCTATTTCTTGATTTAGTAGCTTTAGAGTTTACAAAATTCATTCTGTGCAGTTTCATACATTTTATACCTTACGATCCTGTCTCTTTTATTTTCTTCAAGTCTAACACTGTAAAAAAAATTTCGTGTGCAGTTGCTTCCATGTTTGGAGGTGATGTAAACTGAATTTTTACAGAGCATGTAGTCACATTTCGTCTAAAAAACGAAACTTTATTGTGTATCTTATAAATTTATTTTATGCAGCCCTTTTGTGAACAGGGAAAGTGTGGTATTATTATTAAAAAAATTCAATTTAATATATATTCAATAAAAAAATAAGTGTTACTAAATAGAACTTCAATTAAGCTTTTATTTTTAAGAATGCTGAGTTTCTTTCATTTTAAACACTTAAGTATATCTCCATAAATTTTTTTAGAGAAACTGGGAGAAAAAAAAATCTGTATTTAAGAATTCTATAAAGCTGGAAATTCTAATTATTCACTGACTGTTCTATTACGCATGTTTAAGTTATTTTTTTTGCCTCTTTTAATAAAATAAACTAATTAAAAATTTATTGTTTGCTCTGTTTTTCATTAAATAAACTTCAAAAAATAAACGTTGATTTTCTTTAGAGGAACAAGAGTAGGTGTTCTTTTGAAATTTACGAAACATTTTCTGAAATATTTTGAAATCCCCTGATAAATGAACTGATAGGAATCTTCATTTTCGGTTTCAAATCCCTTATGTTATCTCAAAAAGCAAAAACCGTTTGTTTTTCAAACAATAAAAACGAACGCTGTTGCTTTATTTATTTTAATGTTTAAGTCCTTCGTCTAAAAAATTCTCCTGGGTGTTGGCGAAAATTCAAGGAAAACAAATCTAATCAACGGGGGATTGAATATTTGTTTTCATCAGTATTACGCCAGCGTCACAATTTAGAATGTCATTTTCAAAGCGAATAGAAAAAAAGGATTTTTTTGTGGAACTTGTATAATAAGCATCTCTTAGGATGTTATATGCGTGACTTCGGGATTGAAGGAAAAACAAGGTACGTCTGTAATTTATTATTTGCAAAATGAATAATTGATTATTTGCTTTAAAAGATATATTAAGAAAATAAAAATGGTTTTTGAGAAACAATTTAAAAGATTTTTTGTGCTACAGTTTAATAATCATTTAAAAAAATTTCCGAAAAAATGAATGAAATTGTCAGACACTTTATTTACATTTTAATATTCCATTGCATTTTTCATATTTTATGATTTTAAATCAGTTATCAGTAGGGAAAAAAGATTATTTTTAGAATATAAATGTAAAAGATACATAAATATTTAATTTGCTGTTTATGCATAATTTAATTTATGTGCTTATTTTACCAGTTGTTTTACCAGTGCTGAATTGCTAGGTATAACAGAATCAAAATAGACTTGAAACATACGGAACATTTTTAGGAGTTATTTTTCTTTTAATAATTTGAAAAGTATATAAAATAAATCATTTACCTCAACGACTTTGGGAAACAATTTATTTGCGTTTATGTGTTTTTTTTTTCCTTTTACTTCTTACTATGTGGTTTTTTTTCTTCTTTTTACTTACTTTTTATTTACTTTCTTTTTGCATTTTAATTAGTTATATAAATTATGTTTTTATAGCTAATATTAAAAGACAAAAAAAAAATTTTTTACGAGAAATTTATCTACAAATATATTTTTGTTTGTTAAATTGGTTTTGTATGAGTTGGTTTAGTAATTTCTCTTTATATTTAACATAATAAACTATTTTTAACTGTTTACGATATATTTTAATCTGAGTCCGTATTTTTAAAAGCAATTTTTTTTAAAGACTAGGAACTCAAGGTTTCATTACCGTCATTGAGCAGATAAATAAAATAAATTTTACTAGAGAAATTAAAAAATATTCTGGATCGCAATGCATCAGCTGTACTTAGTAAATAGAATATTTTTAACAGAAATGACTTGAATTTCAAAATAGCGGAATTTCTTTATGTGCATATTTATGGTCAGCATGATCTTATTTTTATTTAGAAAATTATTTTTAATGTTGTGTAATCATAGAAAAAGCTATTAAAATTTATTTTATTCATTTATTTATTTATTTATTAAGGCTTTGAAGTTACAGTATCTTTTTCTGAACTACATTTAATTAGATAAATACTATATTTTATTTTGTTTTAAATAGCAAAAACATTTTTGAATACCTCTCATCGTTCTGTCGCTTCTTGGGAGTGTAATGTCATCACGTTTATTGCAATACATTCGTTTCCATATCTTACATTATATTCTATTCAATTAAAGTCAATTAAATTTATTCTGAATAAGAACTATAGTTAAATAAGATAGAATAGTTATTTATTTAATTGAGATTTTAAACTTTTTAACAAAGATTGAAATTTCTGTCGAATTTTTCTTCTAGCTTTTGTAACTATGAACTAAGTTTTGAATCAAAAACTGCAATAGCAAAAAAATGGAACAATTTCAATGTGACAATATAGCTTATTTTTAAATTTTATTTACTTCTTAAAACTTTTGAGAAACACACATGACTCAAGAAACGTTAGTCAATTTATTCATTCATTATTAATTAATTCATCACGAATAACCAATTATTTTGACACGGAAACTCCTTTTATGGTCCTTTTGTCTTTAAACCCAAGTTCAATTTAACGCATTTTCACGTTTGTGTAAAAAAATTGCATTTAAATGTTAGCAGATATAAAAAATTTAAATTTTTTGGTAATTTTTGCAAAATAATTTCTTTTTATGAATAAAATCAGTTTTTAAAGATAAACGCTTAAAAAAAACAAATCTCGAAAATAAAATATCATTTGAATTCGATTTAAATAACACTAAAATAAAAAACATATATTTTGAAACAACGATTCTCTCTTTAAACTTTAAATCTATTCCTATTCCCATCGTTATCATAGAGTAGATTTATAAGATCAACTTCCCTTCTACATTAGGAAATTACAGCAAACCTTTGAGTAATATATTTGGGGACAGTTGGAAGAAAGATTGTCACTAGATGGCATCACTGGCTTACTTTAGAATTTTAGAGTGAGACACTGAAAGATGCTTTCGTAGCAATATTCAAGAATTTTATTGCATTTTCAGTTAAATTCCTTTGATGATGAATAAGCGTAATTTTTTGTATAAAAAATAGAAGAATCTTGAAACTAATTTACGATAATAAGGAACTATAATTTATTCGATTTGATATGAAATATACAAAAACAATAATTGCAACTCAACTTTGAAAGATATAATCCAATAAAATGAAATCAAATTAAGTAAATATACAGTTCTATTATATATTTATTATGAAGTTGCCATAAAAGCTTTTGAGTCTCTAACTTGATAAATTACTTATAGAAAAATGAATAAATCAAACTTATTTGTTTGGAAATATTTTTAACGTTTGCAAAAGTCGTAAAAATATTTTCGTTCAAATATTAATTAATGCATATAATTTTTTAAAAAAATATTTAAGAGCGTTTGTGTTTGAAGTAATGATGACTTTACAAAAATATGCGAATTTCAATTTTGTTTCTTAATATACACGATTTTTAAGCGAATTAATCGAACAATTTTCATTATGATAAAAACACATAGGAAAACAGTACCTTCATATTGAATTTTTGTTGGTTGGAATAAACACTTATATTTATTATTTTTTCTTTTTACTATTACGTATATCAAGAAGATATATGTGATGTTGTTCATCACACATTCTCTACCTTTTTTATTTCTCCAATTACACAATTAGGCATCTTAGCTTTGTTAACTTCCGCTTTGATCCCTTAATTTTTATCTCTCTCTTCAAATTGTAAGCTAATTCTTTCATCTTGATATCTTCCGGTTTTCTGATTTGTATGCTTCCAAGATTTTCAAGACGTAAACAAATCGGAATTGTTAGCTAAAAACATTTCTTGGAAATTCCATCTGGAATTCTAGTTATAGTTTACTTAAATTTATTAAGTAAAAGTACTTAATTGAGCAATTAGTAAAATAAAAGATCTAGAGGGAACGAATGTGTGATGAACAACATCGTAATGCATTTATTAATATTTTTTTAACATTTTCTTCTCATTCTCCCATATTCCATCCATATTCTTTCTATATTTCATCAGATCATTAATTAATTAATTCCATTATTAAAGGGGTAAAGTTTGCAAAGGTTATTTTTTTCCATATATTTTTAGACAGATATATAAGGTGTTTAAGCACTTGCTTTCAAAAATTCGATTGTAAAATTCGATTCAAAAATTCGGTACAATTGGAAAAGTAGATATTGCATGCAAAGCTTAGGTATTTATAATGCTTATACTTGTAACTATGTATTGATTAGCTTTAAAATATATCTCAATGGTACAAATTCCCCGTCAAGTTTTCTTATAACTATTTATTAATTTTAAATTACAAGTTTCAGCGATTTTTATTATTTTAAGAAGGTAATCTTAAGATGTTGATTTATGTAAGCAATAGTGAGAATCTCTTTGATGTCCAATTCTTAAAATGTGAACATAATTTATTAAATGAAAATAAATATTAAAACCCATTTATAGTTAATTTAGCAAATATGTTATCGAAATTTTGCAAAAGTTATAGAAAAAAACATGTTTTAAAAAAGGAATTGTTTTTGAACTGTTAGTAAGGAAAGTGTGTAAAACATTAGAACCTAAATTTTGTTTTCTTTAATAACTTTGCAGAGACTTTGTAAAACGTAATTAATTATTTTTTCTATTTGATACTCACTCCCATCACTTTTGAATTTGTTACAAATGAGCTAAAACGCTGAATTATTTTAATAAAAAAGTTTACTCATTTAAGTCAACTATCAATTTTAATTAAATTACCGAATTCAAAATATTTAAAGAACGTTTCTTGCAAGTCTCGATTCTAATTTAGTATATTTCATTGAAATTTAGAAACATTTTTATGAGTGATAAAAGTAGGTAAAATAAATTTGTTTAATGTCTGCTAAAACTACTTTTAAATTACAGCTTCATTACTTAGGATAATTGAGTTTTTAGACATTTTGAGCAACGAAATTAAATTTTAAGAAAAAAAAATTTCTTTCAAACTAATTAAATATTTTAAATAAACTCGCGGAGTCTTTTGACTTTAGAATTTATTTAATAGATAAAAGCTCTGAGTAATATATTTAAATAAAACGAGTTGAAATCTCTAATTAGCTTTATGTTTTACATTTAATCCCGTAACTTTACATTCGAATCAAGTTAATTAAAATGTAGGATTGGTTATCTATCAGGAAAAAACAATTTGCTAACATATCTCTAACAGGATACTCTGGGAAGAACTTTAACAATAAATCCTGTTTTTTTCTTCTTTTTATTTATTTATTTATTCGAAGATTTTTTTCCCCACTGCATGCCCTTGGCAAGAACCAAACAGAGCATGAAATGGAAGCATCCTAAATAAGTTAATGGGATTTATTCATCTTAATGAAGTATTAATGTCTTTTCTACATCTTTCGATTAAAAAAAACTTTTCGGCACGTACAAGAAAAAATATGAGAAAAAACAATGTTTTCGCATAGTATTTACCTTCAATTTTTTAGTATCTCACTTTATTTCTCGGTGCTTCTGCATTGCTTCTTGTACTATTTGAAGTAATTTAACTAATTAGTCAACCATTTTAACTTCCATGGAGTTATTACACTGCTTTTCCAAACAATTAAACCTCGAGCTTATCTTTTCATTTTTCTATAACAATTAAGATTATGCCTTAAGACAATGCTTATTGGTCGTCCTGTTTGCTAAAATAATTTTTTTTCAACTAATGATTCAGTTTTTATCGTATCTTTCGTAGTCGTTCTTTATATCTTCATTCAGATTCGCTTATTGTTTACAGAAACTTTCTTATTGCGGCAATTACTCGTCTCATAGTTCCCCCCCCCTAATCCCCAATTTGTTGTTCTTCTCGAGTGAGAGGCAATGGATTTTGTTCTATTGAAAGTAAACAGTCTCTGTTTTTTATACAGTATCAAACTATATAAATTGCACCAATGTATTTAAAAGAATTGCTTTTTAGAATTAATTGGCTTGCTCGTGATAAATTGCAATTATTTTAATAGTTATAATTTATTGTTTTAAAAGAAGACAAATTTTTCTGTAGTTTTTATTTCGATATTTTTTTTTTTTTGTGATTAGAAATGACACTTTATATTCCATTGTTTTGAAGTGCCCTTTATCAATTTTGGTTCAAATACCAAAAACATTGAGTAAAGTTAAAATCGAAACAATAGAGTTTAGAAATTCAGTTTTTAAGAAAAAAAATCTACTGCAAACTAGTTTTAAAAATTAAGAAAATTTATTCAGATTTGTATTACAATACATAAAATAATTGAAGATGATATTTTAATTACTTTGTTTTTCCTAATTGTTATAAATAAATCGGATATCAAGTTATTAACATAACAGTTTTCAAGGAAGATACAAATAACAGTTCCCAAAATTAAATTTAATTTATATTTCTTAAAATATTTATTAAAACTTTAAGAAATACGTTTGAAACCATCGAAGATTTGGAAATAAACTGTACATTGCAGTCATTAAAAAAAAATAAAATGTTTCCTTTGTGTGAAATGAGAAAAAAAAATATTTTAAACTTTTGTTACATTTAAAGATCAAAATGACCAGTGTATCAGAAACACATAATTAGGCTATTGTCTTGTGAAATAAGCATTATTAAAATAGAAAGTGAAGAATCTTTAGGAGATTCTTTTTTCAAGTTATTACAATGTCTTTCGAGGCATTGGAAGTCAAAAAATGAAGGCAAACAAAACCCAACATCATTACTCCAGTGCTATTACATAATGCAAAACTTAGAACATCTGCTTTTATTTGAATTAGAACCATTCACACGTAAAATCACATCTCTAAGGGAACTCTCTCAAACGACTAACGCTTCTCTTGATATAAAAAGAAAGAAAAAAACGCCAAAGCAGAAGTACGTACAAAAAGAAGTCAATGCCCAAAAAGCCCTGCTTTTCTAACAGAAAGCAACTCTGACAATGCATAATAAATTCGTGGGAAATAACATTCCACCAACCTCATAACTTAATAACCACACTAATTACGTACGCTCCAATTCTTTCTCTCTCGCAGCAAAAATTTATCACTGCATAAAAGAATGAATAAAAAAAATATGACTTGGCGCACTTCATGAATATTCAGATTAGTCTACGCTGTGCTGTTCTCAATAAGTACATAAGAACCACAGGAGACATTCGAATTTTTTTTTTTCCTACTATCGTTTGCTTTTGCTCAGAAATCCGAAGTTCCTGTTTGCAAGGGAGTCATATCAGGGGAGGTTCAGAAATGGGTGACTCCGTGGACCCCGAGATACGATTCTTCAGTTTTTTTTACCCTCCTCTTTCGTCTCACAAGGGAAATCTGCGTCTGGGGAGACCCCCCTTTTCAATCACGCCTTCATCGTTAACAACAGAATGTTCTGGAGCAGGTGTTTCAGATGAACTGGATCTACTGTAATGTTTGGATGGGGATGGAAGACTGTTATAAATTATTTAGGGTGGGTAAAGCGATGACGCGTCACTAGGAATGAGTCTACGCGTCAAACTGACAAGCGGTGGCGCTTAATTTCAAATTGCCCATTTGTTGTAGCTTGAAAAGAATTGTTTTAATCTTACGCATGAATGAAGCACTTATTCTTTATTTATGCCATTGTTATTTTCCAGTTGTGGATTCTGACACTCAAGAGAATAAAAATTATCGTTTCCATTTCTAGTTCTGTAGCTTTAATGTATAAAAGAAGGAGTGGGTTGAAGAATTTATGACATTAATTTTGTACAATAATAGTCTATATTTTATTATGTACTTTTTTTTTATTTCTTTCAATGTACTATTTCATTCAAGAAGATAGACATAATAACTCAAGATTTGAACCTCCTTGTTAATTTAGAAAAAATATTTCGTGTACCAGTTTTTGTGAATAATCTATATGGAATCTGCAATGAAAAGTTTTAAAATAATTTGCTTTGATGCACAGAATCGAAAATACAAAGCAAGAAATGCGCCAATCAACATTATTTACAAATACTGTTGGTTCTTCCAAGTATTGAGCTCATTGCCAAATACGCAGCAATATTTTTTACAGAAAATTTTGTTTAATAACGAAAACTACAAAAGATGCATTTAAAGCTACAATTTATATGTTGCTAATAAAATCTTGAAATGCACACTTGGGAGAAAATTAACCAATATCTTTCCTAAAAACATCTCTTATGGTTTAAGTTTTCTGTGGAAACAATAATTGTTCAGCATTAAATCGTATTTTGAAATTTCCAGCCAACATTTTAGAAACACACTTCAGTTGACCTATGAAAATTAAATCAACCGAATCACCTTACATGGAGAAAAAAAATCTGATAAAATTACTGTGCCGTATGGTGAGGTCATTTCTAGTGACAAGAAAAAAAATTAAGTATGGTTAATAAAACCAAAAAACTGAGTATTTAAACAATTCATTTGGTAATTTCTCCGCTCGTATAGTAATGGCTTACAGAAACTCTGGTTTTAAAAATTATAGTTCTTATTATCACACATTTATTTAAAAAAAAAGGGAAAAGTAAATTTAATTGAAAAAAAAAAACTATTTTAATGTCATTTCCTACAGATACCATCATAAAATTACCAAATTTTGCATCATTAATCTAATTTTAGCATATATTATAAACCATATTTTATTGTTAATTTTACCAAACTCATTATCAATGCGTAGCAGTAAAAATTACCTAGCGTATGGATGTTCCTATAGAGCCAGAAGCACTGTTTTTTCCCCATATTTTGGTAATTCCGATCATAAAATTTTTCTTAGTTTAGAAACAAATTTACTTTTTGCATTTTCAATTTTCTGATTCAAATTCAATCAAATTCGCTGTAATTCGATTTTTTTAAGTGGCCATTCGGTTATTCAAAAAATGTTCTACGAAGATATGTTCATATAAAAATATATTCAAGGTTAATGATACTAAATTATTACGAAATTTCAATATGTTATAAATATCTTAGAAAGTTTAAATCATTACAAACAGAATGCAATAATAAAAAAAATAGATAAAAGAAAGTAAAACAGGAAATTTAATTTTGAAATAAATTATAAAGATGCAGATAATTCATGGATTATGGATTTAAAAACGAGGAGTTATCAATCTAGCTATTTATAACTCGGCACAATCGATTCCACTTTTTTCCCAAACTTCAACCAGCTAGCTTTTCGGCCAGTTTTCTCGTTCTACAATACGAATATTGCAGAGTATGGAAAATTACTTCCTCCTTTGCCAACACACATCGCTTAGAAAAGTAGACGGCTTCAACTATTGCATTGTTTTTAAGAAATTAAACAATAAATTAACCAAATCATTTATTCCAAAAAGACTGAAAGGTTTCTGATCCTGGGAAGAAGTGCAAGAAGACTATAAATTATAATCAATACATTAGTCCATTTAATAGATTAATTTCTTTATTTATTTCATTCAGATAAGCTGCGGCATTCAGAAAATGTAGCGATCCCTCTGTAGGCTCTAAATTGGCTTTAAATTGGAAAATTTCATTCTACTTTCGAAATATGCCCAGAAAAAGTCCTTTCACTCAAGTGCCAAGCGAGAGAGAGAGAGAGAGAGTCAACTTCTTGGATGGTATTGCACATTGCCTAATAAGTGCTCCTCTGGTGAGAAAAGGGATCGTCAAAGGAATAGAAGACACACGTGTCGTCTCCCTAACTTCGTATCCTAAATCATCATCAATATTAAATTTTGAGAATGCAAGGATAAATATTACTTACGATAATTCCTTAATTTATATCTTAAACTTTTATGTCTCCGAAATATTTGAAATTGAAGTCACACAGTGTGGAGATGGAGGCCTAAAAATGACAAAAAGAGGGCTCAAGGAATAGAATTACCTACCCTACCTTGCAATTAAAAAATCAACGTAAGCGACAAAAATTTCAAAATTAAGGTCTTTATATATTTTGCATCTTTATAGGGTCTACATAATGCAAAAAAAATGTTTTATCAGTTTTTTAACATTATATTTCAGCTCTCGTAGCATTAGCAATAGAAGGAAAACAGTAGTCAAGCCTCTTTTCTCGGAATAAATCGCGAAGCACTTACGTTGTTTTTTTCTTTCAATTATTGGTTATTGGTTATTGCAATTACATAAATTTTCAGGCTTGTGTGCTCAAAATAGGCTTATAAACCATCGTCAAGTAGAAGAGTACAGATAGCACAATAGGAGAGACAGCACGAAGTAGTACCATCCCCTTCTTCTTTCAATTACACTGCAGAGCACTCCTGAAATCAATCTGTTCATCAAGTGACACCAAAAAGGCAGACCTAAATCGGTTAACCTTCTAAATAATACCAAAAAAAATCAATATCAGGAAAACAGTTAAAAGTTATAATACCAATTCGATTAAAATAACTAGAACTGAGAAAACTAAGAATAAGAAAGTTTACATTCCGATCGAAAAACTGTGAAACTAAGCTAATAATGTTAAACTTTTGAAACATTGACGCAAGTGTGATGCAGCAGCATCGCAGCACCTGTCATAGAATTCCTAAATTTTGAAATCGTTCTCGTATCAAAATGACAGCTTTATTATTTTACTATTTTATGTAGGCGAAATAAATAAACAAACAACTGACAATGCATTTAGTTGCAGAAATAGTTTTGATTATTGAAACACCACTTCTATAATCCCTTGCTCTCAATGTTTAAAAAAAATAAAATAAAAAAATCCATCATCATCTAAGATCAAAAACAGCTCCAGAATCATACTAATGCTTCACCGGTTCTACAAAGTTTTCCTCCTCCTTAAAAATTTTCACTCACTGCTTCAACAAGAGTAAGTTACCAAGCATGAGTGTCGACAGGGGGAGCAGCTTAAAGCGGATTATATCCGATCCGACCCTTAACTTTCAAGTGGTGCTCGACTTAAAAGAGTCGAAATAGCAAGTAACGACATGGCTCTCGGACTTCTCTAATCTCCTCTTTATTCTGTCTAGAACATACTTTTAAGAGTAATATTTGCCCGTAGAGGGCATTTTTTGCTCTATATTCCTTGGTAAGGTTGAATGGTTTGAAAAGATTTGCTAGTAATGGTAGTTCTGGAGATTTGTTGCATGTAATTTGCTACAGCTGCTTCTAGTTTTTATTGCATGTCATATATTCATTGAAGTTTAGTGTGAGTGCACTCTTAAAAGCGTTTTTGTTCGTAATATTTTTGGATCTTTATGTTAAGCAGGGTTTTTTGTCACAGATTGTAGTCATTAGAATATAAGGTTGGTGGAAAAGTTTTTCTTCTGTTTAGTTATGCTAAGAGATATTCGTAAGGATAAGTTTGTAATATCTTGAACCAAAAATTTAGTTTGTATCTCAAAATGTAAGTGAGTGAACTCAAATTCTGAAAAACTTGTTTATGAGGATTTTAGGAAAGAAATACAAGTTTCGTTTGTGCAGTAAAGAACAATTTAAAAAATCAATGAAGATAATGGTACACTGAGAAAAAAGTGTGGTTAAAATTCCTATAATATGATAAAATTTACCATCTTTCTGACTCAATAGGAACACCAAAATTCTCGGTAATTTTTACCGAAGCATTTGGTTATAATTTTGGTAACATTAACTATAAAATATTGTTCAGAAATACACGCTGGAATTGTAAATGTGGTAAAATATGATAATTTCATCATGATATTCCGTAAAACCATTTATTCGGTTAAATTTGCTTTTCAGTTTTGTATTTTGGTATGCTAAGGAAAAATTTGAATGGTTTAAATACCACTTATTTTGGTTTTGTTATCAGAAATGTCTTTACCATAACCGGTAATTTAACTATTATTTTTTCTTCATGTATATATAAATACATTTATTTGTTATAAAGGGAATTTAGCAGTTTAAGTGTCCAAATTTAAATTTTGTGATTAAATTTTATTTATTAGTTGGATTAAAATTAAAAATTAAATAGTTTAAGTATTAAGCAACAGATTAATATGCTTGAAAATTTTTTATTAAATTTGGTGGTACTGTTACCTCAAATAGTTTTCACCTAAGGCCTTCAGTATGATTAAATACTAACAGAAGTACTTAAAATTTGCATTGCTTGCAGTGGAGTGATAATTTTTTTTCTTACTTTGAAATTTAGTAGATGTCAGACTCATAATCTGGCGATATCTTGTTACTATGCAAAATTTAACAAATATTAGCAAAGAGCATTCAGTTCCACAGCAACACTAACTCGAACTCCCGAATTTTTTTTTCATTTTCTTTTACAAATAAGTAAATAAATTAATAAACACTGCATACCCTTCAAATGGTATCATATCTCAACAAATTCTTTTGGGAGAAAAGACTATTTAACATCTCCTTATGCATGTATCCCTTATCAGTAAAATACAAACAATAAAAATAAGAGAAAATATTACTTTAGTGAAAAACAAAAGTAAAAAGGAGACTAAAGTAGGTGCTCATTAACCGACATTTGTCCAATTTCGTACATAAATTAAAGAACACTTTTAGCAGATCTAAAAATTTCGTGAAAGCAAATTAGCATATTTTAGCTCCCGTAACTTGCTTATTTTATATTTCTCATTTTAAAAAAAATATATTTCCGAAAGGAACTTTTCAGAAAAAAATATTTTTCGTAAGTGACAAAATTGTAACAAGTGTTCTTTAGCAAAAGTTTCATTAAATATGAAAGAAATATTATGATTTACTTCAGAAATAATTAGCCACACTTTAACTATGAGAAATTACTAGAAAATTTTACTTTAATTTCATGTTATGTTAACTATATTTAATTTCTAAATTACTTATTTCGTTTAAACTATGATATACCACGAAAATTGTTGTTTTAATTTCTTATGAGATAATAACTACATTTATTTCCAGAATTATTAGCTATGAGTTAACTATGAAAAATTACTATAAAAATTGAATTTTGATTCCGTGCTATATTTACCAAAAATATTAACAGCAAGTTATTGATGAAGGGAAATAATTAGTTCGAAGAAATACAAATCGTGAAAAGTTTCCAAACTTAAGGCTTAACAACTAAAGAATGAAGATTGAATTGCGCGAAATGCTGTAACATTAATTTATTTCTTCAAAACAACAAGCGTGTAACCTTTTCATTTCTTTGATGCATTTCTTTGCGTGAAATATTTGTTTTGTCTTCATTCATTTTATTTTCGAAGTTATTCAATTCAAGACATTTAAGCAGTACATAATGCTAGTACTGCGAGAAAAAAAAATTATCCAGAATTATTTTAGATCTAATGATCGGATCTTCACTTTCTACAACTCATACTTAATGGTACAAAAGAGTGACTTCAAATATGCAAATTTAGTGCACACAATATTTTAAGTTACGAAATCAGACACAAAATCGTACTTTCTCTGAATAAACATGCGCTTTTTTTCGCGACGGATTTTGATTTCTGACCCCCAAAATATAGGGGGTAGCGGCCATCTGGTCCAAATAGTTTGGTCAGGAAAGAGGTCCAAAGACTTAACCCTTCTCGTAAATTTTTACGCATTTGTCTACTCCTCGAAAGCTTTTCAATTGAATTGAAAAATGTTTACACAGATTTATGAAAGTCGTGAATTCAAAAGTAATTCGATTCAAAACATAACCTTCGTTAAACCAAAGTTATACCCTTCGAGTTGGTTCCTTTGTGTGATGTTCTTTTTTAGTTTCTCGCGGGACGCTGCCCTAAAGTTGCCAAGACTTGGCGATTATTCTGTCACAGATCACCACGCGAAAATTCCCCCCTTTTTCCCTTTTTATTTCTCACTTCAACCAAAAGAAGCTGTAATTATTAATTACGACAGGTTAGTATTAATAATAGCGCTTTAACCGTAACACATATACAAATAGGCTCACCCATGTACCAATCCTACATAAAAAATGTATATAGAGAATGAAATGATAACAAATAGCCAATCACCGAAGATTTGCGGTTAGTAACGCACAAAACAGCCAATTAAAATTGAGAACGAATGCGTGTGAAAAAGTAATAGTTTTTAAAAATGCTGATTGCCAAAATGTTACGACTAAACTTACCAGCTAAAGCTGAGTATGGTTGTGAAGTCATCAAATTTGTTTGTACAATATATTGTCAGAATAATATAAATATTATTTAAGAAAGAAAAAAAAAGCGATTGCTTCGAAAAATCACTTTTGTTCACCAAGAGATCTAAATGTGTTTAATACTAATAGATAGTTATATTTGGACGTGGGAACTAGAGGCACAAGCGTAAGCAAAGAGAATACCTTTTAGTATATATTTGTTAAGGGAATAATTTTAACTTTAGTAGAAAAGCTGTTCTCTGCCAAGGAAAGGCAATTATTGCGAAGCAATCATGGGGGTTGGTGAGAGGCAGCGAACAGGGGGCTTAGCCCCCTAGTAAGTATATATATATATATATATATATATATATATATATATATATATATATATATATATCTGACTTTTATATTCTTATAAACGAACACTTATAAACGAACCCTCACTTTTTAGAAAGAAATATAGAAATCCCAACGAGCCGGTTACTCTAAACAAGAATTATTAAGATAGGAAGTTAAGGCTTTTGAAGTTTTTCATCCCTTTTTCAGTTCCCCATGGCCCCCTTTATAGATCCGCCTAAGTGACCATGCCCACTACTTTAGTCAACCATTCTCTATTGCACTATTTACCCATTACTCCAAACAGGACTAGATTCCTCTGTGTACTTTGCGCAAAGGCATGTTAGAGGATGGTATGACTCCAGGAAGGTAAATAGAGCAGCCGTTTCCAGTCTTTCATTTAAGTGGTATACCGTCCAAGACAGAAGTTGAGTTTCCTGTTGCCCAAAAAGTGGTGGATGCTTATTTTGTTCTCTGGCTTTTTTTTTCTCTATCCACTCTCTAAGTTCCTTTTTCGATTACTTCTAGTTCCAAAGTATTTTTTTTTTCTTTACCTCCTGAAGGAAACAGAAAGTTTAAGTTGGTGAAGAACTTAGTTGGTTTGGTTTTTCTCTCATGTCATTTAGTGGTATAGTTCATTATGGTATAATCCGTTTAGTAAATAAAGGGCAAAGCAAATTGATATGATGTAGACGCCAGAACATAATGTCAACAAGGAAAATATATACTTTATTCATTAACAGAGATGTTTTTGGAGCAAAAAAGGAATTGCATTTATTAGGTTCGAGTTATAAAAATTGTTCTTTATTACAGTTTTGGTTCGAGAATGTTTCGTAATATCTCGAATTACGTAAAAATAATATTTTTATGAAATAACTGTATATTAGTAAATATGTGAGGTACTACTTGTTGCTATTCAACCGAAGATGGGCTCAATATTTTATTTTTAATTATGTAAAAATGCATCGTACAATATTTTGCTGACATAAATCTCATAAAAGCTGTGAGCTTCATGTTACAACAAAGCTGTGAGCTTCATGTTACAAATTTGAAGTAAACTATAGATCTGGTGACATAAATTCGGATTTATTGCTACATTTGCATTCTTTTGATGAAGTTTCTATTTATAGTTTGGCATAATTGCGACTGAATCTCAGCATTGCAGCTCCCTATATCTATTACTAACATCAATATTTCTAATCTCACTTTTGTGAACCGGTTAAAGAACCGGCTCATTTAGTACGGTCTCAAAATAAGCTTAAAATATTTCCACTTTTTTTCGTTGAACTGAGTTAATACTATATCCTTTTACAAAAATATCATAGAACGATTTACATAGAGTAGTGGTGTCTAAGAGGATAGTATTCGCCTACCAATTTGGAGAACCGGGTTCGAATTCCAGCAGTGACTAGTCGATATGACTTCTGCACCTGGCTCGCACCGACTACAGTGCTTACATAAAATGTCCTCAGTCGAAGATGGATCTTAGGTTAGAGTCTCCTAGCCGTCAGTCTAACAATGCAAGGTATTCGTGGTTTTACTCTTCATGTAACGCAAATGCTGGTTGGCCCCATCTAAAAGTCCACTACGTAGGCAAATTTCTCCCATTACTTGATCCATTGTATTCTATATTAGTTTCAAAATTATAAGGCTATGGAGTTGAATACTGGTAGTACGGAGTAGAACATTGGTAGTTGAACATAGACCCAAAATTGGGTCGGTTGTTCAACAACAGTTATAAAATAAATATATTAAGTTAAGGTTTAACGTTTATTAAGTTTAGCGCTTATTAAGTTAAGTTTCAGAAAAAATTTTACGTCATAAATTTACTTTAATCAACTTATATAACCTATTATTAATCCTACTTTTTTAAGAAATTATTCCTATTATACTAAGAAATTATTGTTCCTTTTTAATGAAAAGTTTATTTAATATTCGATCATACTAAAATGACTTTTATACTCTCTAAATTTGAGCATTGAATTAGATACCATTTTGCAGTTAAAAAATATACAATTTAATTTATCACCTTTATAACATATTTATAACATTGTTCAGGAATTATGCGTTAAACTGATAATTTCAAAATTTATTAAAATATTATGTTCTTGATAGGAAAGGGAATTATCTTGTTCGTGTAGTAGAGGAACTATTTTCAATTAAGCAGACAGTTATTTTATTCAAATTTATTTTGTTTTTTAATAAATGATTTTTTCGAAAATTCATATTTTTGTATAGATATTTTTGCATATTCTTATTCATTTTAGTTTATATATGCTACAAAGAAAAACAATAAATTTTATGAATTCATTTAAATGTAAGAAGCTTTAGTTAAGCACTGTTACAAGATTTAACTATTAGGAATTTTATTTCACAATTGTCTGTCCCGCAGAGGACTGTCCGTAAAGACACGGTTCTCAGTAGAACACTGAAAACAAGCATAACTGGTTGTGGTCAGTAAGCGGGTGGGTGACCACTTTGATCAGCCTGCGTAGAGACCGAGGGTGAGCGCTATAGGTCCTCGTTAAACTGTTCTACAGTAAAGTGCTCGACTTCGCGAGCTGGTCGTCGGGCTACCAAAGCACGGGAGCCATCCCCTCCGTAGAGCAGTGTTTCCCAAACTTATGACTGTTGTGTACCCTTTCTAAATTTTTCGTAACACTGTGCGCCACTAATTAAAAAATGAATGTATTTTTTACAGTAAAAAATTGTACAAAAATTAAAAATCACAAGTGGCTGTTGACACCACTAATTATTAACTGTTAACTCTGCAAAAAATAGCCAATAGAAAAATATGTAAACGTAAATTTTCATAGCTAGCATTATTTTTAAATAAAATTTTTGAAATTTTCGTTTGTTGCAAGATATTTCCCATAAGAAAGCGTAGCCCGGTAAACCTTTCCGGTACCCCTGGGGGTACGTGTACCAGCTTTGGGAAACACTGCTGAAGAGGATCACAATAGCGGTGGCACGTCTTTGGACCATGCAGATGGATGTTTTCCAGACCATCGCCAATAGCCCATTGTGATGCTCTAGAGCGACGTACTTCAAAATTGTCAACAGAGTAGAAACAGCAAGGGAATTAAAATGTGAAACGCATATAAAACAAAACAAATGAGATTCCAAAATTGCGTAGGTAAACATCCGCATTCTTAATAACAAACAAAAAAAAAACTCAGCTGTACAATAATGCAACACTAAACAATGAACTTGAACAAAATGTAACTCAAAAAGAACACGTGATAAATAAGCAGTTATATTCAGATTCAAAACAGTAAGCTATTTTGATTATCGTTCACAATTGAACTTCGTGCGCAATTGCCTTTCCTCTTTGCTAACTCTGGAGGGAAAGAAGTTCGCAAATTCCATTATTGCTCCCAACTTTTCTTTTGTTCGCGTAACAAGATAGAAAGGTGAAGACTGTAATTCACGGTCAGTTCCACCAGCTGCCCCTGCTAAATAACTACCTAGGAAGAGGGGGTGTTAATATTAGGATAGTGGATGGACGTGCTCCCCTTCCATCATTTGACAAGTTCAGTATGAGAATCTGCTTCTCAAAGTCTGACCCCATAATAGAACAAATAAAGATGGCTTTCACACTTATATTTTATCTCCACGTTGGCGAGATTTTATATTTTAACAATAAACTTTGATATTCATGGTACACTGAATTAAATAAGTAGATACATTGACAGTAATGAATTTGAAAATTAGTAATTTTAACGTTATTAACTTTTGAATATAATTTATCGCTAACGAAATATGAAATATTGTTTTATGTAATATCATATTTTTTATGTTTGCACCCAACAATAAAATATTACGCACAGACAAAATGAAGGAAAAAAAAAATCTTGTATGTTAATGACATTTTTGGATTTAAAAAAAAAGGCATAATTCTGGTTAATAAAACTGAAAACGTTCATATTATGACTGTTTACCGGAAATTCTGGTTTTTAAAATTACAGTTCTTAATACCACACATTTGGTGAAAAAATAAAAACTGTGAAGCAAACATAACCAAATAAATGACTTTTATGCCATGCTATAAGGTATTATAATAAAAATACTAAATTTCACCTATGTTTTGTTTTCTCGATGTTTAGTTTTTAGAGGTCCCAAAAGAAAAAATTAATATTACGCTAGAAAAAAAAGGTGCACTTTAATGTACAATATTAACATGAATAAGCCGGCCAGGTGGCCAAGTGGTCAGCTCGCCTGACTGCGAAACCAATGGCCGCGGGTTCGAATCCCGCTCTGGGCATGGATGTTTCTCTCTCTAGTGTTGTCCTCTGTTGTGTGTGATGCGTGAATGTGGCCCACCCTATAAAATGGGTTTGTGGCAGTGTGGCGTGGGCAATGTTACTCGCCTCAGTGACTTTGGTTCACAGTTGCCCACTGGGTAACGCAAAATGAGTAGCAACTCTGGCATCTTCTAAGGCGAAACAAATAAAGTTCAGTGCCTGCCATTCGAAAAAAAAACATGAATAATTAAACCAAGGCATTAATACACAGTAAGAAATTCCAAATAAAATTATGGTAAAAAGTACTGGCATCCTGAGTGCAGGATCTGAAAAATAAATTTCACTGTAAAATCCATTTTAATTGCAAAATTTTATATCGTAATTTTTACAGTAACATTTGTTACATTACAATGATTTCGTGATCTCACAATGAATATTACTATAAAAGTTAGTCTGTGAAATTCCTTGTTCCGTTAAAGTTTACGGTAAAGAAGTGCTTTATGATAAAATATGTACCGGCAACCTGAATGCTGGTACTTTTTACCGTAATTTAATCCGGAATATTTTGCAGTGTACAACTTGTCTTTCGATAATGAAAGCAATTCTCATTCTTACAGGTCCAGTAGTAAATTTTGTATTTCAAAAATTATAGGATATTTTTTGAGACCTCAAATGAAACTTTCAAAAATGTTGCCATTTGTGAGTAAGAAAAATATGCTTCAGAAAAATATATTTCACGTAAAAATGAATAAAGCTTGGTGAATTTTTAAATAACTGAAATTTTTGAACTTATTTTTTTTTTGATTAATAGTAATATTTTAAAAGAAATAATTATGCATTGTCGAAGCAATAACTTTGCATTCTTATTTTTCAGATCGGTATCGATATCGTACTTCATGCAAACGATAATTTCAGAACTGCTCTAATATGAAAAAACCTGCTGATGTTTTTTAACTGGCTAGATATCTACTAATTTCGATAAAAATAAATAATATTTTTCGTTTTAGCTTTTCGTTAAAGGAATTAAAATAAAATTTAAAAGAATGCACAGGAATATTTACCTTAATATTAAGTTCATTTTCAATTCTATTAAAAATAAAGGGAAATAACATTGCATTTCAGCTATTTACTTAAAGAGCTGCTATCGTAGCAAGATGTGGATGCTATGATTAAAACAAAATCCAACATTTGTAATATGTTTTTAGACCGATGTGTTTAGTTAATACTACATTAATATAAATCAGAAGAATCTTTGAAATTGTTATAACGGAATAAATTTTAAAAGAAAAGTAAAGAAAATAGCATCTAGAATTTTTACCGGAAAGAAAACATACGTTTGGAAAAACCAACATACTGCCTGTCACTTTTATTCCTATTATACTCTTTTTAGCGTGTTTTTATAGTGCCTATATTTTTATAATTATTTTATACTAAAATTTCTTTTGAATTTGCTTTATTCATGCAGTTTTCATCAAGAATCAATACAGGCAGTTTCTCAAACCCTCCTTTCCATTCATGCGTGGGGAGTGAACTTTAGACAACCGTATTATATTCAACACAATATTCGGACAATGAACACCAGGTGATTTTGCACAGGCTCTATCCCAATCTAAGACCTTTCAAAAATATGTAAGAAAGGCAGGGGTATGCATAAAAAAAAAGTGATGAAAAGAGAACAAGGTGCCTGAACTATTCCAAAAAAAGAACATTCTAATAGATGAATGCCTGTAAGAAAGTAAGGCCATAGAAAGGGCTTATTGTACCAAACCTCCTCGCTTTGTAGGTGAGCAAGGGGCGTAAAGTTACTATTCGGGTATTCGGGCATGCTGCTCTTTTGAAGGGTGGTTCGGGTATGGGACAGATGTTCGAAACTCACGCCCCTCCCGCCTATTTACTATGGTATGTTGTGAGAAGTTTTGAAAGTACATTGCAGTTCATTTGTGAATACTGTTGGCAAAAGAAGATTTCATCTTAGATTCGTTTTCCGTTGGATAAACTCAGAAATTTGAGATATAGTTTGTTTTCCAAATATAAGGCTTAGTTTTTGTTCTGTATTTTGAAATAAAATCAAGATATTTGTGTTTCATATCGAAATATTGATTTAAAGAGAATTTTCTTATGAGAAATTTAAACTTATCGTTTCTCAACTTCGCAGTTATTATTTTTTACACTTTTATAGTTTTTACTATGTAGTATTACATATCGCTCATTTGGTGAAATAATGACGTAACTGCAAAATCAAGTTACGTCATTGTTCCACCAAATGAGCGGTATCATCCGTAAGGGATTTTTCCTCCACTAACTGGATGAGGATATGACGTTATTAGACTACATCAACGCTTAATTTACACATAGCACTGTACAATTTATATTTATTTAGCCCAATCATTAATTAGAAAAAGTTTTCAAGTACTCAAATACCTTGAAATAAATTTTGAAGTTGGTTTTTGAATTTGAACACATCGCTCATTCGGTGGAACAATGATGTAACTTGATTTTGCAGTTACGTCATTGTTTCACCAAATGAGCGATATTGCGATATCTGACAATTTTTTTTAATCTAGAGTGGTATTTTTAATACATACCATTACTTAAATTTAAAAAAAAAATTCTTTTGCTTTTATTCATTTTTGATCTTTTCCTTTTTTTGCTTCCTAACAGGTTTTTGAGTAATATGAAATAATGCAACGTAATGCACTGAAAGGATATATGTATAACTATAGAATAAAGAATGAGAAAAATGATGTCGGAACAACTGCAGACGGTCTTGAAATATTTTAAAACATATTTATTGCAGCTTGACCTGAAGCTGTCAAACATAGTTAAGCGCGGATTTTGTTAAAACTCACCTTAAAAAGTTAACAAAATCAAACTTTTAATACCAAGTTAAAGATAAAATTCATTCTTGTGTTAGTAACTCCTAATTGATTAATAGTGGGAATTAGCCGCCCTTGGCGAGCAACTTAGTCGCCTTTCAAAATTATCTTGTACTACTTATAAACTTCAATGGTAACAAAACCAAATGCACAGTACAACTGCATTTAAATATTTAAATTTTTCAATCCCTCCTTTAAACCTACCAATAATTAGTTTTAAACAATGTATTAACCAATTTTTTTATCGTCTAGCTATTGCATTTAGCTAACTATTGCATCCCCTAGCGGGAGTACTTAGAGTTCAGTTTTAACTATTTTCAAAAGATGTCTACGATATCGTAAAATTTCTTCATGAACTAAAGTTTAATAATAGTTTAAAATCCGCTCAATATGCATTAAATCCTATAAGCCATCATAAGTATGAGTTCTTGAGCATTTCATCATAGTAGGTAGCAAAAATATTAAAATTATTTCCATCTCTGTCGTTATATTGGATAAAAAACTCATCCTAATGCTCCATCCGCACTGTACTACTTTCTCACGCACCTCACCAACATTAACTTGAGTAACGAACATATTTGCATGTATTCTATTCCTTGAAAAAGTCCAGTTCCTTCACCAATAATTGGTATGACAGCGTGCGGTACCACAGCACTGCTTATGTTTAACATTTCTATAACCAATTTAAAATGGATAAAAAAATAAACAATTTTTATTTCTATAAAAATATAAAATAGTTCTAAATAAATTCTATCGTATTTAACAACTCTACTTAAATTATTACTGAAGGCAAGTTAGCGAATAATAATCCGTAGACACAGTACCTTGTTTTGCAGTTTATTGCATCATTTTTCGAATTTACGTACAATTCATTAGTGCAATATATTTTACCATTTTCAAATTTTAACCACATGTTTTGATCAATTTTGTATACATGGATACAATCATTATGATTTTTTTACATTAGCTTTAAACAATGTAAAATACAGTTTAATACCATACATTGTTTACCCTGACGGGCAGTATATTATATATAGTATATATAATTTTTAAAATCTATTTAAATCCTTTTTAAAATATTTTCTCAGACTGTATGCCTTCTTATGTGTTTGTAATCCTAATTACTGTAACCTATTGCTAATGCTGAAAAAAATTAACTCAAATTAATATTTTATATTTTCTTTATATTTCCTGTGATTTCACATGGGTATGCATTTATTAAAATAATTAAAATAAAAACGAATACAAAAGCTAATTTATCAACTGAATTTAGTATTTTGCCTTGAAAAATAATTATTTCGCTTTTTTTTCACTTTAATTTAAATCTTCAATTTTTATTCCTTACATTTCTTTGTCGCAAACCATACACACATAAATGAGAAAATGCACATATATTTATTCTGATTTTTATCCTACGTAATCAAGAAATAATAAAAAAGGTAAAATGAAAATTAGGAGAGATAAGAGAACTTTCATTTCCATATCTCAGAACTTAATTGAATAAGGAAACGCCCATCTTAAAATAAGTAAAAAAAAAGAGAAATATTTTAAGAAAAGAGTGTCCTCTTTTTTTCTTTCTTCTCCCACTCTTGTTTCCGCTTTATAATTGGTTGTAATTAACAAAAGCGAAAATTCATTACTTTTGTTAGTAAATTAAGTGATCTTTTCCTTAATTTTAAAGGAAAAAATGAAGGTAGTTGTTAACAATTGAGTGACGTAGCGGAAAGGAATTGAAGTCGTTTAAAATATGAGGGAAAATCTAATTAATTGTAATTAAAAATGAAATTTTCTCATTAAATTAAAAGAGGATGCAGTTTATTTTTATTTTTTTCTTTAACCAGAATTTTTTAACTTTTTCTTGAAGAAAATATAGATATCTGCTAATTTAGTTACGCGCTTCTTATTAGAGATATTTTTAAACTTTTATCACTTTAAAACTATTTTTATGTTATTTAAAAGCATGGTAGTTGTGGTTCCAAAACTGCCTGATGGTTTAATTTAAATTGCATTTTATACTTTAAAAAAATTAATTTACAAAAAAAATTCTAAGTAAAAAGTTCGCACAATTTATTGATAGATAAAAGAAATAAAAGTTAATTCGGATAATGAAGCAACGGATAAATTGCTACGTTAAATAATAATTACTTTAACGCATACAAAATTGTTCAAACTTTAATAACAGAAAAAATAGAAATATATGTTTCTTACTTTTGATAACTATATCATTATAAAGAAATTTATTTTATGGTGTCATTTTATACCGTTTGGAAGGTATTACATGATAACATTAATTCTATTTCACAACTGAGAAATAATCAAAAATTATAATTTGTACGGTTTTTCTAAATAATACGAATTTAAAAAAATCTAGCATTTATAGTTTGTTAAATAAGTATTTGCGGCATAGAAACATATTTACAAAATATTTTTTTAACTATTATATTGATTTCGGTGTGGGTCAAAGTTGAAATAGGCTCGATCGCCTTTCTGTAACTTTTATTCCTTGAGAAAATTTGGAAATTAGTGTTTCTTGCTTTTGATATTTCTTCTGTATGCAATTTTAGTATAAAAGAATATTTATAGGTATATCTCATCCTATTTTATAAATGTATTGTATATGATTTAAAGTTTTGGCAAAAAAAATTATTATATTAATCAGAAAATTATTTTGAAAATCTGTATCAAATGCCTTTTTTCTATTGCCTTTTTACATAGTTTTGAAAAAACTATGTAAAATGATATGATTTCTAATTTCCTCTTCAACACTGAATTACCCACATACTATTATAATTTGCCCAGGCTTAAAACTTACTGGGATATCTATTTTAAGTACATAAGATGAGTTGGATTAAACTACCATCCTTAAATTTTTACATCGTAATCGGAATTTTATTGTACATAGCTGTTTTATTAAAATTTAGAATTTTTATCCAATTTTTTCCTTTTAAATGTATTTTCGTGAATTAACCTTTGACTTCTGTACCATTTTATTTACCCCACCAAACTTTCACAGGTACTTCATCTTTCGATCTGCTGATAAACCTATTGTTTGGCGCAGACTATTGTTCTTACTGATTTTGAGTCAAATTTTACTCCAATCCATTAACATGACTACAAAAAATGTGTACTTAATACACATCGTTTTGTCTATCTGGTAAATGCTTGGTGCCCTCCGGCTGGTATGATAGTTAGGGAGCTGATATTAAGTCAGAAAGGTCCCAAGTTTGAATCCCGGATAAGTCATGGATGTTCTTCCCTTTTTTCTGTACTATCGGCCCATTTTACTGTGGGAGCAATGTTTGCCCACCTAATATGGTGCCTCTGAGAGTTTGGTCAAAAAATATGTCCTTCTGATAAAAGATACCGAATGACCAATACCCGGCTGAGCATTCGGGAAAAAATGGTTAACGTATATATATCATTTAATTATATCTTATCTCAGGTAGTTTTACAATAATTTTAATCTTAAAAAAATTATTTCTTTTTAGAAAGACCATAAAATAAAATTGCAAAAAAATGTTTTCGTCTGGATTACGAATGTTTTTTTAATGTTCTGTGCATATGTTATCGAATATCAGATTCGATTTTCCTTTTCATAAATATCTAATTTCCTTATGGTTCATAAACACTCGATTCATGATTGAGAATTCAGAAGAAAAAAAACCCGTTTGCTGCGATACACTCACTCTTCTAGCGTGTGCAGGGGGTTAAAGCTAGCCGAATCAGAAATCAAGTGTCAAGATCCATGATTTGTGGCCCTGCCTTCTTTCTCATATCAACTTCAAGTGGTATTAAGGTAATCCCTCCACACTATGGTATCTATAAAAGCAGGCACGGTTTCTCGCGTCTTATAACGGGGTGTTTTAGAGTGTATCCATTCTGGGTTGCTTTCATAATTCAAAGGACTGTTGAATCTGGAAATGAAGTAGTCCATCAAAGCAAGCCGTAGTTGCTGAGTTCGAGTTGATGTATGTAGCGTAGAAGTTTCAGGTCTTCTTGCTGAAGTGTGAGTAAGTTCTGTGTGCCGTCCCAGAGGATTAAATATTCAACGCGCTGGGGATTGCTGGGGTGGGATAAGTAGATTCGTTTTAGAAAGATGCATTTGTCATAATATAAAACCAGAGCAGCCCTCTTCTTTTGATGACGAAAGAAATCCATTCCAATAAATTGAGAGCGTGGAATAAGAGGGAATTCGAAAAAAAAAGTATATCGTAAAAGGAGTTTCCGTCTGTAAAGTGCGTTTTTAGTAGATTATTGAAATGCTTTTGTATGCTTATACGCGTATATGTCTTTGGTGCAGTTTTGTTAATGAAAATGGAGTTTTCTTTCGACGGCAATGAATATTTTATGCTGAAAAAATAGCAAATACTTTTGAAAGATAGAATAAATTAAAACATAAAACCAGTTTAAAAGATTAAAACTGTATTCAATGTATGTTTAGGATTTATTTATTTTATTTTACTTATAGATAGTGCTCTATAAAAGATTAAACTACCTCTCGAATTTCTTGTAACACATTTTACAAGTTCATGTTAGCTAACTCCCTGCTTTCGAGAGAATATTTCATACTAGTGTAAACTTAAGTTTTATTATTTTTATAAAAATTAAATGAGCGCAGAATTTCATCTAAAAGTAGCTATAGTTTGAAATGAAGATTGAAATTGTTTTTTCATACAAAGCGACATTTTTCTTCGCTAATACATCATATTATGTGATTTGAATATATTCTCTAACTTGTTATCTTTCGTTTTTATTATGAGGGAGAATTCAATATTTCCATCATTTAACACTTTCACTGAATTGCCCATCTAGTACGTTACTGATACTCAAAATTTTTTTCCAGTGGGTATTACACGTTGCATACGCATACTGCAAACACGCATGACGCTTTGCCAGTGAATACTTGTGTAGTAACTCATATGATCAAGGACAGAAGGTGTTTAGAGATCTACTCCAAGTGTAGAACTATTCAGACATCTCTATTCACAGTTAACACGGCTAGATTTTGCATTGGACGGGATTATTTCACAATCTCTTTTCGTTTAGGATTTTTTAAGTGTCTATGGACTTGATATAATCCGTGGATTAAAAACAATAATAATAACAAATATTCTCATAATTACTCATGTGTCTTATGTTCATTAGATAATACGGCAGGAAAAGGATTAGACTTTTGATTAATAACTTGCCTATAATCAGTTAAAAGATTCATTATGTCAAAAAATAAGCTTCTCGGCTCACTGATGACATAGCGAGATAGACTATTTTCAACGCGTCCTACTTTTTTTTGAAAAAAGCACTTAATGTTAAACAACTGAAAAAACTTTCTCATATTTATTATTTTCAATTTAATGCATCACATTTTTTTGAAACTTTTTACTGTCCAATGATTTTATTTAAACTATTTTTATGGAATTTCGATAACGAAACCGTCACATAAATAAGAACTATACGCTGAGCGCTTCTAAGTAGAGCGCAAATCAACCTTTAAAAAATTATTTTAAAAATGTCAGACTATTTTAATATTACATTCATGATGAGTAAGAAAATCTCTACAATTTGATAAAAATTCAAAAAGGAATAGTTTTACTTCTGAAAATCATCTCAAACTTCTTAATGTAAAAACTCTTTTTTCTTTTGTGTAGAAGAAGCAATGTTACTTTGACGATAAAACTAGTTAATAATCTTTTTCTCAAAAAATTACTGAATTGCTGCTTTAAAAGAAGGTAATTTATGTAGAATTAAATATGCATTAATGTTTTGATAAAATTAGAATTATTTACTTAAAAATGTAAACGATATTTGAAAGAAATTTTTTCTGTAAGCTAATTTTTAACAAATCCTCTAGAAAATTCCAACTCCCCCTAAAAGTCTTCAGCACCCGCTGGAGGTGGGAGGAAAATAGCACCCACATTGGAAATCTAAGATCTAACCAATTAACTGTCGTAAAACTGTTAAGTGGATACGCTTTTGTATTGAAAACGATAAATTGAAAATAATACAGATAGAAGAAGAAATCAATTTTATGAACATTATTGCATTAAAAAGTATTCATTTTGTACAATAAATGCATTTGCCAGACTTGTTAATATTTGAACAAGCTTTAAGTGCTGCTATCCAACAAACATTATTTTTTGGATCAATTGAGGTTGTTTCAAAAACCATTGTTCTTTGAATTCTAAATACTTTTTTCACGATAAATAGATCCCTGACAGCAATAACTGCGTTTAGCAAGAAGCTATAACTCCATCTAACACCAAAAATGGATATTTATTCATTTATCTTAATTTATTCATAGCAATTCACTTTTTAATGGTCAATATTTTACAAAGACCGACCTCTTAAAATATGAATTGATATTATATTACCAAATATTCTTTATTGTGCGTAATCAGAAACTTATTGCGCTAAAGCAAACTCTTAAAACCCTGCATAAACTGAAAAAAAAGAGTGAGATATGTTAATTTTATGGGTTCCAAAAGTAACGCAGAAATCGTAAACAATTCTCTGAGGAAATGTAGCAAGAATAAAATCTCCAAAAAGAAACGTAGTAAGAATAAAATTATTCCAACTCTCTTACGATGGTGCTCATTAAGCCATTTAAATTGTATTTAAATGTATCTGAATTCATACTGCGTTTGCTTTAAAATATGCTTTGAGAATTAATTGTAGATTTTTAATTGCTAGAAATCTATTTCCAGTGTTATTAAATTTTGTTTAGAATCAGGTTAATTAAGTATTTCTTCACTACATTAAAAATAAATTAAAATACGCTTGTTTGTATGTGGTTTCAAAAGTCAAAGTATAAAACATTTGTGAAGTATAAACTATCGGAGGAGCTGCAAGTTTTAAATGTGTTGAGAAAATTTAGAGAGTAAATTGGGTAGATCAATTCTAACCGTGATAACCGGTTTTAAGAAGAGAACAACATAAGAATTTTTTTAGCAATAAAAAGGGTGTAAAAGTGGTGGACTAAAGGACAGACAGTTTTCAGTTTAAGGGGCTGTTCTTTATAAAATCCGTCTGCTATTTCTAATAACATAAAAAAATACAAAATAAATGACACAAGAAGATGTTCTGGAAATTTATTTTTCAAGCACTGAGTTGGGCATTCTATTATTGACTGAACTGTACGAATTATGATTTTGATGTTCGTGATTTTTCTTTTTTTAAAAACTTTTTAATTCAGTTTTCTTTTTAGAAAAAAATCGAATGCATGCATTGAAGCAATGCTTCCAATTTCATCAAATAGTTATTACATTACTCAGATTAGTGTACAAACTAGCAAACTGATTGGAATGTATAAAAAAATTTGAGTTTACTTTTTTCCGCTTTATTCTCCGTTTATATGTTGATGAAATTAATATTAAGTGTTATTAAAAGTTTCAAAAATTTTCAATGAAACAGAGCAGTTGTTTGATCAATACTTGTGTAACACTTAAGGGCTGGTTTGTCTTCAAATATTGTTCTACTTTTTGTGTATAGTAATTCCTTTTAAATATTTACAACAAAAAAATATATACGTAAGTATGAAATACTTCAAGTTTCCCGTGCCAATATGACGCATAGATAAGCCTAATTCAACTATCGTATCAATTTAAATGCCAGATAGCAATTTGGAAAACAAGAAAAACCAAATGCGGATCTAAAAACATTAAACAATTTAAAATAAGGCTTTGCAATTATTACGCTTCAGTTATAAATTGCTAAAAATTCTCTTGGAAACTCTCTTAACATATAAATATTGCAGCAATACGAGTACATGTACTCGGACAGAACTACAGTTGCCATATCATTTGAAATGGAAGTTTAGAAGGTTCTTTCACGTTTCAGATGTTATAAAATTACACCAGAGTATTTTACTTAGTAGAATAAATTTATTCATTTATTTTGTATATATATATATATTGATGGATAGATTGATTGATATATTACCACATTCGTTTCCGTAATTTGCAAAGTATATTTAATCAGACTTTGGAGAAATGCGCCAAACTTTCTTGAATATTATACGAAAAAAGAAAACTGTCATAAATATAAATTTTTGCTACAACTTCCTCTTCTTCCCTCAAAATCTATCGACTTTCACCTGAGAAATTTAAATCTCTTTCATTCATACATTTACCCTCATCCAACCACCGCCAAACAGTCCATAAATGACAGGCCAACAAACAAATCTCGATAAACTATATTGATTTCCTCGACGCCAAACCGTTTCACATTCCCTCTAAGTGTCTTCCCTACAAGCGCCGGGACCTAGGTCTAGTTTGCTTTGAAGTTATCTGAGAAGCTGATATATCATCCAACTTCCTGCCAGAAAGTGGATTTGACTAAGGTAAAGTTTCTGACTGTGAGAGTATAGCGTCCCGAAGTCGCCCTAGGCCAAAAGTAGAGCAATGTTGGAAGAGTTGATGATGGGGTGACATTATGACACATAGAAAAGTGAATGGCAAGCATTTTGGGATGAGTTTATATCTAAATGCCTAAGAGCTTTAAATTTGAAAAAGTTTAAGGATGTATTTAAACTTTGTTGAATAAATTGTGATCCAATTGTGTGTTATTTGTCTGCTTTGTTAATAATTTCGTTCCAATTAAATTTACAGATCTTGCTGTTAGAATTTCTTTTAAAAAAGGAGATTTGGAATAATTTAATACTTTTTACCTTCGATCATACATAAAAAAATTTGTTTTTTAGACATTTCTTCTTGGAAACGTGAACTTTTACACTTTCAGTGTTTTCAGTGGTAAAAATGTCATGAATAACTTCAATTAAAAATCTCAAAATACTACGCAACCGTCAATTGTAACTTCAAATAAGTATAAAAATCACTTGAATAATAGTACTATTACGAATAAAAATACATGTTTTTTACTTTTCAATTTAATGATATAGAGTAAGCTTTAATAAGAGAACGAAAAACTTAGTATTGACAAGAATTAGAGCTATTGATGTAGTTATTAAAATAAAATTACTCCATGACACGCTGATCTAAGCCTAAGTTAGAGCTCCTTAAATCTACGTCTTTTAATAAATGATGGTTTACTTTGATATATTGCTGCTGAAATACAGTTTGTTTTCTAGAATTTTATGTGGAAATGGCGCATTAAACATTATTTGCTTTAGGTTTAAGGACGCAAAACATGGTTGTTCCTATGCTATATGTTCATATGATAAAGTTCTTATGCTGCAAAAAAAATCGAATCGTTTCGACATCGAAGGCTTTGTTTATAGAACTAAAACTATAGTATGTTCTTGTTATTTATTTGTGCTCAATTCAAGCTGTTTCGTCTCATTCACATAGAGTACGAAACTCCTCATTTGTAAAAAACAAATAAATCGAATCAATCATATGAAAAAATTTCAATAAGAATATCATACCTGTTTTTTTGCACTAATACCTTTTTAATATTTTTATTTCCAATAGAGAACATAATGAAAGAACATATTGCTTATCATCATGATAAGAGCATAGCAGATTGAGAAATTCTCCGAATAAATATATAACAATAAAATATACGAGATAAAAAATAATATCTTGCTAAAATTTAACTACTAACTAATGAAATGGTAGAATTTTTCAAGAGTATTCATTAATTATGATTTGGCTTCTTTCCGTCTTAACTTGTCAATGTTTGAATTAACACGGTCTTTAGCTAAGATAAATTTCAGTAAATGGAGCTGAAATGATCATTTTATACAATGATCAATGGAGAAGTCTGTTGTTGCAGTAAAGCAAAATTACTTTTCTGTAAACAGAAAAGTAATTTTGCTTCTGAAAAAAAGTGTGATTTTAAATTAAGTAAGTATAATTTTCTCTTTAAAAATAGTATCTTGCTTTGAAAAAAAATCAAAAGAAAGCAGCGACATGAAAGATCACAAATAATTTATTAGAATTTTTTCATTATCTATGATGTCCTATGTTGTTTAGTTTTTTTTTTAAATTATGTAAGGAATCCAGGAAAGCAAATTCAGACAATTCAATAGAAATATTCTTTTATAAGAATTCATAATAAAAAACTGCTTACAATTGCAACAGCAATTCTATGTGATTGTTTTTTTTTTTAAAAAACTACGAATAGCACACCATCAAGGCCACATCTAAAGTAAGTGAAGAAGCAATAAAATCACATTAAATCATGAGTTTTCCTAATAATAATAGTGATAAATTACACTGAAAACGACTTCATTTTGTTTTCTATTGCATGAGATTTATCAAATTATTGCTATGCAATTTTAATCCTGATTATGTGCCCTAACTTCCTTGGAAGTTTGTAGCAACATTTACTCGAACCCTCATACATATAACGTTTTAAACTTGTAAATTTCGAAAATAATAAGCTAAAAATGTCATTTTTCAAAATTAAAAAAAATCCGTGGTTTAGGAGAAAAGCAAATTTTAAATTTTAAATCCCCCCACCGGAATTAAGCTAGATCAAGAATTCACAATAAAACAAAGAGTTTCTTTCCGAGTGTTATTAATGTTATTCTAAACTCCTCTTCGATAAGTTTTATTATCAATTGCAAGAAAAACTTACATTTAATACAGATTATTCTTCAATGAAATTAACTTGATATAATTTTTTAAAAATTTTAATGCCGATAAATGACACATTTCGGAAGTATAACTGGAAAAATGAGTTTAAATTTTTTTTATCGAGAACGGGAAATGTTACTATAAGAAGCCATACTCAGATATTGCTTGCTATTGCGAGTGGAGGAACACACCAATTACACTCAATTTCCGTCACATCTGGTAAAAGTGACAAACGAATTAAATCCTATAAAATCAATGGCAATCCCGGCTAGCATTCTTCAACAAAACAAAATGAAATCCAATTCTTCCACTCCCTCCCAATTCTATCCCTTCATAGCCCCCCCCCTTTTTATAGATATCACCTAAATCCTATATACCACGATTTCCACAACCGTTAGTGCATGCACAGAACAAAGGACAAACCCAGCAGAGGTCTCATTCCTTTGTCGCCAGATGACAGCACTTTCTGCATTAGAAATAAAATAAGAACAAGTGATGAGGAAGATCAAGATGGGGATGAGGAAGAGCTGGTGGATGGAGATGTGACAAGCCATGGTAGAAAGAGAGGAAAGCAAATAGAAAAGAATAGCGTCAGATATGCGCTAATTTTGATAAAGGGGAAGAACGTTGCCACTCTATCTAACGAAATAAATCTTTCCTCTACTCTCAAAGTGATGGAATTTTCTGGAAAATAATTAAATCACTGTCAGAAAGTCCTTTTGATCTGTTGTTAAATTGAAGACAGCTAGAACACTTCCTCTACTAAAAAATTTTTTGTACGGAATTCGGGAAAGGAGCCTTTGAGTTATTATAATGGCTGTTCCAGCGATTGTAAATCTTTTAATCTATAAGTTTGTCATCTATAAGTTGCTTTATCTAATAATTTCATTTTTATTAGTATTTTGCAAAAAAATAATCGACAGAAAGTTTAGGAACAATAAAGGTTAAACAATAATTTTCGGAACTTCCAATGACATTGCTCGTAAAGTTCCATTGAAATCAGAATTTATTCCATCATTATTTATTCTATTTCATAATATTGATTTGCATCAGTTACACGCGAATTTCGAAGAATAGAAAGTTCCGCTCATCATGCCTTCTGATTACTTTTCAGTCGTAATCGTTCTTTTAGTCAATATTTTTCAACAGCAAAAAAATAACATTTCTTCAATAAAGTAAATAATTATTATAATCTTCGAAACTACACGAATAATTGTCAATCAACTGCTTTCGAAAAATTATTAATTCAGGAAAATAGAATGATTGATACAATAAAAAGAAATAAATTCGAAGTAACCTCACTCGTTAACAATATATAATGATAATCTTAAGCCATTATAAAAATTTAAATAGTAAATAGTTATCTTTCTTGAACACTTCAAATAAGTTTTTTTGTTTATACTAATTTTAAGATCATACATCTGGAAATATATCTTTCTGCTTCATCTGGTCTCTCTATTTTTCTTCTCCTTTCCTTCTTTGTATTTTTGACATTAACTCAAGCGCGACCTATAAAACGATTATCTCGAGATAAATTAATGAAATTTTATACAACAATGGAAAGTTGGTCATAAATTAAAGCAGAAACAAGTGATAAAAAATTCTCATAAAAAATCATTAAGCATTTTAAAAACTTTTGAACAAATTAGAATTTCGATGAACTCTGGTTAGGTTCAAAAATAAAAATGGTCCTTTCAAACGTTTTCGTTGCATTTTTGTTGGCTGAAGAGCTGTCATAACGGAACTTTTTATAATTATAACATATCTCAGAAGCAATCGAATGTCAAATTTTCTTTGTCGTCGTAATAACAGTATATTTTCTACAAAAGCCTTACAGTCCCGTAGTGGACTGATCGTAAAGACACGGTTCCCAGTAGAATGAAGTCAGCATCACCGGCTGAGGTCAGAAAGTGGGTGGGTAGCATCTTTGATCAGCCTTCGTAGGGACTGAGGGTGCGCGGTATTGGTCCTCGTTAAACTGTTCTACCGTAAAGTGCTCAACTTCACGTACAGGTCGTTGGGCTACCAAAGGAGATGAGCCATCCCCTCTGCAGAGGATCAAAATTGTGATGACATGTCTCCGGATCATCCTCTGGAATGTTTCCTAGACCGTTGTCTATAACCCATTTTGCAGCTGTAGTGCGACGTAAATAAAATACCTACCTACAAAAGCATTATAGCCTTAAAGTGTTTAAGCTGCAAAGCCTTTTTTTAAAATAAAAAATGCATAAGACAATCAAAACTAAGTATGTTAAAACTTTAAATCATCCAAAATCATTTTAAATAAATCTAAAATGCAAAAACGCATCAATTTTTAAAAGTTCAGTATGGCATTGGAGCATTTGAAATTAATTATTTTCACACATTTGTTAAAGTTTCCAAAATTTTAAACGCTCTTTAAAGTGATTCCTTATAACGGATCTTAAATAGAGCAACATTAGGCAGTTCCAGTAGGCAAAGGAAAATAAAAAAAAAAGAGGGAATTTCCGAACGGATGCATGCAAGCATGGTGACCAATCCAGAAAATACTCTTTTAATTTCCTTTGCTTAATGACTGGCATTAAATAACTCGGAAAAATAGCTAGGAGGAAAATTGCCTGAAGTGTATTTTTCGCTAACACTTTTATTCACAATAGTACTTTGATTTTTCGTTCTTCCTTATTTTTCTTTCTGTCATAAGCTTTTTTTCGGTGAATCAGTTTAATTAATTTAATTACTTTAACCAATTATGTTTTTCTTGTAAAGCAAATTGCTCCTTTTTTTGAAAATCGATTTAAATGTATATATATTTTTTTCAATAGATGGCTTATACTCGCAGTAAAGCTCATTTCGTGCTTATAAAAATATATTTCAAAAGTCCTACTGTATTCAGCTTTAAGCACCAAACATATCACACTGAAATGAAAAATTGAGTTGAATAAAACTGAAAATAATTAAGGTTTTGAGTTTGCTAGCTTGGAATCAAATGCATGATAAATGGTCTATCAAAATGTTTAGATCCAGAATTACATTGATGTTCTTTTTGGTTTGAAAAAGAATTTTTTAAATGGTCCGCTACGGAAAAAAATCTACATAATATAAGAAATTCCGTATCAAATTACAATAAAAAGCATTGGCAACCGTAAAATCTATTTTATCCCAAATACATTTTTATTGTAAAACTTTCAAAATTTTTACTGTAATTTTTATTAAGCTTAAATAATTCGGTGATTTTACAGTAAATATCACTGCATAAATTTACAGTATAGAAGATTTTTGTTCCATGCAATTTTACTCCAAATATGGACTACAATAAAAAGTATTGGAATACTGAGTAACAGTACTTTTTACCGTAAATTGATTTTAGATTTTTTACTGTGCATTTATCTATATTACCCCTAACTCATGTAGATCTATGTTAATTCTCGCAGCTATAAACTGTTAGTCTGGTGTCGAAACTATGTATATCAGATTCATATTTTTATATGCATAATCAATTAACTAATTTGTTTAAAAATTTGCAACACCAATTATTTATAAATTTCAGAAATTTATCTAATCTTGGTATTTGTACCTTTTTTAATAGAAGTTTAAGCAGATTTTCAATTATTATTATTTTAAAATTTAATTGTTCATATTAAGTATTTAAGAATAATCAGTTACCACTGTACCTGAAGAAATTTATAATAGCATTGCTTATTAAAAATGTCTTCTAGGCTTAACTTAAATAAATTACTATTCAATATGAGGAAAGTACAGTCAATTCCCCCTCTTGTAAACATAAACTTCAACCAACCAATATTCCGTCCATTGAAATATTCTAACCCTAGAAGGATAGATAATCTGGTCCTAGAAGGCATGCTTTTTGCGAGTCAAAACGGATCATATTATCCTGAGGTACTGCTTCTTTCTTCTTTTTTTCAGACTTAGTTTAAAATTCTATTTCTTTTCGTTATCTTCAGTAAATAATAACGTTCAGTTTTTCTATGGTGAGTTTGCTGTGAGCTATGACAGCATTGATCTTATGTTTTAAAGTGATTCTTAAAAGTAAATTCCTTTTAAATATACTTTCCTAACTCTCTAGCTGTTTAAAACTCTTAGAGGATCCCTTCACGCAGATGATTTATTTTATCTGTAAAATTAAAAAAACATTTTTAAGAATAATTTTTTAACGCAATTAAGAAAACAAGAATGTTAAACTACATTTTTCTTCGCAATAACTATAAACTCAAACTTTTGATCATAAATAATCCAAAAGTTTATGAGAGCTTTTAAAAAGTTTTGATTCAGGTTTTAAATCATATTCTTATTGGTACATATTTTTTGAAAAAATATTTAGCTAAAAGCTCTCATTAAATTTAGGAAAATAATGTAAGAAATCGAAATGAAAACTCATTAGAATAGTTGCTTAAAAGAGAATGTTTTTATAATAGCTAAAAAGAACAAATTACAGCATTAACTAGAGGCATAAAGGGCTTTGTATAAAATAGTTATAATTCAGCTAGACTTAAAATGAAAATTGTTTTATTGTTATAATCTAATCAATATTTTAAAGTCAAGTCAATGTTAAAGTACGCATAAATGCAAATATAAATAGTTTTTTTTTCCAATTTATTACTTAAACTTTCATACAAACACTTATTATGAGCTCAAAGAAATGCTTTAACCAACAGTAAAATATTGATTTGGGGACCGTGATCGATTTTTTTTATTACAAAACAAAAAGAACAAAACGAAATAACAAAATCACATTACGGAATAGAGCTTCAATCTCAATATCGTTCCTCGGCTTCAATCTCAAAGTGTGAAGATTTATACCCATGCAGCTGATACGGCTGATTGGATCATGACGTGGAAAATGGTTGAGCGTGTGCCCCATTTCTGACCGTTTCCGATGAAGAGGGCATGAAATTGGTGTTCGTGGCCATTTTTATTTCATGCAAGCAGTCAAGCTTTTTATATCCACATACAAAATCGATTATTGCCGGTCTTGATTTATGTTTTCAGTCCTTAATATGAAGAGATGAATAACTTAATTATTCAGTGGGAGTGTTCTGATTTTACTTGATCGAATAACAAAAGACTCTGATGGATTTTTCGTGCGTGTAATACCAAATCTTCTTTATTTAGCTACTCTTTGAATATTAATTTTATTTCTTATAAATATTAATTTTAGTTGAATGAAGAAAAACTTATTTTTAGTTAATGATTATATTAAAGAGTATTGAATGGATGCATGGAGAAAAAAATTGATGAATGCTGTTTTATTTTCCTTGGATTAGATAATTTATGAAAATTTAGGTATTCATTTTTAAGCAGTTGTAAATAAACTAATGCAATATAATAACAAAGTTTTCTTTAAAATAGTGTTTTCGTTGAAAGAAATGCGGATAAAGGACAAAGAAATTTACAATTTATATATACTAACGCCCAAGTAATGATGACTCATAGATAATAAGATGTTTATTACGTATAAGACACACGATAGGCTTAGCTAAATAACATCTTTTTCTATATAGTTGTAAAAAAGAATAAATTCAAAATTTAATCAAAATGTAATTTTTTGTAAATATCTGATAAATAATTATAATCGGGTGTAAAAACGAAGCTAACTCGTCTCAAGATTTATACATCGGTAGATTCATACATCAATATTAATGCATACAGTCATAAGCCTAAGTTAGTCTTTTAGCCCAAATTAGGGTTAACTATTGATCATCTCCAATTTACTGCACCAATTTCTTGTGGTGAATTTCTTTTATAAATAGAAGAATTGCAACAGGAAGCCAATTTAACAGCCTAACTAAGAAAAATATATAAATTAATCAACAATAATAGAATACTATACTTATTAAATGACTTCAGAAAATTAGTTTCAATCTAAAGAAACCGAACAAATTTAGATGCACCTCTGTGGTATTAAACTAATTTTAAAGAGTTAGTCACTTGCTCAAGGAATTTATCACGCAACTGAAACTGAAATATTCAAATCAAAAATATAATATTGGAACAAAATTGCACGGTATTTATTTAATCTATAACGAAGGAATCTTTAAAAATCGATTTTAATATTTGAAATATTCAAATATTAAATTTTTTTTCCGATATTTGTTTTATATTGCCAGAAATTTGTTTCAGTATATTTTTCAAAGGAAATTTTTTTAAACTAGCGAAAAAGAATAATTTCATTTTTTTAATTGCTTGATCAATTTATATTTTATTAAACTAATGAAGTTAACTGAAAATCATTCCCAGAACAAATTACAAAACGCATATCGAAATATCGTGTAAAAAGAGCTGTTGAACATTTAAAATTAAATCTTCTTAAATCTATAATTTATCTCAATATATTCTTTTTTTGACACCGAGCAATTTTGTCATACATTTAATTCGATTCAAAAAATAAACTACTATAGATTATCTTTAAAACCTCAATGAATATACTTTTATTAAAAAAATCTCATTTCAAAAAAAGTCGGCAAACAAGTAAGTGATAATTAATGGTCTTTGAAATATCAATTTTCCAAGTCAATGCATAAGCCAAAAACATTATGGTGTCTGACTTATGCTATTAGTATTAACTTAATTAACAAAAGCAGCTAGTTATTTAAATATTTTTGTTTGCAAAAGTAAAATAATTGTAATTTAATTCAAAAATTTCATATCTTATCTCTTTTTAAATCCTTTTAAATTGCATATAAAGAATTCAGAACCGAAACCAATACAACAATTCTTCACATTTAAAAATAAAATTTATTTTAAAATGAAACAGAAATATATATAAATATATTTGTGCAGCATTGGAATTTCACTAAAAATTATTTAAGGAGTGAGCATTTATGATACGCGGCATTTAAATTGGCTTAGACAACTGCTTTTTCCTCTCAAATAAATCAGTCCATAAGTCTAGCTTTATATTTCAGTAAAAATTTTCTTTGCAAATATTTCAAGTGTCTATAGCTTTAATCAAATTGAAAGTGTTTTTTTTTTTCTTTTTGAAAAAGGTTCGGTAAGTTGCTTTTTATTTTCAAATGTAATGTTTGCTCTTTTTTTATTTGACAAAGATGTGAATAGAAATATTATTTCGATTAGTTTTCGTTTAATATTTATTATATTTAAAATTTATGTAAATTTAAATCCTAATTGTACTTTTTCGACTTTTCATAAAATAAATCCTAGCGTGGTGAATATAGATCTTGACAACAACTTCAACAAATTGATGATATATGATTTTAAAGAAAATTAATTTGTATTACCATCCGCCTTTGATGAGGAGAGGCAGAAATGAGGAGACACTTAGAATTTAATCAATTGAATTAAAAAAATCCTGGTTTGGGATCTATTAGTAGAGATATTACAGCTTATAGTTATACAGCTTTAGTTTGTCTAAAGTAAGAACTCCCCTAGCCATTCGTCTGGACCCGGTGCGGGACTATGGTAAAGAGGTATAACCATTTCAAGTAGGTCATTGTTTATGACAGGTTTCGGCTCGGATCGCCAAGAGAAAGGGAATTTTTTTCTTCTGTCTATTGTATTAGTCCTAGAGTAAAGAGATTCAACCCTCCCGGAAATGAGCTATTCTTGTTTCCATAGCAGCAGACGTCCTCACATTTTGTGGTGGGGGGAGTTCTTACCGAAGACAAACTAGTTATAGTTTGTTATACTAGTCATAGTAGTTATATAGCTTGTAGTAAATTATAACTTGTAGTGAGATACCAATTACAGATTTGAAATCAGCGATGCGAAAGTATCTGAGATCTGTTCAAAATTATTATGTAATAGGAAACAAAAAGAAGTTGTTTCTCAACATTACTTATGCGTGTTGAGCTTACTAATATTCTTTTAATAAGGCAATCTGAGACATTAAAATTTAAAATATACAAATTGTTTATGCATTGAAAAAAAGAAAACAAAAATTTTTTATTTACAAATCTCGCAAAAAAACTCCATTTATCTCAATTAAATAGTGAAGAATGCTTTAGACTATATTTTATAGCGATAAATTTTTTTTTTCTAACTACATTTCTCTAAATGAATATTTAAAACAAAAAATGTTTTAAAATCTTTAGATTCTGAGTTTATTACGAGGTAAAAATTCGAAATTGTAATATTTGGTAATGTGGATCTCTCCCCCCCCCCCCTTTAATTGTGCTAAAGCGTATTTTATCCAAGAAACAATGCACAAAATATGTAAGAAATAACCTTTTAAAAAACTATTATACACACTTGAAAAAATTTGCTACTCATGTATTCTTATAATAATGTTTATATAACATATATATCAATGTTTCAATTTCAAATTAGAATCTTTTGCGTCTTTAATATTTCTCGTATAGTAAAATCAAATTTCTTTTATACATTCGAACTGAAATGAAATGAAATATATGCTTCTCGGAATTGAAAATACTTCCATTATAAACTTCTATTTGGTAGACTTCTAAAAAGATTCACGTACTTACTTCATTTCAAAAATTTATGACTTTTCTATGTTCAAAATAAGAAAAGAAATTCTTAGATTAGAAATTCTCTATAGAAATAACCGAAGCCCTTGCGCAAATAACAATATCACGATCTGAACTTGCCCTATTTAATTTATGATGTGGAAATTGCTATACAATCTTTTTGCTCACAACATCGTGACGACTTCATAATGCTGAAAACTTTTATGAATAACATTGGTTTTAGTCACATTGTTGAAACAATTTATGTTAGACATTATTACGTTATGGCGATTATAATGGAAATGCAGGCTTAGTCGTAATTATTTTTCGAGTTAATGAGAAACGATAATGAATGCTGGTTTAAGCTCCGTCCTTGGAGAGTTAATTAAAAATTGTAAAATAGTTAAGTAGTAAAATTTCTTTTAACAGTAATTCATTTCTTTGCGTATTTTTTTATATGCTATGTTATTCAAGTATCTTTAGAACATAAATTATTTCCTTTTGAAACTTTTTAAAAAGAAAATATTCCTTCAAATGGAATGAAAGTCAATATCGCATTGTAAAACCTCACGATTTTGAGTAACTTTGTTATTAAATATCTACAACTTGTTTTTCGCACGTATAAAATCTTTCAAAACGTGTTTTTGATGCGCATCCACTTCATTTAAGCCTTAACTGGAAAATTGCATAAACTTTTATCTTGGCGACGAATACCAGTTCCTAGTAATAATTTTACGTTTCGTTTCAATGTATTTCACACTTTCAAGAAAATAATTTTAACGTCAGTAGGCATTAGGGATCGGTTCCTTATCGAATCCATTCAAGTATATTTGTTTTTACCATATAAAGAGTTGACTGTAATCGTGTTAAGCATATTATAGTGCAATCAAGTATAAGAAGTACTGAAATGCTCGATGCTATGGTTATATTTTGCACCTTATTATAGTTGCAATAAATTTAAGTAATATCACGGTCGAACTCGATTCAAAAGTACCAATGTACACTGAAAAAAAAGTATAATAAAAAATGACGGAATAGGGCAAAATTTACATTGTTTCTAGCTCTATGGAAACGCTAAAAAGCTCGATAGTTTTAAAAGAAGCTTTTTAGCAATGATTTTTGTAAAATTAGCAATGAGATAATGATTTTATAATAAGTGATAAAATTTTAAAAATTTGTTGCTACTTTGTAATTTTATTGTGATACCTTAGAGCATAGCATATTTATAATGGCATATATGTAAATTTATGTGATTAAATTTACTTTTAAATTTTTTATTTTCTTATTTTTAAAATTTTTACCAAATGTATGGTAATAAGAACTGTAAATGAGGAAAAAGGAATTTTCAGTAAACTACTACCAAAATAAAGGAATAAAAAGGACCAATTGAATGGTTTAAATACCATAAATCTTAGTTCATAATTTTTCAAACCATATTTTTTTTTGCTTGAAATGTTATTACGATACGGTACGGTAATTTTGCCAGATTTTTTTTTACTCTGTGTAGTTTTAGGCTTAACTCGTTCGATATCTACATATTTTCTTATTGATCAGAATAAACTCTTCATTAATAATTCTTTTGGTTCTAACTAACGTGCATACAGATATGGAAAAAATCCCGCCCTAACCTATATATTGGGAAATTTTATAACAGTTAAAGATGAATACAATGTAAAACCAAGCAATCATCGCTTGTGGTTCAACTTGTGTATAGAAGTGAGTATAGTTGCTTCCAACATAAATTTAAACCATTGCCTTCAGTTGTGTATTTTAAAAGTAGTAAATCAATCATAATAACATCCATAAATTGCGCTTTTCTTACATATCTCGCTCACGTACGATATTAGATTTCGCAAAAAATACATCGTTAGATATGAATGGGTTGGAAAAATATTTCATTTGATTTATTTTCACAACTATAATATCGTCTCAGAATTCCTACATCCATATTTAGCATAAAATTCTAATTGAAAGTCAGTGACAATTTAATTTTTCTCATATGCTATTTTGCTTTATTAAATTTATTCTTCAAAGAGAAAATTAACATTGAATTTTCTCTCGATCTTTTCTTCCAGAAACAAGGAACGTCTTTGAATTGCGATTCAAGGGTAAAATAACAGTGACTAATAACGTCTTCGTTCTATGTCCGCATTACATAATTTTATGCATTGAGTTTCTGAAAAGTAACAAAAGGAAGCGGCAGATAACATAATTTGATTTCGCTGCATATCCCCATGAGACCAGTACTCGTACCCGTTACTTTCCATTTATCAGTTTCCTGAATCCCATGTGGAAACGTAAGGCTATTCGTTGCATAATTCAAAGTCAGATACATTTACAATGGTTAATTGCAAATCATCGATCCGACAAGTATACAAATAAGAAATATTAGTTAGATATGAATTCCGATACTCAGAATTGTATCTTATAGATAAAATTTTAATTACCAATTTTATGGAACTTGTTCAGAAGGAACATTGTGGTACGAATTAACATCAAGTAAAAGGTGTACAAAAATATAGAATATCTAATTATAATAAAGTAAAGTAAAAAGAACGTAATTAAATTTGAAAAATAATTTCATTTGAACTATTTCATATTTTAGCGATACGCAAATATACTTAAAAGTGAAATAAAAACTTTTATATTCAAAGATTCGAATTTATTCATGTTTTCTATATTGTTTATGGCAATTGATGTGTTTCTTTTTTACTTTAATGTTTATTAAATGCTGTTTTATTTTTAAATATTTATATTATTATTTTATAAAAGCAAACGAAAATTTCTATTAACATGGCAGAAGCTGCAAAGGAACAACAAATCGCGTATAGATATTAACACTAAAAGTAATAAAAAATCTCATAAGCAAAAATTATGAAAAATTTGAACAATTATATTTTAACTTTTATTATATTTATATAATTACATTTTACTTTTTATGAACTTTAAAAATATTTCATTTGAAATGACTAGCCTTGCTCATTTTTATTTTTGCATTTAAGTTATAATGCATGAAAGTTACGTAACTAGGTAAAAACTGAAATATGTATTACATATATAAAATGTTTATTATTTTTTTGAATGAATAACACAATTATCATCACATTCATTATCATCGTTTTTCACTAGTGTTTTTAAATGTTCAGTTACAAATGTTTTCGCATTAAAAAATTATTAATGTCATTAAACGTAACATTGATAATTGTTTTAAATTTTATTTTTAAATTTAAGGCAAATTATCGGAATAAACTCGGGAATATAGTTAAACGTTGTTAAATACTATCATATGATATTTAAAAAGTAGAAAATGTTGTGTAATGGCATTATAAAAAAAGTGTAAAAGGTTATTTTTTTAAGAAGCTATAGACAGCTTTATTTTCGTGATAATTTTTTAGACATAGATTATAGAACAGCATAGAGAACATTTTTTTGTCAATTTGTTTATATTAAGACGGTTTTAAATGGGAAAGTGTGCTTCTAAACAGCTCTTCCGATTGGTTTCATATTGATGCTGATGTTTCTAAATTTACAAAATTGTCTCTTCGATCATATTTATTGAAGACTGTAGTTATGAAATACCCTGCTTAACTTAGCAAAACTAAAAATTTAACCATATAATGTCATAATATTGTAATCGATTATGCATGTGGTTAGACGATATATATTCAAACAACCCTCAGATACAAGTTGAAAAATAAAATTGTCTAATCTTTAAAAAAGTTGAAATTTTTTGTTAAAAAAATTACATTGACTCAAATAAGTTCATTGCTTTGATTGTTTTAAGATTATATGAAAAAAATTGGAATTTCAAAGATTTTAAAAAAGTTTTTTGAAGTACAAAATTACTATGCTAATGAAATGGAGCTTAAAGTTTAGTAATAAAATTTATAAAAAAATTCCTAATTTCAATTCTTAAGATTTATTGCTTATTGTGTAAATTTAGATGCAATTCTTTTAATTCGGTACAGAAATTTTACTAAGCATATTTTTCATACTTTTTTCATTATTTTAATTTAGTTTAAAAAAAGTGAAAAATATATTTAACATTTTAATTATTTATGTATAGGAAATACAGTATGAAGCACCGGTGTCTTTTCCAGCGTTAAAGGTTAAATCTTCCAAACACGGCTCACTTCCAAACAATATTTTCTTTTCAAATTTGCACTTATTTGCATTTATTTAGATCTAAGAGAAACAGTTATTCAAGAATATTTTTCATAATTTTTTCATTATTTTAATTTAGGTTAAAAAAAGGGGAAAATATTGTATTTAACATTTTAATTATTTATGTATAGGAAATACAGTATGAAGCACCGGTGTCTTTTCCAGCGTTAAAGGTTAAATCTTCCAAACACGGCTCACTTCCAAACAATATTTTCTTTTCAAATTTGCACTTATTTGCATTTATTTAGATCTAAGAGAAACAGTTATTCAAGAATATTTTTCATAATTTTTTCATTATTTTAATTTAGGTTAAAAAAAGGGGAAAATATTGTATTTAACATTTTAATTATTTATGTATAGGAAATACAGTATGAAGCACCGGTGTCTTTTCCAGCGTTAAAGGTTAAATCTTCCAAACACGGCTCACTTCCAAACAATATTTTCTTTTCAAATTTGCACTTATTTGCATTTATTTAGATCTAAGAGAAACAGTTATTCAAGAATATTTTTCATAATTTTTTCATTATTTTAATTTAGGTTAAAAAAAGGGGAAAATATTGTATTTAACATTTTAATTATTTATGTATAGGAAATACAGTATGAAGCACCGGTGTCTTTTCCAGCGTTAAAGGTTAAATCTTCCAAACACGGCTCACTTCCAAACAATATTTTCTTTTCAAATTTGCACTTATTTGCATTTATTTAGATCTAAGAGAAACAGTTATTCAAGAATATTTTTCATAATTTTTTCATTATTTTAATTTAGGTTAAAAAAAGGGGAAAATATTGTATTTAACATTTTAATTATTTATGTATAGGAAATACAGTATGAAGCACCGGTGTCTTTTCCAGCGTTAAAGGTTAAATCTTCCAAACACGGCTCACTTCCAAACAATATTTTCTTTTCAAATTTGCACTTATTTGCATTTATTTAGATCTAAGAGAAACAGTTATTCAAGAATATTTTTCATAATTTTTTCATTATTTTAATTTAGGTTAAAAAAAGGGGAAAATATTGTATTTAACATTTTAATTATTTATGTATAGGAAATACAGTATGAAGCACCGGTGTCTTTTCCAGCGTTAAAGGTTAAATCTTCCAAACACGGCTCACTTCCAAACAATATTTTCTTTTCAAATTTGCACTTATTTGCATTTATTTGGATCTAAGAGAAACAGTTATTCAAGAATATTTTTCATAATTTTTTCATTATTTTAATTTAGGTTAAAAAAAGGGGAAAATATTGTATTTAACATTTTAATTATTTATGTATAGGAAATACAGTATGAAGCACCGGTGTCTTTTCCAGCGTTAAAGGTTAAATCTTCCAAACACGGCTCACTTCCAAACAATATTTTCTTTTCAAATTTGCACTTATTTGCATTTATTTAGATCTAAGAGAAACAGTTATTCCATCATATTTTTCATACTTTTTTCATTATTTTAATTTAGGTTAAAAAAAGGGGAAAATATTGCATTTAACATTTTAATTATTTATGTATAGGAAATACAGTATGAAACACCGGTGTCTTTTCTAGCGTTAAAGGTTAAATCTTCCAAACACGGCTCACTTCCAAACAATATTTTTTTTTTCAAATTTGCATTTATTTGCATTTATTTAGATCTAAGAGAAACAGTTATAAACCACTAAATTTCCTTCAAAATCTATTATTGATAAAATTTTGAATATGACTAAAAAAAATATCGGAATTTATATTTTTGTATAAATATAATTTATATTTTAGCATAAGTATTATTCCTAGAATCTTAACATATTTCTTAGTAAATATTAGACTGTTTTTTATCATTTAAATACCAAAATATATATTTACTAGCAATTAGAAAGTCAATCAAAATATAAATAAAAGGGACAACGGAGTCCCATCTGCGTCAAAGTTATCTTATTGATAACATTGAATTTTATTCTTAGACTTTTTATTCCCTTTTTGCAGATTGATTTTTCGCGCATAAATTTAACTCAGTCGTTCTACAGTAACTCACGAATTGAACATTTGTTACTACATAAATACACCTTGTATCATTATTTTTAACAACTCATTGTTATTGAAATACATCACTTTCTTTTTTTAAATGCTTCAATTGTTTCTAACAGGTGTGAAAACAGAACATTCTGTTTAGTAATAAAAGTAAAATTTCTGGGTGGTCCATTTCGTAAGAAAACAATAGACAATCTCAGCAATTTGAGGTACATTGAGTTATTGCATGATTCACGACCTTGCAATTTGCATTGAATTTCCACATTGATGCAGTACGTAGATTTTATTATAAAATCGTGATTATAAAGTTTTCTTAGTAATTTGAACGCCAAAATTAATTCGAAGAACTAATATATAAATAAACAATTTTCTCATCGGTCAAAATGTTATTTATAAATGATTTCATTTTTTCAGCGTTTAAGACTTTGAATTTTACACATTAATAAACTGTTAACATTTTCTAATGTGTTGTTATAGTATCTGATAACACTTAGGGGTCATATTTTTCATGAAAGTGGTCATGTCATGAATCCTAGGTATCATATTGATGATTGCCTCTAGTGTTTATAGCATGTAAATATTTTATTGTATTTACGATCTTATTCACTTTTGTACACTCTTAGAAATATAACTTTCGATGATTCAGGAATCCTTGAGCTATATTTCGTTAACTTTAAGAATAATTTCGTCAATGAAATTACGTGATTTGCGACGAAACACGAACTCTCAAGTATGTGACGAAAATGCTGCCTCTACTTGAAACCTCATCGTAGTTCATGGTGGGATTTAGTTTACTAGAATGACAAAACTCGAATGAAAACTAGAAGATTGAAAATAGAGTGACGAAGAATAGAGAGCGACTGGATTATATGATGGTTATGTAGATGGCCTCGTACTAGGAAGATCGAAGCCCTCTTCGGGAATGAGAATAATTTTTTTCTCTGCTCTATCTGACTTCTTGTGTTGTTAAAACGACATTGATCTACCTATATGATGCCCGCGATAAAATGATAATTATAAAAATTAAATACTATAGCATTATGATCCTTTTTTTTTTTTGGTAAACAAGTTGAATAATGAAATATTACTTTAATTTTGACGAAATTGTGTGCGAATTGTGTACTGGAAGGAGTGACGATACGTTCACTCGTAGCATATACCGGGAAAAGGTTTCGTCAAAAATGAAGAAATTTTCGTGATATTTGAGTATCCATTTTTTGAAGTGTATGCATCGTATTACATATGCACCGTTTTAACTATTCCGTGCAATATTATTTTGTATCATTTTTTTTAAAATTTTTGTAGACACATTTTTTGCTTTTTACCGTTTTATCACTTTCATGTATTTTTTTAAATATAAAATTATTGTTATTAAATAATAAAAAAAATCAATATTTCCTCCATGGCTCATCAGTTTGTATATGTAATACTACACCTCGTTCACATCAACCTCCCCTCAGTGAATACATTTATTATTCTCAGTGGTAAACAGATCCTGGATTGAAATCTCTTTATCATCAGGATTACCGTATGAGATTTCCATGGTTTCTTTCATCCCTGTAATTTATTCTTCGATTTCTGTTACTTGCCCCGTGAAACTTTAAAAAGTAGAAAGTAAAACCCAAGAAATACTAATGCAAATAAAAACTGTATTATATCAAGATTTTTTAAAAAAAATAAAAAGAATAATTAAACACGAAATTAAAATATATTTTATTCCTCTCTTATATTTTTTTGTATATTCAATGTAGTAAATTTAAAACAATGCTATTTGTTTAAGTCTCCAATTAAATTTAAAGTTTTATTTTTTCGCAGTGTATGTTCCTTTGGTGATAATTGATGACCTAGCTAATAGACAAGTCAAAGATGTCAAGATACTTATCAGCAAGATACTTGTCAAGGCATCTCCAACTTGTAAAAAAGCACTTCCTCGACACTACCCCTGCAACATCTACGCTTATAAAATTCAGTTATGTTTTGGCACAAATTTTCGCCACTCTTATCTACGCAGTAGACTGAGTGGTTCATGTATGAAGTAAAAATCCGAACAGATGTTGACGCTATCGAAAGTGTTTGGACAGACTATTTTTTTACTGTAAGTTGATAAGTTCGAGTTACGAATTGCTCAGACAGTCTGTTTGTCTCCAGGGACTGATTTGAAAAATGATATTTTGTGTGTGTTTAGATAACTGCTGATAATCCGTCTGTCACTCAGTTGAAGAATACAAAGTTTATGTCTGAAACAAAATTCGTTTGTTAAATTTATAGTCTTAAAATTCTTAAGGTATTTCAGATTCTTACTCTAAACAATGTTTTAATTTAAACATTCTTTTTCCGTATAAATAAATAGGCATAAGTATTTTTGGAATGTGAAATGAATTACAAGAGAAAATGTAAGTTTCACAATATTTGAGTTTATAGCTATCTGTTGCAAATAGTTTAGAACTTAGTTTTAAAAATTGTTTTATTATTACATATTCTAGTGATTGAGGAAAAAGCAGGCTACTTTAAGGTCTCACCTGCTTGTCTAAGACTGTCATACTTAATAAATAATTATTTTTTTCAAAGTACCTTTTGCACACAAATTTCAAACGATATGTCTTTTAAATTAATCTTTTGATGCAGATGGGGCAACAATGTCCCTTTTATATATTTTTTTCTGATACTGTTATTACAAGCAAAAATATACTCCCATGCTTTTTAATGATAAAAAAGTAGTCTAATATTTAGCTGAAAAAGTCTGTGAGATAACAATAAAACAATATTTTTGTATTTTTAATTATAAAAAACAATTTAATAGTCACTGAAAATTCTGATTGGAATTACATTTGTACTAAGGTAAAGGATTTAAAAAAAGTATTTTAGAAATTTTTTTTATTAATATTAAAATTTTATAATTAATTGATTTTATATATCAAAGAAATATTAATGTTGAAGAACTGTTTCTCTTAGATCTAAATAACTGCAAAGACGTGGAAATATGAAAAATTACTGTGTTGAAGTGAGCCGTGTTTGGTAGATTTTACCATTAACGCAGAAAAATGCACCGGTGCTCATGCTGTATTTCATAACCATAAATTATTAGAATGCTAAAATAATAATTTTCACTTACTTTGACTTTACTTACTTTGACTTTTTTTATCAATACAAAATAATGAAAAGTTTGTTATATAAAATTCTGCGTCAAAGGGGTAACAAGATATATTATTTGAAATGTGAGGTTGAATTTAAAGTAATTTTGAACTTATCTTGAGCTTAACATTGCTTGAATTTCAGTTTAAAGTTATTACGAATTTATTTTTTTCAACAGTTTTTTATTTCATATGTTTTAATGAGATAAATATGTATTTTGTCTGTATGAAAGTATAACGAGAGAAATCTGTATATAATGTCGCTTTTCTCGAAGTTGTGGTGTCTTAATCTCCCCCGTCCCTCCTGCTTAAAGTGGGCTGTTGCTGTAATGCTTTGCATAATTTATACATTTCAAGAATCTAGATCAATGTAAAATTCATATTGCAACATAATCCTTTCCACTTGTACATCAAATTGCTTTTCAAACTACTTTTAATACTAAATCATTTAAATTACGTAATACAAGATGCTTCTGTTATGTTGTTATTGTTGTTGACTTATTCCTCTTGGTCAGCCGCAGGCTAGACCAAGTCAATGAGCTTGAAAGTCTTCAGGAAATCAAATACAAGTAAGGGACCAGAGTAGAGGTCTTTCTTTTCCAGACCAAGACAGTGTAAAATGTGATCGGGAGAAGCCTGTGCAGAGTTACACCTCGTGCACGTTGAATAGGTCCTTCGCCCAAGCTCAAAAGAGAGACACCTGATGTGTCCACTTATGATCCTACTTATAGTGGACTGTATGGCTCTATCAGCCCCCATGGTAAGTGCCCCACCAGGAGTCTGTCCTTTATACCAAGAGTGGGCCGGAGGGATGTTCCATAGTTGTTGGTTAGTGGTTCTGATCTTGGAGCAAATCTCAGGGAAGGTCAAAGGTCGACTTGAAATTGTGCTATCAGAAGCTCTCTGCTTGGCCAAAAGATCTGTATTTTCATTACCAAAGAGGCCTATGTGAGAGGGAATCCATTGAATGAAGATTTTATGCTTCTAGTATAACTATCAAAAGTAAAATATTATGGTTGCTAAATAGTAAAGTACAAAAAATTTTAAAATGGCGATTTTTGATATCTCATCAGGAGAGACTCTGAAGTACCAAGGGTACTTGGTATAATTTTTTAGCTTAATCTGACTAAAACAAAACTTAAATAAATAATAACAAATAGTGCAATGCTTTAAAGTCCATTTCTTTCAATCCAATCTTTAAAACTTCATTCGAAGAGAAGTACTGCTTAGCAATGTACTCAACATTAAACAATATTCAAAGCTAGATGTATTAGCCTTTAAGTTATATCATAATAAAATAACTGGATTTAAACAAATACATACCATCGTAAAAATCAAATGAGATATCACCTTTTTTAAGAAAAAATCCTTAATTTAATTAATAACCAGGTAAATGTTTTTCCACCAAAAATAATAAAATAAACAGTTTCCAGATTTCGAGAAATTCTGTCAAGTAAAGATGAATAATTATAATATCGATTATTGATGATATAAATTTACCGTTGGAATTCATTAATTATTTCCATAAAACAAATTATCTGATGCATTAAATATATGACTTAATTCACAATACGTTTATTGATATAGCTCACTAACTTACCTTCCAATGCAAATTAGATTAGTGTAAGTAATACCATATAATCTAACGAACTTAAATTTCCATTCTTTACCAAATTTTTTTTTTATCCTAATCTTTAAATTTTCAAACGCATTCAACTTTACGAAGCTTTTTATGACATTGTATCCAATTTTAAACAATATTCACAATTAGTTTCATTATATAAACCGTTATTTATACTTTGATGCAATGGATTTATTTAAACAATGACGCACCATCTTCAGTTTTTAAAAGTCCTTCATTGAAGTTTCTAACGCATTAAAATCAGGGAAGCATTCTTTTATCAAATAAGACAAAATAAACAGTTGCCAGATTTCTGAAAGAAATTCTGGATGAGAATTTCAGTCGAGTAAAGATGATTAATTATAAAAGACAATGCATGAGGCGATGGTTGTTTTCAGAAATCTAGAATCTAAGGCTTTTTAATGGACAGCCCCTCGAGGCGAAATGTTTATTTTTCGTGCAGCCGGCTTCTTTTTGAAAGTGCATTAGCTCTGACATTATACCATTATTTTCAGAATGAAATATTGTGACAGGCATTTCACTAAAAATGCCTCCTCTATGTCTCAGATTGAGGGTTTGTTTATTGGATTATAACTCTACGCTTATGTAGCGAAGAAATGAAAATAGGATTGATTGAAGAGGTGTAAATTTAAAAATATTGTTTTGCTGTCATTTCGTTTTAAATAAAAAGTATGAAATAGATATTTGTAATTTTTCTTTAGTAAAAGGGTTTGCCAAATTATTTGCCTACATTTTTCAGGATGAGATGCAATTGTCTCACGAGGTTCATTTTATAAGAACAGAAATTATTTGATGAATATTTTATTTAAAAATCAGCGAAACAAAAATATATATTTTTTTTTTCAATTCATCTGTTTTAAATATTTAATCAGAACTATTGTCCCTCTATTTAATACAAGGAAAATACGCTTATGTTTGACTAGAAAATAAAAAAAAGGGTAGAGTTTGTCTTATTCTTTTTAGTAAATGTGAAACATTGCTAAATCTTATTCTTAAATCTTTTGGATGTTGTGGTTCTTATTTAACGAAAGCTGTGGTTCTTATTTAACGGCTCGTATTTAATAAAAAAAATATAATCAATGTGATATTATAAAAATAAATGAATTCGTAGTTTTAAAGTCATTTTCGAATTATTTCATATGGCATTTGAACACAGCGTTTTGTAACTGTAAAATGATATATACGTTGATATATCATGTCACAGTGACTTTAAAATTGAAAAAGGAGAATAACTTGTCTTATTTTTTTAAACAATTTTTTAAGTGCAAATATTGTTGTTAAACATATATCCAGGTTCCAAATTATTTGCTAGTATAATAATTTTTTTCTTATTTTTAGTTTACAATTTATGTACAAAATATTCCTCCAAAGCAAACATTTTTTGCAGTGAAAAAATTCAAGGGAATTAATGGTGAATAAAGGTGGCTTTTTATTAAGATGTAAAATTAAAATTATTTTAAAGTTATTGCACTTCAAGTTGCAAAAGATCGTAATAACTTTATGATCAAAAATGAGTAAAACTATTTAGCAGAGAGAATGTCTTGGTAGCTACCATATGTGTTTCCATTATCAAAAATTATTTTAATTTACAATTTTACCCATTACATGACTTAAAAAAATAGGGCTATGCCTCAACTTAAAGACAACTGTTTAGATTTCTATTAAACTAAGAAATCTCAAAAGTGTATTAACGATTTGCAGACAAACAATTGTGCCGAAAATTGCATTGTTTTGATGCAAAAACGTCAATTTCTCGTGGTATTTAGTTCGAATTTAACGTGATTGAACTTTCAGACAATAATCCCCATATTCAATTCAAATAATTGAGAGTTCAAACTATGGCAAATAATTTTAAAGCATAAAAATTTGGGATAATTCGATATTAGAAAATTGATTCTTGAATGCCTTATGGAAAAGTAACCGCGCTTAAAACAAGTGATCAAAGCTTCAGTTCACTACTATCATAGGTGGATTCTGGAATCATATACTCTTAAGACAGTATCAGCATTTGGCACGAGTTCGGACATTTTGAAAATAAAACTCATTATATTTCAAATTTTATATGACATTTTGTTTTCCTGGGTCCTAAGTTTTTGTTGGAATTCCAGAAAACTATTTAGCCAATTCCATGGCCTAATCTCTTAAACTCCTTTATGTTACCTCTATCTGTATTTTTTTCAAACGTGAGTTACATATCCGACCATATATTATGTCTCTATGAAAATATTATTGGGACCTTCAAATTAATAACAAAATGCACCCTGCTAAAATTATTTGGGACTTACTGCTAGTATTGCGTCTCCGTAGTACGGACGTTATGCTAATATGCCCCATTGGATTGACTCATCTTCATCTGCTGTCTGATGAATCATATTCCGAATACAATACTTACAACCTTTACTCACGATTCATCACATTTTATTCGCTTGCCCATGTTTCAACCAATATCGTCGTACCTTTTCTTAGTAGCCCTATTTTGTATACAAAAGCTTTATTGGATGAAGCTCATTATCTTACAGCGTAAAAAATTCCATATCAAATTACGGTAAAATAAAATTTTACAGAACGAAAAATATGATATACCGTAATTTTTACTGAAATATCTACCGAAAAAGCACTGAATCATTGAAATGAAATAAATATTACTGTAAAAATTAGGGTTTAAAAAATAGACTTTACGGTTGCTGCACTCAGTGAGCCTAATGCTTTTTACAATTATTTGATCCGGAATTTTTTACAGTGCAACATATTTGCATTTGTACGTGCTATTGCTATTTTATAATAAGTTTGCTTTTACCTAATTTCATTTAGCTAGGATCTCATTACTGCTTGTACCATTCTAACTTATTTTGAGTAATTTTAATATATTTACACTTTTATCTGATTTTATTCATTTTTGACTACATTTATGTATAATGCCTATTTTTAAACAATTTCATATATTTTAATAGGATAAATGCATATAGTACTTTTTCATTTGTTTTAAACCCGTTTGTTTGGCGCAGAATGTACCATTAAACCCTACAATAAATTTAATTAATTTATCCTCTTAAGTTGACCAATAAAAACGAATTTAAAGCTTTTATTCAAATTATTGCTCTCATGAGAAATAGAAATAAAATATTTAATGAACTTTTTTCAAGAGGAACAGGGTTCAGCTAGATACATAATACACAATTATAAAAATGATATTGAATAAATCGAAACATTAATTTACGAGATTTCTAACCTTGACATTAAAGCTTGGATGACAAGCAACAAATGTGTTGTATGTACTTATTATAAAATCGATTAATCGATAAAAGTTGTGGCACATTGATTATCCTGTTTCCTAAATAGACTGAAATAGCGCTATCACATAATGTCATTTTGTTTGTGAAACCTTGTTCATCTCTGGCATTTCATTATGTAGAGTTCAAAAATTTTATTCTACAGAATGCATTTGCATTATCATTTAATGCAACTAAATCAATAGAAATATAGAAAATGAAATGTTATCTTTTCTCATAAATTCCTCATTCAATTAATGAAATATCAGAATTAAAGCAATACCTTTATTACTTAATGCTGTTTACTTGCTGATTAAAGACCATTGGAGATTTGAATTTTGAAATTCTCTTATGTTGGAAGCATATATTTAACTTTCCCAATTTATGTATTATGCACATTTTGAAAAGTGCTTAACATGATTAAGCATTTCAATAAACTGGAAGAAAGTCTTACTGGTGTTTAGAATTCTATTTAAATAAATATTAAAATATAGTATTCGATAAATTTGAGAAACTAATATTAAAGTTCTTTATTAAATTAGAAATTCAACCCTTTGTAAGTTTTGGTTGTTTGTTTCCAGTATTCCACTCATTTTATTAATTAATATGGAAATTTTATTTATATGTTAAATAAGAATACTATTTTCATTGAGACAAATTAATTTCTACGTTAAGTAAGAGTATTAGTTTTATTAAGTAAAAATAAATTTTCAAACTCGAATAGCCTTTTCAAGAAATTCTTTATTATTTTAGAAATATCATAAATTGAAAATTTATTATTTCAGATAAAAAAATTATTTTTAAAATTAGTAATTTGGTTTTTAACGTTGGTTAATTAACGCTGTTTCTTATATTAAAGTTTTAGTATTTCTAGTTTTTCTAATTGAATAAAATACGCAAAACAAAAATAAAATTTGAAAATAATGTTTATCGTTTTATTTAAATGCTTTGTCTTTCTAACAGCAGTTTTCTCGTTTCTTTTTTCTTTCTTTTTTAAATAAAGTACAACCAATACTCAATTGTTAGTGTAATTATATATTCATATTATATTTTATTGCTGCTTGGTGAGTTCTAATTTAATTTATTTTAGCGAAATGAAATTTATTTTAGAATTTAATTTGGCTTTCTATGCTAGATACTATTTCAGTAATTCTACGCATAATTTAATTAACTCTCATGTTATCAATATTTTTGCTTGTCTTCAAAATTAATATTACTGCATTTGAAATTATTAAAAATTAATTCAATGTAACTACTAAATCTTTATACCGTAGGCGTTATGTCATGCTAATCAAATGTTTGCATTATATACCAACCATTATTTTATTTAATGTTCTACTTCGATTTCATTCACTTTTGGATACAATTTGCAAACTCTACTTTTATTTAGTATTTAAAAAAAAAAAATTTCTTGTCTTTAGATCCTAATAATTTGGCATATGCTTGAACATATTGCCTTTAATCATTGAGATCTAATTCAATTAGAACTCGATGCTGTACAAATATTTATTATCTGTCTGAAAAAGATTTTTTCAACCCTAATTTCAAAAGTTCACAGTCATTGAGGTTAAAATCACCTTAATAATAATACTAATGTTGCGAAACTACCACGGATAAGAGGTTCATTAAGACATATAAATATATATATATATATATATATATATATATATATATATATAAGTTCAAAATGAAGAATAAAACAAAGAAAAATTATAGACATATGAAAAAAAGGGGGTGGGAAATAATAAGTAAAAAAAAAATAACAAACAACATTTTATTTAAAAAAAAAAATTGTTAATTAAAAAACCGGAAAAAAAAAGATATAATCTTTTCTTCAGCCCACACGATTATATCCGCAAAACAGAGTGCTTTCTGATATATATATATATATATATATATATATATATATATATATATATATATATATATATATATATATATATATATATAAATATATATATGTATATATATGTATATGTATATGTATATATATGTATATGTATATATATGTATATGTATATATATGTATATGTATATATGTGTATATGTATATATGTGTATATGTGTATATGTATATATATGTGTATATGTGTATATATATATATATGTATATATATATGTATATATATATATGTGTATATGTATATATATATATATATATATATATATGTATATATATATGTATATATATATATGCGTATATATATATATATGCGTATATATATATATATGCGTATATATATATATATGCGTATATATATATATATGTGTATATATATATATATATATATATATATGTGTATATATATATATATATATATATATATATATATATATATATTAAAGTTTCAACATTGTTATATACATCTGTCGGTATTTTCTTAGTATCATTCCGTTGTGTTTTATGAGCTTACCGTTGGAGAAATCATAGTTCTTAAAAGCGAAAATTTAGTAATATAAATACTTCTGTCAGTTACTGATACCTATGCCATAAACATCCGATTATTCAATAGAAAAGTTAAGCATGTCTGACAATATAAGAAAAAAAGAAATCCATAAGTGTATCAGTATCATATAATCGGCTTTAAGGCGGATCATTTAGAAAAACATGAAATGCAATCCTTACACAAAAAAAAGAGTTAAAACCATTTTGAATGACTGTTTTACGACAATAAAAAAAACTTTATCGATTTTCACCCTTTTAAAGTCTCAAAAACTTCTTGGTTTTGGATCATGAATAATATCGAGGTATTTCAAGGATTTTCTAGCTCTTGGGACCATAAGGGAAATAAAAAAGGTTTTGATGTGTTGTCTATAAAGTTAAAACTTGAACAGTTCAAAAATCGATTTAAGAGTAGGCTATTAAATCTTTAACGGGCAAAATATATTTCATTTTTTATAGTGTTTAAGAATATGACTTAGATCATATGCAGTAAAGACGTTTATAAATTCTTAATTAGAAAAATACTAGGCAAAATTATCAAATGAGAATAATGAATGACTTATTATCAAATGAGAGTCAAAAAGATATTTTTATTAATATTTATAAATTTTTTCTGACCGTTAGCATCGCTCTAAATTATAGTTCAAACAAAAATATGTATAAGATAAAGCTATTATTTCTTTCATTATTTTAATCACTGTTAACGCCAAGTTTATTTCAGAAATATTTTTGTCAAAATTTTTTTACCGGTCGCACATTTTTCGCCAAATGAATTCAGAATCTTATTAATTCTCCTATTTCCATTTAAACACGTAGAGGAAATACTATTACATATGTAATATAATATAATTATATTATATAATTATATTATATAATTATATTATATAATTATATTATATAATTATATTATATAATAGAATATATAATATAATTATTGAAATTTAAATACTAAATATATTGTAGATAAATTACCAAACTCATGTAAAACTAATGGTTTTTAACACTTTCTATGAATTAAATATAATTTTACACTTTTGTAAGATTATTGCAGGGAAGACATTCTTAAATAAATCAAGACTTCTAAATTTCTTGTTTTAAAAATAACATAGCTCGGAAAACATATTTTCAATTTAATTCAACTAATTTAAAATTTTATATTCCTAATTTAAATTTTTTGAAGTAATTTTCTTGTTGATACAAGATACTTTTGAAACTATTGGATACCTGCAAGCGACGTCGCTGGTTGGCATAAGCAAATACCTCGATTCAGCAGTCAATCACGTTCGAAATCTACGCTTGAGGTTTTTTGCAAGTATTCAATTAAATCTAAACCGAAAGTTGATACAGCGTAAAAATCGCTGTAACATATACAGACCAGGCACAACCATGCGATTTCAGCTGTTTCTCTTCTTCTGGTGTTGCAGATACCCGATTCCATGGTGAACGGATAATCGACAATTGCAATATGCTAGTTTAAATATAAACATTAGTAAAACTAATGTTATGCATTCACATTTGGCTCACAAACATATTTCATTCACATATACTTAATTAAAAAAATTTTTATATACATATTAGAAAAAATATTGGAGAATCATATACACTTTTAAAGAAAGAGAGTTATTTAAAAGTAATAAAATAGGAATGTTATAGGCATCAAGTAGTTAATAGCTTTATGATAAATAATTCAGAAATAAATTTATTTAACAACATTAATCGAAATTATTTAAAAATAAAATACGTTTACTGCTATCGAAAATATCTGATAAACCGTCAAGTATAAATACGCTTAATGAGTTGAAATCTAAAATTCGTTGGATATATCCGTTACTGCTTAAAGCACATAATTCGATATTATAAATACAATTTTTTTCTCGGCATTTTTTTCTTCATCCTATATGGAAGGGTAAATGCGAAATTCGATAATGTACATCATTATTCCAAACGTCGATTACATCTTACATCTTGAAAAATACATTTCAAATACAAAAGAATAAACGAAAAACGTATCATATTTAAAAAGAAAAAGAAAAAAAAAATTCAACCGTTATCTCAATTCTTTTCCCCAAAAGCACGAGGGACCGTTTTGTCGTAGGTGAAGCGTTACAGCTTACCAGAGAATATCACCTATCATCATAAGCGATCGCGTGCATTGCGCGTTTATGACTGTAAATCACAAGTTCGATCACGCAATGTAGGGAGAAGCGTTAACCAATCTAAGCAGCTATGATCATTGGCTTGAAGGGGAATTTTGCAACCTCTAAGCCGAATATGATAGCACGTGCACACCCAATTACCCTTTTACCCATCGAGGGAGAAAGGCAATTTTTTAGGGGAAATAATACAGGGAAAAACTGCACAATGAGTAAAATTATAATGCAGTGGCTTTGCAGCAATACGTTATTCTAAAGTTTAAATTGTTCTTTGTTTTAACTGAAGAAGTATTTACAGCAATGTTTATTTTGAAAAGTTTAAAAAGCGAAAATGTTAAAACAAATTTGCCCTTTTATAGAATTACACGAATTGTATCTATTTTGTGTGCTTCATACTGCGTTATTAATTTTTAATATATACATCTAATCGTTTGGTTTGACAAAGCTTAACCTATTTAAACGCTTTTTTTTATCACTTGTACAACTAATCGTTAACAAGCTAACTAGTATTAAACCTGACATTCAGTTAGAAAATAATAATTAATAATGCTGCCAAATAACTTAATTATTCGTTATAATAATAATGGTTTATCTTTTGGCATTTTGACAACTATTATTATAGTTGCAATTTTTGAAACTTCTGAATGTGATTTGACTTTAAAGTCAATAACTAATTTGATTGTGACAAAAGCTACTAATTTTTAACGAATAAATGGCAATTCTTCATACGGAGAAGGAACGATAAAATTTCTTGACATAATACACATTTGATACTATGATATTTTTTTATAAATATATTCAATTTTTCATGCTTCGCGTACGAGACAAAACCATGGAATCACCCTAAAGATGCTGTATCTTAATGCTAACACTGTTGTCATGCTTTTTACAAGTTTAAATGTGTTAGAGTTTATTAAAAAAAATCAAAATTTCTTCAAACTTTTATTTTAATAATAAGCAAAATGTTTGGCGAGTAAATAATTAGTAATAATAAACAAAATATTGCCTTAATAATTCATATATTTTCATCATTACAATATGCGTTTTACAAAAAAATACGACCGGAACTAATTAATATCAACATAACCTAATCATAAGCTTATTTAAAAATTTTCACGAACAATTTATTTACCTATTTGTATTCACGTCCAATATCGCATTTTTCAAAATAAATTTTAAATTAATAAGACTCTTTAATAGCATTTAGCTTGAACGGAATAACAAAATATCCACAGGTGCTTAATTACTGAGTTTATTTGTGATTCTCCCCTTTCGGAGTGGAAAAAAATGTCATGTTTCTGGTTCACGCTTCATGGTCTGCCTCGTCCCAAGTAAATTCACTGATGCAATTAATAGCGAGACAAAATACAATGAAGTGTAAGCAAATAAGAAAGCAGTTAGTAAATAATAATAGCCTTCTCCGTCTGCTTATCTCCGAATGACAGGTTTTAATTTAAGAATCGTGCGAGTCGCTATAGCGTAAAGAAGAAGAAAAAAATAAAGTGGAAAAATAAAAATGGCGGGTAAATTTTAAATTCGAATTATCGCGTTGCCGTTTATTGTCGCTTGATTTAAAAGTTAGATTCAGAGCGAGGAACTGATATTGGTTTAATCTTGTTAAGCTTGTTAACAGGAAATCGTTTAAAATAATGAAGGGAAATTTATCGAAATGGAAGGGATTTGGCTTGTATGTTAATGATTATGCAAATTTCAAACTTATTTCATTTCTTTTAAGTTCTTAAAACAATTTGTGTCCGTACGGAATATTAAATACTTCATTTTAGAAATGTCTGACGTGCTCGTTTTATAAAATTCTAATTATATTTTTACCACATTTACACGACCTGAATTTAATTTTAAAATATTTCTATGGAAAACTATAAAAATATATTTCATCTTCAAATATCGTAAATATATTTAGTGAAATATCGTAATACATTTATTAAAATGTTATAATAATATCATCATTATTCAAAATATCGCAATTGTGTTTCGACTTCAAATAAATTTGAATTCTTTTTTTCCAATGCCCACCTGGAGAAGGACCTAGGTCATACAGGCATCCGAAGGGCAGATTTGTTGACCATTATTTCAGGGGCACCATATTAAGTGGGCCAACGTTGCTCCCACAGTAAGGACAGATAGTACAGAGAATGAAAGAACATCCATGCTTTGCCCGGGATTTGAACCCAGAACCTTTCCGAAGCAAGGCCAGTTCCCTGACCTCTTTACAGGTCGGTCGGCATAAATTTGAATATAAACAGCAGAATTATTATATAATACAATGTCGGAAGAGTTACTTGGCTCAAATGGTCAAGACTGTTGTTTTCTTCAACAGAAATCTGTGTTTATTTATCTACGATTTGCGTGCTTTTATTTGTGACTAGTCAACTATAGTCGCTATTGTGTAAAGAAAAAAAAATCGAAAAAAAATGGGGACGAAACTTTAAATTCGAATTATTGTGTTGCCGTTTATTGTTGCTCGATTTAAAAGTTTATTCGATGTATATTGTTAGCTGATATTGTTAACAAAATGTCATTTATAAAAGCGGAGTAAACTTTATGAGAACAGAATTTTATTGACTTACTAGGTGGCTAAGCCCCTTGTTCGCTACTGCTCATCAACCCCAATGATTGCTTCGCAATAATTGTTTTTTATTGGCCGAAAACAGTTTTTCTACTAAAGTTAAAATTATTCACTTAACATGTATGTACTAAAAGGAATTCTGTTTACTTCCGCGCTTGCGTCTCTACTTCCCACTTCCAAATAATACTATCTATTAGTATTATAAACATTTAGATCTCTTGGTAAACAGAAGTGATTTTTCTAACTATCATTTTTTAAAATAAAATTTATATTCTTATGACATTATATTGTTCAAACAAATTTGATGAGTTCACAACCATGATTTAAAATTTTTGCTATTAATAGCAGTACTGAAAAATAACTTCAAATTATTAGGGATACAAAAATATTTAAAGGAAAACAATACCTTTACGACTTTTGTTAATTTTATGCTGATGACAACCTAAACAATATGGAAATGAATGGGGGAAAACTGGATCCTACCACGTGATTTTCCGGCCAATATAAATGCGCCGACAACAATGGAAAACGGAGTTAGACCATTATGATTTTACGTTATATAGAGATATGTTAACATTTATGGAATTTTAAAACTGTTTGATTTCATTTTAGTGTTAACTTAAAATAATTGCCTATTTTATGAAACACCGAAATGTCCCACTAAATCCCTCACTTAAGAAATATCCATTACGTTTATTTAAAAGAGTCAACGAATTTTGAACTTCATAGTATATTTACACTGTATCAAATCAATATTTAAAACCATTTATTAATCCTTGGAATTTTCTTTGTCCCAGTAGAATTTTTGTTCTGTTATTCCTTTTTCTATTATGGTATGTAGAAAATTCAATTTGTCATGATGTTATTATAAAAATAATCCGATAAGACAAGAAAAATCAAGTAAACTCAGTTAACGTAAAAAAAATCCAATTATGTTTAGCTGTTATATTTATTTTTACTGTAAATGAACAAACTGGAAATGATTAGTGAAGGTTATACAAGTTACAACGTTAGGATTAAAATCAAATTGCTTAAACAATAAAAAGAATTTGATCATTTTAAATAGTATGTAAAATAAAAGCAAGCAAAGCATGAAAAAAATAAGAAATAAAAATAAAGAAACATGGCATGCCATATAATTTTAAATTTTCATTTGATTCGATTCACCTAGTGTTTATTGAAAACCATGGTAAACTTTGGGAACTAAATTTTTTCACATAAGATGCGTTTGTTTGAGACACTGTTATCGCTTTATTTTTTTTTCTCTGGAAGCACGTGTTGATGATGGAAACGAGTAAAAACGATTCTTTTATATTTTAGAAAAAAGTGTTATTCTTGCTTAATTTTTGTTATTAAATTAAATTAAAATCAGTTAAGGAAATTTCTATATAATTTTGCTAATATTTTCATTTATTTAATTTGAAATTTGGAATTGGGACTATACTTTTAGGCCTCTAGTACACTCGTAAAAGCTAAGTTTTGGGTTTTGGGGTCGTGTCAGAATTTAAATCCTCCACAATTTCGGAATCAACGCCATTAAATCGCCAACACTGCTCGGACAAGCTGGTAGGTCTCAAACAGCTGCAGGTCTCAACAAGCTGCAGGTCTCAAACAATGGCAGTTCAGTGAATTAATAATGCGTCAATGGACATCACACAAGTTTGGAAAAGAAGTCCATAACGAGAAATTTAAATACATACATTCTTCTGAGTTAAAAATAACATTTCCAGAGAATATAGCAATTTCTATAAAAGCTGTATTCAACTTTAATCCACCGCCAACTGTGACTTTTCGAACAGGCCATCTTTGATCCCGCCATCAATGGAATACAGAAGCAGAGTTAATATCCGCCATTTTATGGCCACCACAGTTTATATAAGGTCTCACGAAACACCTGCCGATTTGGACAAGGAGTGAAAAATAAATCTGAAAGAAAAGAAAAAAGAAGCTTCTTAAGAAATAGCCCTCAGGCATCGTCGATATCGCTCGCGTGCGAAGCTTTGGCATGCCAAAATGTAGTAGACTTCAGAACGAAACAAAAAAGTAAATCTGATGTCTTCTCAGGTAAAATAAATCAACAATAAAGCAGGGGAAAGCATCGTCTAAGCGTTTTATCACGTATCCTGTAACGCCTCTTTTGGCGGATGTGATGGCTTTTGAAGAAGGTTCTTCGCCAAGACGTTGTCGATCTTTCCTTGTATTTTCTTTATTGATGATCATGCATGTCCTTTTGTCTTGGAAGAAATTTTTGGAATCTTAGTGACGGAAAAGACTAATCACCAGTTTTGAAGCTTTCTGGTGGTCAAACGACATCATCCGTCTCTTTCGTGGCACTGTCCAGACAAAGAATGACACCAGTTTATCAACTGCTAAAAGGCCTTCCTTTCGTCTAAATCAGTTTTTTTTTTGTTGCCAATTTTGAAGTCTTCATATGTCAATTGATTAGTCATTTTCTGCCAATTTGTTGAGTCATTTGAGCTTAATTATGGCTTAAAGAATGTTAAAACTAATGAAATATATGGGTCATTCACATAGAAAAAAATAATTTTTTTTTTTAAACCGAAGTGTGTGAAAAATCTTATATTTAGAATAGATTCGTTCATTTTAATTTAACTTATTGCTCTTTACTACTGAACGATCAAGTTTTTTATTTCAACCTGTAAATTTGGATATCCATGGAATACAAATTAAGTGATTTTTTTTCGTATTCAGGTGAATTAGTTTTAAATTTACTAAAAATTAATTTAGTAAATTTAAAACTAACTCACCTGGTAATATACGAAGTGAAAGTGGAGACTAAAATGTAAAACATAAAATATGACATCCATATTGAATTAATATTCAGACCTTGAAAAAGAAAGTCAAGCATCACTGTCTGCGGTCAGTGAGTGGATATAACCACTTTGATCAGCCTGCGAAGGGACCAAGGGTGATCGGTATTGGTCCTCGGTAAACTCTTCTTATGTAAAGTGCTCGACATTGATCATAGATTTTCGGGCTACGAAAGCGGGGAGCCATTCCTTCTGCAGAGGATCATAATTGTGATTGCATTTCTTCGGATTATCCTTAGGGGTATTTCCCAGCCTGTCGCCAATAGCCCATTACACAACTCTAGTGCGACGTAAATAATGTTCAAATACGACTGCTAACGTACATCAAAATGAACACGATTGCGTATGTAAAGTGTTAAACATCTATAACGTATAGATTTAAATGAAGCAAGGGGCCAATAAAGGAATCACTGCTTTTGCTATCATTTCGTAATTGGTATTGGAATTCGTATATTTACTTTGTTATTGGGGTAAAGGGGATAAATGAATTGAAAGAGACAATGTTTTATGGTTTTGTTACTCAATTCATTGTAATAATGTATGTGTATGGAATTGAAAGTAATTAAATTGCTAAAAATGTAACTGTACTTTTTTTAAGGAAAAAATATTTAAAACCTTTATTTTATAAATAGTTTAAAGTAAAAGAAGTATAGTAATTAAAAAACTCGAATGCATATAATAAATAAATAATAACTTTTTCAAATGCCTTCGATTAATGCTTCGTAGTTTCAATAAAATGTCTGTAGTCCTGCCTTATTTTTGATTTCATATTCACTTTCTGAAGGAAAAAAAAAAACATAGTTGTAGAATATATATATTCTTAATTTTTAACTTATTTTGAAAAACACGATTTTAACTGCTTAACTATATATCTATATAATGTCAAACTATTATTGTTATGCGCAGCAATCATGGCACGAATTTTAAGTAACCTTTCAATTTTTTAATTTTTGTGATTTTATTAAATCACTGTTAAACAACTTAAGTTTTAACAGAGAAGTTCTATAGGAAACCTACCACGTCTTAAGGAATTGGCTTAAATATTCTTATTAGTCTGATAATTAAAGCATTCTTACGTTTAGTAGGGGGGAGGGGAAATACACTAAACATTGACTGTTACTTAAAACTGGAGGCAAAGTCATAGGCTCTGTAGTTTACATCGATATATCATATCATCATTGACCCGTCATCTAATTACTAAATCCGCCATGTTAACCTGTAATTAAATCTCTCTCGAGTATGGGTGGGTCCATGTAATTCATATCCGATTATATACACATAGCGAAAAACTACACCAGCAAGAATTATTTAAGCCGCAATAGGGCAATATATGCTCTATGTCTATTGTAATTCAATACACCGTTAGTTAAAAAAATTCGGTGAAAAACTACAAGCAGGGCAGGGAGAACAAGGTAACAGGACGATTTCGTTGTCATTTCATCTAGTTTCGTCATCCCTATGTTCGAAATACATTCCTCTACAAGCTGCTCAAGCGAATCTGTATGTGCATAAAAAAAGTCCCCCTTTTTGGACTCTATTACATTTTTTTTTCTTTCTTTTTGTTCTTTTCTTTCATGATCATCAACAGGTGCACGGATTTAGCTTGAGGCTACAGAAGATCTAGAGGAGACATTCGCGTGCGAAGCAACCCGATTTAATTTTTTTTCTCCATCCTATATATAAGGAGACTTTCCTGTTTCAGGCTTCTGCACGTGCATCAATTTTATTTGTGACGTCAAGTAAGATCGGACGCCACAATGTCGTGCCTTTTGATTTAAGTCTGTAATTTTTAACAGTGTCTATTCATTGTCTGAACAATTATCTTTTTATAAAAAAAACCGGTTGATTATAAACTTTACTAAAAGACCTGCGTTTAAGCATAACATGAGAAAAGGTTATTTTGAAAAGAACAAAAATTCATTGGAAAAATGTTTGTTTTTTATGTAATTGAGTTTAAATTATTTAATCTTGAAGTTATTTTTCATAAGAAATAGATTTTCGTTTAACAATTTATCATAATTATCGTTATTATTGCTATCGAGGGAACCTTTAAAATAATAATTTGAATTTGGAAATCAGTAATCAATTTACATTTATCAAAAATAAACAAAAACTAAGACTCACGTTTGGTTCTATTATTTAAAATAAAATTGTTTAGTGCTATAATTTTCGTTGAATTTTAATTTAATGCTTCATAATTTTTTTAAAAAAATATTCAATTAAAATAATAATGAAACTATTCATTTTATAATAGGTTTGAATTATTTAGGTTGGAAGCAATACTAGAGTTGAAGCATATTTAACTGAATTAATTGTAAAACACATCTTTTTAACTAGTATGTTATAATTAGATTGTATTTCCGAACTAGCGCTTATTATACATTTTTAGCGTAATTTAGCGCAGAGTGATAAATTAGGTGCTAATTTACAGATCTATGATTGTTATAGCGTTTTGTAATTCCGAAGAAACCTTTTAAATAACTTTAAATTATTAAAATTTATTATGATTTTAATTTAGTTTAATGTTCCTTTCTTAATTTTTCACAATTTTAATTTTAATTAAAATTGTGAGTACTAATGTCACAATGTCATTTACTTTGCAAAAGAAAATGTTGGCAAAAATGTATTTAATTCTTTCTTGAGAAAATATCTGCAACAATAAAATAATTCACTTAAATTCTTCAGAGACATTATAGAAGCCAAACACAATACAAGGACATAATCATTTAAAATAATTATTTAAACCAGATAAATCAATAAAATGTTAATGCATCGGAATACAGGGCGAAATTATATTTGATTGTAATTATAGACATTTTAGTTTTGTAACTTGCTATAGTAGGGGAAAAAATATTCATTTAAACTATTCACCCTGTTTTAATTAAAAGAAAGTTTAATAATAAGCTTAAAAGGTCTTGTATTTTAAGGCTACATATTTTGAAAAAAAGTTTTGTTATAAGTTAAAAAAAAAGTTTCGGAATAAATCGTCTAAAAATCAGTTCTAGGAATATAAAGGATGAATATTTCCTACAATTCTAAATGACGGAGAATCGGCGAAAAAGCTACCTGTGCTGCCATCTATTGGCAAAATTGTCCTTCAGTCCGAAAACAGCATTGGACGCAATTTTCCCACGCAATTCTACATCGGAGCCACGCCTAGCGCTCAGCGTGACCTCTCCGAAATCAGCCTAGGGCCTAAAAAAGTAAATAAATGAAACAAACGGCTAGGAAACACGTAACAAGAAATTAAAAGCAGGAAAAAAATGTAAGAATAAATTGAAAAGAAAAGAAACCCTTAAGCACTAATGAAAGTGCTAGACGCCAGGTGTAGCTTATTTTTGTTTTCCCCCCTCCTATTGAAATCTTGTGTATCCCGTAGCTTTTTAATAGTGTCTTTGACTATGATTTTAGACTAGAGGTCATGACTTTGATTTTTCTCTTAGGGTTGCTATAAAGTAATGCTTTAAAGCATAAAATAGCGTTTATTTCTTAATAAGGCAGACAAATTTTGCTTCCTGTTTAATCTAGATGAGGATTAGGAAGATTTCGGATTGTTATGAGGATGATGGAACAATTATTTTCTAGAACGGAAGGTGATTGTTATGGTTGGCTGGCTCAATTAGATAAAATTCGCCATCCGGTCACGCTTAGTCTTATTGGAGCTGATGATATTACATGGCATTTTTAAAAGATAATTAAGGCGTTATAATTGAAGAATAATAAGATTTAATTAATTTGTCAATTAATCGTATTGTTTATTGATATATGTACAAAATACATCGGATTTTACCGTGTTATTTTTAAACGATATTTTAAGCAATGCAATTAGTTTTATAATTGCACAGTTCAATTCTGATCCAAAATTAGAACTAGGTACTGAGAGTATATGATCTTTCTCTTTTTTTATTCTTTTTTTTAATTAAATTAAAAAAAAATACGAAAAAGTAAAGAACAAAATAAAAAGGTTTTGGATTTAAAATGTAAAATAATGTAAAAAATTAAGTGACAAGCAAAGATACATTAAAAAATTGTTCATAAGAACTTTATGTGTATGTTCGTATTAAATCTTTATGTATTTGTAAGCCTTTACGAATTATATTTTTAGTTCTTCAAAAGATTTAATCTCTTCAGTTAAATTTTAGACCCTAAGCCCCTGAAGTGCAATACTTAATGTCTCCTCTAGGTGTCTTACTTTTTCTTCGATCGATCTGCAATAACATTACATAATGAGATAATGCTGTAAAGCCGCATCAGGTTGTTTTGCCTCTAAACATAAATGTAGCCATCAAAATAAATTGTTAATAAATACGTATATTTAGTAAATAATCCCTAGAAACTGAAACTGCAGGATATTATCTGATTGAGAACTTTATAAGCTTCAAAAATATGCATAGATAAAGAAAAAAAATCGACATGTTTCAAGCGTTTTAAAAATGGGTGCCTATTTTTGAAGCTCTTGAAACATGACAACTGCTTTTTATTTCATGTTTGAATATTTTTAAAGTGAATGAAGTTTTCTATCGGGAAAATACGTATACCTTTTCCTTATAATGTTAAAATATTTAAATACATTCTATACTACGTTTTGTAGCGAATGAATTGGATTTAATGCAGAATTATATTAACGTAAATATAAAGCAATATACAAATCTATCGAAATTGAAATTTATGTGGAAACATTATTTAGACAAATAAGCATTTCGCCCTGGAAAATTTAAAATTTCATTCTGTTAGCTCTTCATGAAAAGCTAATAGGATTTTATTAACGTTAAAAAATCTCACTCACGAAGGCTATACTGTATTGTTAACTTATTCATTTTAATAAACAGACCGTATTGAGGTTATATATTGAAAAAATAATAGTTCCACTAAACTTAATGCATTTTAAAAACAATGTGATGGATCTAATATATTTTAATTGTTAAAGAAAATGTTATTATATTTTAGTTACGAATATATACAATTGTGGTTATACAAGAAAATAGCTTCAACTCATTAAGAAGCAATACAACTGAAGAAAATATAAAATTGTTTTAAAACATATAAAAAAACAGATCACAGATTAATAAATTATTTGCATATTATTTTTAATATATATATATATATATATATATATATATATATATATATATATATATATATATATATATATATATATATATATATTACGAAATCGCCTGCAATGAATTTATAAGAATCACTAAGCATTGCTAACAAAAAATAATATAATAATAAAGAAAAAAAACTAGAACGAATGTTCCTTATTTAGTAAATGTAAGAATTCTGTATTTATTTTACTTTTTCCACATTATTTTTTTAAGTGTAAAAAAAATGCCTAAAATAAAATATCGCAATCCTATGAATTAATAATATGTTTCAAACTATCATTTCACTTGTTCTATCATAGAATTAAAAAGAGGCAAATGACAAGCAAAACAGTCATGAAACAAGTATTGACAAATAAAACACAACCCCGAAATAAAACCCGTTACTGATAGATATTTTTAATTAGCAGAATATTCCATAACCTTGTCAAAACTGAAACATGATTTACTTTTCTCAAAATGCGCCAAAGAGAACAAGTTCGCCAAGATGAAGGAAAGAGAGTAAACAAATACACTACTTTAATAGCCGGTTTATAGTTTTAAAAAAAAAGTGTTGCCTCCACCCACGCATTCATAACCGTACAGTGGGTCGTGCGACCCTGTGTTCTCACTTTTTCCTTTCACAGTTTTGACCCGAACATTTCACCTTTATTCCATTAGTGTGTTACACCTAGTTCATTTTAAGTCTACATCCGACCATCTGCCCACTCATCGGAGAAGGGCGAGTTGCTGTGTGTGTTATGGAATGGGTGGTAGTGAAAAAGTAAGGGGCTTTTTCCATATTGCAATTTGAACAATATCGATACCATTCGAAAAATAGTAACCATTTAGGAAATTTAAGATTCTATATTGCATGAAAATTTCTAGCTTTTGATGCAGCTTATTACATGGATTTAATTTGCTTACGAAAGTTGTTTCAGATATACACGAAAATGTCAAAGTTAAACATTTGAATGGTACCACGTGATTTTTTAAAAAAAATAACTTATCGTGAGACTTTTATGAATCAATTTACTCAAGAAATACAATGTAAAATTATTAATTAAACTTATTAAATAAATTAATCAAACAAAAATAGTGTAAACATGCATTTTAAATCAAAATATTTATGCATGCCATTTTATTTCTCCTGCGATTCTTTTAAACTAGATGGTATACTTTAAATGATTTCTTTAAAACGTTCCTACGTTATGTCAATTCATATATTGAATACCAGCAATTAAATTTTAAACAGCTATCGTTTCCTAATTGCTTAGCAACTGATTATAACTGTTTATGCTTAAAAATTGGTATTTAATTTTATACTCTAGTGCAGGGCCGGATTTACGTATAAGCTAAATAAGCTGTAGCTTGGGGCCCCGAGATGGCAAGGGCCCCCAGATCTAACTTTTCCTTCTTTTTTTAAAGTTTTATTCAAAGCTGGAGCCCTCTGAAAACTAAAATACATTTTTTTTTTCCTTTTTACATTGGCGGACGCTTTTCAAAATCTAATAGAAGTGTTTACAAATATAAAATAATTGTTACTCTTCACTTTTCTAACCAAAAGAGCAATAAAAAGGCCTTTTTCCTGATGAAAATATCCTGTAGCTTTCGTAGCTACCAGTGATGGGAATAGTCCATGGATCCTAAAAAGCGGTACTCTAGACTCTATGGAGTGGTCAAATAGCCGCCTCAATTTTACACTGTGGAAAATGTTTTCAGCTTCTTTAAATTGCTGTGGGCTCATTTGTCCTTCTCCACAAAAACACCCTTTTGTCTGATTTCTGGGCAAAACATTTCTAGGACTGTGGGAGAATCTTGTGTTTTAAAGAAAGTGTTTTAAAGATCAGGACATGTATCAGGCTTCAATTTTTTTACTGCCACAAAATTTATCAGAGACAATTCGTTAGATTTCAATACGGGTTATGTTTTTTCTTTAATTAAATATTAAACATTAACTAATATTTGTCTTTCAAAGCTTTTCATTCTGTAATAACGAATGTCAAGCATTTAAAGTATCCAGTTCAAGAATGTCAAGTATCCAAATGACTTCATTTATTAAATTAAAAAATAAAAAAAAAATAATAATAAAATATCCGCAAGGCAGGTGTGTATATTTGGGGCTGATGATTATGAAATCTAACACAAAACTGTGAGATCGCTCGCTCTATTCCAGCTGATGACAGTTTTTAATTACTATTTCTTAACACTGAAAAATGCATTTCTTATTTATTTTAAAGTATGCATGTTAAAAACTAATAATTTAACAAGTATTTAAAAAACTAGAAAGCTACAGCACCTGTTCATTTTACACACTAACCCTCATGGTTGCTTCTGACTAATCATTGCAGATTAAGAGGAAAAACGGTTTATTTCCATCTTTTTATTCTACAAAAACTACGATTGATTTTCTATTTACATTTTGAAGATGACTAAAATTTGGCAAATCAATAAAATTGGTACCTCCTGCAGAGTTATTACCCAGTGAAGATGGACTCAAGGGTACTGAGTTCGAATCCCAGTGTTGACTGGTCGATACGAATTCTACACCCGGCTTATACCAGCCACTGTACCGAAGTAAAATGTCCTCAGTGATAGACGGATCATAGGTTAGAGTCCCCTTGTTGTCAGACTGACAGTGGAAAGCTTTTGTGGTATTCCTCATCATGTAACTTAAATTCTGGTCAGTTCCATCAAAACGTCCCCCTTCAAGACAAAAATTTCTTCCAATAACTGATCCTGGAGTTCCCTTGTGTTCTGAATTGAGTTTAATATTAGAAGTCTAATAAGTGGAACATTAGTAGTCGTAAACTCGAAATTGGGTTGACTGTTCAATGACTATTATAAAATAAACTAATAATTTGGCCGGGATAGCCTGTTTGGTAGGGCGTTGAACTCGTGTTCGTGAGAATGGGATTTCGAATCCAGCCGGCCGAAGAATACCCATGTATAAAATGGTGACTGGTGCATGTTAAATCTGCCGTGGTCACAAAGTCCTCTAAGTTCTCACAACAAATCAATACCTCTGGGTACTGATCCAATTCTCTTGTCATCTGGATTGAGTTCTAAATTATAAGATTATTATTCAATATTATACGGAGTTAAACATTTGTAGTCGTAAACTCAAAATTAAGTCGGTTGTTCAGCGGCGGTTATAAAAAAATGAAACTAATAATCAAATTGTATTTTCTTATGTTCTTTCTAACTCCTTGCTTATTTTTGACACACCTTCATAATTTCATGCTTTTAAGTCATAGAGCAGCAAAGCGAAATGCAACGTTTAAAAAAAAAGAAGAAAAAAAAAAACAATTTAGAAAAAAAAAAATCGCAAAAAAAAAAAAAAAATTTTTTTAAAATTCCAAATAACATATATTCAGAATTTCAAGAAAAAAAAACTCTGTTAAACATATAATGTTTCTTCTAACATGCCAAATCTTTACTCTGTTCTTAAAATGCGCTTATGATGTTCTTAAAATGAGTTTTTTTTTTTCTCGTTCAAAAAATATGTGCAATAATAGAAAGGCTCTACATTATAGTCCCATCACAACCAATATATTTAACAATCAAGCAATATTATCTAATTTTTAATAATATAATATTAATATTCAGCAATAAAAAATACGACAGTTTACTTTAGGTGTATAGAAATAGAATTGAACTTAAAAGGGCCCCATCATTTTCAGTAGCTTAGGGCCCCGCCAAGCTTAAATCCGGCCCTGCTCTAGTGCTTATTGTCTAATTCTTCTTTTCAAACTTTTAAGAAAAATATTTTATTCAATAAGATTTTGTTAACTGGCTTAAAGTAATTTATATAACGTAGAAATATGGTATAAAATATGATTGGAGGTAATAGATTTACTAAAGAATTGTTTTGAAGTTCTTTGGGTACAAATATGTGAATGATTTTTATATTTTAATACATTGGTTTGATTATGCATTGAACATGAAGTATGCTATATAAAGTTTGGAATTTTATTTGCTTTAAATATCAAGTTTTAGTTAGTTGTTTTATATTTATTCCTTATACAAAGGAGATACAACTGCTTAATTCCTTACCGGACACTTAATTGTGTCAGGAAAAGATGGAAGAAATTGATCTTAATCTTATTAAATGGCATGACATTAGAGTCTTGCCTTAGTTCTGTATATCACTGTATGTTATTTTTTGTCTCTTCAGTTTCAAAGCTTCTAAACTTAAATCATGATACTTTTAAAAGGATTTTGTTAACGATTAAGTTTCAATAGCTATTGTTTAAAATTAATTCCAATTTAATTTAGCATCTAAATATTATAATGGCATAAAAGTGGGGAAATTTGTAAGTAAGATGTTTTACGTTTAAATTAAGAGTAATATCAGGACAGTAATGCTATTCTAATTGAATGGATTTAAGGAATTTTGTGTTTTAGATTTTCAGTGGCATACAAATTTTGTCTCAAACTTTATGTTTCATTTATTTTATTTCATAAACGCTGTTATGTTTCATTTATTTCAGCTCTCTTCAACCCTTAAATGATTCAACACTTCTTGTAAATGCTTGTTATGATCGGCAAAGGCAATTTAAAAGTTTATTTCTTTTTCCTTCTTAAAACCAGTTCCTTGTTGTGGCTATAAACAAGGATAATATAATACCTGGTTGAACTGGAGCCTCCCGCGCCACGCGAACAGTCAAGGGTTAAAAGTGAATCCGTGCATAAGTGAGGTTTTAATCGAAGTTCAATAAATAAATATTTCAACCTGTAACCTACTAATAAGACACGTTCAACAAATAAAAATGAAAACTGAAGAAAATAGTTGACCTAAAAAAATATATAATAATAAATCCTCTTCTAAAGCATCATCTTCATTTTCTATAGTACCATAATTAACAATCTCGATTCATGCAGGTCATAAGGGTTGTAAAAAGTGTACTTGAAAGGTTAATATTAAGAAAAAGTCCTGTTTATGAAGCTTGTTAAGAGGTAAATATTAATGAATGTGGCATGTATGGCTGTACTTTATTTAGTGCAATATTTCTGATAACGGCAAAAGTTTAGGTGAGGATTTGATGAGATTAGTAAGACAAACGGGGTACCATTTGGCAATTTAAACAAAGCGCAATGTATTCACTATGAAGCATGGCCATGACTCGTTGTATGTACAGAACTAGTTTTCTTTTCCGAGATCATGAAATAAATTTATTTGTAATGGAAAATGTACTTTATAAACAGGTTCCTATTGTTGCCATATTTTTAAATTATGTTTCAGTAAAACAACGTTATGCGTCTTTCAAGGAAGCGATTTAAATCAACGTATAATCATAGCAGTGGATAAATCATGGTAACGTAATACACTTGTTAATTTGGCATCTAATATTATTGATTAAAAAATAAACTTCTTTCCAGCAATCTGTTTTATGACCCTGAAATAAACTCTCCTTATTCTCAATTCCTAAACTTTTTATGTCTTTTACCAGCTACAATGAGGAAAAAAAATTAAATTTAAAGTCTCACTTTAGATATTTAACCACACGTAGAATTTTTTCGAATCCAGATGAAGTATTTATGCATTTAAACAAACAAAACGACGAAAAACTAAAAACTTGTTTCCTGAAACTGACTTTTTTTTGTCGTATAAACGAACTGTTTTAACATTACATAAAGAATGAATTGGGACTGCAATGAATGAATGAATGCAATGAAACGACGCATCGTTTTAAGCGTCGCGGCATATAAATAAAAAATGGGTATAAATAAGAAAAGTATTAAACGGTGCCTTAGTAAATTTTTAAACTCACCACAAAGCCACTCAGACTTTGTTTTTCACTAAAATCTTCAGTTAAGCAGAAAAAAAACAATAAATTTTTTAAAAGTTTTTTTTTTTCCAAACTATGCCTGGAACAACCATATTTTACATATTTTTGTTGCTATAATTTGGTATATGAGTTTAACGTAATTAGCGCATTCAATTAAAGAAAAGCTTAAGTTGCCGCATTTAAACATGTATGAGCATAAATTTTAAATTTATTTAAAGTTCAAAGGAGATAAAAAAGAACTGCAAGAATAATGTAGCATCAGCAGTATAATTTGCAAGAATAATGTAGCATCAGAAGTATAATTTGCAAGAATAATGTAGCATCAGAAGTATAATTTGCAAGAATAATGTAACATCAGAAAAATGCACGCGCTTATTAATAAAAAAATTAGCTGTAAAATTAAGCTTATTAGCTATAAAATTAAGATTTGATGGTGATGAAAATGTATCAACTCATTTCCTAACTAATAAATGTACTTATTACACGGATTGTTCTTTTATCATTAATCTGTCTTAGATTTTGCTATGTAAGCAGTGGCGTAGCGAGCTTAACTCGCGCCCGGGGCACAATACCCTTTTAGCGCCCCCCCCCCGCTCCCCCATTCGAAAACCATGTGTTCGATATTATATGTAAAATATACTCGCAAATTATTAAATAAATAAAGTAAAATAAATAAAGTCATAAACTCAAGCTAGGCTTTAAATTTGAGACAAAAAAATGTAGTTGAGAGAACAAGACTAGATTTTGAAATGTATATGATCATCTAGAATTAGTTCGAAAGATACCTATTATTTATTTTGCATATTTATAAAGAAATATTTTAAAAACACGCAGTTTTAAAACAATAAAAAAGTAAATGTTTACTATCTCTAAGGAGATACATATATTTAGTAATCATATGATTATAATACATTAATAAAACTAATTACTATGTCTAAATTTTCCGTGCTTTTGATGAAGCAAACGTATCAATAATATCATCAAAATTGATCATTTAAAATTTTTCTCTTTCCACACTTAAAAATGCTAGGTCACTTAGGCCAGCGGTTCTTAACCTATGGGTCGCGAAGCATGTTTCTTGGGTCGCGCTGAGTCGAACCAAAAAAGTTAGTAATACACCAAATAATAAGTAATACCAACACCTCCTAGAAGAAGTCATTGTGGCTTACTCAGCCTAATTTTGGCTTTTTTTTGGGTCGCGACAAGAACATATTTCTCAAATTTGGGTCGCGGCTTAAAAAGGTTAAGAACCACTGACTTAGGCGATCTGTCAAAATTAATTTTAATTTGCTGAATGAACGTTCGCAGCTAGCAATTGATACTGAGATAGTCAGGAGTATTTGAAATGCCGCTCTCAGATTTGAAAAAACATCTTCTCCATTCGAGATTAATTACAAAAGTAAAAAATTCTAATGGAGTTTTAGGTTTAATTTCTTTTGTACTGCGGAGTAACATTTTGCTGTCACATATTTTGATAAAAAGTTCTATTACATTGAAATCTGTATTATAAAATTCACCCAGATTTTTACAATTTTTCTTCAAGGTCATTATCAACGTTATCCTTGTTTAATAAATTTTCAACGTCTAGTAGAAATCCAAATTTGAAATTAAGGTCACTTAATCGTGTAAATCGTGTACACTTTTCTTGTTGGAGACGATCAAGAGTGCTTTTCCTAACGCGAGAAATTTCACTTTCTGCGGAAAGACCACCATAGCCAATTCTCAAGGCACGTATTGTTGTATCCATATCCCATTTTTCACAAAGAGACTCTGCTTTTTCTATTGCCACTTTACAGAGCTTATCTCAAATTTTGGCCAGTTCAGTCGCTAATGATTCAAGATCATGGAACACTTCTCTAAAATTCATTCTAGGATCTTGTAATTTGAGCTGCACACCATCAATCCTTCTTAAGATTTCATACCAGAAATGAACTAAAGTTATAAAACTAAAGGTTAGTATATTTTGCAACAGAATTGTAGCTTCACTTCTGTTGTCACTTGTAGTGGTAGTGTGCTCTGCTAATTTTTCTATTAGTTCTTTTATATTCTCTAGCCCATAGATGATAACGATAACCGCTTGTATTCTGGGGCTCCATCGCGTTTCAGATGTGTGACCTGCCATCACGGCAGCATTATCGTATCATTGTGATCTGCAGTTTGTTAATGAAATTTCCCCGTAATTTAATTTCTCTAAAATTGTATTATCGATCGAGGCTGCATCTTTAGCATGTATTTCAATAAAACTCAATAAAGATTCTCTGATGGAAACTTTTTTATTGATAAAATCAGCATCTACATACCTAGCGACTTGGGACATTTGTTCTCGATGAGAGATATCAGGAGTTGAATCAAACAAAAGTCCATAATATTTATTTCTTTTGATATCGTTTATTAGTTAATTTTGAACTGTAGATGCCAGAAGATGAATGAATTCATTTTGAATATGTGGTGATAAATATGAGAACAACAAATTTTTCTGTTAACAAATTTTTTCATACTCTATTCACTTAATAATAGAATCGTCGAGTAGATGTAGTAAGTAATCTTATTTGATTTATTACTTACCAAGAATGCCTTGAACTTGAAAGGTAGTAACATAGTGAAATATACATTATAATTTATGCTGACATTAAACTTATATATAACATTTAATACTTAATAACATTTAATTTTTATTCTAAGCAGAGCGCGATGACAAGGACGTGAATTAAATATTGAAATATATTTAATATGAATATGAATTTAATATAATATTTAATATGAATTAAATATTATAAATAATATTTATGAATTAACATTTATTATATTACACTGGTACTAATTTAAAATATATTTTCCAGAAATCAATTATAATAAAAAAAAATTATCCAGCAATTTTTTCGTTTTACGGACCATTTGGCGCCCCTTTGTGAGTAGCGCCCGGGGCATGATGCCCCCCCTTGCCCACCCCTCGCTACGCCACTGTATGTAAGTAAGCTTTATTTTTGATTTATTGAAGACTAAGATTTTATCTTTTACTGCTTATTTATTTTTAATCTCTTATTCCTAATGGTATGCGATATTTTAATTGTAAATAAATTTATATATATTCCGTTGTATTTAGTACATCTTTGTGATTTTCATATTTAAGGCAAATAATCAAGTTCCGTTATTTACATCTGAGCACCAATAGAAATATGAATTTGTTTTAAAGATTTCTTGCTTTTCTATTTGTGCATGCTTGAAGCAACCATTTTTAGTCTGCGAATTTGCTGTATTCGAATATCTTTTTTTAGTAGTACCTATCATCGCCACAAAGAAAATTAAGACATTGAAATCGTTGTGTTCTTCAGTTTAGAATGAGAAAATGTCTTTCTCATCTTATTAATTGCATCTTAATTTACCGAATATCACCAAGTAGGTATGATTTATTTGAAAAGTAAAACTAAAATGGTAGGGAGATTTCCCTAAAATAAGCTTTTAAGCCGATAATTCTATCCAGATGTCATACAAGAATATTTATTATCCCTATTCACTGTTACGCTTTAGAAGTATTTCCTGGCGGCTTAAATTTATTTTTATTATCATAAATGCTACTCTCACTGCTGAGGGAACGTTTTGCTTGAATAAAAAAAGGAGAATATCTATAACATAAATAACATAGAATATTTGTTATTTTAAAGTGATGCAGGCTGAAAAATATTTGTCAAATTTAATATAATACATGAGCCGCTTGGCATTTATATTTCTTTATAGTTTACCAAACATGCTAAGGTAAATATAATAACAGTGATCTATTTTTAAAGTATAAAGTGTTCTTTCGAGAACTGGTTTACGTTTCGGTTATCTAAACAATTTTTTTTTAAATGTAACTTTCTTACAGTTTACGAAGTATTCATGCGTTACAGTAGTTTATTGACAATATCAAAATATATGTACAATGATCTGTATTATATTTTAACCATATGAATCTTGGATACAGCGAGCTATTAAAAAATAATTTATCCTGACATAATAACATATAAATAATTTAATAAAAATGTACAAATACTGTAAAATATAAACACACTTTTTGATTTGGACTAAAATTTGCGAAATGCTCATTGTAATGTAAAATTTGCGATTGTTTTTTGAAGCGCAAATGTGGGATGGTAGTTCATTTATCCAAGTTTATCATCATATATTTGATATGGAATTTTTGTTTATTGTTGATTAAGACATACTTATGTTTGATGCATTTTTAAAAAATGATAATTATTTTTATGCATTAAATATTATTCTAGAACATTGGTCTGACTAAGCATCAACATAAAAAACTCTATCTTTAGGATCATCTATGAGGAATTAATAATTAAAACTGAAATGAAATACGATTTTTAAATAAAACATTCTAAGACGAAAAAATAAGCTTCCACTAAGCCTTAATTAGACGAGATAGAAAATTTATTCACAACTAACAGCAGCCAATTAGTAATTAAATTTTGATACTAACACTTTTTTGCACATGCTAATATTAATAACTGGTTAGGTCGAAGCATAAAAAATTGATAATTTATCATTCTGAAAATTTCTGAACCTATGTTTTTTTGTTGCTCAGCTCTTACTTTCGGATAAAAATTTCTGTAATTTTGAGATACTATTAATTTTAAAATAAATTTATTTTCTTCAGAAAAACACGCGTTCTACGACTTTAAAATATCCTTCCCATCAAATTTTTATGGCACCATGAAATTGATTTATTTTGTTTTACAAAGATTTTATATTATACAAACTACGCTTACAGATCTACCTCCTCGTGGTGTACCCTGGTAACGTTTTTTGACGGCTAAGAGATCTGTAGTTTCCGGCGTGTTTCGACTGTATACCGGACATGACTGCCTAGCCGCGCACCTGTTTCGTTTAGGGCTGGCACCTGATCCCTATTGTTCTCTGTGCATGAGCCAAGCTGTTTTGGATGGCAGCCACATCCTGTGCTGCAGGGCCCTCCGCGGGTCGTCGTCTACCGAGCGATATTGGGAAGCAAGAGCGCTCCTGAGGAAATGACTTTTTACTTTCTTGTTTTGTTCCTGTGTTTTTGGTTTTTAACATGTCAATTCACCTCTGCCAATACCAATTCACCTCTGCCATTTGAAATAAATAAATAAACAAACTCTAAAGGTCTCAGTTGTTAAATTTACTAATTGATAGTCGTTAAATGTGCAGGTGGAGTAAAAGAATATTTCAAGTGCATTTGGCCCAGCCATCGCAAGTGTGAGGGAAGGAGACATTTCTCAGAGCTTCTCATTTTGAAAGCTTAAAAGACCTCCAAGGAATTTTTTATAATATATATGTTTGTTAAAAAAAAACAAGAACTTCATTTATTTATTCCTATAGTCTATTAATAAAAAATGAACCATCATTTAATGGTTTGAAATAAAAACATTATTATCCAAAAATTGTTGCTTATTCTTAAGATGTTGATTGATAAAGACAATCATATGCTATGTTTTTCTATGTCATTTGCTTTTTTGTATGATCCGTAAGTAAGGACATTTAAAAAGGCCTCGAAAAAAAAATTCCGGGGTTCTACAAAATTTATCGATGGCAATGGTATTAAGGAACAATCATTACATGAGTAGTTAAGAAAATCTTAGCAACTATTTAAAATTCAAGGAGAGCAAACGCTAAGACGCTACCAGTTTAAAGGTTTGTTGAAAATTATAGGTTTTACCAACTGGTGGTTTGCGGGCAAAAAATAAGGGCAATGTATAATCGTTATTTTCTCGAACTCAAGAAAGAGAAATGCATGAACTTTAAAGCTAATTTTTATAAAATTTTTATTATTAATATAGATATTAGATATTTCATAAGATTAGATAAGATATTTTTATTATTTCTACTCAAACTGAGTGACAACCTTGTATTTTTTACTTTTCAAAATATAGTACTGCATCAATTAATTAGTAAGCATCAGTTTTTCTGTGAAATTTAAATTAAGAGGATAAAAAACATATTTGGAATTTTGGTGCCCCATGCCCGTCTTTTGAATTCGTCCTTCAATTTTCTGACACAGAAACAGGTACTTTATTGTCTACATTAACATTACTGCATTAAAATTTGTTTAAATAATATAGTAATGTGCAAAAAAAAAAAAAAAAATAATAAGAAATCAAATTTCATATACGTATCCAAAACTGCAGAAGGAGGCTGATTTGAAGAGAAAAAAAATGTAAAAAAACTTAATCATATGGAATTTTATAAGGATATCGCTCATGGACTGCAATATTGGCACAACTCAAAATACACGCGTTTTGGACTAAGAACAGTTGTAAATATCAAAATACACAAAATGCTTATATCAAAATTCTTTCAGCTGCAATCCTAGCACAACTCATAATTCAACTTGAAGGTAATCTTCGTTTAAGCAAACGAAAACAATTCTTATGCATTTTGCTTAGCAATGAAAACTTTAAACCCACTTATCTCAAAACTTGATTTTTTGATTTGTGCCACTATTGCAGCCCATGAGCGATTTGTTCAATCCTGAAAGTAGATTGACCTTAACGTCAAAAAAATAGCATCAAGTCATAATAAATATAAATAACTGAAAAATCTAAGCATGTGAGGGAAGCTTAACCGTTCAAAGACAGACGATATTTGATCCCTCTTTTGCTGAAAATAAATGGCAACACACGATCCATCATTTAAGAGAACAAAATAGCTGTAGTGACAGCCATGAACACACATTTAGTAATTGAATATACATTCCCCTTCAGGAAAATCCTATTTAATCCCAATTCTCAGATTACTCCAAAGAAATATTAAGTAAGAGAATAACACCCTCTTTTCATTTGAACTATTTTTTTTTTGCTGTTAAGAAGATGGGCTTGGCTTGCAATGATGTCTCACCTTTTTTTTTTATTCGCCAAATCATGCTAAAGAAAAGAGTTCCTTATCTGATTTGAATCGTGCTTGTTTTATTTTTTTGAATTCGAAAAATATTCAACAAAAAAAAGCAATTTATATAGATGTAATTTGTAGATAGATAATTAATTTTATTCATAACGTGTGGGCGTGAGCGGTGATCGTTTATCTCATTTTATTTTATTAGAGATCTTTTCAAGATTGATAGTTTCACTGGTTTCTTTTTAATAAGTTGTTTATTTTATAGAAGCGTTATGTTTGATAGATATCACTGATTGAATTATAATTTGTATTTTCCTGTTTAGAATAATTTTTCAAGAGTGGCTATAAAAATAGTAAGCTTTTTAATGTTTGTTTTATTTAGTGTACGGATGAAGTGTAATTTTATAAATTTTTCTTTTTGTCTTCCTCAGAGGCACAATAGGCTATTGTTTTTTTTAATGAAATTCCATTTTTACAGAAAAATAATTTGCTATTTTCATCTCCCATAATGAACAATAGCATTAATGAACAATAGCATTAAACGTAATGAACAATGAAATTAACATTAAACTGTTTTGTTTTTATCTCCAAAATATGAACAAAAACAATTTTTTTCAATTTCAAATTTATTAAAAGAAGCGTTTAGCAGTATTGCAAGGAACAGACTTTGTTGTAAGGTAATTTATTAAAAAAAATCTGCAATTTATCAATATTTGCAATTTTTCTATATTTTTCAATATAATACTCCTAAAATGTTCAGTCGTGTTGATTCTCTTCTACACGAGTTTATAACTAAATAATGTATGAAGTTGATCATTTAAATTGATTAGTTATTGCGCTAACATCGTATTAAGTATGCTAGTATCATATTGTTATTTGCATGGGTCATAAAAATTTGAAACTTGTTCATTCTTAATTTTTTACATTGTTTACTTAGTCAGGAGATACATTAACCAATATGGAGTTATGGGTGTTAAAATAATTATGGGATGTCTTCTTGAGTGTCCTGAACATGAAATAGTGTGCATTTGTTCTCAATTCAAGAATACCGACATGAAAGCAAATTTGTTACCGTTAATTCAAAATTATTAATAAAATAATACTTTAACTAAAATCATACTTTAATAATCACACTTTTAATGAAATAAAACTTTAAATAAATAACTAAAATCACACAATAATTTAACAAAAAAAAACTTTTTAGTACAGATCTTCTGGGACAAAAGTAAAAAAAAGAGAATCAAAGAACAATATAATTTTTGGGGTGACTTTTACAGTATTACGAAGCGAACGTTCGAATCAAAAACCAATTCTGGATCAACATAACTGAGGCCTGCTTGACAATTAAAAATGTATTACTTATTTTTATTTCTCTTATTAAAAACTTTATTACATGAATTGCCTTATTGTATTCAATCTATTTTTCCTTACCGTACAAAAATGTGATGTCACCGCAACGCATTTTATAAAGTTTCTTTTTGCCTTAATTGCAGCGTTTGCTTGTTTTATTTGTTAGTTTGTTGCTGCAGATTAGAGGACTAAACACTCCCTACTATTCATATTTTGATTAACTCCCATTAATTTCTTTTATAGTTTAATCCCAAGCAGAATTCTTATTAAATATATTTTTTAAACGTTTTGCATTCACTTTTTCTTTCTAAACTTTTTGCACTTTTTGCATCCTATTAATTTAAATCAAAATAAGGGGAAAATATTGTATTTAGCATTTTAATAATAATTTATCGTTATAAAAGACAGCATGAAACACCAATATCTTTTTCTGCTTAAAAAGTAAAATCTTCTTAACTCGGCTCACTTCGAAACAACAGTTTTCAAATTTGCGCATATTTGCAGTTAAAATATATTTCTGTACCACAATAAATTTTTGCTAGTAATTACAGTGTCAGATAAAAATATATATTAAAAGAAGAACGATGTCCATCTGCGTCAAGGGGTTAATTTTTTCATGAGAAAAATATAGATTTGTAATTATCTAATACCCTTTATTGTATAAATTATAAGCAATATCCCTTTTCCAAACTTATTTTTTCTTTTCATGATAAGCAAATAAATGTCTTATTTATACAACTTATAAATAAAGTTAAAAACAACGAAATTAAAAACTCAACAAACAGAGAAATTAAAAACTCAAAGCACAAGTTACGTTAGGTGATCAGAAAAAGTGAACTTAACCAACGCACATCTGTTACACTCAGCATCCAGAAAGAAAAAAAAACATTCAATCGTTATAAAGAGTGAAAAAAAAGCAATATATTGAGCTATTAAAACATAAATTCAATTGAAACTAATAAAAGAAAACGATTAACTCATCATTTACTAGTGGTCATGGTTATTATTGCAGCAAAACGCTGTATGCGTGAGTTAGGGAATTAATGCAATTTTGTCTGGTTGCGTTCTTACATGTCTTAGCATTTGACGGAAAACCCTTTAAATAATGCTCTATGAATGAACCCCATTTGCAATCCCATTAAGCTTTTTCCCTTAGAAAAGTTTGTATTGAATTTAGAGAAAATTTCACACTTTTTTAGAATAGGTGAAGAATTATTAATCTTTATAATAATTGACTAAATGTATTTTTCTTCCTAATTGCGAATTTGCTCACCTTACCCACTTTTATAACAAACTATCTTCGGCTATTGTTGTTTATTTTTTTTTTTCGATTTTTAAATATTGTAGATTAGATTTTATATAAATAAGAAAATATCACATAATTATGCTTGTACTCAGTTAATATATTCTGCTTACTGATATTTTGTTTACTGATATTTTACTGTATACATTACTCAATCAATGATTTTTACTAAAACATAAATACCGAAAATATTAACTGCATTTTTTAGGAAAGGAGGAAAAAAATATAAGTCATGTAAATATAGTTAAACTGACAAGTATCTGAACCAAGCAATGTGTAAACAAGAATCATATAAATGAGTAATCAAATTCCTCTATTGTTTGTTTACCGAACCGCAAAAAAGAGCATGAATTTCTATTTAAAAAACTATTGTTATACCATTTGATAGTTGGCTGATGCTATTTATAGTCTTTTCATTTTTCACACTAAAAGTAAATTTGATGAGCATTATTCATTAAAAATAAAAACTAATCAAATTTATTGAAAGATTATATGCACTCTAATAATATAGAAAAGTAATTGTTCAAATCGATTTCAAATTAGCTTAATTCCATTCATATTCTCTGGCATTTTAATTTCATCAAAAGTATCCCGTAAATCAATAGCCAGAACAGATATCAAATATTGATAATACCATCAAAGATTACTAGTAATTGATGTCCTCAAAGCTATGAAGTTTCGATCTGACTAGTTAGACCCACTTGCATTACTAAACTCTGGAACATATATTCCGTCAAATAGGCTCTCAAGAACAAGGCTACTTCTAATACCTTTGATCATGAAGTCATTTCTCTGGGAGTCTGTCAACCAAAACGTCACTTCGCTATTTGCATTTCTAGATTAGTTGGCCCAGAATCATTATCATATCCTTTAACTGGTTAATGGCATCTGTATTAATAAGGGGGTGGTGGTGCCCTTTTTGGTATAATTAATAGCATTATAGACTGGCGTGAATTAATCTTTGTAAGGTTCCCAGATTAGAGTCATTTTATATCGTGGATGACTGCCAGCTATAAGTGCTGTTACCTGAAAATGCAATGTTTGCAAATGTGAGCCTTTTTGATTGATGATAGGTTCTGTTTGAATAACTTAGGCAATATAAAAGTGGAAGCGCCAAAATTATGAAGAGAAAAGTGTAGTCGTTGGAAATTATGTATTATCCAGCGACATTTTCTCATTTGGTGAGATATGCTGATTACAACGGACTTCGCAGTTCATTAATAACGAGCAAAATGGAACATTGTCTTTCTGAGTTTCATTAGACTTGACTATTTACACGGTGAGCGAAATTACAAAGTTGATTATTTGCCGCCAAATTTGTAATGCACACATTTTCCCTCTTTGTTGTTGAGTTGTTTTGAGAAAAAGTCAGGGATGTAACAATGTTTCGTTTTAAATAAGCTTTCCGTGGGATTAAATTTTATTCTGGCGTTAATATCTGCCTTCTGAATTTGAACTAAAGCAAACTTTAGATTGTTCTGTTTCTGTCGCGGGATATTATGATGCGAAACCTGGTGACTAAGATATTATTTTTCATTTTTATATCTAATCTAACAGAAATTATAATTTCCATAAATTATTATGACAGAAGATAATTATTCTGCTTCTGACTTTTGAATTATTTTGTATTAAGTTAGCAAAAATGATTGAATCCAAAAGATTGAAAAGAGGTGCAGATAATAATCTCAATTCAATCTGTAGTTACCTTAAACCTAAATAATATATTTTAAAACTTGCTGAAATCAAAAAGCTGTTCAAGACATGTCTATACTTTTAAATATTCAAATATTTAAGTGATAATAAGAATAGCAACCACATTTCTCCATGTATTAGAATTTTGACAGTTCTACACGTTTTAATTAATTGGGTTTTTTTTCTGTAAAATTTCACTTTTAAACAAGTAGGTTTCAAAATTAAAACTAAAGTTCACAGTTTGCTCACGTATCTTTATATGTAAAGCACTTAATTTAACCGTTTTAATATTATTTTAGTTCGCAATCCAATATTTTGAAGTAAGACATTATTTTCAATGAAGTTTTATACATGGAAAACAGGAAAATAAAATATATCATGGACTTAAATAATCGTAATAATTACCACTATATGGTTAAAGAAAATACGAAAATAGAAAACATTTTGAAATTCAAATTTTTGCGACATCCTGGAATGCATTTTGGACATTTTGCAAGTAAATTGAGCCTTTCCATTAAATCATAAACAGGCCTGTAGCCTAATATGACATGCAAGCGATGTACTTTTTTCCTTGTAAAGTGGGCCACCCTCTATAAATGTAGGGGATCATAGAATGTTTAATCGATAACATTTTAGAATAGGATTGTTTAGTTAGTTGATATGCAATTTATATTTGTTTATTGAATAATTTTATAGATATATTAATGAGTGAAAATAATATATCAACATGAATAAACAATAACTTAATCTGATAAATTTCTAACGAGAGGATAACCTCAGTGCCAGATGGGTCACTGTCTCCCCTGGCTACAGGTCTTATCATAAAGCAACTTGGTCATTAAAAAGAAGAAATTTTTTTTTCTGATGCATGAATAAGAATGATTAATTTTTACCAGAGAAAATTATATCCAATAATCTTAAATTTTGATTAAATTTTTCTGAAAAGCTATTTTACTATTATTATTATAAACAGAAATCAATTGTTAATAAAGCATTAACTAGTTTCACAATAGATTTAAATCTTAACTTGCTTTGAAAAATATTTTTTTACAACCAAACATAACTTTTGATAGCTTAAAGTTTTCAGTCAAAATCTATATATATAAAAGAAAGTCGTGTTAGTTACTTCACTTATAACTCAAGAACGGCTGAACCGATTTAGCTGAAAATTGGCAGGGAGGTAGTTTAGAGCCAGGAGAAGGACATAGGATACTTTTTATCCCGTGCGATAAACCGTTCCAGCGATATCAGTGAAAGTCGAAATGGAATTTTCTGATTGGTTAAAAGCTAGCCATTGTTTTAAATTTTGCTATAAACGATTCAATTTTCAAATATCTTGAAGATAACAACAGTGATATTTTCTATCTTATAACTCTATTCATTTAGAAAAGTAAATTAAAGTAAATTGCATATACTTTAATTTTTAATTCGCGCTTTTCTTTATGTCAGGTGAGCACAAGCAAGTAAAATCAACGAGAATAGATTTCTTAATTGTTGGTCGTATCACGGATTCAGTACTGTGAAAACTGTTTAATAAATATAAAGACAAAAGCAAATTTCATTCAAATTGCACGTTTTCAGAAATATTTATATTTAGTACGTAATTTTAGGTTAGCAAAATTAAATATACTTTTCGAAGATTTCAGTGCTGTGACAGTTGTCATTTGAAAACTATTAGTTTGTTTGTTTATTTATGCAAAGTTTTCGAATTCATCCATTTTATTTCTTTCATTTATAAAATTGATTTTTGTTTTAAATCTTATAATTTTCATATTTCTTATTCATCTCATTTTTATTGCTCTTTTTATTATTTAAAATATGTATGTGATATTTCGATTTAGCAAATTTGCGACCACTGCCAACTTTTACATTTCTTTTTCGTTGTCAGAAAGAATATTTGCAAAAATATGCCGCCTAAGCAAATCGCTCTTAGTCGGTCGACATCTCAAGCGCGTAAAAAGAGAACTACCCGTGTTTCAGAAACATCGGAGCAACGGGAAAAAGACTTGAAACTAATCGAGAACAGAATGCTTTTGCCCGTTTCTTAGAAACGTCTGAGCAACAGGAAAGAAGACTGTCAACAAATCAACTACGAACTACACGAGCCCGTTCGTCGGAAACATCAGAGCAACGGGAAGCAAGAATGAAAACCGACCGAGAACGCATTTCGCTATTCAGACGCTGCCAATACTCTGATTTGAATTTCAGTGCATTTCACTATGATCCGACAACAAATTATAGTCTTCCCCCAAGTGTCATCATCGGAGAAATATATCAATTATGTATGTTTTGTAATGCTCTCAAATTTAAAAATGAAACAGCTGAAATTTGCTGTTCTAGAAGCATACAGAAACTACAAGATTTTACGTCGCCTGCCGAGACATTATCAACCTTCGTATCAGGTCAAACAAACCAATCGAAACATTTTTTGGCGCATATACGCCGGTACAATTCGTGTTTCTAAATGACTTTATTCGGTGCTACACGTATCCTGAACGAGAATTACATCCCAACATTCAAAGTGCAAGGCCAAATTTATCATCGTGCAAGGATCACTTCTTTCAATGCCTAACGCAGATCATAAATTTCTACAAATTTATTTCATGGATAACACAAATGATCAAGTCATTCAACGTTGTCAGGTAAACAATGGCACTAAACGAAAAATTGTTACCGTATTACAAAAATTTTTCGATCAACATAATCAGTTAATTAGGCTGTTCACAATTGCCCTAGACTAAATGTCATCCGATATTTACAAAGTTGTTATTAGAGCTGAAAAAACACCTGTAGGCCACCACAAAGAAAAATACAATGCGCCAACATTGGATGAAGTGGCTATTGTTATAGTTGGCGAAGAATTTACCTCCCGCGATACAGTTCTTCATCGCAGAAATCGTGACGTTCAAAGAGTTCTCAGAAACGTATCGATCATATGATGCATTGCAATATCCTATTTTATTTTGGTGAGGAGAGGAGGGATATTATTTTAACATAAAATTAAGAAGTCCGCAAACAGGCGAGAAAACCAATAAGAAAGCAAGTGCAATAAGTTTTTATGCATATAGATTAATGATTGCCAAAACGCTGATAATCATACTTTAAAATGTCGACAATTAGTTCATCAATACATTGTCGATATGTATGCGAAAATTGAAACTGAACGCCTACTGTATATTAAATTAAATCAAACCAAATTACGTTCAGAAGAATGCATTCATTTACGGGATGCAATAATTAATGATGGTAACGTTAATCCTAATGATGTGGGGAAAATGATTATATTGCCGACTACATTTGCAGGGAGAAAAACTTGGACTCCCTGCAAATGTAGTATTCATACATGTCTGAGTATTCATACATGTGCCTTGGACTCCAAGGCACATGTATGAATACTCACAGGATGCAATGACATATGTTCTCGCATATGGGCTCCTAGATTTATTTATTACATTTCCGTGCAATTCTGCTTGGGTTGAAATTAGAGATATTTTGTTACCAGGACAATCATCATCGGATCGTCATGATATTACAGCACGTGTGTTCAAACAAAAATGATAATCTTTACTTGATTTCATTGTGAAGCGTCATGTTTTTAGAGAGACACGGTGTTGGGTGTACTCTATTGAATGGCAAAAACGAGGATTGCCTCAGGCACACATTCTAATTTGGCTTATTGAAAAAAAACCACCTTCTAAAACTGATCAGATATCAGCAAAAATTCTTGATGTCACCATAGATCCAGTCTTATTTCAGATCATTGTCCAAAATATGTTTCATGCTCCGTGTGCATCACCATACATGTCTGTTTGAAAATGCACTAATGATATCCTAGAGAATTAACTGCTTTTTTTCACCATTAAATAAAATTTGCATTTCAAATCATAATCACAAATGTCATTTACACACTTAAATACAAAATTCAAATTCAAATTGAAAGCGTTGCAACGCACGCAGGGTACAGCTAGTATTTAATAAAAAGAAAAAACAATTCTTTCATTATAAATTAGAAAGTATTAAGCAACCGGTATGAGCATTTTAAATAATTAATTAGAGGTTTAAATATTATAAGAGTAATTCTTGCTGTTTTTCAAACAATTTTGAAATCATACGAAAAAATCTATAAATATTGAGAGAGAAGAATAAAACTTAAGTTTTTGGTTTCTTTAAAAAAATGTTTTTCTTGGGTATTATTTTCGAAACATAAATACTCAGTCCATTTCAATTCAAATCATAACACATTCTCCAACAACAATAAGTGAATCATTCACTCGAATTTATTTATAAGACAAACAGACTGACTATTCTTGGAAAACACTCTCTCTCTTTTAAATACATCATGCACGATCAACAGAAAGGATATTATGTTACTAAAATAGGATAACAGCCCGGGGATATAGTTGGTAATCCAACATGTAAGCACTCGCTGCTGTTTGCTCTCTCCTTATTTGACATAGGATTAAAACGTCATCACACGTGATTTATCTTCTCAACCTATCATCATGGGATCAAGTATCAAAACTTGGATGGATAATTGTGCATCAGTTGTATTTGAAATCAAAGCTTAATTTGTATGGAGGAGAAGCTTTTCATTGAACGCCATCACACGGAATAACGATCACGGACGATTCACTTGGATCAAGTATGGGAACACCGCGTGATACTTATTCTCATGTAAAATTAGAGGCTTATTGGAAAATGAATTTCTTTAAAGGAATAAACTAACTGAATGCGCCTTCTTCGCAAAAAAAATTACTATTTTCGTTGGCTTTATTTATTTAGGTGTAAAGAAACAAGCTAGAAAAACGTAACTAAAAATAAAAAATTCACGGTGATTATACTTGTCAATTATAATACCAAAGAACAATCATTAGAACTCCCAATAAAACTCGTTTCTAGTTAAATAGAGCTGTAAACTACCACGAGTCATGCTATAATATTTGCATAATTACAAAAACACAGAAGTTTAAACACAAAAGTGTCAAAGGCTAGTTATCTTAAAAAATCGTTTTTCGCACATTCAGGTCGATTTTTTTAAATGAAAACTTCTGATGAAGGAATACGTGTAAGCTTTGCCACTGTTCAATTACCGAGGCATCATTAATCGAGGCTTCACTGTTCCTACTTCTAGCATAAGCACATTCTTCCTTTATTTATAATAAATTTGATTACAGACAAAAGAAAAAAAATAATTGACATTTATCAACGTGACTATAAATCAAAGTGACTCACTTTTACACCCCATAGTTTTCCTATACTGTAAAAACTGTTGTGTTGCATCTTACCGAATATTATGTTGAACACTCTGAAAAGTTGTGTATAGGAACACTTTATTTTAGCGCTAAATCGAGCTTTAACATACAATTCAAAGATGTAATTTGAATCTAAACATTTAAAATGGAAAAAACTTACACCAAACAGTTTCTCATTCACACCGTACACGAATTATTTCCAGTTCCGAAAACCAATATTGGCGCGCTTTGGATGCCACCAGAAGTTTGTTTTGCAAGCCAGAATGAGTTGGTAGGATTTTGTTTTCTACACTGTATACATTAACAGAAGTAAAACTTAACTGCTAAAATATGAAGCCATATTTTTAGTTGTGTATAACGGAAAATTGTATTTTAATTTTTAAATATCTGTGATCTGTATATTAAATGATTTTTATCTACTTCGAATGAGTCTTAATATTCTTTCTGTGCTACACTTATGTTTGTTGCACAAACTAATTTTATTTTAATAATTAGTTTATATATGCATTCTAAACTAATGATTCATACTTTATATTGTACCGTAAAAATAACTTTAATGCGTATCTAATAATAATTATACATTTCAATGCTAATGAATAACAAAAATGGTGGGTGCTACTTTTGTCAAGGTTTGTAAGAAACATCCTTTGTTCTTGGCTTAGTGAAACACCAAGATCCAGCATTTATGTATAGAGTTTTCCTACACCCCTTTGGAGTAAAACAGTTGACATTATGGTACACTAAATTGTTTTAATATTTTTCGAGAGCTAAACTAAGGAACTATCAAATTTCTTTAAATTTCAATTTTTGTCTTAAAAATCGTAGATTAAAATGCTGTAAACGTATGCAAACCTTTAAGATTACTTTTAATTTCCTCATTTTTGAAATAAATGAAAAAAAAAGTATAGAATTATTATTTACTCATTTTTTTTACATGGAGTTATCCTTAGAACATCACGTTTGATAATCTTATGCATAAAAAGTTTTGTTTTCTTCCTTAATTTAGATGGCATGCCAAAATAAGCAAAAAGTTAAGTAAACATTAGAGGTCAAAACTTTCAATCGTTTTCCAGCTTAATTGGGGCAATATTTTAAGACTGCAGCTACCACCCATATCTTGAATCTCAAGAATCCGAATTCGTTAAAAAAAGCATGCTTATTTAAAAAAAGTACGTTTTTTTTGTCTGATTTTGCAAACTAAAATATCGTCCACGCAACTTAACTAGTTTTAGTTTCTCTTCGTTCGGCTCTTCGAATACGTAACTAGCGCAGGAAACTGCTCGGTGTGGTTTGCTATACCAGAAAAACAACTTACAGAGTATGAAACTACTCAGATTTTGCAGAGCATTATATGTACTATGATCCAGCGCATGCGCATAAAAAGTAAAGTGATAGGTGCGTCACCTGTGAACCAGTTGTTGGATAACTCTACGTGTATGTTTGGATACGCTGCCTCCCACCAACTGCAATTTCGTTCCTTCTTTCCGCAATAAAATGTGTAAATAGGTTTCATCAACATGGATGATACAAATGTATTATCAAAGTAATATCTTAATTAATAGTACAGTACTGTTTATCAATAGTGTAAAAATCCAGAACAAACCAATAATAAATAAAAAGAGATAGCTTTTTTCCTTACCCCTTCCACAACACAATAGTGATTGGGTGGAGAGGAGGGTGCAAACCCATTTCAAGAACTTCTGCTGCTGTGCCCCTAAATGTTCTTTTTTCCTTTCTTCACTGGGTCCACACTAAACCTTGAAGAACTGGTTTACATCATGTCTATGGAAGCAAACCTTCTCTTACTATGTATATTCCATGCTCAGAGTGCATAATGTCGTTTTCATTTGTAACAGTTTAGTTGATTTGGTAATCATATGGTACTCATAGACCATCAAACTCTACATTATAAGAAATATTTTCTTACAAATGTGATTTAAAAGTACTATTTTTTAAATGTTGGTAATGGTCAGAATAAGTTTTATTTAATAGTTTCAATGTTTAGAACACATAGAAATATATTAATGTTACCCTTTGACGTGGATTAATTTAGTAAATATTTTCTATTTTTGTTTTTATTGTTTATTTCCTTTCATCGTTTTTGTTTTCGTCAAAAATGTGCATTATTATTTACTTTTGTAACATGAGTATATCTTCAAATTGTTATCAGAAATTTTCATACTGAAGCCGCATTTATCTTTTAAAGCAGGGGATCCAAATACAATGGATTTTTAATACATTCTTCTTGTCTTTCTTTAAAATATGAATGTACTAAACCTCAATTGAGGCAATGAGAGACTGAATATGAAATAAAGACAAATATTTGGATGTTTGTGATTTTTCAAATGTATGCTTTATTAGAAACAAAGATTTATTTTCAGATATTTGTTTGAACCATGAAATATTTATTGATGTAAAAGAAAACAAACAAGGCAAAGCAAATAAATTTTTATTGCTTCCATGAAAATATTTTTTAAGAAAAGTCACTTTATTGACTTTAAAAACAATATTCTGGAATGATAACTACCTTATACGTCAAAAATAAAATGATAAAATATTATATGAAACAAATGTATAATGTATGATTTAACCTAATGGAGCCTTTGTTTATCAGATAAATTTTCAAAAAAAATCAAAATTAAATTAAGAGAAAGATTAGAAAACGCAAGTCGCTTTGTGTGTGGAAGATATCGTTAAATAATTTTTAATAAAACTTGAATTTAAGCAAAACATTTATGAAATTTATTTTAGTAAGAAATATAAATAAAACGTAGAATTTTAGAATAGTATTTGCGCACATTTTTATAAAGAAAAATAATATGAAGTTGTATATAAATAAGATACAAATCATATGACTATGCAAGATTGCTTGCAAAAATTTCTAATTGAGTTCTGCTTATCAAAATCTTTAAATATAAGTTAAGAATAGAACTCATATAGTGCAAACAGCAATTTTGCATTTATAAATAATTACATACAATACAAAATCAATATCAAGCAAGCCAACATATGATGTATGCAATTTATTAGTTTAGATCTTTAAATAATTATTAATGACCCAAAATAACAGGTAGAGCAATAAACAATAGTTACAACAACGAACGTTCAAACATACTTCGCTGATAACCCAAATTTGCGCAGAATTTAAAGACTTTCAAAATCAATATAAATAAGTCGAATCAGTATTTTTGTTACGTACCTTCCTATTTTTTCACATAAATGCTAGGATATATAGTTGATTATTTAGAAAGGTAACTATGGCGACAGAAATTTAAGTTGGATAAATGAAACTTTTAGATCGAAATTGGTTAGTAGAGTTTAGTGAGAATTTATTGGGTACATTAAAAATAAATTAATTAAATCTTCACGTAATGCACCATGAATAACTTAGAACTTTGATTTTTTTTTGTTGGCGTAATATACCACTTATCAATACTGACTAACCTCTTTCAAATTTTCTTAAACTTATTTAATTCTAATTTTTTGTTTTATTATTTATAGTGAGATTAGTATCTATGAGTATAATCATAAGAAAAAATTATGAAATATATTGAACTATAACTACAATGCATCATATTCATCCTCGCAATTTCTTAGTGATAAACAATTAATAATTAATATTATTGCTCACCACTGCTAACCATAAGTAATCCGTATCTGTGGCCACCATCTTTTTGTTATAACATGTATATTTAATTGGGGAATTTCTTTCAAGGGAATATATGTTAAAATTGAATCCAGAGTAGTCATGCATATTTTCTACTCTCAAAACAAGCAAGAAATTTGGTTTTACTACCTGTTTTTTTTCACTTTTAAAGAAAAGAACAACCCTGTTAAAATAATCATTTTTTTTCTCCTTTTTTTCCAAGTATAATCAGTTATCAGAAATTAACAGTTAATAAATTTTGAAAAATCACGGAGAATATTTTTTTAGAAATAGTAGACAAACGAAATCACCGTGCTCTATAGATTGCAGCATTAGATACAAGTGCTTCATACAAATGAAGCGTGTTAATTATAATTTCTAATACTCAATAGATGGCGCTCTGCGCAGTAATGTAAAATCATTAGTTTTCTAATCAGTTTCCCCCATAACACTGTACCATCATCATCATCCTTCTTGTTATTAAATATATTTTATGTTAAAAGGCGTTTGTAATGATTGAAACCCCGAGATCTGAGAGATCATATCACCGTATTTAATATTGATGCAATATTAAATACGGTGATGCAATATTAAATACGTATTTAATATTGATGCAATATTAAATACGGTGATATGATCTCTCAGATCTCGGGGTTTCAATCATTACAAGCGCCTTTTAACATAAAATATATTTAATAACAAGAAGGATGATGATGATGGTACAGTGTTATGGAGGAAACTGATTAGAAAACTAATGATTTTACATTACTGCGCAGAGCGCCATCTATTGAGTATCAGAAATTATAATTAACAACGCGTGCATACAAATGACTCTCATATACAAATGACTCTTGCACACGAATGACTCATGAAATGAAAATAAAAAGACTTATGACAATGAAATATTAGGACTTATCAGAATTAAAAAGTGAAATGAATTATGAAAAGAAAATAAGTGACTTATAAAATGAAAATTTATGACTTATGAAAAGAAAGGACTGAAATGAACATGAAAATGAAACTTCTTGCAAAATAATTCTCTCAATAAAATAAAAACTAAAAGAAAAATAATTTTAATTTGACCGATTTACGAAATGAATGAAAGCAGTTTGTTCTGAAGATATGAAATGCGATCAAAACTTTACCATTGAAAAAAATTCAATTAAAAATAAGTTCTGTTTTGATTTTGATTAATGCATTTAAGCCGCCATTGGGCAGCAATTTGAACTATTAAATTATTGCAATGATAAAGTATTGCAATGATTAGTACCACAACAATATTACAAAACATAATAATTAAAACATTAAATTTAAGCTCTTAAAGAAAAAGCTCTCCAGATATTAATATGAACATTATCACTAAAAATTTAATAACATTTTTGTGCTTCATTAAAGTGCCAAAACATTTTTATTTTCAAAAAGCTTTGATTTTAGTCTGTTTTTTTATCAACTCATATTTATTCCAGAAGATTAATGGAATACTTTATTCTTGTAACACTTCAAGCGTAACACTAATTAAGTATTACAATCATATTAGAAACATGAAGCATTGTATAATTTCTACTTTCAATAAAAGCTCTTCAGATTTTCATATGAGCATTACCATTAAAGCATTTAATATAATTTGTGTGCTTCATTAGAGTGTTAAAAAATAGCTACCATGAAAAAGCTTTCAATTTGGTGCTTTCTTATCAACACTTTCAAAATAAATACTTACAAAACAATCTGAGTCATAAAAAACGCAATAATGACCAAGTAAGAAAAGTACCAGCAACAATGAAGCAGTCATTAGAAACTATTATTGCTAACTTTCATCTTCAATGGATTCAGCATAAGATGGGACGTAATGTTTACTTAATCTTCTTATTATGGTCATTATGTTATTAGAAAACGCTTTGTAGATATTTGAGACCCATTAAATGATGGGAATATAGTAAATCAATAAAGAGCAGAGAAAATTCTATGAATCATAAAATATCTTTCTTTCCATCTTTTAATCCTGCTTATTTTTCATTAAATGGAAAATCTGGTAATTATTGGGATTTCATATTTATCTTGCATTAAAATAACTTTTTTAGGTACATTTGTCACATTAATTGCAAAAACTAATTAAGAGCTCTTCAACATATTTGAAATTTGATCATATTGAAATTAAATTTAACCGTCATTACAGTTTTCTGATGGTGTTAATGATAGCTATTTAAGATAGCATTAATAGTATGATTAGCACGGTTCAACTAGGAATTGATTATTTCAAATTAGGAAAAGATTTGATTCTAATTAGATTTCTTTTAACCCATAACCATTTGACGCAAAGTTTTTATTAAACATATATTTTAAATATTAATTTTTACTTATTTTGCACTAATTTAGAGCAAAATAGGTGAGAAATATTATATTTAGCATTCTAATAATTAATATCAATGAAATACAGAATTAAATAAAGGTGCCTTTTTCTGCGTTGAAAGTAAAATCTTTCAAGTACCGCTCATTTCCACACAATAATTTTTTTAAAATTCGCACTTATTTACATTTAAACAGTTATTCATCAATGAAATTTATTTAATTTACAATATCAATTACTGTCAAATTTGTGAAAATGAATGGAAAAAAAAATTTCAAACTACTTTTTTTTCGGATTTTATATTTTAGCTCAAATATTATTTCGATAATCTAACATATTTTTTCTAGTAACTGTTAGACTGTTTTTAACAATTAAGGAATACCCAAATATATTTTTGCTCTTAATTAGAGCGTTAGAAAATATGTATAAATACATAATATATATAAAAAATATATAAATATTCCCATCTGTGTCAGAGTGTTAATGAAGCTTTAGTAAGAATTCTCCTAAGGTCAATTGTCTTCTTGCGTTGGACGAAAAATTGAGGTGGAAGACTTTTGTCAGGTGGCATAATAGCAAATGCGACCCTGGGCAATACATTATCAGTAAAGAAATATATTTCTACCCTTTGTTTAAGGAATAGTGGTTGCTAAAATGTAGTGGACGGTTAGAAACGTGCAATTAAACAATTCTCTTGGTTTGTAAAATTTTTAGAAAGATTATTACCAGTTTAGGAATAGCGACTTAAATAATTAAGTATCTGAAAATATTTTTAAAATTAAGGAAATTCAATTTGAGGAGGGAATTCGATAATCTTTGACGGTAATTTAACTGTATTTCAATTTAAGTCTTAAGATTTGAAATTAAAGTATCGAGAGAAAGGTCAATCTATTTCTAGATACAAAACGTTAGTACGAAGTCTAAAATTATGATTAATTCATATAAAATCTGATTTTTCTATTACTGATATTGTTTATAAGGACACTAGATCATTAAAAGAATTTTTTTTAATTATTTATGATAGAAAAAATTCTTGAAAATTCATCTACAATAATACCAAGTTATAATTACAAATATTTAAAATTTAGTTTAATTACAATCATTAAAAAAAACGCCTTTGTTTAAAATTTTTAAAAAAAATAGTTTTTGTTTTTGCTTACTAGATTGTTATATTGTGCATTTTAGCTTGTATTAATACATATTTGTCACAAGTTTGAACATTTTTCACAAGATTGTTATTACCCAAGTTAAATAACAAAATCTCTGCTGAATTATAATAACTATAGTATAAAAAGAAAATCATCAATGTTTCAAATGTAGAAGGCAATCAACTGATTGAATGAGAATAATATAATACTAAAAACAAAAAATATTTACGTGTAAGGATTTTCCTGTTTAACAACTCATTCCCCTGCTAAGCAGTTTTTTAAATTGTATAGTTTGACATTGTTCGAGTTCAGGTAACAAATTTTAAAGGGAATAAAAAACTTTTATTAAAATTGGAACCATTTACAGCAAAGATAAAATAAAAATTGTCCCTCATATTTAGTCATTTGAAATCCAAAGAAAACCTGTATTTTCAAAAGAAATCTATGCTAATTAAGCATTCAGTGTTCTGTTCTAAATGCACGCGTGTGAGAAAGGTTTTTCATAAAATTAACAGCTGAATTATTAGCATGATTTTTTTTAAAATTTAGAAAGGGGAATACATATGTCATAACATTATGTTTGGGAAGCTTTTTATGAAAAAGGATAGCATAAAGTTAATTTCAAATTATTATTTTTAATGCAATGTGTCATAGGAGTAGCTCACTAACAATTTTATACCTTGCATTTTTAAAATTCGACTTTCACAATGATCGTTTTAGAATTTCTAACATAACATAAGGCTTAGAAGTTTTTACATTTATCAGTGAAAGAAGACTCATAATTACATAAAACGTTTTGTCATAAAATTAATGATCTAAAACGCATTAATTTGCTTATCAACAATATGTATTTTCATTTAAACAATTAAAATAATAGTATTTTTTATTCGAAACTATTAAAAAATTATTTTGCAAGTAAACATGTATTTTTAATGGACAGGAATAAGATTAAATTTGGATATATTTCATTTGTAAATTTTTCATTTATTAATGCAACCGTCATTGCACATATGATTGTAATACTCATTTTCACTACACGAAACCGAAAAAAATAGATACAATTTTCATTTCTGCAAACAATCCACGTCTTTTTTGGAAAATATCATTAGAAAAAGAAGCCAAAAAAGATATAGAAATGTGTATGTCAGCCAAGAGAAGAGGACACTTTCATAGGTCTCTTGGGGTCTTAAGTCGTAAAAGAAAACCGAAACAAGGCTGAGAAACAAGATTTATCGCCGCGATTCGAACGCCAACAAATCCGCCGTTTCGCCATCTCATTCAGCCTAGATGTTTTGCCTCGTAAAAATGGCGGGCCCATTTCTTGGTAAGTATTGGTAAAGACATTCTAGGCTGGCTTAGATCTCTTTTGCTACACGAGATAACAGGTTCAGGAAACTCGATAGAATTGTAACAGATTTTATCTTCCAAGCTGTTCTAGTGTAACTAAGGATAAATGTGTGAAAACTAAAAGATATTCGATTTGTCACTAAATGTTGATGTCAATTATCTGTGAAGAAATGGCTTAGCGGTTTCTAGTTTTGTTCCAAATTCAAAAGCTTTTAGAATTTCTACTCCTTGTTTCTTTCTTTGTTGGTTTCTCAGTATATAACTTCAAAAACTATATATAATTATTAAATTAATATTTTGAATAGCGATTCTATATTTTTGTTATATACGCTGAATAATTTTTAAATATTAATTGCATCAATTTTATTTTAAACTATTATTGTATCAGATTACCAGGTTCAGCTACAGCCTTTCAAATTAAAAGTGGAAGTAATGATAAGGATGCATAAATATTATAAAGATAAAGATTTTTTTTTTTGGAAACTTAAACTTGTTTAATAGGTGAAGATAATTCTGCTTAGGTTTTAAGAGTGAAGTATTATTTCCATAATAAATTTTTAATTTTAACTCAAAAAGAACAGCCTACCAATGTCAGATTTAAGAATACGTAAATGTTCAACTCGGTGGTAGGTACTCTCGAACCTAACAAAAAAGAAAATAAGGAGATTTTTATTCGAGCACAGGGACAAGATCGTATTATTTTGAATTAAACTAAAAATCTAAAAATCTTTCATGCCCAGTGACAAATTAAATCCATGATCCATTTACGAATGTGCGTATTTTTCATTAGCACCCGGGACGTAGGTAGTATACGAAATGCTCAGCCCTCGATTTACCAATTGGAAGGAGAGTGCTGTATCCCCTGATCCATCCAGTTTGCTTATAAAACACATGTTATGTTGTGTTACACAATTTACGTTGAACAGTCGACCCATTTTTGGATTTTTAGCTATCGATGATCATTTCCGAAGTCTTTTAAATTTAAATCCAATTCCAAAGTCAATAAAAATCCTGGATCAAGCAGTAGGGCAAATTTGCCTTCGTTTGATACTTTTTGATGGAACCAAATTTACGTGAAATAGAGAATAAGACCAGGAAGCCTCCCCACACCAATACAAAGGGATTCTAACCCATGATCCATCAGCCTCTGAATATAGGTCAGTGTCAGCACTGTGATGTCAGTAAAGCGGGAACAGAATTTGAATAGATCAGCCGTCACTGGTATTTAAACCTGGGTAATCTGATTAACGTGTGAAAAAAAACCCGAACCATCGCGAATTTTATTGAACACGTAAAAATAATAAATGCTACCACAGTAGACTTTGAGCAACATATTGTAGCTGCTCTACTTACACTAAAATAAAAACAAAAGAAAGAAAAATGTTTTGTTTAGAGACTAAACAAATAAAACAATATGAAGAACATGCATTCTAATTTACACTTTTTAGTCAGCAGAACATGATAAAATAATAATAATTTTCTATATCCGGAATAAAAATTTAATCCATGATGTTCCTCTAAAATTACCCTTTGAATACCAAACTGATGAGTGATGTTCGTAATATATATTTCCTTTTACAATGCAGCAAAAGGTCTTGAAAGTATTTTATAAAGTCACTGACAAAACTATTATTATTTTCTTTTCTTTGAAATTGTAATAAAAAGAAGAAACACAATACTCTAGATAGCTATTAAACACACAATTATTAGACAATTATTATCAGACAAGAAATTGATAATTGTATCTCCCATTGCTGTTTTTAAATTTTACTTTAAAGGACATATGTGTGAAAACTGAATTTAGGAAGATATACATAAAATAAAAACAACTAGTTCAAGCGAGAAAAAATTTAGGATTTTTTAAAAAAAAATACAGTATCTTAATTTTTAGTTTCTTGATGAACAATGTATATTACAATTATAATATAATTATAATTAAATAACAATGTACAATATAATTTGTCTCATTTTCATACTTAGTTTTTGTACAAAAGAATTTTAATCTGAAAGTTATCAGGTTTATGATTTCCATTTAAAGAAATTTTTTAATTTGAAGGAAAACAAACTAGAAAAGCAAGGTATGCTTCAATAGTAAGAGTTTGTTCGTAAATAAAAATAAAAAGAAATTGCAATTCGTTTCTAAAACTTCTAAGTATGCTAAACAAAGAAATTAAATAATGTATCTAAATTTTATTTAATAACATTTACATTTAAGCAATATTGAGAAAGGATATTATAAACAAAAATTGATTAAATTTTTATTGAAAAAAATAATACCAACTTGTAGATGCATTCGGAACCAATGCTATAACGATTATAAATAAAAAAAAAAGACAAATTCAATCAAGCGAACGCTTTTAAACATGCAAAAAAACTTTGAATTTACACATCTATTCTTTTTATTTAAAGTGAGAGCAATTACTGTTTCGAATAATAGATTAAGAATACCTAAATTACAGAGAAGCACATGAGCAGCTCAGTTTTGAATCAAACATTTAAAATGATGCCAGAAAAAATAAATGTTAAGTTAAAAAAATTTTTTTTTCCTTCTATGAAAAAAAAATTTCCATAGCTTTTGTTTATTTAAAAATAAAAACATCAAATGCCGTTAGGGAGGAAAATCCTGTGCAGAAGATAAGAAGATTAGAAAAAAAATGCTGTTTATATATGCATTGCATTTCCTACTTTTTCCTTTTTTACATTTTTTGCACATGATTTCATACGAATATTTCTTTTTGCAAGCCTGATCCGATGTTTCCTGTTGCAGCATTTTTTTTAAACATTACAAAAGAAAGTTGTTATCATTATATTCCCCGTCTTTATTTCAACACGTATTATAAAGCTGCGAATGGGGAAAAAAAGCCTAGATAAAAATAGTTCCGTTGGTGAGAAAAAAAAAGTATTAATTTAAAGTGAGAATTCTTTTTTTTTAATAAATAGTTTTTGTTCAAGTTAGTTTTGAAAGCTCGCATCCTGGAAGAAATGTGTGAGTTAAAAAGTAATATTATTTTTTAGTGAAACTATTAAACTTTTGCTATATCATCACAAAACTATATCGCCTTCGGGGCTCATAACAGTGTTTGTTTGAAACAAAAAGAAAATGTTTAACTTTTTTTAATTTAAAGTTGGACGATTTTGTGACATAGTTTTTTTTTTATTTTCTTCTTGGAATGGATATTTTGAAAGCATTATATTTTATAGCTGTCACACTTTTTTAGCGTCACGTTTATAATTTTAAATCTAAGTAATAGATTTATTCAGTGATTTTTCTGTTTATCTTGAAGTTGTAAGATGTAGTATTAAAGCAAAAGTTCCACTAACTATATTTTAATGAAAAAAAGGTACTATATATTTTTTAAGTTCCAGAAATCTATTTCCTATTTACGCTGGATTTTTATTTATTTATTTATTTTTTATATAATAGTTTTAGTTAAAAGTTTTTGTTTCGCAAAAAAATAAGAAAATAATAATTTTTATTAGATTTAAATGGAAATTTTTCAAAAATGATGATCAAAGTGTAATAATTTTGCAAAAAAAATTAATGAATAAATGTTAAAAATAGAGTTGTTTTTTAATAAATAATTATTAAACTAGTGACAGAATTAAACAAAAATAATGTTTTTTCCTGACGTGAAATTTCTAAATATTATCTCATAAAACTAAGTAAAAAGGTATCAAAGTACCGTTTAAAACCAAAAGACATATTTTTAACCTTTACTAAATTTAAAGTAAGCCGAATATGTTTCATTTTAATTATTTATATCATACAATTGATGCCTTTAAATATTTATATTTTTTCAAACAGAGTGTGGAATGAATATTTTTCACGGAATAACATTAAATAAGCCAAATTTCAATCAAAAATATTAACAACGAATTTTCAAAACATATAATTTTTATTTCTTTTTGAAAAATTTAAATTTTCCAATACAATAAAACATTTGTTTTTAAATAATTATGATAATCTCTGATTTTTCAGGAAAAAACCCAAAATAAGTATTCTTTTATTTTTTAATATTCTCTATTTTTTGATTTTTTTTAGTAATTGTTTTCTAATTTATATCATAAAAGAATCATTTTTCTTTCTGTGGCAAGTAAGATAAGTAACGTTTTAAATTCTCTGTATGGACGCTAAATTCACAAATATAAATTAACGTTAAAAAAAAAAACATAAATTGTCCATTTTTTTTAAAGAAGAGAAATAAAAAATCACATTTTAATTAACAAGTTATTTTATCTTTTGTATATTTTTTAAAACTATTATTTATTTAGTGATTACAATGACTGCTGCAATAAATCTGCTTTAGCGTAAAAATTACGAAAATCGTGATATTTCGTAACTTTTATACAATAGTATTTACAATAAAATAACTGAATTACTGTAATTAAATAATTATTATGGTAAAAAATTTCAGTATAAAAATGTATTTTGTGGATGATGTACCCAAAGTGACTGTAATTTTTATCGTAATTTGCTCCAGGTTTTTTTTACAGTGGGCTGATAAGGTTTTGAATGATTCGATTGGTAGACAATTGTCTTAATTCTTCCTTATTTTAGTATAAAGTTCTTTCCCCTTTGCCCTTTAATAATAATTCGAAATACGTTACATAGGTCTTAAACCTTTTAATTTTCTTTCAAATAATTAAAAAAAAAACAATTAACAGGTTGGCTCGGTGGAAGGAATCCTGATAAAATTACCGTACTGTATGAGTAATACATTTCTGAAAAAACAACAACAATATTTTCGTTAAATGAAAACAAAATATGGGGTCTATCAACCATTCAGTAGGTAATTTTTCCTTTTAAATAGTAACGAAAGTCTGTTTTTTACAATTATGCTACTTATTTCCGCACATTTCGTGATAAATACTCAACTGAAGAGTAAGTTTAATGCAATGCTCTTCTAAGGTATCATATTAAATTTATCAAATTTTAGCACAAATTATAAAAATATATCTTATTGTTAATTTTACCAAAATCATTACCGTTTCACTTCAATATAATTTATCGAGCTTCTTTATTTCCCCATAGAGCCAGAAACACATTCATTTTTACCATATTCTGGTAGTTTTGACCATAGTTCTTTTTTTTCGGTGAAAAATGTATTTTATTGCTTGTAACATGTGAGATTGTAAGTTTTCTATTTGCTGCAACACTAATTGAAATGGTATGAAATATCATTAATCAATGATATTTTTTAAAAAAAAATTAAGATTGAACGTAATTTTTGAATTTTACGTATGCCTGTTATTTTCTCTTATTTTATTGTTTACCAAAAAAATGAAATATTTGCTTTTATGCAGATGGTTATGCCTGTTATGAATTTTACAGTAACCTTTATACTGTTTTAATTTTCTTAAAAATATATATTTACAATTGATTTTAATTCTCAAGATAGCCTTATCGCTTTCTTCTCAGATATGAAAAACTCCCTTTTAAACTCTCCAATGGATTTTCTGATTACAAAGTTGTATTTACAATAATGGAAATAAAAATGACGTCATATCGGTTCGTGGATTGGAAGCTTTTTTTTTCCAGATATACATTTTATCGCTTTCTAACTCCCCGGAATCATTAGTCGGAACTTAGCCTTCTGTTGTCAAGCTTACCCTACCCCGAAAAATTGCCCCAACTAACCCTATCAGCGTTTATCAACGGCTAATTTTATGGAGAGACAGGGAGTACAAAATAAACTGTTTTAGGGAGAGAGAATGGAAGAAACATTCTAATTGCCCAGTGGGGGTGTTAGTGGTGTTAATGAACGTTTTGCTTTACGGTAGGGGGTTGTATGATTAATTGCTGTATTATGACGCATATAACTGATAGGGTGCCTAGACTCGAACAATAGAAGATTGTATCTTAGCTATGGAATGTATGCTACAACCTTCCTTTAATAGCTGTCCTTCAAATTGGGTGATAATATAGGAAAAAAAATGAGAAAATTCGTTCTGAGTCATATGCTTCTTTAGAAAATATTTTGCATTTTCTACGTGATGAGGAAGTAATTTATTAGAGTATTTTTTAATAACGCTGCTGATGAGCTGAATATAAATTAAATATTTACTTAATTATATTATGCATGATGCTACATGGATTTAATTTATTGAATGTAGGGAGTACATTTTAATTACTATTTCTTTTTTAAAGTATATATCAATATTCTAATTGAAATTCATTCTGAGTCATATGTCTTTAGTAAATGTTTTTCTACTTTGCGAATTATGAGTATGTAATTTATTAGAGTATTTCTAATTACGCTGCTCCACTGATTTGTTGAATATAAATTAATTATTTTCAACACGTCTATTACGTATTACGTATTTATTACTTTGATTATTATATCATGTGATTTTAATTTATTAATTGCATGCGATGAATTCCATTTATTATTTTGTTTTCTTAAAATTTGAATAAATAGTAGAAGGGAATAAAAAATATTATGTTGTAAGTCTACTTGTATATTATAAGAGATTATAATATAAGTCTACTGAAAAACGAAAGCTATTGAATAATGAAATACTACATCAAGTTATTGGAAAATTAAGATAAAAAAGTTATTTAAATCATTTTTAGTATTTTTTAACTGTTTTTTAACTCTCAACGCAGTCGTAAATAACTTAAAATGTTAACTTGTTTATAATAACTTGTTTTAAAACGTTAAATCTATTAAAAGAAATCTCAAACAACACTCAAACAGCTCTATTTCTAAATGTATTGTTCGTTTAACCTTTGTGTATTTATAGGGTAAGTTTTATAGATTGTAATTATAATGCTAGAAAACCTTTGTTAAATATCATTCAGCCTACAGATATCCATATTTTCTTTTTTCCAAAAAATATTAATTTCTGAAAGAAAGCTTTGACTTTTTCAACATTATAGCAAGAGATAGATTGTAAACTTTCTGGCAGTTTATGTTTAAATTTACTTAAACTATGTACAATTAATTGTTAACTCTACTCTATCAAATGGTAATTAATATGATAAAATGGGCACTCCTAATATTATTCTATAAATGAATAAAAGCTATTTAAAATTTATTTTGCATGTTCCCATAAAATTTAATAAAAAACAAAGAAAATCATCTTGAATGATGATGTTTAAAATTCTAAAGAGATACTTATTAATAATAATTATTTCCTCTTAACTAGCATAAGATAAGTATTTATTTGTTTAATTCTAAATAAGGGATTTTTATTATGGCTTTTTAACCCAGGTACGTTTTTATCTCAGTAGTTAAGAACCCAAATTTATAATTTAATACATTCTTATCTTTTTTTATTAAATTATGAGTTTGGCACTGCATCTCATTTCGTGCTATTAAACCCTGTATTCAATTTATTAATTATTATAAGTTTATAGTAAAAGGAAACAGATCTTGATAGTTTGAGATCACGTTCTTCTTATATAAATTGCTTGTTGAAATATTTTCTAATGCAAAGTTTTGACTTTTCTTTCCTTCATCGACTTTAGCAACCATTGCAATTTCTTGTGTCTAAAATACAATATATGTATTTTATACCTTAACATTAACGATCAGCATTTCTGATTTTACAAAGCATAAACATAAAAGCAAATTTCTTTCAAAACAATTCCTTCCTCACTAAGAAATAGTTTTCCTCATTGTAAACGTCGACTTTATAATAACAGAGAACAGTAAAAGAAAATGAAATTATCTCGAATTCTCATTTAAAATCCCATCAGCGCACCATAACCATAATCTAAATTACACATTCCCAACTGTCAAATGAGCGTTGAAACAATTGTATCACATTCATTATAATAGCCTCAGCTCTGTCCAACTTCATTAAAAAAGAAAGCAAAGGCTCTTCGCATTTATTCAAAGAAAAGTGCTAAAAGCGTCCAATCAACTAAAACGCGCCCATTCCTTTGCACAGCAAGATATATTGTTAAGATTTCATTCAGAAAATGATGTAAGGAAGAATAAAAATACGAGTAACTTTTCTTTAAGATCCATTTTTCGCTTCTTAAGTCTTCAGAGTTTTTTTTTCTAATTATTTTTGTTATCTTTTTGTGCTCTTGTTTTACAATTTTGCCTTCAGGCTAGCAGGAATGAGTCATTCTTTTGGACGCGGAAAACAAAAGACAGGAAACTGGCAAAGTAACAACCAAGTTGAAAGGAAATAATAGCCTCTGAAAACAATTCGTAAAAGTGCATCTCAGACTTGAAGATGGTCATTTTGGGTATTCTTATTCTTTTTTTAGACAGGTGGTCATTTTCACTCAACTTGGTAAGTGAACGCCTAGAATTTTTTTTTCCTGCTCACTGAGTACTACACTCCACCCAAGTTTTTTAGACGACATATTGCTCGTAAATATAAGTCACTTCTAGACCATGACGAAGACTAACGTTTTAGCTCCTAATGTGTGACGTTTTCAAGGGTGGATGAAGCTAAGGGTCATAATACATTAGAAGATGACATATTGGAATTGGAAGAATTGTTCTACTATGAAATTTTGCTTCCAAGCATTCATTTATTGCTATCTTTACTCGATAGTTGATACACACAAAAAACGACGGTATATGTAACAAGCACTGGCATTTTAAAGAATATTTTAAAGATAATTCTTTTTTTTTTATATTGGGTGATTCTTCGGTAAAGTAACATTAATTATAACTTTACTCATGTGTTTTCTTATGAAAAAGAATAAAAGTGTATTTATGCACTCATATGTGTTACTAAGATATTCCAGACAGACAAACATTTAAACAAACATTTTTTGAACGAATGTAATAATTAATTTCAGGTATTACTTGAAAAACAAAAACCTGAATGCTCCTATTGCAAGAAACGCTTAAATTTTTGTGCGAAAAGGCTTTCGATAAAATAATTATTTTAGAATTGATAGATGACATTTTACTTTACTGCACCACAGTATAGTTAGAATTTAAAACAATATCTGGAAATACACAAAAAAGTCAGTAAAATATTTCAATTCCTATACAATATCGTTCTTTTATAATACAAATTACATGAAATATGCCTTTAAAATAAATGTAAATTTGTAATAAATAATGGAAACAATATTACTAAAAGCACTCTCTCAAAATTCAATTGTCAGACAAAGAGGTTAAGGAGGTTAAAATTCCTAAATTTTGAAGCCAAACTCATGGTGGCAACAAAAGGTCAGTATTGCGCACCGTCGAACTTTATTTTGCTGACAAACTGATATCAGCTTAATCTGTAGCAGGAAGGGATGCCATCGGGGGTGATAGTATATTTTTTTAACAAAATAAAAGATGACTCATTGCAGCCAAGCGGTTGTGATTCTATCTGTTTACCATGTGCTTTATATAAAATATATACAATATTTATTTATTTTTAGTAAAATAATAGACAGTGGAAATTATTTTCAAATTCTGCACTCAATTTCATTTTGCGGATAATATCAATGCATCACATCATACTTACATATTTGCTTCATCTCGGCAATCAAATTTCAATCTCCTGCATTACAGATTATCATTCATATGTAACTAGATCATAATAAATACATTGCGTGAAAAAGAAATTATGGAATCCACAGTGTCAACACAACATCAAATAAACTCTGCTCATTCTGGAGAAAACTGAAGTCGTATACTTATATTTTGCTAATTACGAAGATTTAAATATAACTCACTTTTAAAATTATTTAAATTTTTTCCTTGATTATTGTCATGGTGTGTAATAATGCTAATTAAAGATGGTATTTTCAATATAAAATCAATAATAAGGTTAGTCTTTCCGCATTTTAATCAAATGACAATTTAAAGTGTTTGTTTTAGCATAATTTTATATATCTTTACTTTGTCGTCACGGATAAATATTTTATATTATACTTTACCGTTAACGGTAAATAACTGAACCTTTTTTGGGTCTACGATTAACATTGTTCAACTCCGTAGCCTTCTGGTTTTGAACCCGTTCCAAACGAAAAGGAGAATCCTGGATCAAGCATTCGGACAAATAAGGCTTCACTGATGAATTTTTGATTGAACTGAATCGCGTTTGCATTTCACAGTGATCAAAACCACAGAAAACCGCTTCTGTTAGTCTGAACGTAAGAGAATTATAACCGCTAGAGGTATTTAACCACAATCTTCATCCTCTAGCCACGATAATTCAAGGGGTTGATCATGAGGTAATTCAGGTTCAAAGCCCAGCGATGGCTGGTTTATTCCAATTCTGTTCCTGGAACGCACTGACTGTAGTGCTGAACTATCGTGGCTTGAGGATGAAGATTGTGGTTAATATTGCTGTCAAATTTAAAGGTTTATTGTTTGCTTAATATTTGAACGTTATGATTTTTTAAAATATATATATATATATATATATATATATATATATATATATATATATATTTCACATGCTTTAGAAAATAGTCATTAGGACTAATAAGCATCTTTTTTTCAAAAGTTAATTTTGTTGAAAATTGAGTCAGCAGAAGCTCTTGCAAATATGGAGTAGGAGTTTTTACATGGAACTACAGAATTGCAGAGAGCACGAAACATCGGTTGAATATTCGGCTCTAGAGTTATTACGCAGCGGTCAGTTAAATTTTGTGCAGGGAAATTTGAAATTACAAATGAGCCTCATGGTCATCTGAAATCAAAGTGAAATCAAAGATCAAATGACCCAATGAGTAAATAAATGTCACCTCTAGGACAGACGCTTTTCAGACATTTATTTGTCTTTTGACTTTAAGTTAACTCCTAACGGGTTGGTAATTACACCGAAGATTTATTCTCGTTTTCTTAAAGAAAACTACTCAACTAACCAGACATAGGGGGTAAGTAACAACAAAAAAGGATATATTTTAACATGAAGTGTACATGACAATGGCTATTACTACAACTACATAAAAATGTAAATGTCTTTTGACAGTTAACAGTGCCATCTATTGGTGGTTCAACAAGTATATTTTCACAATTTACACTAGAAATATAATGCAACCAATTGAATTGAATGGTGCAGAAATTTAAAGAAAAACGTCCTAAAATGATCAGCATATCAACTCTTATCCTATTATCGGACAACGTTAGATCACAAACTGCACTGAAACTGCATCATTCACCATTTTTTAATCGATTCGGATATTTATTTCAATAGGAAAACAGTGTAATTGTGGCAATGCTGTAAAATTGTCCTTTCAGAAATTTATTATAATCCACCATGATTTTTTACCACCAGCCTGATCAAACTTCAGCTTAAATAGAAAAAGAATGTTGACAAAACTAGGACACAGAGCCACTATGGCTCAGAGGATAGAGCGGTTGCCTCCCAATAAGGTAATGAAGGTTCAATCCCAGCTTTGGGTGGACGATTCGAATCCAGCTTTCGGCTGACACCAACCACAATTCTAACATAAATTATCCTCAGTGGTAGAAGAATCGTGAGTTAAAATTCCCTTGCCGTTGGGCTAACCGTGGGAGGTTTTCGTGGATTTCCTCAGCATTTAACTCAAATATGGTTTAGTTATTTCAAAAAGTCTACTGCGATTGCTAGTTTGGCCTGCTTAATCTAGGAGTTCCTTTGTTTCCTGGCTTGGGTTCAAAATTACAAGACTGCGAAAGTGAGCATTGATAGTCGAAAACTCAGAATTGGTTTGGATATTCAATGCCGGTTATAAAATAAAACAAAATAAAATATTAGTGAATAAATAAATTAATTAATTAATCCCTCATATTTTAAAGTTATCATTCAACTTTGTTCCATAAATTTTATCCTTGAAGACCTAATATTTATGAGATAACTTAAAAAAATTCCTTAAATTTAAGTTTTTTGATATTTGTATTTAACTAAAAAATAAAACCTAAATAAAACTTTGCTTTGATTTTCGAAAGACTATTCACTGCTCTAAGAGGAGTTAGTTTTCTAAATTGCCTTTTATATAAGTAAAAAACTCTATTACGTGTTAGAGAAAATGTATCAGTTACACACTTTTGTTCTTTAAGTTCTTTAATGTTAATTAAAATTAAACAAGATTGCTGCAAATTGTCTGTAAAATCTTTAGGAATATTTCAAGATAAAAGATAACACTTAAAATGAATGCATTTTTCTTTTTTTCTCTCTCTTTTGTTTCTATAGCCAATTATGAGAGAAAAACATTTAGAAATGAACATTCATTTTAATTTAGGCTTTATTTGTTTTCGAAATTAAAATGAACGCTAGTGGCTTCGAATTTCCTTTGTAGTTCTTGATGAAAAGATAAAAGAAGCATTTTAAAGAATTTTCCAATGGGTAGTTGTGTTTAAGTAAACAAACCATATACGATTTTTTTTTCAGAAAATAATTTAATAAGTTCGCTATTTTAATAAATGAAAAAGAACTTTAAATGCAAATTGTTCTGCAAAAATTTCTATCGGCTTCGGTAAATATTTAACAATGACAGTTTTTCACAGTTAAAAAGGTTTTGTTTATCAGTGTTTATGCTGGCTGTTTAGTTTCAAACCGTAAGCCTCTAAAATGAAATTGGATTACGTATTTTTTTCAGTATTTCTACTAATTTGCTAAAGTTGGTACTTTTTAATCAAACGAAGTAGCAAACAAGAATTTAAGTTTTAAAATTAATTTTGTGTGCAAGATTATTATTACTTTTACGAATTGTGTTTTATATTAATTAAATAGCGTTAGAGAAATATGTACTTTAAAAGAATAGGAAAACTAGCAGAAATTTTTTTTCGCAAATGAGATTTTTAAATTTAGTTTCTTAAATTGTTTGTATGATGCAAGTTTAATTATCTAGTTTTGATTAAAAATCTCTAATTCTTTTTTTCTTCTTTAAAATAAAACAATATTCCAAGCACGTTATTTCACAAAATAAACATCACCGAAGAATTTTGTTTTATGATATGTTATCTTTATAATATGCAGTTATCTTTTATTTAAAAATAGTAGTGATCTACTGCCAGTTAACTTAAGTAAATTAAATTAACTGAATACGTAATTAAAGAAACAATAAGAGCCTGCCGTGTTTCTTCTGAACTAATTTTTGAAAAACAAAATTAGTTAAATATATCATTTAGAAACAAGTGTTTTCTTTGGTTTGATTATATCAGACACAAAATCGTACTTTTTCTGAGTAAACATAAATGTTTTCGACGGATTTAGAATCTTGACAATCAAAATATACAAAATATGCATGGTTACATGCAATATGAAAAATATGATTCCAAAAGTTTGATCAGGAAAATGGTCGAAAATTCGGATACTTTAATGTTAGTTTAACTGTTTGTTTATTTTACAAATTTCGATATATCTTGAGAACTTTTATAGTGAATAGAAAAATATTGTCACACAACTATGAAGTTAGTTAATCTGAAGATAATTCCATGCAAACATAATTTATAATAGTTATTTATTGCTTTTTATTTTCTTATTTATTAGTGGTCGCCTATACATTTTATCTAATTCTGAAAATTTTATCTCGTTCGGAGGACAATTATATTTTCTTTACTTTATTAAGTTGAGCATGATACATAATAATTTAACATCTAAAAGAATGAAATTTTAAATGACAAAATCAGTGGGATAGTTTCTCAGGCATCGAATTTTAAATATACGTATATTCAAAATTCAATACCTCAGGAATTATTCCTATACATCAATCAAAATGGCAAACAATCCCCGAAAGCTGAGAAAAGCAACAAATACCTCAATCTTAGACAAAAATTACAACTATTTTAGCATATAAATCCGGTGAGGAAATATGTAGTTATTGCGAATCGCATGTTGTATTGTATTGATCACGCACGTATTACTTAGAGGCTTCTTCTACTGGGCATAGCTATACCAAATAGCTTCATCTGTAGTGAATTATGAACAGTAGAGCATATATTTTATATTTTACTGTGTCGTGGAAGTAAGAAGTTATTTTGAATCGTTTGAGTATTGCTCTAACACATATTACGTGTAGGCATTAAGCAAATATATTGCTGTTGTGAACCACTAACAGTTAAAGATGTTTCAATCCAGTACCACATATTTAAGTTTCAAAGTAACGCTGCAAATATTCTACTTTACTGATTGGTGATGAATCTCATGATAATATTTTCCATTATCTCAAAGAAACTGAATTTTGCGCATCTATCTCAATATATAAAATAATCTCATGAAAATTAAGTGTAGAAGGCTTGGTGGTTCAGTATTCGTTATTTGTATAAAAGGCTGTGCACAAAATTTCTTCATTCATTCGAAAATTCATAATGTTAGGTGTTTGACCAAAGCAGCACTATAGGTTGTTGAAATTATTACTGTGAAATTCAGTGTGGTGTTGCAATAATTACGGGGGCAAAATATTAGCAGCGTAACATTTGAGTTCTTACGATCGTGGACGAGCTGTTTGAGGACTGGGACTGGAAGCAGGTCAAAATGTCACCAATAAGACCGTAGTATCGGAAATGTTAAAAAGTGTCATCTCGCAATGAAAAAGACTGTTGAAGAAAGAGAAGCTATGAAATATTATATCGGTGGTCATTGTAAGAACACCACACCTCAAAAGAAACTTTATGTATCCGTAGTAACGAAAAGGAACAGAAATGTCATTCCTGTAGATCTTGCAACAACTACCTGTACGCATGCATCTGTGCAAAACCATCTCACGGCGATAAAATCAAGTTGGTTTGCATGCACGGAAGCCTATTCGATGCATCTCGCTCCAACCACGCTATCGTCGAGAAAGATTACGTTAGTGCAACGTACGTATTGGTTGGGGTAACAAGTACAGGTCCAGAATGATGTTCTCCGGCAAATTCCGATTCACTATGAAAAGTGATTCTGGCTACCAGTTAGTATGGAAAGAAAGAGGAGGGAGCACGTTGCGCACAGCGATAGGTTTATAAACGTGATCGGTATGGTTAAAACATGCCTGTATGGGCAAGCATCAAGCTTAATGACTGAACACCATTCCACTTCGAGCGAGGTAAAGCTAAGTCGCAACAGTATTGCAGAATGATTATTATGGATCATGCTTGCCTTTTTAGGAGCGTGGTAGATATAAACCTTTTGTTTATCGACGACAATGTGAGCCTACACAGGTGCGCCGCGATATTTTGCACTCTAGAAAGTACAAATATTAACCATATACCATGGCCTGCGTACTTCTTGGATCTAAATCCTTTAGAGTATGCCTAAATTGCCCTTGGCTGGCGTGTTTCAGAAAGAACACACACTTTCCAAATCGTACAAGAGCTGAAAACAGCCTTGAAAGAGGTGTGGGACGGTATCCCACATCGACTCATCGTTCGTTTATTGTACAGCACAAATGACTGATGCAATAATAATGACACATCTTACTGAGGTACTCATTTCTGCTTCATTCTGGTAAGAAGACTAATTTTCCATAGCTGTTTGGAAATTATCCTATAAACATCCTTTTTTTAATTTTTTATTTTATTATTTTTCGATATTTCGATATCTGAACTGTTTTGCATAATAATAAATGCATATTGTCTCTACTGCATATGTACTAAATTTAATTTCAACAATTAATGTCTATTACTAATTACTCTAAAAATTTAACTGTTCCTTAGCAATTGTCAAGCAGTATATATATATATATATATATATATATATATATATATATATATATATATATATATATATATATATATATATATATATATATATATATATATATATATATATATATATATATATATATATATATATATATATATATATATATATACAGGGTGTCTCAGTTAAGCGTTTCAGAACTTCTAAGAGGGGTAGGGGGCATCCTGACGACTCGAAATCATATAGCAATGTGGGGTCGGAAATGCTTTCCTGAAGCGGTGACGTACACAGAAGCACCATAAAGAAAAGAGAGCGTAAGTGAAAAATCGCTATAATAATACATTGAAAAAATTATATGGCCTCCTCGGTCACCCGACCTATCATGTCTTGATTTCTGGAGTCATATGAAAACACTGGTTTATGGCACCCCTGTTGATAATGCTGGTTGCAAGAATCGTAGTAGCTGCCTGCGAGATATGCCTGGAGTATTGCAGAATGTTCGAATGTCCATGCGCCGGAGATGAGAGGTGTACATTGTAGCCGGCGGCAGAAACTTCGAACACTTTTTTTGGCCCATGTGCCATATAATTTTTTCAATGTATTATTATAGCGATTTTTAACCTACGGTCTCTTGTCTTAATGGTGCTTCTGTGTACATCACAGCGTCAGGAAAGCATTTCCTACCCCACATTGCTATATGATTTCGAGTTGTCAGGATGCCCCCTACCCCTCTTAGAAGTTCTGAAACGCTTAACTGAGACACCCTGTATATATATATATACAATTGTCCTACTTTCACTTTGTTATGTTTTTTTGAACCTAAGTGTGAAATCCATATTATTCCCTGCACTTATTTAAGTACCAAGTTTAATTACTAATTTGCTGTTACTGTAATTGTTGCCATGCGTTTGTAATTTTGCAAGATTTACCTTAGCTTTCGAGAGCGAAAAACTTAGATTTTGGTTTAATCGGCTTTTTTCTCTCCATACGATGATTACTCAATGAAAATGATTGCTATATATATATATATATATATATATATATATATATATATACACCGAAGAGCCATTTCATTATGACCACCCTCCAAATATAACAATGGGCACACCCAGGTTTTCATGGCTCCTCGCCCAGGAACAATGTTTTCATGGGGCACATTAGGACTCATAATCCTCATAGAACAATCCCTGACGTCTGTAAGCTACTTGAACATAGTTGCAGACCAGGTTCACCCATTCATGGCAACAGTTTTTCCTGCGGGGGGTGTTTACCAACAGAATAATGCACCATGTCATAAGGATCGAATCGTCTCATGGATTGGTTCGAGGAACATTCCAGTGACTTTCAAGTCATGTCTTGTCCCCCAAATTTACCTGATCTTAATCCAATGGAGCATTTGTGGAATTACTTGGAAAACCAAATTCGTGCTGCCACGCTGCCCCCTCTAAATGTGAGGGAGTCGCAGGATTAGTTGGTACCAGATACCTCAGACTACCTATCAGCACCTTGTGGAATCAATGCCACGGCCGGTGATAGCAGTTTCGAGGGCTAAAGGTGGTCCTACATGTTATTAGCAGGGTGGACATAATGTAATAGCTCTTTGGTGTATATATATATATATAATGTTACATTAAGCATATATTGTATAATACTTATTAAGAGAAAAAAACTCGAAAATAGTTAAAATATGCTCTTTTTGCTATCGATATTTTTGCTCCAAGAAATAATGCTGAACAGAGTAAGATTTAACTATTAAAATAAATTAAATATTGAAATAATATAAAAATTTATTATAATTTTAATATTTTAACATTTAATATTAAAATATTTCTTCTTATTTTATGATACGTAAATAAACTAAGCATAAATGTGAGCATTTTTGTTGAGAATTACGCACATACTAAATAAGAAATAAATCTTTTCTTCAATTGCTTTCGAGATTAAATTAAGAGAACTGTCTTGGGAATTTTAGAACTAAGATAAAATTTCATGTTAAAAGCATAGCAATGGACTTGAAGTTTAATAAAGAGGAAATTTTATCTGAATTAAAATAAAATTCTATAAGTAATATTACGTTGGCGTGTAAATCAGATTAATAATTCCTAATTAGAATAATTGTATTTCATGTATACATTTGATCTAATTAAGTACGCACTTTAGTTAGAATTTGTCTTCGAAAATATGATCCGGTGGTTTGTTTGATGTAGAAAATTTACCACTATCACATCTTTAAACTTTTTATTTTATGCATCGAAGTATTCGAAGTAAATAGTAAAATTATAGTAATGTTTATTCTTCTAGTTATATATTTCAGGGATTTAAAATAAATTCATTTTATACATTAAATTAAAATATGTTAATTTTTTACAACTTATAATTTTAAATCAATGCCGTAATCATATTCCTTATCAGCAATCTTTTGCATCTATGGTGCTAGTTCTCAATGTTGAATCGATAGAAATCAGCCAGTTTTTAAGTAAAATGCTTGGAAATGGTATTTTGGATATTATTTATGAACCGTCTGTCATTAAATTCCGAATTTGATTCAATTTAATTTAACATTATCCCATTTTTGAATTTTTTTGTAATTTAGAAAGTGTTGAAAGATTAGAGCAAATAGAAATTCTACGGCGCAGTAACGACAGAGTACGGTGGGTGAGGCTAACACTCCCAATTCAGTTTAGTAATTTTTACCAGATTCAGTTTTCCTGATCAATTGAAGTCTGAAATATCAAAATTATATATATATATATATATATATATATATATATATATATATATATATATATATATATATATATATATATATATATATATATATATATATATATATATATATATAAGTTCAAAATGAAGAATAAAAACAAAGAAAAATTATAAACATATGAAAAAAAGGGGGTGGGAAATAATAAGTAAAAAAATAAACAACATTTTATTTAAAAAAAAAAAATGAAATGTTAATTAAAAAACCGGAAAAAATAGATCATAAAAAGTAAAAATAACATGTAAAAACAGATAATAAAATAAAATAAAAAGAAAAAACATTAAAAAGGGGGGACTATAAAGCGAGTAGCAAAATCATAACTTACACGGACGGATATTTTTCAAGAATGATTTAAAAATGTTTTCGCAGAAAGATTGCCAGATTACAAAATATGAAAACAAAAGATGAAAACAAAAGCGCAAATTGAGTGCGTAAGTGCATTTAAAGTGTCGTTCTTACTGCACTGCTGAAGTAATTTGTTATTCTGAGTTTTGATTTGTTAGTTACCAAGGATGGGCCCGAAATGGATGTGCGCAAGGTAATATTATACTGGATAATTTTAAAAATTGATCATAAATAGTTTTAGAAGATAGATGTTTATTTAAGAAAAAATATAAAATAGAAAAGAGAAACATAAATTAATGAGTGCTGTTTACTTGCAGCTTAAGCGCAATAAATGATACTTATTGTTTTTCTTAACTTTCTTAGTGTTTTCTTGTATTTATTTATTTATATATATATATATATATATATATATATATATATATATATATATATATATATATATATATATATATATATATATATATATATACATGTCATGTTATGTCTTTAAAGGCTAGATAATTGAAGAGACTTACGCGGCTTCTGTTGAAAAGGCATTTTATTTTGTTAGATGGAGTATTGCAAACATTATGCGTGGGATATTTACATCAGGTTTCCCCCTTTGCAGGGATTGTTAGGCTTTGGCCCAGCTTTATCTAGCCATTGAAAATATGAAAAAGACATGCAATTTTGCCTGTCCTGAGCTTTTAAAGTGAGATTCTGAGAGGGCGTGGTTGCAAGGATCTTCTTGTCTTAATGAAACGTCATTCAATTTATAAAATTTAAAGGTTTTGATTCGCTAAAAGTCTATCGCCACTCTGACGGTGGGAAGTTTCTGGGACTATCTTCATCGACGAATTATTACCCATTAACTTCAGAAAATAATCTTCTATCTGTCCTCATCTGGTTCATCTTGACTTTTTATGGCTCTTTGTGAGAGACCGACTTCTACATCTTAAACTTGATAAGAAACATATGTTTTAAGCTTACCAGTTAATATAGAAAGACTCGCATGAGAAATTCTGGTTCGAATCCTGCCGGCTTGTCATGTTATGTCTTTAAAGGCTAGATAATTGAAGAGACTCTGTTAAAAAGGCACTTAATTTTGTTAGATGGAGTATTGCAAACATTATGCGTGGGATATTTACATCAGGTTTCCCCCTTTGCAGGGATTGTTAGGCTTTGGCCCAGCTTTATCTAGCCATTGAAAATATGAAAAAGACATGCAATTTTGCCTGTCCTGAGCTTTTAAAGTGAGATTCTGAGAGGGCGTGGTTGCAAGGATCTTCTTATCTTAATGAAACGTCATTCAATTTATAAAATTTAAAGGTTTTGATTCGCTAAAAGTCTATCGCCACTCTGACGGTCGGAAGTTTCTGGGACTATCTTCATCGACGAATTATTACCCATTAACTTCAGAAAATAATCTTCTATCTGGCCTTATCTGGTTCATCTTGACTTTTTATGGCTCTTTGTGAGAGACCGACTTCTACATCTTAAACTTGATAAGAAACATATGTTTTAAGCTTACCAGTTAATATAGAAAGACTCGCATGAGAAATTCTATATTACATATATATATATATATATATATATATATATATATATATATATATATATATATATATATATATATATATATATATATATATATGTATATATTTATATATATATATATATATATATATATATATATATATATATATATATATATATATATATATATATATATATATATATATATATATATATATATATATGTATATATATATATATATATATATATATATATATATATATATATATATATATATATATATATATATATATATATATATATATATATATATATATATATAGTACCATACAAGTATACTTTTGATTGATAAGAAACTATAGGAGAAGGCAGCAATTATGTTCATTCATGAAACGAAACAAGGGTTAGCATACAGAGATTAAAAACAATATTGAATTTGCATAAATTATACCCTGAATTCATATTAGTGTCATTCACAAAATTGTGTTAAAAAAATAAAAAGAAATGACATCAAGCACGTAACTCAATTTTACATAGAGTGCACAACGTGCAATCATGCTTTTTACGGAGTGGTCAATCATCTCCGTGTCTAGTGAGTTGGCAAATCTGTAAAAGTAGCTGGATGGATGGAATGAGCTCGCACATTTGGGCCAAGGGTGTCTTAAAGATTTTTAAGTAGTAGATAGTAGATAAGTAGTAAGATTCTGTAGATGTGCAGGTAAGAGTGATATCGAATTGAGATTCCTGTTCAGACTTTGAAGCTTCCACAGTGGAATAGGTGATGTTTGTTCATTTATCGTGGCTTTTTCCCATTACACGCTTGCAGGCTAAATCTAGACCAACAAGCTTGCAGGCCATCGAATGACAGGCCAAATCTAGTTCAAGAGGATAACGTTACCCCAATCAGGCGCAATCATACTCACACGTTTGCAATACCACATGACTCATAGATTAGACTGATGGAGGAATACAAACTCGTGGTATCCGGTATTCTTTTTCAACATGGGCTTGTATTCCTTTGGCAAACAGCAATTGCAGATATTGTTTTAGCAATGACCGCTGTGACCACAGAAGTCACACTGGAGGAAGTCAGTCTTTGATTCTGCTAGGTAATAACATCATTATATCAATCATCAACGGGGGACTTATCCCTTGGACGACAGACCTCCGGTCATCTGATAACGGTTTGGATGGCTAGATATTTTTTCCATAATCGATAAATAATGTAATGATCCACCGCGGAAGAATAAAACAAAATCTGCGATAGACTGCCCTGCTTTAACCAGCACATCCTAGAAGAGAGAATTGGCTCCTCGTGTATCAGTTTGTAGTCCGACGTAACGAATATAAACTGGGCAGTGGGGGATTATACGAAGGATATCACAGCGTCTAGGCAACTAAACTACGCAATTCTAAAGTTGCGTAGAAGAGTTAAAGGGTTTCTGCGAGTTACTACTTTTTTATAACCAGTGATGAGTTTTAAAATCTCTAATTACATTTAGATCCAAACTACAATTCATAATTTATTTTAACTTACAATTGCCTTTATGGAATTATTTGAAGTAAGATGCTAATGAAATAGAAATGGTAAGTTTTATAGGAAAATATTATATTTTTATTAACAATATATTGACTAAATTATGAAAAAAATCAAGTATTTATAAAATTTTCTACTAGTATTTTCAATTGCGCTTCTGACATTAAAATAACTAAATTTTTCTGTAAAGAAATATGTTTCCATAAAAACAATTTTAAACTTTTATAGCAGATCTTTTAAATTTTCTTTTCGAAGTAAATCATAATTTGACTTTTGGCATAATGTAAAAGCTTTCCGATTTTGGGACATTAAAAATAAATCAAGCATCATTTCATTATAAGGGGATGAAATGGCGATCCCTTATATGATTGAATGAATTTATTTGGATCTATATTGTCTGTGAGGAAATTGAGTGCTGGTTTTCTTATTTTCAATTAGGCTTACTCTATACAAAATAAAAACGAAATTCCCTTAATAACTTTTTATCTAGTTTAAGCTGTAATCAGTGTATCTCAAAACTAGTCTACAAGTTGGTCACTCTATTATGCGTTGTTTTTCATATTTTTAAAATGATATTATTATCACTTTTTGCTTGTTTCTCTTTACCTCCGGACCAAACTATGATATTTAAAGTGATTTTGCATACAATTATGAACAAGTTTGTTAAAAGGAAATTACATGAAAAATACTTTTTAAGATTATTTTTGGTTTAATAGAACCAAAGTTCAAACATTTACGAATTGTTACATAACTTTAAACCATGCTGTTCTGAATGATAGTGTCTAAAATTGTCATACAATCAGCATAATAGTTTCGGAGTGAATAAATTTTTAAAAGTGGCATTTTTCAAATGCTTTTTTTTCAATAATTATTGGACAAATTCCGTAAAAACTGTGGAATTTGTTGTTTTCATAATTATCATGTTGATCATTATAATTCTCATGATTATTTCATTAATTTCATGATTATCACGAAAATTGAAAAACATATTTTATAACAAATAAATAAAATTAAATATACATATTCGTCTTAATTGAATTTACGTAACTCTTTTTATTACATTAATTAATTTATCTGAAAATAAAAGAAAATTAAGAAAAAATTGCTTTATTCTGGCCATGATTCAGAAACTGAACTGATTGAAACAATTATCAAATTGAAGCAATTATCAAAAATGTTTTCAGTATCTTATTAGAGGCAATGGCAATGTGATAGAAATGCACGTTGTTATCCCATTTATGGAATCATTGTTTAGGAACTAAGCATTATTTGAAATGAAAAAAAACATTATAAATTAATAATTGTTTTTTTACACGGGTAAAAGTTTTTATATTTCTTTCTGTCACGTCAAATGCTTATAGTCTCAAGATCTAGCTTGAAGGTATTACTGATTTTTTTCAACATTTAATGGAATACCTTACTGTATTATGTCATCATTAAGTAAGTTAATGTTGAATAATTATTGTTAAATAATTTATTAAATGAAATATTATTGAATAATAAATTATTAAATAATAGCTTATTATTAGTTAGCTTATTATTATTAAATAATAACTTCATAGTATTCAGATACAGAAGTTTTAAATAAATATAAACAAAAAAATTTAAATTTTACATTAATTTCAACATCAAATATTATCCGAAAAATCTCGGAATAGGTCATAATACTATAGGACACAATAGCAACATCAAATATTGTAGGAAACCTCGGTGATTCTTCTTCAATAAGGTCAGGGTCTAATCTCGTGACTGACAGACTATACAACTTTTTGTAATAAAAAACAAGTCTTTTCAAATAATCTAATACAAAAAGCTATTTATTTTTTTAATGTAACATTTCTTGAAATTTTTATTTAGTTATTGAGAATAACGTGTCCAAATTTTATTAAAGACAACTATATTTTTTTCCATAAGATCAGTATAGAATTGTTAAAACTCGCAGAAATTTTAGTACTTGTTCTAAATTATATATTATACAATATGTTACACTTCATTTTAACTTTTTAATTTTGGCAGTCTCAAGGTATATAAAGTCAGTGATTGGACTAACAACATCGACTAGTTTTTTCTTTCTAGAAAAAGGGTATTTTTTTATGTTAATTGATGAATCTTATTTAACTTTAAATAGGTTGTCAAATAAATAACGAATAGAACTTGGAAAACCGTTATAGTAGACAATGCTATTCTAGTTAGCAATTAACTGAGCGAGACAGATTGCGCTAATTAAGGTTCTAAGCAGTTTATTTTATGTGATAAGGCGAAAGGATGTTGTTGTTTGAAAAGAAATCAGCCCAAAAGAAAAATTACTCTAATGAACTTTGACAAAAGATAAATAGTTACCATGAATCACGTCTTATTCGTAAACTAATGCTTGACAGCTATTTTTAATGAATAAAATTCATAAAGAGACAAAACATGATTTGTTAGTTAGTGGTTCGTAAAGAGATCCGGAAGAAAATTTATGGTGAATTAAAACAGAAGTAGAAAAAATCTTTATAGATCCATGGTTTCTTTTAGATAATTGTTAAATTCATACAGATTCATAGCATCTAAAAGAATGTTATGCGTGAAAAAGTACTCTAAATAAAGGATTGACTATTTTTAGATTGTCCACTCAATAACACAACGTCTGCTTATTGCTTCTGCTTTCATTGTTTTATTAGAGGCTTTACGAAGCATCATTTTTATAATTTTTTTCGTTTGTTTAATTTTGAATAAAAGTGTTGAAACAACTATGTTGAAATTGCAATTTATTTCGCTTGTTTTATTTGCGGTTTTATAATTTTTTTTCGTTTGTTTAATTTCGAATAAAAATATTGAAACAACTATGTTGAAATTATCAGTGTCTTTGCAAGAAACACTTTTAATATCAATTTATTCTTTGATAATTCCCTGAAAGTGCTTAACTTGTCAGTCGAAAGAACAGTCGTGGATCCATATTGAATAATATAATGAAGCTTACAAAGACATCTTGTATTTAACTTTTAGTTCAAGCGCTTGATAGGTCACGAGCATCGCCAAATTTATCGTTAAGCTTAAAGCTTAGCAATGATTTCTTTAAAAGAATAACACATTCTGTTACAGAATTGCAATTTCTCAGAACATCTGCTATTTCTTCTGTTTGACGAGCTTCAGAAACAAACATAAATGGTTTTTTGCCTCTAAACATTATGTCCATGCGTTGTAAACATTATGTCCATGGAAAAGTAAGCACACAACATTAATTTTACTTCGTTGCAACTGATTTTTTTCTTTATTTTATGCATAAAGTTTATATCATATATAACTGAAGGTGCATCAGTACAAGTTTAGTATCATAAGGTATGAAAGAAAAGATTGTTGATTTTTCTGAAACCCAAATGTAATTTGGTCCCTTGCTTCAAGCTCTCGTTTATACCTCTGTAAATAATTAAAGATACAATAAACGTAACACAGCAGTTCGGCTTCAAAAATGCTTGACACATCCTTCAAATCACTAGTGTGATCGAAAACTTCTAAGTTTGCCTTTAGAAGCTCCTGAGCTCTTGCATGCTCACTTATTTTGCACTTCCGATAAATGCGATTTTTGTTTACAGATAATACATAAATGGTCTCGATTAAATGCACCTCCTGCTTGGTAACTGTGGTTGACTGCACGTTTTATTGAAGACTTCCTAAGACTTTCCTGTATAATTGATTCAGAAGTGATCTTCCTCATATAAATTTTTTCACTTGCTCTGAAGCTTTAAAATAGACTTCTGATGATAGTACCGTTTGTAGGACGCATTATTCACACGATAGTAGAACGTTACTTCTTCACTTAATGAGGTCAAAGGCTTAGTCAGAGATTATTTTATCACTTTTGCAGGTACGTAATTTTTTTTTCTACTGTGTTTCGCACTTGCCACTATTATCGCTGTTAATACAAATAACGCATGTCTTATCATCTCATTTAAAGTCTGATGAAATTTCAGATATCATGTAACAAACACCTAATACGTATTTTATAACAACTATAAGTATTTCGACTTATTTTGAAAGAACATCAAAATTTTGCAATATTTTCTTTCTAATTTAGCCAACAAGAGACACATCTCTATATTACTATCAAATTATTGTATATGCATATATTTGAATTATTTTTTAGCAATGGTGATATTGATATTTTAAAATAAAATTTTTGAAACTAAAAAATAAATACTTAAGTAGAAATTTTACTACTGCTGGAAAAAAATGTGTTACCTATACCGGAAAAGTTGGCCACTATTTTATTATTTATAAAAAAATAAACCAAACAGAACAATATAAATCAATAAATAAAATAAAGAATAAATAAATAAATAAAAAATAAAAAAATAAAAAATAACGAAATAAAAATATAAATAAATACAAAAAATAATGCTTAAAAGTTATACATCATGAATATTTGCATACATTTTTTAATTCAATGGAAATATGTATGTAGTTAGCAGTAGTCAAATCAGTTAAGTATTAAGAAAGATATGGACAGTTTCGTTTTTAAGCGGCCGCCATAGTTGATGGCTGCATTGCTGAAAAAATGTACTAGGCGGCAGATGCCCACTCGCGTCATATTTACTTACTAGGGCAGTTATTAAAAAATCGATAATAAAAATCCTCCATACTCAAACTCTGTTACAGACATATACTCAGGTCTTGAACTATAACACCTTTTTATTTATTATATTTATGGCTGTATCATGCGTGAGCTTCTACAAACTTTTCTTACATATGTTGCTTATAAAGCAAGAACAAAGGACAAACCTATGTTTGACAGATCAAAACATAGGTTCATATTCTCAGTTTAAAAAAAACCTGAAGCGTCTCGACTGCATTCTCCGGCTAAAACTAGGTTTAAACTAATCCTTGGTATTTTGAGCCTCAAGTTAACTTCTATAATGCATGGTATCATTCGGATAATTAGCCTTGAAAAACTCCGCTGCAGCGCGTGTACCGGACAATTACATGCAAGACAAGTCCTTCTGACACTAAAAAGGATCAATTTTAACAGAAAATAAGGCAAATATTTTAAACCATAAGAAATACGAATAGGGAATGCTAGGAAAAGACCCTTAACTTTAAAAAACATCTCCGTACTGCATTTTAAGAATATACAAAATTCGTAGGCTCTATACAGAGCAAAGTGTATTGTCTTATAATGAGTTGTATTTATAACATATATAATGTAACTGCTAACCTTAACCAACTGAAATTAGCTAGATTTATTTTTGGTCGTTTAAAAATAAAAAAAGATTGTCATTCTTTGATCTTTAGTAGACAAAACTGGGTTATCACTACTTTCATTCAAATAAAAAATGTCTATGTTCCTTTTTCTGTACTATCCGTAGCATATATAAACCATATGATGCATTAAATTTTTATGCATTTATAATTTTTTCATAAATTAAATTAAAATGCTATCGAACTTTAGTCTCAAAGGTTAATGTAATTTGTTTAAAAGAATTCCAAGTTTACTTTCATTAACAATCACATTAAAATTTGTTTCATAAGCAGTAATAAAGAAGAGAATACACTGATAAACAATCAAATTTCTTTTATAAAAGTTATTAAAAAGTTCAAGAAAACAGATCGCAACAAAAGAATAGGTGGGCGATAAACACAAAATGAATTTTCGCCTCTCCGTTTGCAAAATGGCGGCTCGTCTCAAACAGCCGAACATAAAAGCTCGATTTTGTTTGAAGTTCTGTTTATGAATTCGTAAACGGTTCTCTTATTCCAAAGTAATAAAATTCGTCTATTGTTTTGGTTTAAATAATAAAGACTTGGCTGAATAGGAAAACTCGTTCCAAGTTTCTAATGAAAGAGAGGAAATATTGGTTTGAATACCGGTATTTTCTATGAAATATTTTCGAAGAATAGGTCCTTAAAAGAATGCATATTTGCATTTAAATGACAGCCAGAAAGCGTGCTAATCATTGGATATTATAATAAATTGGAAGGACGAATTAGATTCGCCAATTCTATGGAAGGCTTACTACAGCATTTCATGGAAATGCTGGATTTTTCTAGATAGAATTAGAGAATTATTTCAATAAAAAAATAAGCAATTTACATTTCTGTCATTTGCAAAAACCTTTGTGAAAAAGAAGTGAAACTAAATCTTTTTAATATATTTAAATGCAAGGAATAGTTATAGATGTATTTTCTCCAAAATTGTCTTATTGTGATTCTATAGAAATGATTGGGAAGTTGCAAGGCCCAAGAAAAAAATAGAATTCCAAAAAGGATTAACATTAAATTTAAACTATCATAATAAAATTACCAAATTTTGTCACATTTACAAAATTTTACTATTCATTATAAAATTATATTCCATTGTTAATTTTACCAAAATCATTATCCAAAGCGCTTTGGAGTAACTTACCAATCTTTTAAGTGTTCCCATAAAGCTAGAAATACTGTACATTTTTCCATATTCTAATAGTTTTGGGCAAATTTTTTTCTCAGCATTGAAATGAAATAACTTTCAGCTGAAAGGTTTGATCTTCACAAACAATTAGTCAAAGAATTTTTTAAAACGTGGTAACCATCTATATAAATATTTCTCTTACACGGCGACAAAAAAAAAGCCTCATTTCAACTCCCCGAATGGCAACGCTAGGAAATCGACCAATGATTGCTGCTAAAAATGTCACATGCCAAATCTGGCTGAGATGGCTCAACATATAGCTCTTTTAAAAACGGAAACTGAAATAACCGGAGAGAGCATTATCAGTTGCGGCAATCTCATACTATTAAGCTAGGCAGAAGTGAGTAGTCTTTGTGGATAGATCTCTATTTTAGTATTTTGTCGAGAGCACTTTTTTTCACGAATTTACATATTACGAATTTATTTGACGATTTTTGATTTATTTCACGAATTTATTTGTTTTATTATTGTTATTAGTTATTCATTGAAAAATGAGTCTTAGTCGTGCTGTTGCGCTTTCAGATTTTATACTATAGCACATTTAACGAATTACATGTCATTTATTTGAATTCAAATTTATTTTAATGACTTAGTATTTACTAAAAAGATGTAATTTTTTTTAGAAAGTTATATGGATTTGAATGATTGTTTTGAATTATTAGAATTTCGTGCATTTGCAATGTACTTAGGTTTGTAGCGAGCGAAGCGAGCTTGGTTTGCGAAGCAAACCATATAAGATTGCGTAGCAATTTTCGGGGGATGGCGAGTGTTAGCGAGCAGGGGGCGCAGCCCTCTAGTGCCAATATATTATCCGAAAATGTTTCATGAAATTGAATACCTGCAATTGACGTTTTAGTAAGTAAATCGCAGCATTCATTGTTTTAGAAGCCAACTAGTTTCGACACATGCGTGACGTCACTTAGAGGTATCCAATTAAATTTGATTTAAAATCAAAAGTTTAAGAAGAATCACTTCACTTCTACTCGAGTTGCAAACTACCCAATTTATCTATTATTGTCTCACAGTTTTAATGAATTTGTGCATTGGTTATGCATTTATTCAAAACTCAAGCACACGTGCTCTATGAATATTAAAATACATTGCAGTCTAATTTTTTTAAACCTTAAAACAAAACTTTATGATGTTTTTAATAATCCAAACCTTAAGGTTACTTGTTAACAATTCAAGAAAAACTTGAAGATCAATTTCTATTTTACCTAAAGCAAGTGAACAATTGTATTTACTTAAGAAAATATCTATTGAAAACTTTTGTGTCTGTTTAAGTTGCGTAATTAAAAGACATTTTTGAGAAGTTTCTTTCTTGTACTTAAGTTGTCGTTTTCTTAAAAGACCAGTTCTCAGCCCTTGGGGCTGTCCCATGAGGATTTTGTAACATAGTTTTCGATAAAGCTGACGCAGACCTTAATTAACGGGTGTTAAATATTTGTTCCTTTAAGACGAGAAAAGAGTTAACGTACGGTTAATTTTCTTTTTCATTTATTTTAGAGCTTTTTTTTTAAAAACTCTGCTAGAAAAAGAAGTAATTCTTCAGGGTTTTCAGCTACGGAAGTTCTTCAATGTGATAAGGAACTTAACATATCTCTGTTGTGGGAATATTTTAGTTTATACCAGTTTATTCACTGTGAAAATTAAATCTCTGTTAAGTCAGAGGCGTTTAGAAACTCAGTTGTTGGAACTTTTGGGGTCCTTTTTTCTGAAATTTAGTTTCAGTATTTTTTCATTCGCATTTTTTTTTCTGAAAAAATCCTTGAAATAGTTTTTAATTGATTGTACGATTAGTTTCTACAAGACTTGTTTCAATGTTGATGACGGAATTATGATTTTTATGTTTACATGTTTTCATTAAAGTGACATTAGCTGTTGGTCAACTTTCAACTGTAGGTTTTCTTGCATAGAAAAACAAGCTTTTTTCCGTAATGGGAAAGTAGTGCATAGAATAAAATCTCAGAAAACATTTTTACTGGGGCTTAACCCATTGTGACACATGGGATACCGGTGACTCTTTTATATATTTATTTTTGACACTCTAATTGCAATCAAAAATATATTTAGTTTTTTTTTGCTATTATATTAAATCAGTATAATTTATATTAAAAAATCTGTTAGATTATCGAAATTATAGCTGTGCTAAAATACAAAATCCGAAACAAATAGTTTGAAAAAAAATATTTTTATTTGCATTCAAAAATTTATCAGTAATTGATTTCGCAAATTAAAGAAATTTCAATAACGAATAAAAAATTTTCTTAGATGTAAATAACAGGCGAATAAGTGCGAGTTTGAAAAATTATTATTTGGAAATGAGATATTATTTGGAAGTGAATTTTTTTATTTAGAATTATGATTCAGATTTTACCTTTAATGAGCTAAAAGACACCGGTGTTTCAAGCTGTATTTCATAACAATAAATTATTAAAATGCTAGTTATAATATTTTTCACTTATTATGACCTAAATTATCATAAAATAATGAAAAAGTATGAAATATGTTTAATATATATTCTACGTCTAAGGATGTCTAAGAACGTCTAGAGTTGAGCATTAGTCCCTCCTCCTTATTAACTCTTTGTTGTAAACTTTACTTCATGTTTTCCTTGTATTACTCAATAAGAAAGTAGAGGATTGCAAGGAAATTTTTGTACCATTTTTCTCATTTGCTCAAAGCTTGATGAGTTAAATAGAAATGTACCATTAATTTAGGCGTTTGAACTAGGAGAGTTTGGAACATTATTAAACTCTCAAAAATATTGTTAGTATAAAAATTACATTTATTAAGTATATAATACTCTTTCATATAAATGTTCTAATTTCTCAGTCTTATAGTTACCGAGTTAAACATTTAGATTACTGAGTATGCAAAACTAATAAATTACTGCAAGTTAAGAGCTGAAAGTTAAAAATATCAGTAAAGCTAGTTTGAAGTTTTTTGAGACCAAGGAATTTGAATTTTAAAATATTTTGCTGTGAGGCAGATACTCAAAAAAAAATTACTCATGGTGCTAAAAATGAAAAATGATATGGTGATAGTTTACTCCTTCTATTAAAAATTCTAATTTCTGATTGATGACCTAAAAATTAGTGTCTCTTAAAGATATTTTGCATATTAACTTATCCATCTTTGCACATACTCAATATCTCGAAAAAAATTATGACGATTGTTCTTGATGCAATTTAAGAAAATGGGAGGACAACATTGCTGATAATAAATAGTATATGAATATTAGTAGTATAGCATTAATTAAGTATACGCAGTAGTGGTAATTTATGAATATTTATCAATCTGATTAGATGCAGTTTTCTTATAAATGAATAAAAAAATTTTCGTCGTTAACTACTTCCGTTTATTTAATACTAGTCGCTTCCTGTGTTTTTTTATTCTGTTTTTAAGCATATCCTTCAATAAGGAAATTTCCAGAAAAAATAATTTTCTGTTAACATATTCCATCCTTAAACAATACCACAGAGATTCGTAATGCTGTATTATGCTTGAACTGATAGCTTTAAATCCATCCACTTTGATAATATTTTTAAAAGGATTCCACAAAGCAGAGAAGAGAATAGAAAAAATGAATATTTATAGCAATATAAATTCGTATTCTAAATTGATTTCTTTGTGTAAATTTATATATGGAGTTTATATGTGGAGAAAACATTATGGTTAAATTTCCATGTTGTATAGTAATGACATTTTTGGTTAAAAAAAAAGGATGAAAACAATACGGTATTTAAACCATTATTTTTGAAGTTTTCCCGTTCATATTGTAACAGTTAACCAGAAACTCTGGTTTTCAGAATTATAGCTTTTATTAACACACATTTTGCAAAAAATACAAAACTGAAAAGTAAATTTAACTGAAGAAATGGTTTTTATGCCATGCTCTAAGGTTTCGTGGTAAAATGACTAAATTTGCCAAATTTTATCACAGATTGTGAAATCATATTTCATTGTTCATTTCATCAACATATTTATCAACATATTTACTTCTTCGATAAAATATCCGAGCTCTTTGTTCTCCCCATAGAATCAGTAACACGATAAATTTTGCCATACTCTCGTATTTTTATCTAACTCTTTTTATCAAAGTGCAATTAAAATAAAACCTTAATTCCGATTGTAATTTTTCTCTTGAGTATTTTAATTATTTAAATCTTTTTGAAAATTCAATTATTTCCAGCGTAAAATATTTTCCCGTGATCATCACAGTAACCAATTAAAATTTTATTTAATAAGAATAATAACAGCAACAACTTTTAGTAAATAAATTACAGCTTTCAAAATGAAGAATTACAGCTTTGGAATTGATGAATTGGTTAGACATCTGGAAAGCCTGAATTTTATATAAGATATCTTTATATCATAAGTTTTTTTCTAGATATAGTAGGTAAATATTTTTTTTACCATAAGTAAGTGAAATGGGAGGGGGAATTTAATGATTTGAAATGTGATTGATTTTATTCATAGATGTGAAATTATTTCATAATTAGCAACAAATTATTAAGTGATCGATTAATATTTTGACGTGTTTTATACACATTTGAAAATATTTTTTTTCGCTTCTCTTTGGTTTGAAGAAATTGAATCAATTGATTAAAATTCTAATATTTATCTGAAATGCAATTTTATTTCAATTATATTTGAATCGATGTTTAGGTCTGTTGCCTTCTTACCTCCCCCTTATTGTCACGTCATGATAGTATTAACTATCTTAACAATTAGTAAAAAATACCATCGTTTCTTCCGATTAGATTGGACTTTCAGCATAAATATGTGAATTGAAGCCAGATGGAAAGAGTTTAGAATAAATTTGATGTGTAGATTATGTTTCTCATAGGTGGCGCTCTGAGCGGTGTTGTATTAGTTGCATGAATCTGATCCATGTAACCCAGTGTTTCCCAAAGTTTAGTACGCGTACCCCCAGGGTTACGGGAAACGTTCTGCTGGGGTACGCGTTCTTATGCGAAATATCTTGCAAGAAACAAAAATTTCAAAAATTTTTACTTAAAAACAAAGCTAGCCATAAAAATTTGCGATTACGTATTTTCCAATTGGTTATTTTTTGAAGTTAACAGTTAATAACTAGCGGTGCCAACAGCTAGTTGTGATTTTTAACTTTTGTGCAATTTTTTTATGACAAAAAACACATTCATTTTTTTATTTGTGGTACACAGCGTTACGAAAAATTTAGAAAGGGTACACAAAAGTCAACTATAAGTTTGGGAAACACTGATGTATCCAATACTGCAACGCGCAGTGCGCTACCTATGAGAAACATGAATCATAAGCTGGTTGTTATCCAATTGAAGGGCTTTGTAAACAGAGTAATTTTCACGTGGAAACAATTTTCTTAAATTCCATTTATTTTTTCAAAGTAAAAGGAAATACCACGGTTTTTTTCCGTATGTAAAGCATGACGATAATTTATATTTTTGTCAAAAAAATATATATTTTAAAAAATGTAATAATGCCTGAAATATCTTTGTACCAAATGTTCATACACAAAATTAATTTCCTTCATATTCATTTAAAACAACGCAAAATTATAGTTTTTATTGCCCTGAAGATCATACCTAACAGAATATAGCTAAATAGCGTATATTATTGTAAGGATATCTTTAAAAATATATTACTGAAAATTAAAAATATAGTGCTTAAATACAAACAAATTTATTTTAAAATTATAATCAAAAGAAAAATATCTAAGCTTTTCTCTTTATTTTTTCTTTAAAAATTAATTTAGTTATTATTTTAAGTTACGATATTGTGTATCGCAATAAAAGAAAATAGCAAACTTTCTTATTCTGCTATGATTTCTTTAACGAGTAAGATTATCTAAATGTAGAAACGGCTTACACGTTTTTCAAAGATAATTTTTTTAATGAGTCCAAATTACTGAAATTAACAATACATACTAGGTTAAAAAATTCATTACGTCAACAGGAGTTACTAATATATGTGTGCTTTTTCAAAAAAAGTAACCATTAATGTTAGAAATAGAGACTTAGAGAGCTCAAAAAATTATTTCTATCTGAATATAAATGGTAATTTATATCAATCCCTTTTTCCAGATTTAATGAATAAACATTTACTTGCACAGTAATCATCTCTTTTATTTTTTTTTCTTATGGGAAATTGTATCCCTTGGCAATAATTTCTTTGATCAGATCAATAATCATCAAGATAAACGGTAGCTAAAATATTAGAAGTTGGAAAAAATCAGACCATTACATCAGCTGAAACCTATCGTTGTCCATTATATAAATGATGGTTGAATGCGAATTTTTTTATGATCTTCAAAAACGATTGAAACCACAGAGGAGGTTGTACATATATTATACAAAAAATGATTAAAATTAAGAAAAAAAATAGCAAACACTTATAAAAAAAACCTTTTATAAATAATCCTAAATGCGTGTCGTGAAAAAACAATGAAGAACGTCCACAGAATTTGATCCTGCGTGTTAAATTGCTTTATGTCACGGTTTTGTGCTCACACAGTAGCTGACTAAGCGTTTCACATTACGAACTGAACTGAAAAAAACCGACCAAAAAAATGGTCTTTTCTTAGAACTCAAAGTTGATAAAAAAGCCAGCAGTTTTTTTACTCAATTCAACCTAATTACAAGGATTTTCATTGCCTATTCATTAAGTCTGTAGAAAATGCTCCGTTCATAGAATAAAGAGCTGCTTGCTTAAAATAATGCTTGATGATTTTCAGTTAAGTCAATTCATTTAGTTTTTACTTTAGTAAACTTATTTGCGTGATGTGCTTCAGTTATTTTTAAATTATGATTTAGCTGAGTTGATTGATTTACAGATTTTTCTTATGATTATTAAACAAAATTAATGTGCTATTCAGCAATAACTATAATTTGTACAAATTACACTTTGCTGAATAATTAAAAAAAATAGTTTTGTCCTCAAGTATCAATTCTGAATTTGGTTATTAATTTTTCATTATTATTAGAGAAGATTGTTATAGATGAAAGTCTTTGTTTTCCTAGAATATTATTTCTAGGTCATTTTAGGTTGACTTCTGATCTATAATAAAGCAAAGTGATGTGAAGGGTTTGGGGTTCAAAGTTAAACAAAAAATATTTTAAGAAAAACCTATAACTAATACTATATAATTTATTCTTTATAAGATTCGTTACTATTTTTTCTATCTAATTATCTTTATTAGATGCAATATTTCATTGAGTTTAAATTTTTAAATAAATGAGTGATTTAGTTTAAACTTGAAACATAACATATTATCATGACAATCATCATTTTAGTGAATTACGCTTTTTATTTATTTTTGAAAAAACTAGAGAAAATTCCCGATTAAACTGGTTATTTAATTTTTATTTTTTTATGGTTTGGATGAGTTTGATGTTCAACTCAACAAGGTATTATAACTTTTACTTTACGCCGACATAAAAAAAAAAAATAACCAGATTACTTAACCAAAGCTATATACATGTTGACTTCATAAACATTGATGATAACATCACTTTTTTTCTGAGTTATATGATGTTTTCCATCAAAGAATGAAAACTTGTAACTAAAACAAAAATAATATATATCTATATCTGCATGAACAACGCAGAATGCTAACATATGTATTTATGTATGTACCGTATACAAATCCGCAATTCAAACCGATCATCCATACATTTGGTTTAAATACCTTTGTAGGCATGGCCGACCAAACTTTCGACTTTAATACTTCCACTGACTACCAGTTCGCACGCTATATCCCAAAGAATGAGTTATCCCTAAGATTTGATAATTTTGTAGCTTGCACCTGTAAACAAGCAAAAATTTTATCGCACGTTTTTATGAATTTATTTTTGGTTATCACAAGTAAAATTGACGTTGATAATTTCATGACGTATGGTGATGTCGTCATCAAGTTACTTTTTGAAAAGGTAGATGAAACGACGTGTTTCTCTTATTGATACTTACGCTTTTAGAATGTGTCTCTATAAACTTAAATAATATAAACTCCACGAGAACTAATGAAACAAAAATTTAAGTTGTGCAATAAGACATGGGAAAATTGTAGTAAATTTTAAATATCATAAGTTATAGTTTAAATGATGTCGTCGGCCATCTGAGCCCAAGTCTGCGGGTTCGATCCCCGGCCCAGACACCGGATTTTCAGGATGCAGAAAATCCTCAGCAGCCATGTCGTATGATTATGCGGCATGTAAAAGATCCCTGCAGTGCCTTATTGGCTCTTGGCATTTCCGGCAAAATTAAATTCCTAGTACACTTTAGCATCCAAATAGAGTCTCGGTGCTGCCATCTAGTGTGGCAGAAACTAGACGTCCAAATTAACATGACCAATGGTATCTCACCCATTGTGGTGGTCCTGAAAGAGTGGATACCACCTCTGGAGAACGCGCTAGGTCTGCTCATCGGCAAGACCGATTGTGCAGCTCATTGGAAATAAAAAAAATAAAAAAAGTTTAAATGATGCTATATGTAGAGTTAATCTTTCGCTGTGTGAGTTGAAATTCTAACTTATATTTCAGTAAATCTAATAGTATGACGCCGCAAGGTAATATAAAAAAATTAAAAATGCAATTGTTCGTACTTATACATTTCGAAGGGTGATAAAAATCTTATTAAAACTGTAGCCACATTAAGCACCTATATTCGTATTATAGGATCTCATTACCACAGCACCGAATCCGGGCCACTGCACCATTCTTAGAGCTATGGTGACTCAGGGGATAGAGCATTCACCTTCCAATGAGGTGAACCGTGTTCGAATCCCAGCGATGACTGGTCGATACGAATTCCGCACCCAGCTCGCACCGATCACAGTGCTGACGTAAAATGCCTTCAGTGGTAGACGGATCACGGTCCCCTTGCAGTCGGGCTAACCATTGAAGGTTTTCGTGAATTTCCTCTTCCTGTACTTGATCCAGAAGTTCCCTTGTTTTCTGGATTGAGTGCAAAATTACAAGGCTACGGAGTTGAACATCCGTAGTCGTAAACTAAAATTGTGTCGACTGTTCAACGACGGTAATAAAATAAAATATCACTATTATTTAATACCACATTCGGTTAAGCAGAGCTGGCGACAATAGCATTTTGACAAGTTTTTGCTGCCTTCGAAATAAGTACCGATGTTATTTCTTTTAAATGATAATCGAAATATTAGTGTCGCTAATTGTTTTCGAAAATCACAAGTAATTAGTTTTGGCAACAAGTACAAGTACAAATGAAAAAATTGTGTTAAAAAGCTAAAAAAATCGAAAAAGGTACTTTTTCGCATACGAAAGACCTTCAAGAATTTTCATGCTATTATTGATGTCAATGATACAATATTAATTTTGTTAAAATGTAATACTTTTTTGTCAATTTGCGTTTTTTAATATGTACTAAATATACAGATTTGGAACAAAAATAAGTACTGAAGGTACTGTGTAAATATATTTTTTATGGTCCCAAAAGGAGGAAGTACCAGAAGAAATTGTTGATTAAGGTATTTTGCGACTAGGACATTATGTCAAATGATACTAAATATATTTTATCTTTATTTTTATGACATAAACTTCTAAAAACATGCTTTTCTTAATCAAGAAGCGTAACAGCACCGGAAAAGACAATAAATAATAGTAAAAAATAGTTAAGCTCTTAATTAGTTGCATCGGTATTTGTCTTTCAATTATGCGTATCATTTCCTAATATTAAACACAACCGATTTATTGTTTTTTAATTTTTTTACAACCCATTAGCTAGTCATAAAATAAATCAAACGATAGTTAAGCTAATTAATAATTTTTTTATGAAGTTCTATTAAGTTCTGATGACTTTCTATTTAAATCTGATATATCGAACGCCAAGTCCAACGAAAACATAATCTTTGCCAAACATTATATTTCTTTTAAGGCCCACAAAACTAGTTGACTAGTTTCTGCCAAACGTAATATAAACATCATTAAACTTCACACATTTTTCAATCGACTAAATGCCAATGCACAATTTATTTTCATGGTGTTTTTATCGTTTTTTTCTACATGTGCGTATTACGGATCAAAATTATGCCAGTGCTCGTCTAAACGTCAAGATAAATGGACTTTAATTCCAAGTATATATTGCTTCCTTGAGTTGACACATTAGCCTTGAGGCTAATTCCCACAAATGTCGAATCAAACCAGAAAGTGATTTGCATCTTCAATAAGGGAGACTCGCTTCATTCGTCAAATCAAAAGCGTTCTAAGTATAGTATTTAGAATCTCGATCATATTACCTGCGTCCTCGGGGGACATAATAATGTATGTTTTATATTTACTCATTGCTTATCAATCAAAATCAATCAAGATTTTTCAACTAGTTTAATAAAATACGTAATTTTGAAAAAAAAAATATTTAAAATTAAAATTATTACGTAGATGTTTTTTTTTTCAAATTTTTTAAAAGGTATTAAACAAAAGTCAATGTTATTATAAATTAACCATTATTTTAACCTGCATTCAGAAAAAAGATTCTGGTAAAATTACGGAACTATATGGTAATAATATTTTTAATTAAATAAAAACTATAATTCTGGTTGATAAAAGCAAAATATAGAGTATTTGAGCCAACCATGCGGAAATTTTAAGCGGCTTAATGGAAATTCAGGTCTTCAAAATCATAGGACTTATTATTACATATTTAGTAAAAAATACGTGAGGAAAATTCCTTATTTTACCACATTTACCAAACTTTAATGCGTAGCATAAAACAATATTTCATTGTAAATTTCATCAATATCATTACAATAGCGTTTCGGTAAAAATTACTGAGTTCTTTTGTGTTCCCATGAAGCCAGAAAAACTGTATATTTAACTTATATTTTGGAAGTTACAAGCATGTTTTATCATTCAGTGCGATTTATGTTTTAACAAAAAATTCTCTTTATGCATTTTTCACAAAGAATATGTTTTGTATTTTTGGAGTTTTCATTAATTTATTTTAAAATATTTTTTCAAACTGCGATAATTTTCTTACGTTTCTGCTTTTAATTACCTAAACAGTAAAAATTTTAAGCTATAAAATTAAAAAGAAAATTTTCTAAACATTTTTTGTAATGTAATTAGATAGTATATGCAATAATATAATAAAATTGAAATGAATTTCGAAATTTTTACAAATTAAAAATGGATCTAAATTATTTATAATTTGAGGAGAAAAAAGATTAATTTTTAGGATTCTAAAAATAAGGTCTTAAAAATTATCCATTATCTTCATTTAAAAAATAACAAAAGCATACATTACTTTATTTTTAATAATTTTAACAATATAATTGGAAAAAGAGACTATTTATTACAAAACTGATCTCTCATTAAATTGCAATTTGTTTAGGAAAAAGGGTTTTTTTCTAAATAATTCATGCAACTAAAATTATAACCGAAGAAAAATTTTATTACAACTATTATTTAGATAATTTCCTTCAAAGTTTTGAACAGTGTTAATATTCATTTTTCATAGATTGCGTTGTTTTATTAAATCAAATAAAAGTCTCGCAGACACTTTTTTGAAAGATGATAATAATTCTAAGAAAAAAAAAGCCAAAACTATTGTTTTAATTAAGTAAATCCCTCATTTCAACAAATAGCAGTATATTTCACATTTATTTCTATGCATTTAAATATTCATTGTTTACTAGAATTTACATATTATACATTGTTACAGATTATATTGTTTTATTTATTATAGTGTTAGTAAAGAAAATGTTTCTCTTATGTAGAATTGCCAAAAGAAATTAAAACTAAATGAAAGCTTATAATACCCGTTATTTGTACACCTATATTACTACAACTTCTAAAAAATGACAAAAGTGATCTAAGTTTATAATGAAACGAGGAAAAGGTACGTTTGAAAAATGTAAAAATTATGAATCATATAGATAAAATTACTTTTTTATGCATCGTTTATTTGAGTAATACATATTTCTACATTACGTTACAATAGCAATCACTTGTTGACATATTTTTTTGTAAAGTTCAAAAAATGAGATCGTACTTCAGTTAATTCATACAATTAATAATTTGATAATAATTAACATTTTTTTAAGTAATCAATTGGTTTCACTTTAAAAAAAACTTTTATATCATTTTAGAAAGCGTTATTTAATGACGGTATTATTTAGCTAGCGAAATAGTGCTCTTAAAATTAAGTATGTTATTATTGTTAAAAACAAATTTATTTTTTCTGTGATTCATTCAAATGCTTCGCTCGTTTCATATGAGCTTCCCTCGTTTGTAAGAGTAATGTTTGTAATAATCGAATAAATTTGAGTTATTATTTCCAAATGTTTGAACGATACAAGTTATGGAATCACAATAATTTCGTGATCAGCTATATAAAACATCTAATAATCAATTAACAATCATCCTTCCCCTGATAGATCTTTATATCTTGCATTTAAGGGCATTGTGTCATTAAACCACACATTCAGTTACAAAACTAGTTCCAGATTTATTTTTAGCTTGCAGGCAAAATAAATCAAACTTTAAAAAAAATGCAAACCAATTTTAGTTAAAATAAAATGAATGCTATCTTGTTTATGCCTTTATTCATATTTTTCCATCTCACAAAGCTCGAATTAATGACCAATAGATTTTTTTTTAATTTGTGAGAATGTGAATAAATTGTATTAGTTGACAGGATGCGTTAAATTTTGGAAGGTATACTCACTTTCAATTTATTTCTAGAGCAGTATATAAAATATAAAAATATTTTTATGTTAAGGCTTTTAATTTCTCGAGTATTAGAATGTTTTAAACTTTATTTATTTTAGCTTATGTTAAGTTATTTTTTATTTATTTTTTAAAATGTTCTTAAGTTGACTTATATCAATAAGCTATGAATAAATTAAACCAAGAATATTCTCTTCATTTAAATTTACGGTTACACATTTTTTCGTTTATCTATTTGTAAATTTCAAAATAATGACGTTTCATTTTAACCAATTAATGTTTTCTTGGCGATATTTTTTAGTTAATAAATAATGGAATGAGCAATATAGGAAAAGTAGAAATGAAAGATTAAAAATGAATGTATGCATATTTGTTTATTTACAATTTATTTGTTAATTAATAGGTTTGTTTATTAATGATTTGCATATTCGTTTACATGCATAGACAAATTATTCTATGTTTATGCCAAGGATGCTTAATAATTAACGAAAGAGAGGTATACGTTTCATTATTGGAGACCAACCAAATATAAGTTGCGCACTGATTGAGCAACTAATTGTTTTGTTTAATAACGTTGCAGCCACCTCTAATTTTTACAAAGTGCTTACCATGATGTTTTTATTTTTCATTTCCTTACTTTTATGGTTTTTAAGACATTTTGAAAGTTTACGTTTAATTAATGAGTGGCGTCTGCCATGGCTGATATTTATAATTGTATATATAGGAAAATTCTATGTTCAATCATTTGTTTCAATAGTAATTTCCCAGCAGCTTTGAAATGTATATAAATTGATGAAACGTTTATGCACCAAAGGATTATGTGGCATATGTTTTGGACTTATTTTTAACAATAGTGTCAAAATGTATACAAAGCTAGTCTAAAATACAATAGCATCCAATGAGAGAGCGAAGCTAGTGCGAAACAATCTTTAGAAAGTAGCTAGGCAATTCCTCAGCAAGGCGAGCACAGCGAGTTGAGGTGGGACCTTGCAGTTACTCACATGGTTCAAATTAGCACATTCTAAGTGATTATGAATACTTAAGGTACTGCTCCTAAATTTTTATCTCTTCAAATTTGCTATCACAGAACAAGATTCCAACCCGACAGATTCTAAACTAACAGCATCCACATGGCTTGATATTTCTCAGATAAGATAAACAATGAAAACATAAATGAGAGTTCTCGATTTGATGCAAAAAGCTATCAAATTGTGTTTGTAAACTTAGTATTAATATTTGACAACTTGTTTCGTTAAATAATTTGAATAAATTATCTTCGTAATTTGGCTAAATATATTCGTATCATTTGATTAACCTCTCATGCAGCTATGAAGCAGTCCCATTAAGCATTTTACATATGCCGGGCACATAAAACATTAATCAATATCTTGGTGCACAGCCGATTTCAAGGTCCCTTGTACTTAAATAACAAAAATTGCACAGAAACTTTGTTCCAGATTTATAATGTCCTTCATTACGTGCTTATCACGCAAAGATTTGCAATTTACACTTTGTATTCAAACGCCAAAAACTTTAGAAGTGTAATGAACTTGATTTTTATCCCGGCAATTAACCGGGTCCGTCGAATTTCAAGGTTACACCACCAGCTCTAGATATCAACTGAACTTCGTCCAGATATCCCATGGAACCGGTTGCCCAATAGAAACCTGGGGCCAAAGTCAATCAAAATAAAATACTTTTTTTTTAAATCCCTGAGGCTGTTTCCCATAGATTTTGCTGTCTGTCCTTGTGAAAGGGAAACCCATGTGAGACAGAGCCTGAATTAAATGATAATTACTTTTAACGGAGAATTATGAATGTTTTGAATCAGCATTGTTCACCAATTACTAATTACTCTTCTATTAAGCGTGTTTGTGGGAAAACTGGGTGATAGACACGCATACTATTATGTAGGTGCAGTTATTTTATTCTGAATTATTTACTTCTTAATGAATTGTTTTGATCTTTGGGAACAATTGTATAATTTTTTAAAAGGGTTCAGCTGAGATCATGAGAATACTCACCTTGAACTGAAATGAAAATAAACACTTGGTTATTAAATTTTTTCTGTTTAATTAAAATAGCATCTGTTTAATTATCTTAGCAGATATTTTAAATAATGTCGCATACAGAAAATAAAGATATATTTTTGTTGTAATTCAAAATATATACTGCGTTAAAAAAATTGGTAAAAAGTATCGTCACTCAGGGTGTCGGCATTTTTACCCGCAAAATCCATTTTTCCCGGAACATGTTACGGAATAAAATCTGATATACTGTATTTTTTTACAGTAATAGTTACTTTAAAATCACCGAATCATGTAATTAAATTAATATCACTGTAAGTTATTGTATTTTAAGGTAAAAATAGTTTTTACGGTAAAATAGATTTTACGAATAATGTACTCACAGTAATGGTACTTTATACCGTAATTTGATCCGGAATTTTTTACAATGTACCGATAAATGGGTATTATGTTTCATCCCAGTTCATTTCAAAATAGTAAACTTTTATATGATTTTTCTCAAGTACTGAAACAGTCAAAATCTTCTAAAATAACGAAATACAGAAAATCAATCATAATTTGCTTCTGCATTTTATAGTAACTATTTAGAAATAAATAAAAATGGTTGATGATTTCGACTTAGTTGTGAAAACCCATTTGAATTTTACTGTAATTTTTTATCGCTTTGCCGCAGATACGACATCAGGAAACTTTTATATATTTTTCTCAAGCTCTAGTTACAATCAAAAACATTTTAGTACTTTTTCATTATAAAAGAACAGTCTGATAGTCGCTAAAAAAATCTGTTAGATTATCAAAATTATGTTTGTACTAACATATAAAATCCAAAAAAAGTCATTAAAAAAATTTACTAAAAAATTCATCAATAGTTGATTTTTCAAATTTAACATATTTTAAAAATTAATAGCTGTAACTGCAAATAAGTGTACACTTGAAAAATTATTGTTTAGAAGTGAATTATTGTTTAGAAGTGAATTATTGTTTAGAAGTGAAAATTATTGTTCAGAAGTTAGGAAGATTTTACACTTACCGCATAAAAAAAACAAAGGTGTACCATATTTTTAATCAAAAATTATTAAAATGCTAAATATAATATTTTTTTCGTATTTGATTTAAATTATTACAAAATAATGAAAAAGTATGAAAAAAATCTGTGTCAAGGGATTGATGTTCTTCGTCCTCACAAGCTTCTCATTAAAGCTTTAATGTACATGAACTGAAACAATTGTGATTTTTCTCTTAAAATGCTGAATGTATTGTCAAAACTTAAAATTTACAACTTCTGTAACAACGAAAATTAATCTTAACTTGCTTTTAATTATTAAGAGACTATTTTAGAAATAAAAGAAAGTTTTGAAGATTTTAACTAAAGATGTGAAAATTATTTTTTTGTAATAATTATAATTTTCCCCGGCCACATTTTCTCCATTTAAATTTTAATTTAAAACTATTTTTACAATAAATAAAGACATTAAAACTTAAAATTAAACTGATAAATGTTTTTTTTTAAAGTAAATAATTCAAAGACCTAAGAACAACGAATGGGAATTTCTAGAACAAGTAATTACTTAAGTAAATTTAATTTTTTCTCAATTTCGTTTACAATCTACAATTTCCTTGTACCTCAGGCTGTAAGAACAAAAAAAAATTGACAAAAATCTATCATAAATTACTTTGCAACTCCAGAATGTTAATGTTTCTGGTTCTCCACAAGTATTATTTCCATTACAGTAAGAAAAGTTGTTCCAAAAAATGTGAAAAAAAATAATAATATTCCCCCAAGATGAGAAATTTTTTGGCGGAAAAAATTCGGTATTACACTTGAATACGAAATACATTAACTCTGCAAATGTGTAATATGGGTGAAGTTGGGAGAATAAAAAGAATCGCCAAAATTAAGTTAAGAACTTTTCTTAAGCACGTAATTAATTGAAGTGACAAAAATTTATGCATCTCAGTTGGAGTTACTTCCTTTTGGCCGGTTATTAATTTTCTTTTCGTTTATTTTTCCCTATCACATCTTTAGGAATTCTCTTTTCCGATGTCGAAAGCTAATTTATTTTGGTATGATTATTAATCTAAAGAAAGAATCTTGAATGATTAAAAAGGGAAGAGTGGGGACCTTTTTACATCCATTTGTTAATTTAAAATCTCTCTATTTCGTGAAGTTAATCAATGAAAAACAGAAGTTTGTAACGAAATAAATTAACGGTACTATTTACTTTTGATTTCGAAAATAGAAAATTTAAAATTATTTAAACAAAAAAGTTTTGCTTTAACTTTTCAACTTATAATTAAGATTTTTTATGAAAGTGTTTTTTTTAAAAAAATAATGGTTTTGAACTTTCTATAATTAGATTTAAATAAGATTTTCGAGCGTGTATAAAATAAAATTACTTTAACATATATGAGACACTGTTATAGTAATTATCCTACCAAGAGAATCCCTTTTTTAAATTATTTATTAATGTTTTGATTATATTTTATTTATTTTGTTATGTTTTAATAAATTCGAAATATTTTTGCTGCTATGGAAAACACAACATTAACATTTCATTTCAATATTTGAAACTTTTAATTCCATTAGTACATTTTAATGCTGATGTATGCTACTTAGTTCACATTTCTAAAATATGCTCTATTTTGTGCTTTAATTGTGTGATTTGTTTATAAATATCATTAATAAATATAGCGATTGCTATATTTATATATCACAAGCGTTTGAAATATTGTATTTAAATTTGTGCTTTTTTATTTCATAATTAATGAGAGAATATATATAATTTTTTATTATGAAATTGCTAACTGAATAGCAGTTCTTTCTGTGGGTTAAGAAACGGAACTAATAATTCAAGCGGAAATTTGGAATGAATCAACGCTTCAAAATTTTGAACGAAAACAAAAAGTATATGAAATAATTAATATATGAAACTAATACATTTCCAAATTGACTTTTATTTATTTTTTATTTCTTTATCATTTTGAGAACAAAGATGACTAAGCAAAATATTTTTTTATAAGTTCTACCCATGAAAATAAATTATATTTAGTAACATTTGGCATGGACTACAGCTCGTGGCCAACCCAAGATAGTTTAAGTTCACCTCAAGCAATTTTATCTGGTACATATTTCTTTCAATAGGACGTGAAAACAGCAGTACTAGTATGAAATACTTATATTTTAATATTTATTTCTTACTAAAATAGCACATACCACCCTAATACTTGTAGTACCTATTACCAGAATTAATCCCTCATCATTGGCGTCAATAATAGTTGGTGATTTTTTACCGTTACTGGAATATTTTTCCATAAATCTTTCTCTTTAGTGCATAACTTTTTTTTTTCATTTACAGTTTATTTTAAGCTATTTAGTATTACAGAAAGATGTCACCAAAGTTTAACTATATATACATAAAAATGTATACGTTATTTCAGATAACAGGAATTAACATTTTTTTGTTTAGATTTATAGCCTACGTTATTCCTTGAGCTTACATGACACGGCGAATAATAATAATTTTATAGAGTGTTTTATGAACTCCGTTTTTGATTAAATAGAGCTGTAAACTAGCTAACATCGATGATGTTATGTAATATGTGAAAAATGCTCCTTGCACCAGCTGTCTGAATTCAAGATAGGTATATATATACAGTTTCAAGAAACGCCCTCACGCACTCTTTATTTTATTATTAAAAACATAAACATATGGGGTGAGTCTGTGGTTTAGTTTCAATTAGAAACAATAGTTTTATCCATACTTTTTATTATAAATACAGATCTTTTTTATCTATTTACGTTTATTATTAGGACATTTCATGCAAGTATATATATATTTACAAATTATTTTTTAATAAGCATGCTAATTAGGGATATAATAGGGATAAAATTTCCCTATGACTCATATGCTTATTCAAATATTGTAATATTCAAATTACACACTCATGACACAATTTCGTTGTAATTTAGCTTATTTTTACGAATTTCTCTAGTTTAGAAATTAAAATTTTTAATGTAAGAACTTTGAAAATGCATAATATTTTCAAAAAATTTCAATATTTTAAAATATTAAAAATAATTAATTGATTTTACAGAATATGAACTACATTCGTACAAAGACTTTTCAATATTTATATTTTCAGGAAACTTATTCATGACAAATTCATATAAAGTAATTTTAATATTATACATTACAGCTATAAAAAGTATATAATAAAAAATTAAATTTTTTTTCTTTAGATTTAACCATTAAGGAGTGACCCAAACTGCAGTAGATGTTATTTTTTCTACCATTCGAAGAAACATTTATTACAGTTAATTAAAATTTTACCTTCAATAAAATAACTATTATTTAATGATCGATAGTATATTTAACACTTTTTCAAGAAATTTAGAAGTATCTTTTATTAAATATTTCAATAAATTTGTCTCACTTAATCTAACAGCATAAAGAATGACAGGAAAATGATAATTGAACTTTCAGCACTGATTATTGGCATTATTATTTTACCACCTGCAAGCAAAAAACCGTTCAATGTAAATAAAAATCTAATCTGTTAATTCCTAGTGTATGATTCTTGTATTAGAAAAAAAAATTGTTCTGAAAAATTAAAAACTTGAGAATTACAATTATGTAGAAATCAGAGCATTAAAGCAATCTCAGGCTTTCTTGCTTGCTTTTTATCATGCATTTCTTTAAAAATTTTGCACCGGCTAGCAGTGTGGCTAATGCTGTTTTATTAAGGATGATTAAAGCCTATATATGTGTGGAAGAAGTATAAAAAGAGGAATTATGCAAAAATAAAAGGACGGACTATAAGAAAAAAATTAGCATTGGTAATGTCTTTGCGTTAGGTTTACAATCATTGCGTTAAATTTACATTATTTGAGGGTTTGTGATAAAGAGAAGGAAGAGAAAAGATTTATAAATGACAAAAAATAAGAATCTGTTAATAAAAGAGATTAAACTTACTTATTTTACTGTGTCAATTAATATCTAATTCTCCATGCATTGAATTGTTTTGTAATAAATCATCCTTTACATTAAAAGCTTTCTTGTCATTCAAACATAAAGAATCATTTTATTTTATTATAATCGCTCTTTAAACTGAAAATAATATTCTGTGGTTTTATTAATGTTATTAAAATTTCGAAACTAATACCTAAACTGATGACATATTCCTATATTCCTAGGCCTCGAAATATTTCTTATTTAATTTGGTTTGATAAAAGAATTTTACTGCATAAAAAAACTTTAATTTCTATTTATTATATTAAAAAAGAACAAAAAAAATTAGGAAAGTTTTCATATGAAAACTCTAAAAGTAGACTATATTTTATTCCATTTTCCAATTAAAGAAATACTTCACACGGTTTTTTGTTCTTCTATTAACTTCTTCATAATTAACCGAAAATATATCAAATTTCCATTCACAATAAAATTAATTTCCACAGGCTAGTGTATTTCCATTTATTCTTGTGAATCTAAATCTAATTTCAAATTTAGGAAATCCATTACAGTTCGAAAATGTATTTTTTACTTAATTAATCCTTTAGCACCAACAAAATCACTAGATGGCGTTAGTAGTCTCCCAGATTTCTGACTTTTCCCTTCAGGGAAAAAGCATTAAACATGCTAAACGATTCTCTTCTTACTTGCTTTCTGTGCTTTTCTTCATGAAAAGATGAAATTCTAACCAAAAAGAATTATGATTGATCTTAAATATAATGAGTACATTACTCGATTTATTTATGTAATATAATAAAATAAAAGAATGGAAATATATTATTGCTTTACACACTATATGTTTTTTTGTTCCATTTAGCCTCGAGAGAGAGACGAGTTCTATATTTTGATGAATAAATTAGTTCCTCACCGTAACAATGCAATTTCTCTAAGAATCACTGTTTGATTTATTTGCTTTGACTAGCTCGGGGCAAAAATTATTTATTTAAGAATATTTGGCGATGAGTTTTTTTGTTTTCCATAGCCACTGTTTTCATATAATTAATATTTTTGGTGTTAGTTGAATAGAAAAGTTAAACAAAATATATCATGTTCAGCTTTTTTGAAGTAAACAAAAATATATCAAATGTACTACTATTAATTTCATAGAATAAATTCGTTGATGAGATTGAGAGTCCAAATCAATAGAAAATCTCGCTTTTTTTTAAAAATTTGCTATTCTCTTTTTGATTCTGGATATTAAAGATATTAAAATTTCTAAAGCAATTTTCATTGGATAGATAAAAAATGTTTATTTTACATTATAGATTAAATCAATTATAGATTCTTTCATTTATTTTTGAATATGAGTGGAAAAAATTTTTTAGAAGGAGAAATTCTCGTTTCTTGATATTTTGGTGAATTAAAATTGATTCTTGAAAAATTAAGTTTATATTTTAATAAATTAGACAAAAGTATCATTCTTAGCTATGCTATCAGAAAAAAATATATGATTTTTATTCGTGAATTTTTTGTCCAAATTCTCAAGGGAATCGGAAAATTCGCCAGTTTATTCTGAATTTTTTTTTTTTTTTTTTTACTTTCAGTTTAGTTGAACATAAAAAGTTATATAACTTTTAGATGAATTAATCATAGTGAAGTGATTGTGTTTTGAGGAATAAAAATAAATTTTCTATTTTGTTCGATTTTTGCCAGATTTGAATAACATTGGTCAGCTTCATTTAGCAAATATTTTCAGCATACGTGCTTAATACTGGTAGAAACTTATAAATGCTTAATAGAAAAGTGCACTTAAGGTAATGGCTGCTCATATTCAATTGCAGATGTGCTAAGATTAGTTATATTTTCTTATTACCACGAGAATTAAAATAAATGAAGAAGTCATAATCTAGCAAAGGGGCGATTCCATGGTTTTGAATTGTACATGACGTATAATAATTAATATTTTCACAATCGCACATGACGTATAATATTAATATGACGTATAGTATTAATATTTTCCCAAAATATAGTTCATAAAAAAAATATGTGCTGTAATATCGTAGTATCAACTGTGAATACACACACAAAATTTTATTCATATCTGTAATAAAAAATTTTTTTAAAAAAATAAGTTAAGTTGAAATTGCATATGGATTCGCTGATGCACAACCTCTCTCAAAAATCCCTTTTAAGAATAAAAATATCTTGTAAACATAAATTATTTCTAAAATAAAACGTAAATTTGGAAATTGACATTATTATCGTTTATTGCACTTTTTTTTACTTACTGTCCGAGTTATATTTTTCATTCCTTACATCTTTTCATATCTACCTGTATGAAATGTATTATTCTTTAGAATTTAACTTCAATTTTCCTTAGATGGCCATTTCACCTTGACATGAAGGAGAAATAGTCACTTCTAAGTTTAGTTTCAAACATTTTTTTCATATTTTGTTCTCAGCATTCCATTTTTTTGCCAAAAATATGTCGAATAAATTCATGAAAATTAAAAATATGCACAAACATTTCTTGTATCTCTATTCTTAATATTCTTTATTTCTATTTAAAAAAGAACTACAACCGATTATGCTAGAATCACTTTAATTGGTTCTGAAATTTCTGAAAACTTATCTATTTTTCTCTCAGAAAAACAGAAAATGAATCGGTTTTATAAATACCCAATTACCAGCTTTGTCAGGTTTATTTACTTAGTTTATTTTTTGGAGCAGCAATTCATTTTTGCAGGAGCAATCTTTTGGAGATTATTTTTTGAAAATGAATTCATAAAAGTTTGGGAGTAATAATGGTCAAACTAAGATTTTATCATCTTATTTACTGATAAGAAATTACAAATGTAATTTATTACATCATATAAAGCTGTTTCCAAAATCAATTTGATTACAGTGAAAATAATTATGAACATTAATTAATTTTCCCCTTTTGAAAGTAATTCTGAGTACATAATTCTCCAGAAAATAGGCGTCTTTCATTTCAATCAAATTTTAAATTAATTTTAAAATATGTAACGACGATTAATGAATTATCTAATTTAAGCTTAATGCTCGTCATTTTTTCCTGAATTCCCGTTCGTAATTTATTTCATTTCCCATCGTTTCCTTAATTACTCATGATTGAAGTAAGATTCTGTCAAATAGAAAATAAATTAAAATGAATATTGAAATTCTCTGAATTGACAGATTTACACTTCCTTTTAATTTAAAAGCTGATTCAATTTTCATTAATTCCCGTAAAGGAACTTGTCACTTCGATTTTAAAATAAAGCGGTGACTGTTCGTAAAGCTCTAGGGGAATAGGACTCTAGGTGATTTCATTTATTTATCGTCACTGTCGTATACTCTAGAGATGTATCTTGCATCAGTACAAACAGAATAAGGCATTTTATTGTCAGGAAAATAATTTAATTCGAAAGATTTGGGAAATAGCAACTGGCAATAAATATAGACTTGACAGAAGTAAATAATATCCCGCGAAACAATCTAAATAAGGATCAAGAATTCATTTTAAATTTAGAATGATTTTATTGCGAGGAATTAAATCTTCGTTTGGGAGTTAGATTAGATTATTTAGCGAAAAAATTTCAAAGATATAATTGGAATCGTAGTTTGAGGGAAAGTTAACATTTTGCTCATTTGCCTGGAAATTAATAATTACTTATTATTTTGTAGTAACTTAAACGTATTATTTATAGTAATAGGGCAACAGAATACTGAAAAAATTCAAATAATAAATTTGAAAAAATTTCCAAGAAGTAATCGTAGTTTGATTAAAAATTAGTACATTCTTTGTTTGTCTGGAATATTTTTTAGCTACTTTTTTGTAACGAAAACGCATTGGTTGCAGTATTGGCGCAACAAAATGTATAACAAATTTACATGATTAAATTAAGCTTCAAAAAATTACTGAGATATCGTATTTGAGAGAAAATTAACATTTCGTTTGTTTGCATAGAATTTAATAATTATTTTCTTTTTTCGTTAACAAACACGTATTAGTTACAATAGGGCTACAGAATGTTGCATAAAATTTCTAATAGTAAATTGGAAAAAATTTCCAAAAATTTATCGCTGTTTGATTAAAAATTATTATTTAATTAGTTTGTCCAGAAATTAATAAATATTTTGATGCAACGAAGATGCATAACAATAATCAGCAAAATTTCGAAAAAAAATTTGCCAAATTGAATGAAGTTGAAATAAATTACAGAGATGTAATTGCAGTCGTAGTTAAAGTGAAAAGTAACAGTTTGTTTGATTGCTTGGAATTTCTTAATTGTTTTAAATTTTGACGTAACAAAAATTTATAGCATTTATAGCAACAGTTAATCAATTTATAGCAACAAAATATAATTATAAATTTATAGCAACAATTTATAGTTATTTGCAGCAATAGGGCAAAAAATTTCACAAATAATATCCAATAATAAGTTGTAAAAATAATTCCAGAAAATAAGCGCAGTTTGAGTGAAATTTAACATTTTGTTTGTTTGTCGAGAAGTTAGCAAATATTTGAAGTTTTGATGTCACAAAACCGCATCGGTTGTAATATTAAGGCAACACAATGCAGAATAAAACTACAAAAATCAATAAGACAATGAAAAAATTACCAAGATGTCATTGCAATCGTAGTTTGGGAGAAAATTAGCATTTTATTTGATTGCTAGAAAGTCCTTATTACTTTTGATTCTGATGGAATATAAACGCATCAGAGAATGAATATGTAGACGTATTAAGATAACGCAATATTTCAAAAAGTGGCGAAACTAATCTTTTATTCCAAATCCAAAAGAGAATTATTATTTGCCAGGCAGAAACACTAGCAGTTTATTATGAAACTAAATAAAATATAATAAAAGAGATATTTAAAATAATTCTCATAAAATAGATGTGTGATATCAAAAAAATATATTAAGTAAAATATATCATATTTCAGAAAATAAATAAATAAAGATGTAAAATCTATTACAGAGCTTTCATAGCATTAAGTAATTTCAATTTATAATTTTAAGAATAATATTAATATTAAGTCCAGAAATTTTTTATTTCCAATGCTAAATGCTTTTTGAGAAATATAGAAATACATTTAGCCAACACACCAGCTAAAGAAGCTATTCCACATTAGTTCAGTTTCAAGCCAACAGATATGGCAAATGAAAAATAAATAAAAATAAGAAAATCATCTTTTGTGAAAAAACTGTCTTTGCTGCCCCAAAACATTTGTTATTGGTATTATAAACAACGCGATCTGCTTTTTATTATATTCTTACAAATTGCAACATTATAATGCGAAATTTAAATTTTGAGTTGGGCTTTAAATTAAGGTCGAAAAATTTAAATCTGTTTTCCTTTTTTTAATATGAAACTCATATTTTTTATGTGCTTACTAAACATGCAAAAACCACTAGTACTTCTTAACAAAATTCACTTGCGAATCGGCTGTGAAACCTATTTCCTCTAATTTGGGAAACTTTTTCCTATTCCTAATTCAGCCTATTATTTTATTGTACTGAAATAGGGTAAATAATGAGATTGAAAATTTTTATAGAGTTTCTACTAAAATCATGTATATCTTATTAGAAGAGGATAAGGTTTTGTTTTTCACACTTTCACCATTTCGTCAAAGAGTCATTTTATCTACCAAATGGCGAGAAGAACTTTCTTAAATTCAAAAATTTCAAGAATCTCAAGACAAATCAGTTTTGAAATGTTTATATTGTCGTATTATTTTTATTTCTTCCGTCCAGGTACAACTTGCACCTAGGCATATTATCTCAAATATATGATGTCAGGAATTTGAGGAAAAAAAATATGGAAATCACAAAACTTCTCGGAAAAAAAATCATAGTCGTAAATGTTTAATATCTCAGTTGCTATTTCTACACGGGGAAAAATTCAGGTAAAATTTCCGTACAGTATGATAATGACTTTTTCGGTAAAAAAGAACCGTAATTCTGGTAACAAAACTGAAATATATGGAATATATATATTTATATTATATACCAAATATATTTATAAGCCATTTATTTTGGTAATTTTTGGTTCATGGTTATGGTTATGGTTTATCGGAAATTCTGATTTTCAAAATTATAGTTCTTGTTACCAAATATTTAGTGAGAAATACAAAACTTTAAACGTAGCTTTAAAAGTAAATTTGGTTTTTATTCCATGCTGAGAAATATTTTGAGAAAATTACCAAATTTTGGTCTCATTTACTAAATGTTATCACATTTTATATACTATATATTAATTTAACCAAAATTATAACCAAAGATCTTCGGTGAAAATTACCGAGCTTTTCTGTGTCCCTTTCTGCCAGAACACGGTACTTTTTACCCTATTTTAGTAATTTGGACCATGCTTCTTTTCTCAGTGTTTTATAGAATTATGGTTTAATTAATAACGAGGGGATTAGCAACTCAATATTATTGGTCACTAAGCACAATTGGTAGGTTTCCTTATCAGGTTTTACTACCGAAATCAATTAAAATCAGTCTTGAAACTAAGTTTTAAGTTAAAGTTAAGAAAATAAAATCACTAGAATGAAAAGAAAAAAAAAAGAAAAAAAAATGAATGTTCAGAAAAAAATGTGGCTCACCGCCTTTGTTTTTTTTTTAAAGATTGCAAAATAGTTATCAATGAAAATTATATATTTCTTTAATGTACGATTCCTTGTTGTAGTTTTTTTAAGATATTAAACGATGTTTTTTAAGCTTCCTCTAACATCTTCATTATCTTTGGTCCACTTGTGTGGACCTTCGCTTCTTAGCATCCAAAAACACGCTATTAGAAAATTTATAGTTTTATCTACCCTGAAACATTCGTGGATATTTAAACTTTCTGGGGATTCCGCAATAGATGCAGAACATGTAAGCTATTTGGGTAGATTTCTGCATAAACAGAAGTGATTTTTGAAAAATAACACAAAATGCACATACTTGAAAATGTAACTAATTTTACATATTATATAATTTAGTTATTCTGAATTTTTTTCTCTTTTGATTCAGTAGTTCTGTAATCTGTATGAACTCTTACATTTGTATTTACTTCATTGCTAAAAATAATACAGTCAGGAACATGCAGGTTCAGTTATGTGTTTCTTAGTAAGTAAGGCGCAATTTATGACAGAGTAGTAGTCAAGTAAAATCTCATAGTATTATAAGCATTCGGTTTTGTACCTATTGGGTAATATTTTTATGCGTATTTTAATTAATTGTTTTATATTAATGCATATTAATATTTTTAATATCTTTGACTCTTATGTTTCTTCCAATAATTTTGAAATGTTTCTCCCAAGAAATAAATATTGGTAAGCATTGGTATTGCACTTAGTACGGCATCTCATTATAAAAAATTAAAAAAAACTTCTAAATTTTTAAATTTTTTGTCACATAATTGTTAACTCTATTCATCATTGTACTTAAATAGACCATAATATAACATTATACACGTGTCTTTCGACTTCAGGTGCAATTTTATTTTTGACATATTTAAATTATTTTACTTAGCTAAAACCGGGGATCCACGTATGTTGACCTAAAATTCGCAGCGTAATGACAGTGTAATTCGTAGTTTATCTTATTTTGACTTAGGCATTAAAATGAAATTTCGGAACTGCAGAAATATTTTTTTTTTAGCTTCATTCCTCTGTAATCAGTCTGCTAGATACGTTGCAAGAATTTAAATTTATTTTTGAGCCTAAATTATGTAAAGAATAATAACACTCTTTAAATGTTTATTGAAAACACGTCAAACATTTGAGACAGATTTCATTCTGACTACTTCCCATCGGCGAAAAAAAAAAGCCATCGATCTTCGAGAACAATCGTTTTGTCCTTCCATCATTATCGCATTTTGCTCTTAGTCATCAATGCCCTGTCCTAATCCCAATGTCCAAAGCTACAAGCTCATCATTAGTAATACCAGGGATGTAGCAATTTATTGATTGTGTCTTTTTTTTTACAGCTTCAAGCTCAGTGATCCCGCGCTTCAGCTCACACTTCGAATGGAAAGTGACAAGACTGCTGTTTAATTGCCTGCCATTAGGAAAGAGAGTTCTGCCTTTACCTCCCCACGCCATCATCCTTCCTCCCTAGCACAGTACAAGTGTTATCGGAAAGTGGGTTTTCTGGTACGTTAGGTCTCGGACTGGTGAGGCTAATGGTTCCGGAAAACGGTCCGGTGGCTGCCATTTTATGCCGGAGCTGCTGCTAATGGAGCGGACTCTTAGGCGAGATATGGTTTGCCTAGAAGTTCTGATGGAAGATGGACTTTAATTATTTCTATGCTTTTCGGGGTGATGTTCGATGTGGTTTGGCACTGTATGAAGTTGGAAAGCCAAGATTGCAGATTAATGCTGTGTGAAGTGACTTATCAGTCGCAACGCACAGCTTGGGAAATATCAGAGCGATGCAATCGACAACTGAATCGAACTGTGCGACTGGTGAATCAACAACACTTAACGAGTTCTGTGGTTATAAGAGTGTCACATATTTCGATTTTAATATGGAGATTAAATTTAATGCAAATCGACTTTCAAACATTTTTCGGAATTTAAAATGGCACTAAATGGCCTAGTACTTTTCTAACTGCGTTTTCTGGAAACTCACCATTTTAATGATGTAATGTTTTTCGAAGAACAGTTTCTTCTTAAGTTCGATGATAATTAAAGTAAAAGAAGTCAATATACTTGAACTATTGAAAAGTAAGCTAAGTGTTATGAACATTATTATTACCATGATAGTAAAAATTAAAAAAATCTGTGAAATTAAAAGATGTGTGTTGTTTAAATATATGATTGCAGAGAGGGATACAGTCCATATTTATTGTCAAAATCAAGACAATAATGATCATATTTAAAAGTGCGCATTAAAAATATATTAAAAGTATAATAAAGTTTAATATTGTGTAGTAATTTTTAGGTGCTGCTGATAGTTAAAACGCAGGGAACGGAGTTCATTAGGAATCATGATTTCAAGATTGAAAATAAGCTTTCTTCAATGACAAGCTTTCATCTAGAGCTCTTTGACTCTGAAAATAAAGATTAGTTGTGGGTTTAAATATCTTGCGAGTATGATGGAGTCTACTATATAGTAAATGCCCATAAAATACCTAGTACACTACAGCTATTCCACAATAACGTATATTTACGGGGCTTAACAGTTTAGCTTTAAAAACTGGCCTTATCCGTAAAATTATGAGGTAAAATGACAAATATTTTTCAAAGTAATGGTTAACGAAGTTATTTTTCACACTCACCACAAGATGTTAATTTTGTTTTCAATTTTAATGAAATTTATGAAAAGGACTTCTTTTCATGAAAAAAAAATTAAACTATAGTCCAAACATTCATAATTCAGGATGACCCGTTCGTGTGAATTTTTCAGAAGCAAATGTGGGTACATATGTTTGGTTTATTTTCATTATAATGTACCATTCTATGGATGTTTAGTGTTATCGTCAGCTTTTAGTTGCATGCTTAAATTTAAAATTCGTAATTATCCCTTTTATCATCGTGCAGTGAGATTTTTTTCGTTTTGTAACTGAGTAAGTTTAGCAAGACTTCTATATTTATATGAAAATGAGGCAAAAAAAAATTAAAGTACCATACTATTTGCTATACCACTTTATTATACTCTACTCTACTATACCATATTATACTATACTACACTATAATATATACTTAATCTACTATACTATACTACCACTCACTATTTCAACAAATCAGTGATTCACGCCTTAAGATACCCAAATACCTTCGGAAACCAAATGTAATTTCTTTCTTTTTTTTTTTTTTTAAAGATTAGATTCTGTTTTGTTTTAATTTAAGCGTGTAATGCGTACTCTCTGACATCGTTATAAAAATTTAAATTAAAAGGAAATGAACTTTACAGTATACTATTAAAAACTCTGGTGTACAGTTACCCCTATTTTAGGAGTAGAAGTAAAATAAATGCATTTTTAATTACATAACTCTAGTTAGAGTTCAAAAATTATGATAAAAAATAATTGTTTGAAAGATTTATATATATTTCTAAAATATATTTCAAGAAATATAGATAAATATATATTTCTGTGAATATATTTCTAAATATTTCTAATTGCGAATATATTTCTAAAAATGTAAGTATACCCCCCCCCCCCAATCGGTGACCCAGATTTGAATCCCAGCGATGGCTGGTTGATGCAAACCCTGCTTTTGGCTCGCACAGACCAAAAGTGTTGACGTTAAATATCCCCAGTTGTAAAAGATTCATAAGTTAGAATCTTTTTATCATCGGGTTTACCATAGGAGAATTCTTGTTTTCCCCCTCCATGCAACGTATATACGGGTTACTTCCATCAAAAAGTCCTTTTACAGAAGTTTGTTGTCCTGATTACTGTCTTCCCTTGTCTGCTAAGTAGGGTCCGAAATTAAAAGGCGGAGGAGCTGAGCATTTTTGCTGTAAACCCGAAGAAAAGGTCAGGTAATTAATGGTGATTATGAAATTAAAAAAAATGATTGGAACAAATGAATTTTAATGTATCACATTTTAAAATAAAAGAAATAACGAGAAAACACATTATGGGGTATAAGGTTAAGCAAATGGGTAATAGTATTGATCAATAAGTAACCGGTTTTTTAATATAGTTTCTGCTTTAATCGCCATCAAAACAAAATTCAAATGGTTTTGGTTAAATTAAAATAAATTCTTTCATTTTGCGTGAAAATCTGAGCTTTGACGATTTGAAAAAAAAGTCAGGCCCCACAACTAATGCATTTTTTTCTTGATTAATTTACTAATTCAACAAATCCTCTGGTGAATTTGTTGATAACGCCATTCACTTGATAATGCATATAATGGTTAGCACTTTCCTTGATTTACACACTCGCCTATTTAGTAATTCATAGATTTAATTCCTTATAGTTCTGAATATGTTCATCCATTCTTTTCTCCCTTACTCATACGCTATATCGACATATTTTTATTTTTTTTACTGTCGTTGAAAAGCCGACCCAATTTTATGGGTTTACGACTACTAAAGTTCTACTCCTTAGCCTTATAATTCTGAACCCCATCCAGAAGACAAGGGAACTCCTGGATCGAGTATTGGGAGAAATTTGCCTTCGCGGTGGACTTTTTGATGGAGCTAAATAGCATTTGCGTAACATGGAGAGGAAGACCACGAGAACCTCCCACGGTTAACCTGACGGCAAGGGGAGTCTAACCCATGATCCGTCTACCACTGAGGATATTTCACGTCAGCATTGTGGTTGGTGCAAGCCGAATGCGGAATTCGCATCGACTGGGATTCGAACCCAGTTCGCCGCATTGGAAGGCGAACGTTCTATCCCCTGAACCTTCGCATCTCTATAACGACATATTAAATGAAATCTGAATATGTAATTTATTATAATTGCATGAGCAATCTATAACTTTGAGCGTTAAGTGTTTTTATATATAAATGTCTGCACTGTGAATTTGTGCTTATACGACTTTACGAAAAAAGCTTAAGTGATGAAAGGAATAAATAGTTTTTCTTTTCGGGCTCTTCCTAGTTTTTGAAGCCGGAAAGTTACCTCCCATGTATAAACTCCAGATTTCATGTTGTAGAAGTACACAAGATCCACTCTTCTTTGAAGAGTACAACTTTTTTTTCTTTTATTTTATTACTTTTTTTTTTCTCAGTCAGTTCGAGACAAAGTAAACCTTTCAGAAGCTTGCAAGAAATGTGGTGTTTGTCTTTCGTTGAACTGACTGGGCTTGGATTTTATATATCTTTGAAACCGTTCTAAAAGATCCCAGGATTTTTAGAAAATATTAGAGTCAATATTGGGTAGCTGTTTCTTTATTTTTGCATTAATGAAATTTTCGGTATCGGTAACATTTTATTCATTTAAAGCGTTTTATTATTAAGATTGATTTCCGAAGAGAAAGTTCAATGCGGAGTTTTGGCTATCAAAACTTTCGCCACATTTAATCAAATTCTTATGTAAGCAGCAATTTAGATAAAATTGATTTATAGTATAAAACTCAATTTTTCTGATTAAAAGAAACGAATTTACTGTTTTTGAGATAAACTAAATATCTAACAAAGAAACAGTAAATTTAAAAATTTATACAAACTTGTAAGCAAAACTTTTTTTCTGTTATACTTTTTAGGGCTCCATGTTATACTTCCTAGTGCATAATTGAGTAAAAAAGTATATTAATAGATAAATATGATTAAATTAAATAATAAGTTAAAACTATTTTGCGTTTGAAATATAATTACTGTAATTAGGACTTTTTGAAGAATAACTTACAATATGTTGTTTGTTGATATTGCGGAAGAGAAACACAATTGAATACCTGCAAGTGACGTCAGAGTAAGTAAATTGTGGTCCTTGTCTATTCAGATGTCAATCAAGTTTGACACACACGCTTGACATCGCTTACAGGCATCCATTTAATATGGCTATAGGGGTGTCATCAGGTTTTTAAACAGATATTTTAATTTAACAGCGTTGAGGTGCTGCCATATAGTCATGAATGATAGTTTCTTGTTTGAATAGTCCATGGTCCCCAATTAAGGAGTGATGGGCACTGGAAATTCCTCTTGTGATAAAAGAACAGAGGAAAAATATTTCACCATGAAATAACAGTAGTTTATGCATGTTTGTAAAAAAGCTATAGAAACGATAAAAATCCATACGCGTGAAAGAAAATTATTTTATGAAGTTACGTATCGTAGTTTTTATATTTTTGAAAAACCTTCAGTAACGATTGAACAACGTGACGGGGAAGAATTTTTTACCATAAACTAATAATAGTTCAAGCAGTGTTAAAAGACAAAATTTCAATGAAAAATTTCAACAGCGTGACGGGGAGGAATATTTTACCATAAAATAACAATAGTTCAGGCAGTGTTAAAAGACAAAATTTCTATGAAAAATTTCAACAACGTGACGGGGAGGAATATTTTACCATAAAATAATAATAATTCACGTAGTGTTAAAAGACAAAATTTCAATGAAACATTTCAGCAACGTGACGGGGAGGAATATTTTACCATAAAATAATAACAGTTCAAGCAGTGTTAAAAGACAAAATTTCAATGAAAAATTTCAACAGCGTGACGGGGAGGAATATTTTACCATAAAATAATAATAGTTTAAGCAGTGTTAAAAGACAAAATTTCTGTGAAAAATTTCAACAACGTGACGGGGAGGAATATTTTACCATAAAATAATAACAGTTCAAGCAGTGTTAAAAGACAAAATTTCAATGAAAAATTTCAACAGCGTGGCGGGGAGGAATATTTTACCATAAAATAATAATAGTTCACGCAGTGTTAAAAGACAAAATTTCTATGAAAAATGTCAACAACGTGACGGGGAGGAATATTTTACCATAAAATAATAACAGTTCACACAGTGTTAAAAGACCAAATTTCAATGAAAAATTTCAAAGACAAAATTTTAAAGAAAAAATTTCAATGAAAAGATTACGATTCATCAAAGCTAAAAGAAAAAAATATTATTTACATAAAATAATGATAGCTGTAATGTGAATGTTGTCCAACAAAAAATTTTGAAATCTCTTAGCATTGCACTACTTTCCTTTACAATTTTATAATCACAAGAAGAGATTGTAACGGTCATATATAACTGCCTCATAATGTAAAATAAAAAAAATTAAAAAATAGGACGATTTTATAATGGAGAGTTCTTACGAATTTACGTTAATTTTCGTACACTCCCGAAATTTTTTTAAAAAAAATTGCTCATGCTTGGGTCCTTTATTACTATCTTAAGTATTTTTACTTCTTGTTGACGTTGTTTCACAGAACTGCAAGCACACTGTTCATAATAGTGTGAATGTTTTATTCTGTTTAAGCCTATTTTCGAATTAACAATATGGACGCGTTACCGATAGATCGGGCAGAGCGCCATTTTAAAATCAAAATGGAGGATTTGTAATTATAAAATGTTTAAATTAATAATGTGACTTTACAACAATTGGTTGATTTAATTAAAAATAAATTTCACTAGATTGAGTTCAAAACTTTTGGTTGTCTAATTGTATAAGATTCGTAAGAAAGTAAATGTCTCTTATTATTTACAATTTTATTTCTTTATTTTAATTATACAAATTATGTTAAATGAAGTTTCGTTCCTTACATTCACTTCCATTGTAATTGTTTGTTTCGATTTCAAGGTCGAAGTTAAAATGATATTCCACTACGTTAGCGCTTTTTAACTGACGTATAGTTTTTTTCAAACTTTTTTTTTTTCATTTTCATTTAAGTAAATCTGATATTTTTTAGGGGTGCATTGCGCATTGAAGCAGAACTTGCATACGCGCACTTGAAATACGCACACACGTGCAATTACTTCAAATATTACTTACGGGAGGCCTAGATAGCCAGGTCGGTAGGGTGCTGGGCTCATGTCCGAGAGTTCGTGGGTTCGAACCCAGACGGCCGAAGACTCCCCGTGTAGTAAAGTGACTGATGCACGTTAAATCTGTCGAGTCGCAAAAGTCCTCCATGCTCCCATATCAAATCAATACCTCTGGGGATACTGGATTGGAGATCGATCGCTTTCTGATTCAGGTCAAAATTACGATCTGTGGATGAATGAATGGATGTATATATGGGTCCACCCTATAAACGGGTGCGACGTATGGTGTGGCAGAACATCGCTTCCCCTCTGCCTTAACAGGCATACGCCAACAACAACAACATTACTTACGGGAGTGTACGACGGAATGCAACGTAAGTGCGAAATGACCTTAATAGTTAATATAATAGAGGTAAGAGTTAATATAATAGAGGAGAGTTAATAATAGAGGCAATGTGTGATCCCAATGTTTAAAAATAAAAATACGTTTCTTCTTAATTGATTGCATTAAAAACCTCTCTTCGTATTTTAAGTTTTTTATTGTTGCTTACAATACTTTTAATGTTCTTTACAGTATTAATATTTACTTGTGTTAAATATGGTTATTAAAATTTATGAGACATATTTCTTTTAATAAACATGAGAAAAATGAAAAATTCTTATCATTCCTCATGCATTAATCTTTCTTAAGTACATGGAAAAATGAAAGCGAATTATATATCAAAATAAATGGAAAAATGAGTGCCATTAAATTAAAATGCCATCCAAGGGAGCTTTTTAAAGGAATATGAGAAATGATAAACGATCACTTATGATAAAATATAATATGAGAAGTTTTAACAAAAGACTGTTGTATACAAAAGTTGCATCGATTAGAGGATTTCTTAAAGCTTTTCTACTTGTTTCAAAAATGAATGAATGCATCCTGATAATAAGAATATGTTTGATAGCATGTTAGATTAATGATTGGCTATTCATCATAAAGCAATTATTAGATGAGAATTTGTTTTTTAAAAATTTTATTGAAAATATAAGAAATAGTTTATTGAAAAATATAAGTATTGAAAACATATGACCAAAATACCTTTGCGTCACATAGTGTATACTGTTATGTACTTTCATAAAATATAATTTATTGTGACAAAAAGGAAACAAAAAGAGAAAAACACGATTTATGATTTTTTATTTTCTTTTTTAAGGAACGTTGTTTATAGATGTTTCGTGATTTTCACTATTTTCCGTATAATAAAGCCCGTTGTGTTCAAACTAAGCACCGTAAGTTTCACACATTTTTCCAACGAAATCTGACGTTGTTTGTTTTCCTGATAACTTTACGATTTATGGCATGATTAGTTGCAGAAATCCTGTTTTTTGTTCCTTTTGCAATCAAAAATCCACGTTAAGACACCCAAATAGCTGTTATAGAAAGACATTTGGGTGTCTTATCAAATTCATAACAAACATATTGAATTTGAGCCGACCTGGTGGCCTAGCGGTTATCGTGCCTGACTGCGGAGGTGCTGGTTGCGGGTTCGAATTCTGTCAGGGCATGGGTGTTTCTTTCTCTCTGTGTTCTACGTCTTTTCTTCTTTGTGTGTGATTGTGTGAATGTGACCCACCCTGTAAACGGGTTTGGGGTTATGTGACGTGGGCGACACTGCTCCATCGCCGTGGCTTCGCCACAGTGCCCACTGGGTAACGAGAAGAGAGTAGCAGTTCTAGCACTCCTGTGGCCATTGGGACAACCCCCAAGTGCCCGTCATTAAAAAAAAGAAGAAAAAAATGGATTTGAGAAGAATTACGTACAGAAGTTACATCGATTAAAAAAATTTCCTAAAGCTTTTTTACTTGTGTCAAAAATGAATGAATGTGTCATAATAATAAGAATGTGCTTCATAACATTTTGGATAAATGATTAGCTATTCATCATAAATGAATTATTAGTTGAGAATATTTTTAAATTCTAAGTTTTTTAGAAAATGTAAAAGCACATATGGGTACATACTAAAAGTACCATAATGTCGCATAGTATATGTCATTAAATACTTTCCCAAAATATCATCGATTCTAACAGGGAGGAAGCAATAAGTTAACAGGATTTTAACAGGAAGGAAAAAAAGCACAATTTATGATAACATTTTATTTTATTTATTTAAAGAACATCATTGTTTTGTGATGTTTAAGCCCGTTTGTTGAAACTAAGCATGCTAGTTCATCTAACTTATTCTTAGCTTTTCAAACAAAAAAACTTAAATTAGATACTCGAAATTCTACTGTTGATAAAACATGAAATTTGTATAAAAATACGGACAAAAGTTGCAACAATTATTTTATATTGTAAAGCTTTTCTATTTCAGAAATGCAATCTGATTATAAGAATATATTTGATAACATAATAGATTAATGTTTGACTATTCATTATAAAGGAATTATTACATGAAAACTTTTTTAAGAGAATTCTAAGTTTTATTGGGAATATAAATATTTAAACATACCAGAATAAGCTTTATTTAAATATCATCAATAGAAATACGAAGGAAACAATAAACAGAATAACACGACTTGTTATTGCTTTTTTTATTTTAAAAACTCTGATTATAAATTTTCCGTGTTTCTTCAGTGATTTTTTTGTGCATTAAGACCGTTGTATTCAAACTAAGCAACCTAATTTTTTTTTAATTGTAAATTTCATGTAATAAATATCCCATATTTTTTCCGGTGCTTTTTATTTTTAGCATTGCATCAGAAGGGTTCTGGGTTCGAATCTCGGGCAAGGCATTGATGTTCTTTCCTTCTCTGTACTATCTGTTCTCACTGCGGGAGCGACGTTGGCCCACCTAATATGGTGCCCCTGAAAGAGGGGCCAACAAAATCGCCCTGTAAATACCTGAATTGACAGATGTTAACACAGGTGGGCATTAGAAAAAAAAAATAGCAAATTAATTTGGAGAATTCTTATTTCTCGACATTTTTCTCAAAAGAAAACTGCCCTGAATACTAAAAACAGTTGTGGTTAATACTCGTGAAATTGTGTTAAGGCATAAATATTTATGTGTTTTGTAAACTTTGTTTAATCGCGAAAGTATACCCTGGAAAAAAATACGTTAAGAAAAACAGAAATCCCTGTCACATTACGTAAGTTCTTGTTTAAGGGTACAACAGTAATTTTCATTGATAGAGATACAGAAAATACCGTTTTTCTTTGAAAAATTCTCTAAAAAATGTCCTTTTTAAAAGTTTCAATGAATCGTTATTTGTAATTAAGTGACAATTGAAGCGTAGTAACGTAGTAATACGCAGTATACAATAAGTAATATACGTAGCAGTAACATAGTCACATAATAGTAAGTAAGTGCATTTGACGTGTAGGATAAAGTGTCCGCATATCACGACGTCGGTTGGGGCTCAACTTCTCGTACTAAGAGTTTGAAATTTAATCAGTTTGCATTTTTGCATCGATCGAGTTTTACTGGTTTGAATACGAATCTTATAAAGCGCCCTTCACTGCTCAAGACTTTCAGCGCTGCTGAAAGCTTAATGTCTGAAAGCCATGAAAAATGTGAGTTTTCGCGTCCTTTTTTTAACTGTAAAACTATTGAATTTCTCATGAATATTCTTCTGAATTCCATTTCAATTGATTCTCGCGTATTTCCTCCAATTTTTTTGGTAACTATAATAAAAATCTATGGTTAATTAAAAAATGGTTGTGACAGTAAACATCTTGAAAGCACTAGTTCCTATGAAGTTTTGTTAAGAATCAATATTTTGTTTTAAAACTTTTCCAATACATCGAATACTCTTTGGTTTTCGTACGTTTTACATTTTTGAGATATGTTGAGAAAAAAAATACAATCCGTAGTTGATAAAGATATTCCTTTCTCAAACAGAATTCAAAAACAACTATTTTTTCATTCCGGATAAAAAGAATTCGCGAAATATCTTCATAAAATGAATCCTTCCAAAAATCGTAAACATAATATCGCCCATGACGCAACAGAAAAAAGAAGCCTTAGAAGAGCGGCAAAAGAAAACTTCAATAACATCAAATAGAGATGGAAAAAGATTCAAAGCTATCTACTGAGCGACACAGAAGGATTCAAAGACAAAAAAAAAAAAAAAAAAAAATTGAAGTCGTGGTCTTTTCAAGACTCATAAATGGAGGACAAACAGCAAGAGCAAAACTGTAGGGAACATGCCGCAGTCGTAAAATCCATCAACTTTCTTCCAAAGGTTTCTATCCCTGACTCAAACGATTGTGGTACTTCATAGAACATTCGACAACGGATGCCACAGAATAGGCGGTACCCAAAACTCTGAATGATGCTTTCAGCAATTGATTTTTTATGAAAAGTGAGTTTATTTTCTCTTTGGTCCTTGTGGCTGGCTACATTTTATTTAAACCCATTCATTCACTATCCCAAAGGTTTTCTTTTATTTATTCTAACAAAATAAGACTTTATATCTGGTGACCAAAGAAATTTTAGAGTTTGGAGTGGATATTTGATAATTTTTGGGTGGACTATATTTCCTCTTGATAATTACACTCTCTTTTTTTGTATTAGTATTACATTTTACCTTTAAGTGTTACCTCGCTAAAGAATATTAATAAGCTGTGTGCATTGCCTTTTTTTTGTTTTTTTTTTTGTCATGTGAATGGAAGGAGTTTGAGTATTTGGGGTTTTTGGCATGTTAATAATTGCACCTTGACAGAAAAGTATTACCAAAGATAAAGTTAAAAACTTCAAAACTAAAATCTAAACAAACATTATTTATGTATACTAATAATGTCATGCACTGCAAAAACTTGGATCGCAAGACATCGTTGGAATAGTAAATTGGTATGATTTCAATGTTAAAAGGAAAGATCAAGGTAATTGTAAGATTATATGTAAATTTTCGCGTAAATTTATAAGTGAAAATTTATGAATTATTTTATGAATCCAGTTCAGTTCAATAAAAACTTGTTCGATTTACCACTTTCCATTCCTTAAGCAATTCTGGTTTGTGATTCCCCGTAAAAAAGGCATAGGGAATCACTGGAGGTTCAAGAAAGCATACCTCTAGACATAAGGTTGTTTGTTTGGTTGTCACAATTTTTCTGTTCGTTCTACTGTAAAGTACTTCTTGAAGAAACAATACATTTTTCATGATTTGATTTGATTTGATCATTTACGTCGCGCTACAGCTGCGCAATGGGCTATTGGCGACGGTCTGGGAAACATCCCTGAGGATGATCCGAAGACATGCCATCACAATTTTGATCCTCCGCAGAGGGGATGGCACCCATGCTTCGGTAGCCCAACGACCTGAACGCGAAGTCGAGCACTTTACGGCAGAACAGTTTAACGAGGACCAATACCGCACACCCTCGGTCCCTACGCAGACTGATCCAAGTGGTCACCCACTGGCACACTGACCGCAGTCAGTGATGCTTGACTACGGTGATCTGCTGGGAACTGTGTCTTAACGATCAGTTCACTGCGGGACAAATATTTCATGCAATATCTTATGTATTTTTACTGCATTAACCGATTTTTAATTGAATTCAATTAAAACTTATTTTAAAACAATGTTTAGTTATTTCTCTATTACTGAATATGAATGCGAAACATGGTTTTTACTTGAATAGCGTTATTATGATTCAGAATAAAAAAAAGTTAATAATCTGTAGATTTTTTTAATTAATTCAATATGTTTTATTCAATATTCTAAAAAGAAAAAAATGAGTATTTATTTGTAAATCTTATTTTATTTAATTCCTTTAATTTCAGAAAAATTCCAAAACTGGATTAGGTTATGTTAGAAATTAATATGACTAAACAAATTCTTTATATTGTTCGGAATCTATTGTTTTCTCAAGAAATAATTTAAATAGTACAAATTCAAATAAGGTTTCAACTTGTATTAATCAACAAAATTGAGGGGCGAAGAAAATCTGTTAAACTTACGATAAAGGACTGTATTCCGGTAAGTGAGCTTAAAACAGTTTATTTCACAGAAAAATACTGTTTTTTAAAAATAGACGTATGTTTTAAAGAAGAAGTACTGTTATTTTATCAAAAAACTCCATTATTTTAACAAACAAACTCCGTTATATTAAAAAGAAATTATATAAAATAATTATATTAGCATTGTAGTCTGTGCGAGACGAAAGCAGGAATCGAATGCCCAATGGAAGCTGAGATTCGAACTTAAGTCCTCTATTTGGGAGGTGAGCGATTTGTCCTCTTAACTTCCGAAAATAGTGTGTCTCAATATAAAGAAAAATTTGCTTTTATCGTAAAAATTTTACTTATTAAAATAATATTTAGGAAAAAATGTCCTAAAACTATAGTGGCCCTCCTGTATAAGAATATTCAGCGAATTAACTTACCAAAAATTAATTCTAGAGAACTATATTAATTTGGCAATAAACCGGAACACAATTTCATTTATACTAGGAGGCTCCGCCCCCTGCTCGCTAACGCTCGCCAACCCCCGAGAATTGCTACGCAATCCTATGTGGTTCACGCCGTGAACCATGGCTCGCTGCGCTCGCTCGCCAATGAACACAATGTTCTAGCACAAAGACATAATATATTATCATCAGAGACATAGTATTTTATCATCAAAGACATAGTATTGTACTTATGTAGAAGAATTCTACCAATGTTCTTATTGGCTTTTAAAAAAGTATATTAGCTATTTAGATTGTACATGGTGAAAAAATCAAAACATTAGCTAAATAAGAAACATATTAGCAAAATAAATTATCAAATATTGCTTCACTAATATTCTGCATTTTAAAGCGTGAAAATTCAATGCATAAATAAACGCGAAATATAAAGAAAATTAATGCATTCAATACAAACACTTAAACGTTTTTTAGACGTTTAGGTAGCTCCCAGTAGAAAAATATCAATCCAAGAGCGGCCTTTTAAAGCATTCTCACTTCAATTAATTAATTAATTCCTAATTGAGTTTAAATTAAATATTCGCGATCGCAACGCTCGAGTACGCCATCTAGCGAGAGACTGAAAATATCGGACATTAGTTCCCACAAAACCATTGGCAACGACGGACGCCATTTCATTAGCAGCAAATAAGAAGCAAAATTTCCCTAAGGAAAAGGTAGAACTTCTTGAAAAAACTAATCAGAACATGCCAAACATTGAAGCAGAACACGCCAAGCATTTGAAGAACAATTTCTGGATAATTTTTACCTTTCTATTACCAACAACATAACTTCCAATTTCATGATAACTTGCTGTTACAGATTGTGTGCATTACGGTAAAATAATTTTTTCTGTCTTCAATTCATTACAAATTAAAGTGAAATCAGCATTGCTTTCGTCATTCCAATGAATAAATAAGAATTCAGAATATGCACAGAACTGTATAATATGTAGTTATAGAATATTGTTCTTCTTTATAGAACAGTATATATTTCTGTATCTATTATTCGTAAAACAACAATAAAGAATCATCCGAACTACTTGAAATAGATTCATTTGTGCTGATTATTAATAAATTTGAATCGTTTTCTTGGTAATTATTATTTTGTTTTGAAGGAATAATTTCAACTAGAATTCAGCTATTCTGTTTTTAGCTACATATTCAAATTCATATCAATTATAAAATTTTACTGTGTAGTATGTTATCTAAAAGTAATGAAGGGATAAACTATGCATATATTATTTGAGAATAAAGTTTTCAAACAAGGAACTTATCATTTTGGAATTCTCCGGGAATTATAAATCAGGTAAGTGCAATGATTTTTATAATAAAAAATTTGCTTGTAAATATTTTTTTTTTCATTTGATGTTGGTTCTCTACAGAATGGTTTTTTACGTCTGATTAAGAACTATAAGAATAATAAAAAAAGAAACAATATGAAAGTTTTTATTTCAATGTAAAGAATTCTTAAAATCGTTTTTTTATCCTAAGAATTCTTTATTTTCCGTTTTTTAGTTTATAATTTTTTGATAAAAATTGTTCTCAAAATACTTTTTCTGAAAAATTAAATGGTATAACATTATGTGTTTATGTATACTTCTTGTATATTCCAATGTTTGAAGTAATATGATTCAGAAAAGTATGGAATAAAAATTCGGTACTTACTTATTAACGCTACCGCCGCTACAGATTTGGCGGTTTTTAAGTGCCGCCAATCTACACTTAAAATTTTTGCGACAATTCATAAAATAAAACACTTTATTTAAAATCAAAATAGTCAATCGGATTTCGGTGGAAAATGAGCCGATATAGAGTTTAGCATAGATTCAAAACAATCATATCGCCATATGAACTCTGATAAATAAGATTCCAAATGAAATAACATTTCCAAAACGTACGTTTACCAAGATAAAGTTTTATGTTGTGGGAATTGGTACATTTTCGTTTTTTCGGTAAAATATTTCCCTCCTGAAAAAATAAAATTGCTTCTTGTTTTGTTTTTGGCAAATCCCAAAGACGAATTTTCGTAGCACTAAAAATGGCGACAAAAAAGAATTGTTTTTTTTTGTTTTTGTTTCGTCAGCATTCTTTATTTTACGTTTCTTAGTTTCTAAATAATGATTTTTATTGAAACTTGAAATTTTTTGATAAAAATTGTTGTCAAAAAACTTTGCTTACAAAATTAAATTTCATAAAATTATGAGGCTTATGTATACTTTTTGTTCATTTTAATTTTTGAAGTAATATGATTCTTAAAACTATAGAATGTAAAGTTTAAATGGGCCTTTCATGTTATATCATTAAATTTAGTAATACTATTTCTCGGGAAATTAGGTTTTAACTCTTATAAGAAATATACATATTTTTTTCTGTTAATGTACAAATATTTTTCCGATGCGTTTTGGATATTCCTTCTCTAATAAAAAGAGATACCATTTAGTTTTCGTTTGCAGAAGAAAGAATATCAAGCATTTTTCTTTTTTAAATTTAATTAGCCACAATAAAGAAGGAACGTTGCAATGCTACACGCTACGTTAACGACGTCTCCAGAGTAACTGAATGACGGTTCATATAGAAATCGCAGGTAAGCGGCTCACACAACAACGCCCCCTATAGTTCGTTGCGATCGCGAATTGTCATGTTTTTAGTGCATGAATCTGAATTGAACAACCTGATAATGCTTACTCTGGTTATTGTTATCTGGTTGCTCACTACGTGCTCTTGCGCACCGAATCCAATCAATTAAAAATGAAAACTGTTGCCAGCGTGAGAAAAGAAATATCATCGGTTTTATTGATACATACATACATACGTACGTATTAGCGTTTTATATAATATAGATTATCCTCAGATCCATAAAATAATTGTTGAAAAATAAGAGGAAGTATAGGAAATAATCATAAAATAGTTTTATGAAAAAGGAGAAGTCATCATTCGGTAAGTAAAACCTAATGGTAAAATCTAGAGTTTTAACTGATTATATTAATCCGTTTATGATTAGGATAAACAACACAGGAAAACGGTTTTGTTTACAAAGCAGCGTTACACAGTCAAATCTGCCGAGAAAGTTCGTAAAAAGAGCGGGAATTTTTTCCTGTGTGCGGATAACTGTTGAAAACAGAAAACATCTGTATTTTTATTTAAACAGTTTCTTTTTTCGGTGGAAAATCTGATTTTCTTATGTACAATATACAGATATTTGTGCAGTGTACAGCATAAAACATTATCGATATGCCAAGCATGATCTATGGCATCATGTAAAGAAAAACAGGAGGAAATAAAAAAATTAAAAAAACTCACGGTTTACTGCGTTCTTCTTTAGAAACAAGTTTTAATTCGCACCAAATTTTAAAAATTAGTTAAAGTATGTCACCAGATGGCGCGTACTCTCAAACTACGTGGCAGAAACAATGATTTCACATGCTGAGACACATGCAGTCTATTCCAATCAAATTATTTGCATGGCTCTAAGGATTGCACAACCCCTTTGCTGCAAATGCTTTTTTATTTTGAAACGTTGTTTCCTTGGTTTATTGTTGTTGTTGTTGTAGTTCATTTACGTCGCACTAGAGCTGCACAATGGGCTATTGGCGACGGTCTGGGAAACATCCCTGAGGATAATCCGAAGACATGCCATCGCAATTTTTCCTTGGTTTAACAGTGCCACCTTTTGTCGCATTTTGTAACTAATTTTGAATTAATAATATTTGAAGTTAAAAAAAAAGTAATTCTTTTTTAAGCAAATTTTTCTTTTCTAATGTATATTGCACTGCACAGCTAGATTTAATAATTATTTTTTCTGTACTTCCGTAACTTGTGTGGCACCCAGTTGCAGTAAATTGACTTTTACCATTTCTTTTTGAAGATTAAAAACTAAGTTTCCTGAAATAAAATTTCTGATTTTATGTTTAAAAATACAATTGTTCATTTCTCCCTAATTATCTAATAATCTCATTTTTTTCCTTTTAAGATTTATAATTAGAACGAATAAATCAAAAGTATTTAGTTTTACACTAACTCATTATTTTAAAATCAGCAAATATGCATTTTTGAAGAGAAAGTTCAAAAAAAAAAAAAAAAAAATGATCGTAGAAAGTTAAGCGCACGCTAAGACAAGATTTGTTGGTAATAACCACAAACATACATTATATCGCATTTTGCATAAATATTCCAGAAAACAATGTTTTTTTACTAAAAAAAGAAAAAAAAAACAGTTATGTCGCGCTTTGAAATTACTCCCCGATTATAACTTAAGATCAATAACTGAGAATAAATATGTTAAGCACGTTTCGTTTTCAAAAGACGTAATAATTAATTGGGTCTCGTATCTTTCGCTTTTTCGGTCATTATTTTATTTTAATACTATAAGCCACTTAGGGCATGTTTAAAATTTATGAGCGTTTTTATAACTCGATTTAAGAGAAATAAATTAAGTTGCATTTTCGGTTTAGAAAATAATGGATCACTATGAGATGTTCTAGTAGAAGGCTGAAATGACACTTTGTGTCAAGCAGTCTTAAATAAAATTAATAATTCCTAAAGGATTTATGATTTGGTCATTACCTAGGCAGTCATGGTATTTCGTGAAATTCTAAAAATATAAGTTCGTGCTTAAATAAGTATTAGATTGATATGAATGCTCTATGCTTAATTTTTGTAGAAGGAAAAAAATTGCGTGAATAATGTTTCTTAATTTAAACGCATTTTATACTTTATGAATGGTTTTTTAGAAATATTTTTTGTTTGCACGATGATGTTCAGGCTTTGAATATTTAATAAAAATATATTACTTTTTAACAGGAAGATCAAAATGAATATTTAATACCGCACTTAGGAACTATTTATGTTAACGCTTTATTCATTTGTGTGAAACTTAGAAATATATTTGATAAAAAGAAGGCTTTTGTTTGTTATTTTGTAATTTTTTCAAAGGAATTAAAATTAATTTTACGCGTGGACTGGATTATTAATGATACTAAGCAATGTAACTAAAAGAATATTCAATTAAAGAAATTAGCGAAGATGTTTGACAAAAATATTCATTTTTATGCATTTTTTTCTTCTTTTCTTTTAAAAATTCGATTTAGAACTTACGTTTTTAAAGATAAATAAAAATAAAATACAAAAAATTAAATTATTTGTGTATCAGTAATCATAAAATTTTTGTTTTATTTAATTATACTAATAAATATGGCTTTTAATAAATGTGACTTTTTTCTAACTGTTTAAAGAGTATTTCCCTGACAAAGAAAAATATACCCTGTTTAGAAAAATTAAAACTACGTGTAAAACGCGGATGAATTAAATAAGAATTTGATTTCAGAGCCAGTGCAGTTACTCAACCAAACGTCAATGACATTACAGATTCTGGAAGCTGTGGTTAAGCTGTAAATGCTGTAAAAATAGTGTTATTGTTGTGAAAAAATGTACCATCAAAGTGAAATTTTTTTCTCTGAAAAATTCATAACAAATGACACAAAAATTCGACCGTACTAAGCAAATGTACGAATAGAAGTTCGAGATATTTGTATTTTAATTATTATGTTGCCTTGCAGTCAAACATGCTAAAAAAATCTGCTGCACATTAAAATTACCTTCGATTAGCAAATTGTTATTTGATTGATATTATGAATTTTTAAAATTATTAAATTCCTAATGACAAGTCCTTAAAGATCCTAAACTCCTTTTCTTTGTAGAGTTATCGTTATAAGATATTAGGACAAAACATGAAATTTTAGTTATAAAGGTAGTAACTAGACTAAATTTTTTGCTCACCATTATTTTGACAAAATAATCAATTTGAAAATAAGAACAATTTTTAAAATTTTATAAACCTAATAAATGAGAACCTTTTGGTATCCAAAACCATAAACGAAAGTAGAAATTGAAAAATGGGAACGTATTTATTGCAAAGTCAAAACAATATTAACTTAAAATAAGTTCTCCGTAAAGTATCAATGGTTTCAATATCGTTAAAAGTATTTCCACATGTTTTATTTTATTACCGTCGTTGTACAACCGACCAAATTTTAGGTTTACCACTACTAATGTTCAAATCTGTAGCCTTGTAATTTAAAACCCAATCTGGAGAACAAGGAAACTCTCGTATGATATATAGGGAGAAATTTGCCTTCGTGGAGGACATTTTGATGGAACTTACCCTAACCAGCGCTACATGGAGAGAAAAAACAGAAAAACTTCACTGTTAGCCTGACAGAAAGGGAACTCTAACTCATGATCTGTCTACCACTGATGATATTTTACATCAGCACTGTGATTGGTGCGAGCCGGGTGTGAAATTTGTATCGACCAGCCATTGCTGGGATTCAAATCTCGTTCAGCTCATTGGAGGGCGAACTCTCTATCCCCTGAGCCACCATAGCTCATGCCCACATGTTTAAAGTACATCATTAAAAGTAAGTTCACATATCATTAAAAGTCATTATAGTAAGGCACATATCACATATACCATCTGTGAATTGCAGCTCTATCTGTTATTTTCAAGTTAACCACTGTAATACTGGAGTCTTAACCTTGCTATTTAATTCGATAGGCTTAAAGATTCGGTTGCAAGTAGCTAGCTACTGAGTGGAATTTTCGCATCCGTTATTAAAATGATTTCGAACTGACAGTTTCTACAATAGAATTGAGGCTAAACACGATGGTTTTATACATAAGGGATTTCTTTAACAGCCTAGGCCATCTACATTTTCGGTTAAAGTAAATAATATCGAACTCGATAGGCCTGAATATTCGGTTGCCAATAGCTAGCTGGTGATTAGAATTAACGCGTCCTTTATTAGAGTAATTTTGAACTGAAAGTTTCTACAATAGAATTAAGTTAAAACACAATGGTTTTACATACGAGATTTCTCTGAATAGCTTTTAGAGCAACTATTTTTTCAGTTAAGGTAAATAATATAGAGCTAGTAGTGACTGAGTTTCAACTTCATGTTCCTCCAACCAAAGAATATTCTTATTCACAGAAAGGACTTAACATAGCACGCACTGAAATTTAGATTATTATCAATATTGAATATTCCAGTTTAGTTTGATGACTAATCCAAAATCGGATTAAAAAAAAAATTTAATGAAAATTTTATTGAAAAGCAAGTATGTGTTCGAAAAGTAAATGCAACTGGAGAAAGGTAAATAACAATTAAGAAATTTAGAAAAGCTAAACATATTCTCCATACGCGGTGAAAAGAAATTAAACTATCAATAAATTAGTACTGAACAAGCAAAACACGTTTATAGAAGTTCAAACCATCAAAATTACGATTATAATTTTTTTATATTTCTCTTAAGCAATTTGCTATATTTCTCCAATAAAATTGCTTTCTAGTTCATATTTTTTTTTTTTTTTTGAAATACGATTGATTTTAATATATTTAATTTTATGGAAACACGTTTTAAAAGCATCATTACAATATGAACACGTGATTTCAGATTACTTAAGAAATTTTAAATTTAAGACGTTGTCGATCTATGCACTCACGATGACCACCAAGGTTTCCTGACACAACGAATAAAAATTAGCTATAAGCAAGCAAACATCACTGACGCTATCTTCAAAAACGTCTGCTGCTCCGTTTATATTACTGACACTATCTCTAAGCCAATAAGAAAGTTCTATTTTTGTAAATGTCTCTCCTGAACGATATAATTGAAGTTTATGAATTTTAAGAGGGGGGGGGGCTAAAATTGCCCTTTTCGACCACTGTCCGAATCTTAGAGCTATAGAACAAACTGTGCTGGAGTTCTAAGAGATACAGATAGACACAGTCACAAACTCTTCATTTCATTATTACATGTGTATTTAATTCACGTTTAATGAAATCTTTTGATCTTCAAAACTATAGAAATATGAATTTTATAGGAATAGGAATTTTATTCTAATGTAATTAGAGTTATGAACAGATTTAACTTTTAATACTTTTTAATACAATTTTCTTTTAAAGAGTATTTTTAGTGGTTTTGAAAAAAAAAACTACTTGAAGTTTCAATTTTGTCATTTTATAGTTAAATTAATAATTCTATTTATATGCCGCTTGCTTAACGAATTCATTATTAATGAATATTCATAAGAGATTTTTTAACAGAGAGAAAAAGAAACGATGGGCATAACAAAAAAAAAAATCTCTTTGAAAATTTAAATTACTTTAAATTAAATTCTTTTGTCAAGAATTCTTAGAATTACTTTTTTCTAAAGCAGTTATACTCATTAAAAGTGGAATATAAACACTAAGTTTTCACTATTTGCTCTGTTTTGCTTTCATGAGGATTTCGCTTGAAAGCTTCTTGAAGTAAAGTAAGCGCTCTTTTTAAAACCAAAAATAGCGGATTTGAAGTATTTGATAATTATTCCATAAATAATTATAAAAGTAGAAAAGCAAGAAAAATAATGAAAATCTATTTTTTGAAGTAGCAGAAAACATTTAAAAGAAAAGAAAATTTAAAAATTAAATTGAGTTAGAAATATAACCAGAATAGGTTTCTACATTTGCTGACATTCAAAATTAAATATGCTCCATATATCTGTTAAAGTTATTATTTATTTCGAATAACACTTTGGATGTTAATTGTTCTGAACAAAATATGTTCTAAATATCTGTTATAAATATTTTTTATTTCGAATAAAACTTTGGGTGTTAATTATTCTACCAGTAAAAAGTTGATTCTTACACTTTAATAGAGACAAAGAATCGTAAAAGTAAATATGCTAAACAGCTTATATGCAGTTTCAATTTTAAAGAAGAGGAAAACACAAATTCTACTCAAAATAATAAAATAAAAAAATAAAGTTAAAAATATATCCGAAATGGGTTTTTGCATTTCTTAAGATACAAATCAATATCTTTACTATAAATCTGTTATAAATACCTGCTACAACTGTTTAAAAAACACTGTGTTTAGAGTTTTGTTTTTATTACTAAAATATTTCAAAATTAGGCTTTAATATTGATGAGGAATTGTAAAAAATTAAATATATAACAGTAAATATACAATAGAATTGTTAATTAAATTGTTGGAAAAAATTTATTTGTAAACAGTTAAATTTTAATTCCACAGTAATAAAAAATATAATAAAAAATATAATGAAAAATATAATAAAAAAAATAATAATAAATAATAAAAAATTTAATGAAAAATATAATAAAAAAATAATAATAAATAATAAAAAATGTAATAAAAAATTATAAAAAAATATAATAATAAAAAAGAAGTTAAAAAATAACCAGTATGTGATTTGACATTTGATAAAATGTAAAATTTGTCATAAATACTTGTTATTAGTATCTGTTACCGAATAACAATTTCGGTCTCGAATATTTTATAAGTAGCTTTTTCTTTCTATTGATTCTTTTTTTTTCGTATTTAAAAGAAATATAATAGGGAATACAACTGTAACGGACATATTTTCCCGTTGAAATGTAATCGAGAAAATTATCTACTTTTAGTGTTTCACATTGCGAGAAGTCAAGCTGTTATTTTATGTAATTTTCTATCAACGCTTTTGTTGTTGGATCAGAATTTTCATTATAATGTCCAATGGCTCCCTTCAGAATTTTAATCCTTCAGAGTTATTTTATGTAATTTTCTATCAACGCTTTTGTTGTTGGATCAGAATTTTCATTATAATGTCCAATGGCTCCCTTCAGAATTTTAATCCTACAGAATTCAATTTGTGATAGAAAGATTCATTAGGAAGGAGAGTTCATTTGCAATGTACATAAAAAAACTGAATGTTTAACTAAATTTTGTCGCATATTTATATTAATTTTACTGATGAATTAAGTTTTTATAGCCTTAGATTATTTCTAGTATGATTTTTCTTAATCTACATAATATATTTCAAACAAAAAAAAAAGCTTGCAAAAATTGGTTATTGAATATAAAGGACTTATCGATATCGGTCAACGATTTGTAAAGAAAAAAAATGGCTACTGAGTTATTATAGTCTATTTGGTCACTGGGTACTAACTGAAAATTAAAATTTTCAGGTTTACTTTACTCAATTAACTAAATCCAGAAATAAAATGTTACTATCGGAACAGATAAAAATATCGGTTATAACCTTGTTTAACAGACCATCCTGTCCTAATAACCAAAATTTTTTTTTACAGAATAAGAAACATTTTATTCTCGGTACTCAAGATAAAACATGTTTTGCTGCTCGTTTTATAAAGAATATGCTACAATTTTCGAAAAAAAGTAAAAATATAAAATATTGTGATCACTGAAAGGCGATCACAGTTTACTCATTGGCAAAATGATTGCTGTCTAATTTTTTTGGAAAAGCAGCTTTAGTGAGTTTTCATCTTAGATATCTCGCAACCAAGCAGTAAAATCCACCGGAAAACCCTGGGCTAACATCCAAATCAGTTGGAAGAAATTTTGTCACAGTCCACGTAAGAAGGCTGTGGCAAACTTCAGACTCTCAACAGGTCATGACCGCTCGTCAGAGCACTTCAACAGAATAGGTATCCTTCCATCTAGTGAGTGCCGAGTCTGCAATTCGGGAACCATGAACTGAGACCACTTTCTTGTATGCTCTTTACTGGACAAACAATCTCAAGAGCAGGGTGATCTCTGTAAACTTTACTGGGATGCCAGAGATCACATGAACTCTCTGTAAAAACTACTCCTCATTCTTCACTGTATATATATATTTTTTTCTTACTTTAATTTTATCTTTGTGTTCTTTTTGTGTTAATATGCTTTTCTCATGTGTTTTCTTTGTTTGTTAATGTAATTTTTTTTTACTCCTTGTTTATGTCCACTGAAAGCTGAACATTGTATATGAATTAATATCTCCAATAAAGCCATATGTAACAACACACATCTTAGATATCTTTAACTGGTAATCCTGAACTGCTCATTGCATAATTTCGCAGACTTATTTTTAAATGCAGCTCAGACACATTTTGTGTAAATTTTTTTGATGATTGAACAGACATTGACCAGCCAACGGAGATCAATATTAACATTTTCGGATTGGTACGATGGTGTTTGAAGAAGATTGTAGGCTGCATCATACACCCGTTTCGGATTCACAAGTTCATACATGAAATGGGATTTGAAAGATAGGCTTTTTTTTTCAATTTTACATGAATAGTGAATGAATCATTTATATTGCGTGAAAACGAGAACTGGGTGTTGGTGATCAACACCCAGTTCTCGTATTTGCATGAAATGGGTTCAGAGAGACACCATTCGCTCTTCAGTAAGGTTCAATCCGGTCAACCACTTTGGTACTTTTGTAAGGAACGGGCTTCATACTTACGTTTGCGAACGGAATCCTTTCGTTTTTTCAGTTTGTGTGTAACGCTTAAGGTGTTCAAGTCTATGTTCTTTGGCTTTGGTTTTTTAAGTCTCGGTATGTTTAGGCCTTGGCATTTTCTTTTTCTTGCTACGATTCTAACCTTTGGGACCGTATCAATCAGTTTGGGATCCTCTTTATTTGTGATATACACCTGAATTAGTATTGAAAACTATCCTGTTTGAACTGCAAGTTAGAATTTCTGATTCTTAATTAAAACATAAAAACAAAATTATCGTTTAAATGATGAAATGATGAAATTCTCTTTTATTCACAATTCAAAAAGTATTTATTGGATCTCTCTGGTCCCCTGTCTCAAAAATAAACTCACCAACTTAATGCATAACAAAATTAAAAGTGAAAAAAATAATTCTAAAAAATTTATCAAACAGCAGCGGTCGCCATAGCAACGCATGCAATGTCGACGCATGCGCACTGTTTACTATTACTTTTGATCGCAGTTGAAAAGTGTGATGACGTCCAAATAAGATGCTTACTCCAGCAAACCCTAAACAAAACCCATTTTGCCAATGGGTAAAAGCTTTAATTGTTGGATCTCTATTAAAATAATACAGTTGTAACAAAAATTTTATCACAAAAGCGTAATAAAGTGGTGAATTCAGTAGAATTTTTTTCTTTTATTAAGAATAGGCTCGAGAATTAATAAATTGAAATTCCGAAATGGGAAAAAAAATATGCTTTCCGCAAATAACAAAATTCAAGAAGAAAATGTTACTTCGGGAACCGATAAAAAATATCTGTTACAACCTACTCAAACAAACAGTCCTGCTTTAGTAACCAAAACATTTTTTCCGAGAATAAGAAAGATTTTATTCTCGGCTCTCGAGAAAAAAACATGTTTTGCGGCCTTTTTTATAAAGAACGTGCCGCAAGTTTTGAGAAAATCTGAATTTGTATCTTTGCAAAGGAAAGCAAAATTATTGTCGACTCTTGAATTAAAACAAAAATCTTTTATTCCGAGGGAAAACATTTTCTTTTTAAGGGGAAATGATATGGTAGCAGCGATGTGAAAATAAGGAGAAACAGAACTTGCATATGAATATTAAAGAGCATGACAAAAATCGTGGTATAAAAAAGAACAACCCTGAACTTTACTGTCTTTTTTAAAGTTAGAATTTACTTTAATGAAAGGCATCTTTTTTATAGAGTGCTTCATTATTACGAAGGTTTAAAAAGCCTTTTTCAAAACGTAAAATTTATTCCTTTTCAGTAGAAATTTGCAATATTTATAACTAAGGGCTGTGAGCGAAAGCTTTATGCAGATTAATTTTTGTTTCCACCACTTTCAGAGGATTCAAATCTGTGCCATTTTTTCTGCCTTTTACTGGTATTGACAAAAGAGTAAAGTTTAATTTTTAAAAAAGCATTTTTTATTGCTTTTTAAGTAAATACTTTTTTTTATTTCTATGATTTTAGTCGTATTTTTTTTAAGGAATGGAGAGTAAACTATCTTTGCTGGCAAATAAAAAGGTTTTATTTACACTAATGTTTTAGCCATTTAAACATTTTTGACTATTTTTAATTTAATTTAGCTTTTTTACGCAAACATATTTAAATATTTTTCTTCATGCAACTGAAATACTTAATTCTTCATATTCTACTCAGTAAAACATTTTGGTATACAGTTACCACTATTTTTAGTGTTGAGATAAAATAATTTGTTTTACAATGCACGTTCAAATTTTTTATTCGCCATTATATATTTATTTTTAAATTTTTCATTTTTTTTTATTTTGTTTTTTTACTAGCAATACATATTTTCATACTCATTAGAATAAATTATTGGCTTGCTTGCAAAAACTTTTTCACCTAAAATACAAGCACATTTTTAGTAATATATTCACACTAATTCTTCCAAACAATTGTCACTTTGCCAGTTTAATAAAACTGTTTGGACGATATTTATAGTTCTATACTTAAAAATGTATTTATTTTATCTCAGCACAAAAAACAGTGGCAACTAAACAATAATTTTTATTTTTACAGTGTAGGGAAAAATTTAATCTATGTATTTATGTTAAATTCGTTTCGACATAATTCAATAACAGCAAAGAGTTAAATAATTTTATTGAATAATACATTTTGAAAATCAATTATTTATTTCTTTAAAATTTTTATAACTAATGAAATTATAAGATACACAATTTAAGTATTTATTAAAGACAAGTTAATAGGCAAATGTAGATATTAAACATAATAATTATTTAGAGCTTGACTGTCACCTGTAGAGAGGATTTTTAAATTACCTTATCTTTGAAGCAAATCAACAAGTACAACGATTAATGTTATATTAAGGTATTGTGTTAAAAAATATTAAAATAACTGTCATATATTGATCCACTTTTAGGAACCCCTGCCCAAAAGATTTCGATTCAAGCCCAAGACCTTTAAGTTTCTTTTTTTGCAGCTGCCCAAAATTTATCAGATAAAGTTCTAAATTTGCAATGGTATACAGGCAAATAAAAAAAGAGGGATCGAAAAGAAGTACAAATAAAATATCTCATTGACGTTATTTATTCACATATCCAGTGATGAAGATTTATAAATTTTTATCACCATTTCTTTCATTTTTATGCTCTTAAATGCAGAATTAAACAGAGTTTGTATACTTGTTTCATTTAAAAAAAGTACATGCAAATTTTGTCTTGATTCCGATACCTCTCGCTGCCGAAAACTTTTAAAAGCCTATGTTGGGCCAACCCTTGGATTTGAGCAATTTAGATCTAGTATGAGATAATAGTTCACACAAGAAAACTTGGCTGATTTAGTAGACACATGATTGCGCTAGTAGTATTGCACTTCTAAGAATACACTGGCAAGAGGACAAACAATTCAGTTTATTTGGTCACTTACTACTTTGATTTCATCAATTGTGATTCAACAATTATGATTCAGCAGTTATGATTAGTCTAATTTGGATAAGAGTTGAATTATGTTCCAAATTCAATTCAGTTTGGAGAGACGATAATGTCACAACCAACCTAAGTCGCCTACCATATTAAATCATTTGCAGAAAACATTATAAAATTGACGCTTTAATGACGTAATCTTTTTGAATGCAATATTGATTTGTCAAATGATATGCTGAACTATTAACTAAGAGTAAATTTAAAATTTTATGCAGGGTAAAAAATACTATTTCAATATTTGCGAAAATTATAATTACAATATTAGTACTATGTCGTGAATTATGATATTGATTTTTGTCTCTATTACACATTTCCGAATCTTTAATCTCCTTTAAAAATACACAGGGTTTTCTGAAAATCTCCATTGAGCAAAAGAATAATTGAAAATAAATATAAAGGTTAAAAAAAAAACATGTTAGGTTGAACGAAAAATGAAAAAATTTTTTTTTTTTTTAAAAATACATAAAATGTTTTATATTATCAACAATTAAGGAAAATTTTCAATGTCAGGTATTAGATCAGCATTAAAACATAAGTAATTATTCTAAAACTTTAAAAAATAAAAAATGTATTTTTTCCTTAAATTTTTCAATAATGGGTTTCTTGTAGGTGACATTTTAATTATATGTATTATTTATTTTTATTATCTTAAATCTCGTTCATTATAAAACCACATGGTAGGCATTGTAGTTCATATCCTGTTAGTCACGTGATATCCAATGCCATGAGAGTACTTAATTTTAACTAAATGAATAAAGAAAAAGAAATTAATTTTTTATTTTATTTTTACTTAAGCTATGAAATGTGCTGTTTGCAATTTATTCCATATTGTTAGAATTGTAAGTATATGAATATACCAGCAAGGCAGAGGAGACGTTAAAAATTTTGAATATGACTTACATATTTTCTGTTTACAATACAATATGGTTTTTACTTGTCAAATAAGTTTTACCTCTTTTAAAAAATATATATATATTAAAAAAGAGAACAAGTAGAGAACTTAAAGAATAAGCAAATCTCAACACTCCATTTCAAAACTACTTTTTAATTTCTTATCCAAACAAAAGTGTGCATAAAATATCTACCATAAATCCCGTTTGTTTGTCCGGCTACCACTTCGAATTCCCATTTTATGATTCATCTCAGCAGGCGGACAGTTAAATCCTATTTCAAATTCAAATCACTTTCGGCATCTAAGAGTATATAAACCCCATCTGCAAAATCTTCGATTTCAATCCCGGTTTTGCGGAGCTTTTTCACTTCTCGCTTAAAAGGGAAGAGGGAAAAAGGTAGTAAAAGTAATGTCGTAGCATTTTTACGTTCTTCCTAATTACATTATTCTTCTTTCCAGACCAGCAGGACCTTCTGCTTTTATAGCAACATTCCACTCAGTATGCAGTCCTCGAACCTTCAACGCCGCTATCATGAATTAAAGGCCGGTACTCTAGTGGGGGTTCTACTTAACCACCGGAAGCTAGATAACCAAAGTTAAGAGCATACGGAAGACTTTTTGCGTTGAATAAAAAAATTCGGTGTTGTCTTGGATGGTCTTCTGGATCGTTGTGATTTTATTCTTTTTTCTGGGATGTTCGTCAGGAACGTTGATAGAAAAGGGTGAAATATTGATTGTGATGGAAAAGAAATGTGCTCACTGTTATTATACTAAGCGATGCATTCCGTGCATGATAGAGGAGAAAGGAATTTCTGTAACTCAAGTTTCCTTCTTAAGATTTATGGATTTTTTTTTTAAATATTGATATTCGTATTCATGTTATTTTTTGTTGAGTTGTTGATTACACCAATAAAACAATATTCTAAAATAAAATAAAGAGTTCTTAATTGCAGAATGGTTTATTATATAATGATGTAGTGAAAAAATGGTCATACTTAATAATTGTAAACATTTAAAACAAATGTTATGTCAGCGTGATATTTGTTAGGCTAACCATTAGCCTCTCTATAGCAATCCGTTGCCTGATCGTAACAGAAGTGATTACAGCGCTCTCTGTTGGTTAGGGAGGAATTCCTAAAAGATTGAAAATATATTCTGCCCTGATACCTCCCTTAACTTTTCCCTGCATTTTTGGCTAATGCGGTTAACTATCGAAGTATGTTTATATATTTTTTCTCATACTTTCAGAAACTTCTATAGTTAATATTATTCCCTGTGCATTCCTTTAACCTTTACCTTTATTACCAATTAAAGACTAATACTTAAGTAGAGGTTTTGATCACCAAAAGAAGATAGTACTTAAAGGCTATCTTCGGGTTCGATAAATAAATTCAAATAAAATGTCAAATATATGCCAGCTAGATAATCCAAAGAAGATTTACATCTGAAATAAATAGTTTGAAAAAATAATGCCAACAGATAGTGCAATGCTGTTAACTCAGCATATGTACTGTTTTTAGGCAAAGTATGTATATTAAATACTTATGTAAATAAATAAATATTCTGTTGTTCTCGGACTTTTGATTTGCTATCTCTTGCTTGACCTTGTAATAGAACAACAAATAAAAAAATAATGCTTTTTTAGGAATTTTGGCTGCTTCATTTCATACTTAAAGTTTGATTAGGTTCCATTCCTTAGAAACGGAGATGCGAGTTTCTGAATAACATCGGTGTAATTTTAAAAAAGTTTATATTTTTGCCTTTAAAAAAATATTGGATACAAATGCTACACATCAGCGATAAACAACAAAAAAATTAGCTTCTTGCTCTTTATATATATATATCCTCAGAGGAAGACGGATCATGGCGTAGAGTCCCCGTGCCTTCACGCTAACAGTTGTAGGTTTTTGTGGTTTTCCACTTCATGTAACGCAAATATGGGCTTGTATTATCAAAAAGTTCTCAACGAATGCAAATTTCTTTCAATACTTGTGTTGCGGCAAACACTAACTCCAATTAGTTTGCGCCACCAAAAGTATTCAGAATATGTAGGTTACTCTGAGTATGGCAAGAGAAAAAAGAGAGAACTGGAAATATCGTTGAATTGGCTTTTTTGAAATATCTTTGGAACGCTGTGTTTTGTTTTGTTTTTTGTTGTTTTTTATTTAAAATAAATGTTTTGTTTTGCCTGTTTTTAAACGTTATCAATCAATAGACAAGATGCCTCTCACAAACACAGTCAATCCGGTTAGGAACGACATTTTTGGCGCCCCCGGGTGGGCGGCCTTGTCTTAAGGATTGGTAAGAAAGGTAGGCGAAGATTTATTAATTTCCATTTTGAAGATTAAATATTTGACAATTTGAATACTTTTGAAGATTTGAAATATATATATATTTATTTGAATATTTGATACCAGAACGGTAATTTATATGTGCTTAGAATCGATAGTTTTAGAAACTAAGAATTTGATATTAAGATAGTAAAAATGGAAATAATAAAAAGAAATAAAACCGCTCAAAGAGCTTCATTTACTAAGGCCTACAAGAAACTAGAAAATTTATTAATTGGCGATAGTGTGACGTATGACGAAATTGAAACGGATCTTTGTTTATTTAAACAGAAGGTAGACATTTTGGAAATAACACATAATAGTTATTTAGATAGTTTGCAAGATGAAAAAGAATTCGAAACTGAATATAATTCCGTTGAAGAATACAGAGAAAAAGCTTTGAGAATTCAATTAAAAGCTAAACGTTCCTTAGATAATTTGAAAAAGAACTCGTGTGAAAACGAAATTGTTACTTCCGAAAACAACGGCGAATTACTGAACACTAAATCTCCGAAAGCTTTATGTCAACGGCTCCCCGAAGTTGAATTATATAAATTCGGCGGAGATTTGAAAGATTGGTTAACGTTTTGGAACCAATTTAAAAATATTCATGAAAATGTTAATTTAACGAAAGCTGATAAATTTCATTATTTAATTCAGTCGACGAAGCTGAAATCGGAAGCTAGGGAAATTGTGGAATCTTTTCCTGTAACAGATGAAAATTATCCTTTAGCTGTTGAAAGTTTAACCGAAAGGTATGGCCGAAAAGATCTATTGATAGATTTTTATGTTAGAGAACTCCTGAAACTCGTATTAAATAATGCGAATAAGAATAAGAATGATTCTTTAAGCTGTTTATACAATAAACTGTCAACTCAATTGAGAGCATTAAACTCACTAGGAGTTACATCTGAGATGTGTGGTGTAATTTTGTATCCCCTTGTTGAAAGTTCATTACCATTAAATGTGTTACGCTCATTTGAACGCCAAAGAAAAAATTTAGAAAGCGAACAAAAACTATCCAGTCTTGATGCGATAATTTATTTTTTGAAAAACGAAGTACAAGCGGAAGAAAAAATAAAATTGAGTAGAACTGAAATATTTCATCCCCCCTTCGAACGAAGGAACTTGACACCACCGGCGAATCTGAATTTGAGAGATCGGAAATCGTCTGCTGCTGAATTAATTAGTCATAATTCAAACGATGATATCCTTTGTTTATTTTGTTTTAAAAACCACGAGACTCGTTTTTGCAAGAAAGCGTTTTATATGCCTTTAGAAGAAAAACAGTCTGTTATTAGAAGGAAGGGTTTATGTAAAATTTGTTTATTGAAAGGGCACCTGGCTTTTTCTTGTAAATCAAACATTAAATGTTCAATTTGCACAAGAAAACATTTAAAATTTATGTGTCCTGACTTAGAATGTAATCGATCGGATGAAAGAAAACAAGATAATAATGAAAGCAAAGAAAAAGAGACTGGCACCTTACATTCGCGCGTGCATGCAACTAAAGAAGTATTTTTACAGACTCTTGTAGTAATTATTAAGGGAAATAAAGCGCAGCGTAAAGCTAGAATTATTTTAGATACGGGTTCTCAAAAGTCTTATATTATGAAATCTACTGCAGAAGGGTTAGGTTTTGATTTTGAAAGGGAAGAAGAATTTTCGACCTCATTATTTGGGGGTAAGAAAACAGAAATTCAACGGCACAAATGTTATAAAATATATCTCGATAGCCTTGATGGTAAATATAGTTGTAATTTAGATGCATTGGATCAGGAAATAATTTGTAATAATGTTTCTAGCATTAGACAAGGGCCGTGGATTCAAGAATTGAGACAAAAAAGGATATTTATAACTGATTGTGGGAATTCAGGACCTATTGAAGTTCTTTTAGGGGCTGATGTTGTTGGTAAACTATTTACGGGTAAACAAGAACAATTAAAATCTGGATTAGTCGCCATCGACACTAAATTAGGATGGACATTAATAGGGAAGGTACCTCAGTTTGAAAACCATGATAATTTAAATATGACGGTTGTAAATATGCTTTCTCAAGAATTACCTGTTTCATTTTTATGGGATTTAGAATTACTTGGTATTAGAGACCCTGTGGAACAAAACACTAGAGACGATAGACAGAGGGCAGTTATGATTCATTTTCGAGACACAGTTTATCAAAATTCAGATGGAAGATACGAAGTAAGCTTACCATGGAAAAAGGATCATGCTGTATTACCGAATAATTATGAGTTGTCTCTTAAAAGATTAAAATCTACTAACAAGAAATTAGAAAAAACGGGATATGAAAAGAAATACCAGCAAGTTTTTGATGAATGGATAGAAGAAGAAGTGATTGAGAAAGTTCCACAAGAAGAATTGTCAATTAAAGGTACACATTACCTCCCACATCGCCCAATTATTAAGGAAAAGTCAACGACAACTTCTTTGAAAATCAGACCCGTCTTTGACGCTTCAGCCAAGAATCCGAACTTCCCATCACTAAATGATTGTTTAGAGACTGGAATAAATTTTATTGAGACAATACCATCCATTTTGGCTCGATTTCGATTGTATGAAATTGGTGTTATTTCTGACATTAGAAGAGCATTTCTGCAAATCTCTCTAAATGAAAGAGATAGGAATTATTTACGATTTCTTTTGATTGATGAACAAAATGAACTGAAGACTTATAGACATCGCCGAGTTGTTTTCGGTCTAACCAGTAGTCCTTTCTTATTGATGGCTGTCATTCATCATCATCTGTCCAAACAGACATTCAAGATACAATATTCTGAAGAACAGTTGGAAAAACTCCGCAACAGTTTTTATGTAGACAATTGCGTAACGAGTGTACAAGATTTAACTGAATTAGAAACTTTTATAAAGTCAGCTACAGAAATTATGAAAGAAGGTCAATTTGACCTAAGAAGTTGGGAAAGCAACCAATTATTAGATTGCCCGTCTGCAGCTACTGAAGCGCGAGTCTTAGGCTACGTATGGGATAAAAACTTAGACTCGTTAAAAATTGATTCTGACTCACTGAAGCTGGAAGAATTCGAAAAATTAACTAAGAGAAAAATTTTGTCCCTGATAAGCCGAATCTTTGATCCGATTGGATTTCTTGCTCCAGCTTTAATAAGACCTAAGCTTTTACTTCAAGCAACCTGGAAGACTAAAGATCATTGGGATTCGGAAGTTAATGAAGAAATAAAGAAAAAATTCAATTCATGGTTCAAAGACTTACATTACTTAAATGATATTAAGATCCCAAGATGGTTGGGAGTTACTGCCTTATCTAAACTCAGCTTCCATACATTTGTTGATGCAAGCAAAACAGCTTATTCAGCTTGTATATTCCTAAGAAGTGAATCCCCTGATGGCTCTGTAAATGTCCAGCTACTCCAAGCTAAGTCAAGAATAACTCCACTGAAAAAAATAACGATCCCTCGTCTTGAATTGATGGGAGCAACTATTGGAGCTAGACTGTTCAATTCTATGGACTCTGCTTTAAAACTCGAAAAGGGAAACATTGACACCTACTTTTGGACAGATTCGTCGACTGTGTTAACTTGGATTAAGAGGAAAGAACAGTGGTCAGTGTTCGTGAACAATCGAATATCTGAAATAAATAGACTGACATCACCTGAGAATTGGTATCATGTACCAGGAAGCCAGAACCCGGCCGATCTTCTCTCGAGAGGATGTGGAGTTAAACAACTTCTGAAGTCCAAGTGGTGGCTAGGGCTTGCCTGGCTGAAGAATTCTAAGGATGATTGGCCGATGACAGTAGCTAATGTTAATGAAGAGGAAGTTGAAAAGGAAAAACGAAAGACTGTTGTTTCGGCTATCAATGTAGACTCGGAATCCATTGCAACTACTTTAGCATCCAGAATTTCGAAGTTTTCTAAGATAATCAGAGTTGTAGCATGGTTGTTACGCTTCCAACCAAAAGCTAAAGATTTAAGAAAGAATGTTGATTTAACGCAAGAAGAAATAAGAAATGCACAAAAGACTCTTCTGCGGTCAGTACAAAAAGAGTGCTTCAATGACGAAGAAGGTAAAAAATCTTTGAAAAACTTTCAAGTGTTTTCAGATCATGAGGAGATACTTCGATTAAAGTCTAGACTTTTGAATGAAGATGAAACCCCTGAATTCATTGCGCCTTTGATTCTTCCGTCAAAGCATCTTGTTGTCACCCGACTTATTGAACAAGAACACCTGTTGAATAAACATGCAGGAACGTCCATTCTTCTAACAATCCTGAGAGAGAGATTTTGGATTATAAAAGGTAGAAGAACTGTTCGCTCCGTTATTGGAGGATGTGTCACCTGCAAGAGACAAAAGGTTAAAAATCTTGAAGTACCATTTCCACCTCTGCCTCCTGATCGAACTAGATTATCGGCTGTATTCGAAGTGTCCGGTGTCGATCTGGCCGGACCTTTGATGACCAAGACTAATGAGAAGGTTTGGATCGTCCTTTTCTCCTGTGCTGTATATAGAACTGTTCACTTAGAGCTGATACCTTCTCTTAGCACAAACGCTTTTGTTCAAGCATTACGGCGTTTTATTGCTAGAAGAGGTAGAGTAGCTACACTATACTCAGACAATGGTACCAATTTCACTGGCCTCAACGCCTCCTTAAAGCGCCTTGATTGGAACAAAATCATGAAAGAATTTGAAGTTTCCCAAATCCAATGGAAATTCAATCCACCATCCGCCCCATGGTGGGGAGGATTCTGGGAAAGATTAATCGGAATTCTCAAAGACCTCTTAAGAAAAAACTTGGGACGGTCATCTCTGACTCATGAAGAACTCTCAACTCTTGTTTGTGAATGTGAGTCGATCATGAACAATAGACCTTTGACTTATGTGTCTGAAGAACCAGATTTGAGAGCTTTAACACCATCTTCATTCCTTCAAGACCTCCCTACTAACGACGTAGCCGACTTAGACAAAATTGACAAAACTAATTTAGACAAGAGATACAGATATGTTCAAAGATTGAGAGAAAGACTAAAAGAAAGATTCAGGATCGAATATTTAGGTTTCTTGCGTTCATCTGTTTCCAAGAGACTTGACCAAATAAATATTGGAGACATCGTCCTGATTGGCAGAGAAGACAGAAAACGAATTTTCTGGCCGTTAGGAAAAGTTATTGAGCTGTTCCCTGGAAGAGATGGACGAGTAAGACTAGTCAAATTGAAAACGGACAAAGGGACTTTACTAAGACCTATTCAAAGACTATATCCCTTAGAGGTAACTGAAGATGCCAGTGAACATTAAATAACTATGAACATTTTTGGACGTTAAATACAGATTTGTATATTTTAAAATTTTTTAAATTTTATAACATAACAATTGTATGTCTGCCATAATTTTAGTATTTTTTTTGTAATTTATTGTGTTGAGTTTTCTCCTACATAAAACTCAAGTGGGGAGAATGTTGCGGCAAACACTAACTCCAATTAGTTTGCGCCACCAAAAGTATTCAGAATATGTAGGTTACTCTGAGTATGGCAAGAGAAAAAAGAGAGAACTGGAAATATCGTTGAATTGGCTTTTTTGAAATATCTTTGGAACGCTGTGTTTTGTTTTGTTTTTTGTTGTTTTTTATTTAAAATAAATGTTTTGTTTTGCCTGTTTTTAAACGTTATCAATCAATAGACAAGATGCCTCTCACAAACACAGTCAATCCGGTTAGGAACGACAACTTGATCCAGGGTTCCGTTATCTTTTACATTGGGTTCAAAATTACAAGACCACAGAGTTCACCAAAAGTAGTCGTAAACTCAAAAATAGATCGGATGCTCAATGACCGTTACAAAATAAAATTTATTCTGCTTTAACTAATGGGAGAAACAATCTTTTTCTAATGAAAATCATTTCAATAAACAACAATTGCTTACATTGTAAACAAATTGAAGAATACGAAAATTTTTCTTTTATTCGTTTATTGATGAAGAATTCTATTTTAATAATACCGATGTTAATTTACTTTATGAATTATTTATAAACCCGAAAATAAATAATTTTCTTATTATTTTAACTAATACTCCAATGCGAAGAATTTACTGTTATTTAGTTTTATATTCAACTCAAGGAATTTACATCCGATTCTAATTTTAATATTTCTATAGTGAAGGATGAAGAATAAAATTTCAAAATATGAATTAAGAATTGCTACCATTGTGTCGTTTTCATTGTCTTTTGAGCTCAACTAAACAGCGAGAATTGCTTATTGCATTCAAATGAAAGTTATTAGTAAGATTAATTTTCTCATTTAAATTCATACTTTGTGTTAGAATTCATGACGAGAAAGATGAATTTCTTGAAAACTGCAGGAAAATTTATGCAGAAGAATATCTAACTTACCCATCTTAATTTAAAAGTTTCGTGTAATGCATTAATAAATGACAAATAATTATTAGACGTGTCGCATATTTAATTCAGGAATGTATTTATTCATAATTTATTAGGAAACTTGAGTGTGCATATTTTCTGGAACATTGTTATCTTGCAATAATTAAATAAACAGGTAGAAATTTTCTTGACATTTCAATAAAGTCTTTTTAAACCAAATTTATTATCAAAACAGAATGTTTATAATAGAAATTTATTTAAAGCCAGTTCAGCAAAAATTTGAAAGTTACAAAACAATATTTCATAAAGCAACTTAAAAATAATTTCACTTTTCAAGTAATTTTTTTCTTGTTCGATATGGGAAATATGGAAATAAATAAACATACAAGTTTTGAAATGAATACGAATACAAATAAAATGCATGTTTACATTTCTACTCTTAAAAATATTTTTTGTAGTCTGCTTTACACCGAATAAAATTTTACTTGAGTGAAAAATTTAAAAGACTTTATAATTATAGATAAATCGTCAGTTTAGTTGCGAAGTTAATGATATCCAGGGCATTTTCGAATGCATGTTATGATACGTATTTATTTGGCTATTTTCAGTAAAAGTGTCTATACTTTTACACTTTCTTAAAATTATGTGCACATATTTTCATTAAATTAAAATTGCAATTTTTTTCTCTTTATTACCTTAAAAAATTTCAAAAAAATCTCAAAATTAAATTTCAAATTTTCTAAATGAAAATAAAATTATTCTCATCTACGTGTGTTTTAAATAGTTTGCAGTTATCAGTTAATGTTATTCAGTTGAAAGAATTATTAAAAAAAATAAACATTTACTAATGGAATCTTCCTTAATATTCAATTTCGAGGGGCTACTAAAAATATTTATTCCGCCTTCCAATTTAGATTTAAAAAAAGTCATTTTCTACAATTGAAAATTAGTTAACTATACGTAGAAAAAAATCTGGTAAAATTATCCTACTGTATGGCAATGAAATTTTTGGTTAAAAAAATATTTTGGTAATTCTGATAATTAAACCCTAAAAATACGATACTCAGACGACTAATTTGATATTTTTTTGGTTCACATGCAAACGGCTGCCGAAAATTTCGATTTTCAATATTATAGTTCATATTACAACTTATTTAGAACAAAATACGTAACTGGAAAGTAATTTAAAGCTTCTATTTATTCATTAATAATATTTGAATTTTTACTGGAAAGCAACTACGGTATAATCCCCATGCAAATATTTTCCCAAAGACTTGTACAATATGAAATCGGTTAAAATATTTTGTTTAAAAGGTACTTGATTAGAGCGTTTACTTACTATTATATTTTATCAAGTACACATGGCTTAAAACCTTAAAAAAATGAATAATTTATGTTTTCAGATAGAGATAAGAAAATCTTTTGCCATATCGCTTGAAGAACTAAAATTACTAAAGAAATAGTAGTGCAGATGGTCCCTGTTAGAGATACGGGACGACTTAAGATTGGCATCAAGACACTGTGACGCGGAACGGCACGCGCTTTCTTCGAACATAAGATAGAAAAAATGTGCTCCTGTCGTATACAGATACGCGTGAGAAAACAGCAAAAGAAAAATGCGTCTTAAAGTGTGGCAGAAGCTGTTGACTGGAGAGTTTTTTTTAGGCATGTAAGTCAGATTTCACTAGTGAACTAAAAACTCTGCAAGCAATTATATGTAATATTTGTAATTAATAATATTAGATTTTTTCTAAACATCGCTCAGATGTTGTCTTAATAGCCCTTCAAATGTGTTTATATGTGGCAGTTATGGCTTTTGGTTTTAAAAAAATACATTAATGAACGTGGTATTAATTTCAAGGAAGGGATTTAGCCCAGTCAATTTGAAACCCTTTGCGATTTCATGCATAGTGCAGGAAAAAAACGGACCACCCTGAATAACTTTTGATCTAATGATTGGACCTTCACGTTCTTGGACTCAATCTTAATGTCTTGAGGGAGTGACCTCAAATATGCTAATAAATAAGACCGGAAGATATTTTAAATTACTAAATCAGGCACAAAACATACTTTCTCTGAATAAACATACTTTTTTTGAGAGACTCGGATTTCTGACACCCAAAATTGTAAGGTATACAAATTTCTTTATAATTTTATAGAGTATTATATTACAAGGCTAAATAAGAAATTTGAGCAAAATTGGTTGCTTAGTTCCTGAGAAATTGAGTTTCAAAGAAGTCAGATGTTAAAAATTGGATTTCTCAGGAGCTATTCGACCGATTTTGCTCAAGTTTCGGTATTGTGCCTTGTAAAATTACATTCTCTAAAATGACCCAAAAATTGTGTTCCTTACAATTCATTATTTTTTCGACTGTAATGAAATAAAATAATAAAAAATAAAAAATATCTATTATAAGTTATTTATTGCATGGAATTATCTTTGGATAAAGGAATTTCGTAATTTCGTGTTAAAATTTTTCAATTAACTTAATTTCTCGAAAAACAGCGAAATACGCAAAAAGTAAAATTAACATTAAGGGGTTTAATTTTTAGAGCGCTCTCCTGACCAAACTATTGAGACCTTATTTCCCAGATTGTAGCAAGCCCCTATATTTTGGCAGTCAGAAATCCGAATCTGTCAAAAGACATGTATGTTCATTCAGAGAAAGTACGTTTCTGTGCCTGATTTCGTAACTTAGAATATAGTCTGCAATTATTAATTAGCAAATTTGAGGTCACCCCATCTTGCCATTAAGTTTGTGTCCTAGAACGCAAAGATCCGATGATTAGATACATTATAAATACATTAATGCGCGATGTGTTAATAACTTTACATTAGTTTAATTGCATTAATATTGGTAATGAACGGGAAACAAACCTCGTTCTTTTCATACGTTTTCTGACCACAACTATATATTATTCAGAAAAAAAATATTACTATAATTAGACTAATCATAGTGATAATAGTAGTAATTAGATAATAATTACTATAATTAGACTAAAATATAACTATAATTTAAAATAGTGTATCGTACCAGACCTCTAAACGCGAAAGTGTTATTTTAAAAAAAGAAGTTTCAGTTGGCATTGACACGCATTTACTGATACTGCAAAAATTTTTAAGGTGCGTGGAAAGTCGGCTTATAGTAACATGTCCACGTTAGTCACGCCACATTGTTTTCACAAATAGTTTAAAATCTTTTCTTCGGTTAAGAACACTTAAGTAATTGAACAAATCAAAATCAAAACTGACCACTAAAATGTGTAAAAAAGCATATTTATTCAAAACATGATATGCTCACTTATTATTAAAAACAAGGAATAAAAATGGTTTAAAGTCGCAATTAGAAATCATATTAAGTAGTTACTTTTCAGCAGTTACATACAAGGCTCTTATGATGTCTTGAGGCATCTTGTTCCACATTTGCTGCAATAATACCACTGAATCAACTAGACTTGGAGACTGTCCAACTTGCAGTGGTCTCAGATATGTTTGCTTGGTGATAAATCTGTGGATCGAGCAGACCTTGGAAGAGCAACAATGTGGTCGAGCCATGCTTCCTTGCTGTGGGTGGCCAAGCATTTTTTTGATGAAAAATGGCTCCTAGGAGCCATATAATGATAGAAAATACATTTGCCTGAAGAATGTCACTAACGTACCGCTAGGCCTCCGTAGTGCCTTGGATCAATATTAGATTAGATCGTGTGTCACCATGGTGCATCTACACTTGTACAAGATAGTCACCCACATCAGTACCCGACCATCCAAATTAAATCTGAATTTATAACTGAAGACGACCTGGGTTCCATTTGGTAGCAGAGAAATTCCGTCTCAAAAAAGTTTTAAAAAAACTTAATTTTATGAGTTTTATAATACTTCAGTATGATTTGTTTTGTACAAAATTCTGTTGCATTTCATCGAATAATTTTCCACTAAAAATATGTGTTGAGGAATGTATTTTAAGTTTATGTATTAGTAGATGTGTGTTAATATGTATTTAACAATACGCTTTAAAATGTTTTCTTTTGCCTGTATGATCTGCTTTGTTTTGTCATATATTTTGAAACAGTTTTCTGTTATTATGAATGCATGTTTAACGATATATAAGCTTATATTTTTAGAATATTTGCTAATGAAATATGTGTAGAAATATATAGTTGCAATAAGCGTCAAAAAGTCTGGTCACTGTACTCCACTTAGAGGCAAAAATAGGTAAATGTATATCCTACCTAGGCTGTACAGCAGCACGCCGCTTCTAAGGGTGTTATGATATGGAGTTGCATCCAATACGTCACACCATCAAAACTAATATTGCTCTTCTGCGCCATGACAGTCCAGTGGTACTCTCCTTCAGCCACATGCGTTGCCACTCATGGCAGAGCTGCAAGGAAGCATTTTTTAACAAAATAATGCTCGGCGCCAAAAGAAAGGGAGTCCACGAGAATACATCCGCCTCACTGCCAACCTTTCCCAGTCTGCTTGATCCACAGATTTATCACAAAACGCACCCTCTGAGATTACTTGGTTCTACAAGTTGGACAAACTCCGAGTTTAGTTGATTTTGTGTTTTTACATTAAGTGTGAGATACCGATGGCAATGACATTGGTAAAATGCTGTACGAATCCAATCAAACTTATGTTAAAGGCTTTCTGTAGAAAATGGCTTTTAATTTCAGAAAAATTCCAATTATCACACCAGGTCCACATTAACTCTCCTATTTTCAAAACGGCAAGAAAAGAAAATAATTCATCAAAAGGGTGACATTTTGTAAGCTAAAATAATTTTAAAAGTACGCACTGTATGAATTAATATTGAGTAAATTTGGTACTAATGTGTAAGATATATATTCTTCAGTTAATTAGTAATCATAAAAATTATAAAATGACTTTGCAATTCGCTCAATTAAAAAAAGCTGTTTAATTATTGAAAAACTGTAACTCTCAGCTCTAAATCAGACTGCTAATTTCATTTCGTAAAATATAAAAAAATAAATAATAATATATTGTATCCATTGTTTTTAACTTTCTATGTGCGTTTTCTAATTTCCATTTCATACCAGTTATCAAAATGCTAATATAATTGTAACTATTCTTCATTGCCCCATTCAATAGTTATCAACCACTCATTCTTTTCAGTGGTCCTCCGTTTTTCCTTTAAATTTTCCACAACAACATGCAGAATATTATAATTTAATGTAATATCACGTAACTGATACAGGAGAAATTGACTCTATTCATTTCTGCATCAAACAACTGTCGTAAAAGAGAGTCAAAACGCCAACGTTTAGTACAAAGTTTTGATCACAGCATCATATTATGCAAATTAAGCATATTAGATAAATCATTTGGATCGCAGAGCATTAGAGCTATAAATATTACAGGCCAAAATTATCTGTGGAGGTTGATCCAATTGAATTTGAATGACATTATATTTGGAATTTTACACTAACTAATTAAATGTCCCTGATGTGTAGAGATGATGATCGCTTCTAATAGGGATTACTACGTTAAAGGGAAGATTTAAAACAAAATTCTGCTGTGTATGCAAATTCATCAAATGGAATACGTTTTATTGCTTAAATGAAAAACTATATCCACACTAGATTTTACTTAGTGTATTATTTTAGTGAAATTGAAAAAAAAAGGAATGGTTGTATATTTGATACTTTATGACCTGTATTGAACAGTCAACCTGAACAGTTTAAGATTATCAATGCTCAACTCCTTAGGCTTGTGATTTTTAACCCAAGCAAGAAGAAATGAAAAATCCTGCATCGGGACATACTATCTATCCTTCATGGAGTACTTTTTGATATAACTGATCCGGATATGTGTTACATGCTGAGGAAACCCAAGGAAGCATCTCATGGTTAGCCCGACGGAAAGATGATTCTAATCATCATGATCTATCTATCATTGAGGGTATATTACATCAGTACTGTGGTCGGTGTGAACCAGGAGACGATTTCGTATTAACCAGTCACGGTTGGGATTCAAACCTGGTCTACCTCATTAGAAAATGAACTCTCTATTCCTGAGCAACCGTGACTCTGTTCGTAAATAATGAACGGAAAAAATATTTTTGACGGGGAAGAATATGAAAATTTGGCTCCTTTTAACTGTCGCCGGTGTTTGGCATTGCCTCATGCTGTTTGGGAGTATTTTTTAAGCTTATCCATCCCAGGTGTCTATAATAATATTATAAAATTCTCGATTGAATCATTAGGCTTATTGCACGAAGCTTGCCCATTAAGTAGAGAAATATAGTGAATCATTGCATAATTTAAAAATTAAAAGTTTGTTGGCGGCATAACAGACTGATGATCAGCTTTGTTTCCTCGCCACTGGGCAAATGAAGCTATTAATAAGGTAATATTCAATTTTAATGTTATCTATGGCTAAAATCTTCGTTGTTAGCATTACTTTAATAATTTTTTTACATATATTTTAATGCCAGATATTTGTGAATAATAATAATCATTATGAAGTTATGTCCACACAGTTTAAAGTTCATTTTACTAAAGGTTGTTTCACTCTTAATTGTCTTTATTTTGATCAGCTTACTTCGATTAATATTTTATAAGGCACTTTACTATGAGCCCTCCCTGCTCTAGTCACATTGCAAACATCTCGAAACAAAACATGATGTTGAGCTCTTAATTATAGACTTTTTAATGAGCTTGAAGATGTCTAATCCCATTGTGATCAGCCTAAAAATATTAGATATAATGGAATATACTAGAGACATCTTCAATTTTATTTTTCAATTAAATTCATAACATATCAATACGTGGCAAAATATTTGTAATAAAAAGTAGTCCCGAGAAAATAATTGAAATTTTTTAATTTTTTAGTATACAGTACAAGAATTAAATAAACAAAATATATCAAGTTTTAGTTTTATACCGAGATAGATTTACTCTATTTAATATCATAAATTATTTAAATGCGAAGAATAGCAAAAAAATTCCTTTAAAAGTCACTCTATCATTTTAAATGTATAAAACTAGCTTTCTTTTCTGCGTTTATGTTTATCTACTTATAAATGCTCATTTTTTTTCATCATAATTTTGCGCAATTTTCGTTCTTGTTTATAAAGCTCTTTTCCAAAAATAATCATGAATAAGGGGCTTTCTTCACGTCTAAGGAAAGAAGAGCTATTTAAATAATAAAATTCCTTCAAGGTTTTTAGATTTCAAGTTTCAAAATTGCCTTTCTTACTTTTCACACTACACGATATTCTAAATTAAGGTGCAAATAATTTTATCTTTTGCATCCTTTATTATACGCCGTGAGCATTATCCTTGGCAGTACCATAAAAATAATATTCAGTAGCATTAAAAATAATTTGAATTTTATCAGTTCCAATTTTCAACGTGAAAAGATATTTTCTAACAAAACGTTACAACGAGATTTTAAAATGAAATATACCAAAATAACTCTCAAAATAGAAATGTATTTACGAACACAGTCTACTTTTGAAGAATAATACGAATCATATCAACAGAGTTATCCGTAAAAATAAATTTATACGGAAGCCAAGATATTCTTAGACAGTATAGAGCGAAGGAGAATTAAATTTACAGTTTTTTTTTTCTTCACTTACGCTTTCATATTTATCTTTCAAAAATGGGGAGAAGAAGTAAAATATGTTTGAAAGTGAATCTTTAAAATTATCTTTTATAATATGAACGACGATTTTGGGAAAGAATATTTTGGGCGATGTGTTAGATGATATGATATCATCTTTATTTGCTGTTGGAAAGAAACGTTCCCTTTTTAAAATGAGATTTTATTCAGAGATGAAACATGTTATGAAAAGAATCTCATTTTCTTACTTCATCTAAAGAAACGTGTCGTTATCATTTTTCACGACAGAATATGTATTTAAACTATCGTTTGGAATGGAGATTTGTGATTAGAAATGATGCCACCAAATGAATAATTTCTAAAAAAAATACGAAATTAGAGTGCAATAGCAAAAATCTATTTTCAGCATTTTTATAGACTTCAAAATAATTTCTATGATTTTTCAAGATATAATTTAAAGTTATCTACAGAAAATTAAATTTTTTCCTATACCATTTTATTACTTATTAGTGTAATATATTTTAGATTTAATACAGCTCAAAAGTTACGGGAAAAGTTAAATATTTATAAGTGTAAGCATCAGATTAAAAGCTTAATAAAGATATATGTGAGATATTTTTAAGAATATATTCACTGCTTATAAACTCGGGCAATGATTCCGAACTCAAATTGAGAACTTCACCAGTGATATGATGTATTCAGTGGTATGCTGAGGGGTAACCTAAAACTTTTAAATGGGAACTCTCTTTTTATTGCAGATTTGTATTTTCCAACATAAGTAACCAAATTTGATTTGAAATTGTTTGTACTTTATTTCACGTATGGAGAAACGCATATCTTCACGTTTTCATATTTATAAAATTGAAAATTAAGATCATATTGTTTAAAACTGTTTAATTGTTTGTTAGTAAAAGTAAATTGAAAATATATTTTCTGCCTCATTTTTATATTCTTGAAAAGATGTCAGAAAATTGAGTGGAATTTAAATCCTGCATTTCATAATTTAAAAATCTATTCAATGTGTTTCAGATATAACCAGAATTTTTATTGAGATTTTAAATTTGAATTCCAATTATTATTGAGATTCCAAATCGGGGAACACTTTTCAAGAAAATCCAAATCTGCAATAAAAAATGGTGGCTTCTATTTAAAGGTTTTTATAGGTGTATTTCCAATTTGGTATTCTTGAAAACCTCTTTTAAAAATATTTTTTAAAGTTCTATGCCATGCGCATTTTTGAAAACATTTACAGGTTAAGTGCCTTCCGAACGTATATAGTATTTTTATAAAGAAATTATATCGTTGTCTCTTATGTAATTTTGTAAGTCAAAACAAAACGTAATAGGGTGCTTCAATAAGTAACGCACATGACAATTCTTAAGTAGAGGAAAAATTACTTAAAACGAATCTCTTATTTATTGGCGAAATATAGGGGGCAAATCAAGACCTCGTAATTATAGATACGGATATGGTGTTAGTGTTCACATTCATTTCAAGAAGCAACAAGCTGTTTTAGCGTTTCTCTAAAAGTATTGAAGTTATCCTATTGCAGACTATGGGATTTTTTAGAAAAAAACACTATATTGTGGGAGGAGATATTAAATGTTCAAATTTGGATGAAGGATATTGTTTGATGAAATTTAATCTGAAAATCCAATGCTTTTTAACCCTTTTACAACACTGATGAAATGGACAATGCCACAAAAAAGACTGTCAAAAAACGATGAAAATAATAATATTAATGGAAAAAAAAATCGTGTGATTCTGTTAGAGACTTTATCGAGAATCCAAGGAGCAGACAAGTTTGTTGTCACTGTGTACCGACATAAGTGTCGGAAAAAATTACTAATTTTGGAAAATGACCTATGCAGATTGAGCCTGATATCCAAATATTTTCATTTGTAGAGTTTGTGAGAAAATTTTACGGTAGTCAGACGCTCGACTCTGATAACGAAACCGACGGAATTATGTTGAGGTGGCTCATTTCATGAGATTGAACTTCTCAAGTGGATCCATCTTTGGGAGAAGTGTCACAATATGTAGAAAAGATGTAGATGTTATGTAGAAAAGGGTGAATACTTTTATTCCTGTTTCATATTGTCAAAAGGTGCTTTTCTCCCTTCGTACCTTCGCAGTTAAAATATCATTTAGAATCAATATTTCTATCAAACGAACTCTTTCAATCTAAATATAAATCTGAATATATTCTAGTAAATTTAATCAATCATTTAGAAAAAAATAATTTTTTATTCTAAGTGTTTTGGTTTTAGTTAAATATTAAGGAAGGAATTTTTTTAAAAAAAAGATGATTCAATATATATCAAGTGTATACGATCAAAAATGCATTACTTAATATTTACTTAGTCTTAGTATTTTTTTTATTTAATAACTTTTTCTAGTACTTTAAAAGATCTTAAATAAAGATTTCTTATCTAATATTGTATAATTCGTTCTCTTACTGTTCACCGTTTAAAATGCTCAGACAATAGAAACTTTTATCGCTTTATCTCGAAGCTTTATCAAACAGGTTTTCGAACAAGTCCAGTAAAGGCTTAAAATGTTTCTTTTTATTTCAGAATTTGATACCTTAGGAAACCAAGAAAAGTATTCGATCAAATACACCAAAGAAGTCATTGAATGAAACCAAGCAATGATTCCAACGAAGAAGAGTAAATAACGTAAAGTTTCATCAGCGACAAAAAGATTTTCATTCCAAATACTTCGTTTATACGACAAGACTGCCTCGGAAATCGTTCCATCTGTAAAAAAAAAAAGGAAAAAAATCTGGAAGAAAAGAAAAACGGGGTTTTATCCTTTTTACCCTGAAGGTCTTGGGGAAAGATGTTAGAAAAAAATGGCTGTGTTCAGATAAAAATATATATTTTTCTATGTAGGTCTTTTATGTCCCCTCAACGTGATTTCAATTTCAGGGAGTACAATTTTCGTTTCCAATTTTTTCCTTCTTCACTTTAACCTGTTATTCCTTATTTTGAAGAGAAGGATATACAGTATTCTGTACGAATTGCATTTCGTGTCCCTGAGGGTTTGGGAAATTTTACTCCGGAAATAGGAGATTGTTCCATGGATGTATATACATATTTGTAAAACAGGGGACAAATTTCCATTTCCCTAAAGGGACAGCGTTTACTTATTCTCCGGAATTTCATGTCACATAACAAAACAAGGGGTGCATTATTATTTTTTATCGTAAAAACCAACAGTTGATGCGAGAACATGTTCGCTAGTAAACTGGAAAGACATAATTTCATTCTGCTGACTCTGCTTTTTTTCCTCCATGTTTTCTTTGAATAATAGCTTTTAGGAAGAAATGATCTTTGTAACTCGATTTTAATGCTAGATTTTGATAAACTAATTAGTTTTTTTTAATTGTTTTTTAACATATCTAGCACACATTTAAAGTATTTCATTTATATTGAAGATAGGAAAGGCATTTTCTCACTTAATCTAATAAAAAATCATTTTTATTTTACATTTAGAGGTGTACAAAAATTCACACGAGAAGTTGTTTTAATAGAAAAAAGCAAGAATTTAATGCAAATTACATGAAGTATACCATATTGGGTTGTACATAGAATAGCTTATGGAACAAATTTTATCTCCTTTTTCGTTGGCTCATTTATAATTTATTTTGTCAAAAATTTGGTGTTCTCCTAGCCAGTGAGATTTTATTTAATTGATACAGCGTTCAATTTTGCTAAGAACTAAGTAGTTATGTACGTGTTGGTGTAAAATCCTCACGAAAATGAAAGGACTTACCGTTTTTAAGCACTTCATCTAGGCAGTGATTTTTGGTTATCATAACGAGACATTAAATGATCATGCGGCAATTAAAGAATACTTAAAATATTACTTTACAAGAAAAATTCTGAACAGCAAGGAAATGCGTCCACACGCAACAATATGATGTATGTCATTGCAAAGTAGTCCTGCACAGTAAGTACGCACAATTTTAAACCGACAGAGCCTCTAGAGATATTATTTGTCGATCATCACAACGGAATATACCACAAAACCGATCGGGAAAGGATGACTCTTGCTTTAAAAATTGAATTTCAATAATCTTTCTTGTTGCATTTCATTTTTTAATACTTTTAACTTTCAACAATCCTCCTGTCTTATTCTTTTTGTCGATAACATTTTATAACACAAAATTCATCACATGTAAATTTCAACAGCTCCTTTCTTATCTTACTTGTTATTATTTATTATTCTATAATACCAAAGATCATACCAAAGAACAAAGCATTTTATGAAATTTTTTGTTGTTGAAAAACTAGCACGGGATCCAGCTAACTAGTATATTTCACTTATTTATTTATTTTTGCTTTTATTTGTATGCGATGCTCTCTCTCTCTGATTCAAATGAGAAAAAAAATGGACTATAATGTTTTTTTTAATTTGCTTTCTTAACCATCTAAAACTACTTTTCAAACTATACATATGTAGTTTTAAGGTATCTGAGTAGTACAAAAACATGATTTTGGGCAAAATTTTGCTATAAATTTAGAATTTGTGTACTTTTCGATTTCTAAAAATACTTTACTTTTGTTTGTATTCCAATTAATTAGAAAATTATAGCAGCTTTTGTAAAGGGTGGATAGACTAATGATTTTAAATCTTTAATTGCGTTTATCTCATAATCAGATTTTTTTCACATTTTTCACCCCCTTAAACATGATATTTTCTGCTGTTTTTAAAGTAATTGTTTACAATTTTTCACGAGTGTTTATAATTACAGCAATCTTGTTTTGAACTACAGACTAAGAGAAAATGCAGAATTTAATTTTTTATACACTTTTTATAAAAACATTTACCTTTTTAGCTGCATTGATCTCTAACTCAGTATATGCACTTACTTTTAAGATATTACTTCAAAACATAGTTGATAGTTTTCTAAAGGAAATCTTCAAAGGAATCTTTGTTTTAGGTGATAAAATTTGTTTTACAATGCTTAACGTATATGCAAAAAAATGGCTTATTTTTACTTAAAAATGGCCATTAAAAAAATCGTAATATATTTTCTAGTTTTATAAGTTTTTGCATACAATAAAAAAATTGACAACTTTTTTTAAACGTTTTATATTAATATTTTAAAAGAAAAATTATCCAAACTAGTCGAATACCTTAAGCATACTTGCAGCTGTATAGTATTGGCATACATGTCAACTGAATATTGAAATTGAATAATTACTGTAGTAATTTTACACGAAGATATCCAATTTTATTTTGTATATCCAATTTTATTTTGTATATCCAATTTTATTTCGTATAATAAAATAAATTATATAAAGAAATGAAAATCATGCCTCATTCCACAGGCATATGTAGAGTAAAGGCGCTTAATATTTGATGATTCCTAATAATTGATGAATCTAATAATTGCAATATTATAGCTATTGTTATCTTATAATTATTGTTATATTATAATTATTGTTATATTATAACTATTGTTATATTATAACTATTGTTATATTATAATTATTGTTATATTATAATATTTAATAAAGCTAAATGTAATTTATAGTCAGAAATATTTTCCTCCATCTGTGTGTATCTAAGGTGTTTTTTCCATTCTTGCTTTGTGTGTGTGTTTTTTCTTTATAATTCTTTATAATATTAATTATATAATATTAATTTCTTTATAATATAATATTAATTTCTTTATAATTCTTTATAATATTTGACTTGCATGAAACAAACAAAGCGGTTTTTTGTTTAAAAACTATATGTAATTATGAGAATAAAATTATTTAAGACTGTGATAATAATGTGTTTATTTTTGGAGTTATCTAGCTTGAAATATCGCAGGTGATATTAAAGTTCTAAGCGAATAATTGTGATTTCTTAGGTATGAAAATAAACATGGAAGTTTTGCCTATAGATAACTGTGCAATTATTTTACCTTATTTTATTTTATAACCATCGTTGAACAGCCGACCCAATTTTATGGGTTTACGATTACTAATGCTCAACTCTATAGCCTTGTAATTTTGAACCCAATCCAGAAGACAAGGGAACTCCTGGATCGAGTATTGCGAGAAATTCGCCTTCGTGGAGGGCTTTTTGATGGAGCTAACCGGCATTTGCGTTACATGAAGAGGAAGACCGCGAGAACCTCCCACGGTTAGCCTGATGACAAGGGGACTCTAACCCATGATCCGTCTACCACTGAGGATATTTCACGTCAGCACTGTGGTCGGTGCAAGCCAGATGCGGAATTCGTATCGACTGGGATTCGAACCCGGTTCACCGCATTGGAAGGCGAGCGATAGTACTAGAATATGTTGTAATAAGACTTTAATATTTTTAATGTATATCTTTATATGCGAGCAATATACGTCTTACAAAATTAAAGTAAAACAAGAATCATTTTTATTAATTAAAACTATCACTTTAACAATGGAATAGCTCAATGACATTTTGATTAAAACGGAAAAATGAAAAAATAAAAAAAAACATTATTCTGCACTGATTTAGTAATAATAGACACTAGGAGGCTTCGCCCCCTGCTCGCTGGCGCTCACCAACCCCCGGAACTGCTTTCGCAGTTCATTTCGGATTGCTTCGCAATCCAATGCTCGCTTTTCTCGCTCATTGGATACGTTCTTAACTTCTAGCTTTTGTATACTTTTTTGAATACTGAAGTTCCGAAAACTTTTCACTGTAGAAAATTCAAAACCTGTGCATTTCAATATTAATTTGAAATTGCAAACAGTTCACATATTTTTTTTAATCACACTATTCTAAATTTCAGTTGTTGAGAAAAGTAACTGTTGTAAGTTTTGATTTAAAGTCTTTCCCACCAGAGGGCTAAAACCATGTGTTGTAAAACAATATGAAATAGTACTGAACGCCGGATGTAAAGCATCGGCTTCGATGAAGATAATTTTGTGAGAATTTTTTTGATAATTCGGTGAGAATTCACCCGATTAGACATATGATGCTCTCTACGTGCTCTTGCGCGCCGTAGCCTAACAATTAAAACGTATTAGCGTTTTATATAACATGGATTAGCCATATGATGCTCACTACGTGCTCTTGCGCGGCGAATTCAATCAATTAAAAATGAAAACTGTTGCCAGCGCGAGAAAAGAAATATCATCGGTTTTATTGATACATACATACGTACGTATTAGCGTTTTATATAATATAGATAGATTCCTTCATAAAAATACCAACAATAGTATAACGAGCAAAAATTGTTTTAAAAAAAATTTCAATTTTATATTCTTAAAAAGTGTGAAATTATTTATTGTTCCGATTCGCAAGGTATGTAATATATTCATATCTAGGAAAACAAAACGGGGTGCATTGGCCGAATAATGGAAAATGCATATCAATATGTGATTTTGATTGTTCAAATGTTCTTTTTATTGACTGCTTATAATTAGAAAACACGGGCGTTGGTAGTGTACGTCTGGTAGAAACGCTTTTGGCGTTTCATTTTGCATCTTAAAAGAAAAAGTTCACGACATAATTCCTTAGCAATCTTGCTGCATACCACAATAATATCTTTTTTTGTCAAGGGAGCATTTTCGAATAATCATATTCTAATAAGTATAATCTAATAAGAGAATTTTCTAATAAATTAAAATGAGATATCTGGTTCGGGAGATATCTGATTTTGAGATATTTATAATGTCTTCTATATGATCCGTTTTGTACAAAATTCTGTTGTATTTTATCGAAAAATTTTCCACTAACAATATTATGTGGTTAGGAATGTATTTTAAGTTAATATATCAGAATATAATAAATGTGTATTTTACAATACGCTTCAAAAAGTTTGCATTTGCCTGTATGATCTGCTTTGTTTAGAATTCTGCCATATATTTTGGAACATATTATTTCTAAGAATATGTATTTCAGAAATATATAAACTTATATTGTTAGAATATATATTTCAGAGAAATATGTGTAGAAATAAATAATTACAATAAGAGTCAAAAAAAGTCCGGTCACTGTAAAACTCAGCGTCTGTGTGGTATAATTAATAAGAAAATTTGTAACATTTTCTAGAATGTTTTGAGCATACATACGTTTAGAAAGTTTGTGTTTCGTATAATAATTCATTCAAATAATTTCTTATAGTTAAAACATATTGTGTTAAATAGAATATATACTTTCCAAATTTTCAGAAAAGAGGAATGCATTTGAAGTATTTCAACTAAATTATAAGTAACAACAACATAAAAAAAGTTTTAAAAAAACTTGATTTTATGAGATTTATAAGATCTTCAGCATGATATGTTTTGTTCAAAACTCTGTTGTATTTCATCGAAAAATTTTCCACTGAAAATATGTGTTGAGGAATGTATTTTAATTTTATATATTAGTATATGTGTGTTATTAAGTATTTTACAATACGCTTCAAAAAGTTTGCTTTTGTCTGTATGATCTACTTTGTTTAGCCATATATTTTGGAAAAATTTTCTATTATTAAGAATGTGTGTTTAACTATATATAAAAATATATTAAGAATGTGTGTTTAACTATATATAAAAATATATTTTTAGAATATTTGTTCCTGAAATACTTGCAGAAATAAATAGTTACAATAAGCGTCAAAAAGTCTGGTCACTGTAGAAATCTTCGTCTGCAAGAAAAAAATTGTAAAAAATTTTAAAATATTTTCTAGAATGTTTTGAGTATATATGAGTTTAGGAAAGATATGTTTCGTATAATAATTTGTTCACATAATTCGAATAGTTAAAACATATTATGTTAAAAAAAGTATGTATTTTTTTAATTGTCAAAAAGAAGAATAAACCTGAAGTCTTAGAAATAGATTATAAATAACAACAGCTTGAAAAACTGATTTTGTGAGATTTATGATATCTTTTGTATGATCTATTTTGTAAAACATTCTGTGGTATTTTATGAAGTAATTTTCCACGAAAAAGAATCGGTGTTTAGAAATATATTTTAAGTTAATGTATTAGAATATACACTGAAGAGCCATTACATTATGACGACCCTGCTAATAACATGTAGGACCACCTTCAGCCCTCAAAACTACTAGCACCTGCCTTGGCATTGATTCCACGAGGTGCTGATAGGTAGTCTGAGGTATCTGATACCAAGCGCTCACCAACTGCTCCTGCAATTCCCTCACATTGCAAGGGGGTAGCGTTGCAGCACGAATTTGGTTTTCCAAGTAGGACCACAAATGCTCTATTGGATTAAGGTCAGGTGAATTTGGGGGCCAAGACATGACTTGAAAGTCACTGGAATGTTCCTCGAAACAATCCATGACGATTCGACCCTTATGACATGGTGCATTAACCTCTTGATAAACACCATCTCCCGCTGGAAAAACTGTTGCCATGAATGGGTGAACCTGGTCTGCAACTATGTTCAAATAGCTTACAGACGTCAGGGATTGTTCTATGAGGATTATGGGTCCTAATGTGCCCCATGAAAATATTGTTCCTGGGCGAGAAACCATGAAAAGCTGGGCGAGCTCATTCTTATAGATGGAGGGTGGCAATAATCTAATGGCTCTTCGGTGTATGTTTTAAGAAACATGAATTTTACAATATGCGTCAAATATTGCTTGTGCGTGTAAGGTTTGCTTTGTTGAGAACTGTCATATATTTTAGGACAGTTTTCCGTTTATAAGAGTCTGTGTATAGTATTGAGATGACATATGTTCCAGAAATATGTGTAGAAAATTCGTTCGACGAAATATGTACCAGAAATAAGTGTTCGATGCTTATTGTATATATTTAAAGACATATAGATGATTCGAAATATGTACAAAAAGCGTCAAAAAATCCGCTCATGACTGTAGAAATCAGTGTCTGTATGATCAAATTTGGACAATATTTTGTAATATTTTCTTGAATGCTTTCCATTAATGACTATATATGTGTTCAGAAAACATGTTTTTCGTATAATATAGCTAAAGTATATGTGTTAAATATATATATTTTTTCTTAAACTTATAAATATCTTTATTTTGTGATCTTTCTAAATAATATTTTCGAAAAAAAGCGAAATTTAAAGCTTCGTTTCTTAGCAAAAACTTTTTTAAAGTTTCGATCTTCTTGCATATAATTTGAGCCTAAGCTAAAAATAGATTATTCATAAACGTGGTCAAGCGTGACTAAAGATACTCATTTTGATAAGCTAACCAAATTTGAAATAACCCTCAATTATATATAAAATAGCCATAAAATTATTTCCGTTTCTAAATGCTTATAAAATTACTTTATATAACATTTTTAGTTATAAATATAAAATAGAATCCTTTTTTTCTTATGAATATTAAAAAGTGTAACTTGGAAACAACTGATCCATGTTCTGCAAACATTAAATGGATGTAGTCCTAAGTGGTTTGAATAATTACATTTCCTTTGGATTACATTCAGCGACCTCTCACTAAATCGCGTAATGCGTTTTACTATGCTCACGATTTTAGTAAGTTGGAATAAATTCTGGCGTTAGATTTATGGGGAGAAAGGTCCAGCCAATAATATCGATTTGTAAATGTCTCGCTTGTCAACATTTAAGTTATTGCCCGATGGCATCAAGCTTGGAGATTTCTCATTAATAATTGAGATACAATTGTAATATAAAGGCATTAGTCTGTATTAAGTATTAGTTTGGATCACTGAATTAGGGTCTACTAAGATTTATAAAGATAAAATTCTTGTGCGTTTGCCATTTGAATTTCGGTACATCACATGATTTAGAGTTCGCGGAATCATTGTTAACAGCAGCCATAAATTATCCCTGAAAAATTTTTCCACTTCAATAATTTTATCTCTAAATTGCTGCTTATTGCGATACATTAATATTTTTCTTAAAATATACGAACATTAATTACATAAGTAATAATGTTCGTAATATCAACACAGAGTTTGAATAGAATGTAGAATTTTATAATTATTTCATTCAAAGTAAAATTTGATATATATATATATATATATATATATATATATATATATATATATATATATATATATATATATATATATATATATATATATATATATATATATATATATATATATATATATATATATATATGTATGTCCCGCAGTGGACTGATCGTTAAGACACGGTTCCCAGCAGATCACCGAAGTCAAGCATCACTGGCTACTGTCAGTGTGCGGGTGGGTGACCACTTGGATCAGTCTGCGTAGGGACCGAGGGTGTGCGGTATTGGTCCTCGTTAAACTGTGCTACCGTAAAGTGCTCGACTTCGCGCGCAGGTCGTCGGGCTACCGAAGCGGGGTGCCATCCCTTCCGCAGAGGATCAAAATTGTGATGGCATGTCTTCGGATCATCCTCCGGGATGTTTCCCAGACCGTCGCCAATAACCCATTGTGCAGCTCTAGTGCGACGTAAAGTAACAACAACAACAATATATATATATATATATATATATATTATATATATATATATATATATATATATATATATATATATATATATATATATATATATATATATATATATATATATATATATATATATATATATATATATATACAGTGGTGGCCAAAAGTGTGGACACTTTTTGAAAGTTTCATGTTTTTCAACTTTGTGTGCTTGTAGAATATATTAATTTTCACTTAAATACAAACGTTTATATATCAAATTGAAGGTAATTTAACGTAGAGTTTAATAATAAAAACAGTATTACAATATCTGTATTAAAAAAAAATTATGCAATTAATAGTAAGAGCTATCTTACTATTACTTAGAAGGATAACCCTTAATTTTTAAGACAGCTTCACAGCGTCTTTTCATCGAGTGAACGAGTGTTTGGAGTTCATCTTTCGTATTCACATGGTGCCAAGAATCAATTATAGCTTCACTTAGTTGTCTTTTATTGTATGGACGTTTTTTTCGTACAAGAATTTTCAAACGTTGCCACAAATTTTCAACTGGATAAAGATCAGGGCTGTTTCCTGGTCATGGTAATATATCTATGCCTTTATTTTGAAAGCATGCTTTGCATACTTTTGCTGTGTGGCATGGAGCTGAATCTTGCTGAAAAATAAATGGTTCGTTGCTGGGGAAGAGATCCCTGATGGAAGGTATCAATTTTGGTTTCAGGACAGTTTCGATGAATTTTTTGGCATTCAGGATGCCAAATCAGGCCGAAAGAAATGCACAAATGCTACTACCGATAGAAAATTTAAATGGCTATGCCTTCAAGATAGAAAAATGTCATCAGATGCCATTAGATGTGAAATGAATGCAGATGGTATTGCTGTAAGTTCAAGAACAATAAGAAGAAGCTTATCAGGATTTGGACTACAAGCTAGAATTCCAAGGAAAAAACCATATTTAAATCAAAAGCAACGCGAAAAACGAGTTAAGTCGGTAAAAGAACACATTAAATGGTCAGAAAATCAATGGAAGCAAGTAATCTGGAGTGATGAGAGTAAAATATCGCTCTTTGGAAGTGATGGTAGAAAATGCGTGAGACGTAGAGTAGGTGAAGCGCTTCATCCTGATTGCATTGAAGCAACTGTAAAAGTGTGCACGTGAACATTAATTATATTTACATTTATTATTGCATATTTAGTATTCCATGTTTTGGCAACAGCAGTTCTTGTGTACGATTTAGAAATCGTACACAAGAACGAAACGACGACGAAAAAACTTTGTGTACGAAAAATTTTAATTGTTTTTCGACGACTTTGTGTACGAAAAATTGTAACTATTTCCAGATTAATGAAATGCCTGATAGGGTTGTGTTGAAGACCCTCGAAAAGTGCGAGATTGAACCACGTACAGTTCAATTGGTAACTGTCTTCAGTGCATGCAAATCTCAAAACGGATTTATTTCCTGCAGTGATCGAGATGGTCTAAGCAAGGATGTTACGTTTGCTATCCACGATGGTAAATCCCAAGTGCCCGTCGTGAATCCTTGTAGCGTAAAATTACAATTAAAGAAAAATCGTGTTATCTTGCGAGGAAATTTGGTATCTGAAAATAGTTACAATTCAATGGTTAAAGAAGATGCGGATTCAACCCCAGCCGTTTTATTAGCAAAAGAAATTGTGCGAAATCCTATCGATAGAGAGTGTGTTAAAATTGGACCATCAATAAATAAGGAACAGCAGCAAATTTTATGCGATTTGTTAAATGAATTTAGGCTGTGTTTTGCTTTAAAACAAGATGAACTAGGATGCATTAATAATACTATAATGCGTATCATTGAGACACCAGGTAGTAAACCTGTTTCTCGTTCACCCTACCGAGCTTCGAACTACGAGAGACAAGTTTTAAGAGAAATCGTTCAAGAATTAAAAGATCAGGGTGTTATTCGTGACAGTTCTTCTGAATACAGTAGCCCTGTTTTGCTTGTAAGTAAGAAAACTGGTGATCATCGTATGGTAATTGATTACAGACATTTAAATTCACAAACTATTAAGGATAAATTTCCATTACCCTGCATCGATGATTTGCTTGAAAGACTGTCTGGTTTTAGTTTATTCTGCATCCTTGATGCATGTCAAGGATTTAATCAGATAGCAATGGATGAAGAATCCTCACGAAAGGCAGCTTTTACAACTCCTGATGGACATTATGAGCCTACACGTTTGTTTTTTGGCTTATCGAATGGACCACCTGTTTTTCAGCGAGCGATGTCATTAGCTTTGGGTGATTTGCTTTGGAACGGTGTATCATGTTATATTGACGATATATTCTTCGGTTCGATCGGCTTTGATGATATGATAGTGAAGCTTCGACAAGTACTTGAAAAGTTGCTAAAAGCTGGGTAACACTGAAGCTATCTAAATGTGAATTCGGAATGTCAGATATTGAGTATTTGGGATTTGTAATTGATAAAAATGGAATACGACCAGGTCCAAGAAAACTTGCTGCCATTGCTGAATACCCCGCTCCTAAGACCAAAGATGAATTGCGTCGTTTTCTTGGCTTAACAAGTTTCTTTCGCCGATTTATAACACGATATGCTTCTATTGCTGAACCCCTCACAAGGATGCTAAAGAAAAATTCATCGTTCACATGGACTGATGATCAAAATGATGCTTTTGAAAACTTACGTTCTAAATTAGTATCGAGTCCAGTGTTGAAACTATTTGATCCACGCGATGAAACTGAATTACACACTGATGCAAGCTCTGTTGGATTAGCTGGAATGCTCTTGCAACGAAATAAGTCTAGTGCTTTTCAGTTAGTTTATTCCGTAAGTCGCCGAACAACTACTGAAGAAGAAAAGTATCATTCAAGTCGTTTAGAACTGATAGCTGCGGTATGGTCAATGACTAGACTTCGTCCTTTGTTGTTGGGTTTGCAATTTACATTAGTCACCGATTGTTCAGCAATAACATACTTGAATACGCAAAAGAACATTAAACCCCAGGTAGCGAGATGGACTGAACTGTTGAGCGAATTCAATTATAATGTTAAACACCGAGATGGTACTAAAATGGCTCATGTAGATGCCCTTAGTCGTTCACCAGTCGAAGAAAGAATTTGCACACCATTGCATGAAATAGACATTACGAGTCCTGTAGAACTAACAAGAGAGCCTACGGTATTTTACATCTCTACTGAAGAAGACAGGGTAGCCCTCATACAAGCTCAAGATCAAGATTTGCAAAAAATTGTATTTTCCTTAAGAAAAATAAAGACAAATAGATCACTAGAAGAAAAACAACCAGCCGATAATTTCGAGTTAATTAACGGAATACTTTATCGCCTCCATTATGAATCAGGTGATAGAAACAAGACACGAAAGTTGTTTGTAATGCCAAAATCAATGAGAAAGTATCTTGCTGTTCGTTTCCACGACTTTTCTGGTCATTTTGGAGTTGAGAAAGTAATTCAAATGATATGTCAACAGTTTTGGTTTCCTCGTATGGCAAGTTATATCAAGCAGCATATACGACAGTGCGTCGTATGTGCATTTACAAAAGTACCAGGTGGGAAAGCTCAAGGTAAACTTAATGCCATTCCACCTGGTAGTCGCCCATTTGAAGTTGTGCATATGGATTTCCTTGGCCCATTTGTAACAAGTTCAGCTCGTAACAAGGAGCTTTTGGTTTTTGTCGACAATATGACTAAGTTTGTGCGCCTTCGTCCATGTCCTAGTTGCTCAACTAAAAGCGTTTTGAAGTACCTCGATGAATTTACTGATGATTTTGGTTCTCCGAGGCGAATCATTACAGACAGAGGGAGCTGCTTCACGTCCTCGGCGTTTGAAGGCTATTGTAAGCAATTAGGAATCAAGCATACATTAAATTCCAGTCAAAGACCACAAGCTAATGGACAAGTTGAACGCATCAATCGTATACTTATTCCAATGATATCTTCCAATGTCCAAACGGAATCTCACAAGGATTGGGATAAAATATTACCAGAAGTACAACGGTGTATTAACTGGTCTCCGAGTAAGTCGACTGGAAAACCTCCTTTTGAACTCTTGTATGGATACACGCCAGTAAAGCCTGGATATTTTCCTCAAGATCTACTACCAACATCAAATGACTACATAAATCCAACAAAACTGCAAAGAGATGCCCAGGAACGTATTATCATTGCACAGGAAAAGATGAAAAGGAATTATGACAAACATCGATGTGATGCATTTAAGTACAATATAGGTGACGTTGTGGTCGTAAGACGATTACCTGAACAAACTGCCTTATCTAACACTAAAACCCAAGTTAAGTACAGAGGTCCTTTAACAGTCATCAAAATATTACCATCCGACACTTATCAAGTTACTGATTTACGCGTAGTTGGACAAGGAAGAAGAAGGCAACATAATTATACGACTACCGCCCACGCTTCGCAAATGAAACTATTTCATCTGGTCAACGACGAAGATCTGTCTGATGATGGGGACAATATTACTGGAAGTAAGGAAAACTCCATTGCTTGTGAACCCATAAACGACAACAACAGTACAAATCAGTGCAACGACGATCCAAATAAAATTTAAGCCAAGATAACAGTAGACCAAAGAGATGTAAAAAAGTGCCGCATTACTTGAAGGATTATAACTTGTTTTAAAGGGACGAGGTCGTCCAAAAGTCAGGATGGTCGAGTGTAAAAGTGTGCACGTGAACATTAATTATATTTACATTTATTATTGCATATTTAGTATTCCATGTTTTGGCAACAGCAGTTCTTGTGTACGATTTAGATTTTGAGTTTTTAGAATAACGGTGTGTGTAAATTTTAATAAAGTATTGTTATGTTTTTCTTTTAAAAGTTGTTTCTTACACAACTACTAAAAATCCAACAAATGTCATGATTTGGGCATGTATATCTGCAGAATTCAAGTGATTGATGGCATCCTGAAGGCCAAAAAATACATTGAAATTGGCCCTGAAACCAAAATTGATACCTTCCATCAGGGATCTCTTCCCCAACAACGAACCATTTATTTTTCAGCAGGATTCAGCTCCATGCCACACAGCAAAAGTATGCAAAGCATGGTTTCAAAATAAAGGCATAGATATATTACCATGGCCAGGAAACAGCCCTGATCTCAATCCAATAGAAAATTTTTGGCGACGTTTGAAAATTCTTGTACGAAAAAAACGTCCATCCAATAAAAGACAACTAAGTTAAGCTATAATTGATTCTTGGCACCTTGTGATTTCGAAAGAAGAACTCCAAACACTCGTTCACTCGATGAAAAGACGCTGTGAAGCTGTCTTAAAAATTAAGGGTTAGCCAACTAAGTATTGATTGTGTAAGTATCACTTTAAAAAAATGCAAATCTAAGATAGATCTTACTGTTAATTGCATAACTTTTTTTTTAATACAGATATTGTAATACTGTATTTATTATTAAATTCTACATTAAATTACCTTCAATTTGATATCTAAACGTTTGTATTTAAGTGAAAAATAATATATTCTACAAGCACACAAAGTTGAAAAACATGAAACTTTCAAAAAGTGTCCACACTTTGAGCCACCACTGTATATATATATATATATATATATATATATATATATATATATATATATATATATATATATATACATATATATATATATATATATATATATATATATATATATATATATATATATATATATATATATATATATATATATATATATATATATATATATATAAATAGTTAATCAGCTGCTTGAACAAAGTGGTTCATTCTTCTTTTTTGTCTTATTTTTGTTCATGTTTCTTGCTTCTATATAAAAATAGTTTAAAAATGTTAACAATTTATATTGCTCATTTCCTTTTTTTATCCATATGTAAACGTCTGTATTTAGTTCTGTATGTCTTGTACAAACAATTTTTCAGTAAACAAAAAATTCTATTTAAATTAGCTAAGTAGGTATGTGGGAATCCATATCTGATACAAAATTAAAAAAAGATCCCAATAAATATTGTTCGCTGCATCAGTACTGGGCTCATAAGATTGCTTTATTGTAAAATGTGATTTTAAAATAAAGCAAACTGCTCTATCACGCCCACTACACTTGATTTTACTGTAGATAGGTTCTCAAGAACGCTATTTTGCATAAATTAGTTGTTCCTTAGCAATAGCCAATCAGTAAACTTCACCTTTTGATAGGTTTTGTAACCTATATTAGATACCTCTAGTCCTTTTTAGAAGCTTGTGATATTATACCCTGATTTCAAGTTATTTAAATTCCAGCAGAAGAACTTTTAATTTTGGTAAATAATGTATTTTTGCAAATTTTATTTTGAGAATAACAGTTTCATGCTATGATCCATTTACATAGCATTATATTTACAATTTTGATCATAGTTAGATTTTAAAAAACCGTTGTTATTTGCTACTGAATATTTAGTGTTATCAATTCATCCATGTTTGCATTCATTAGAGGATGAAGTATTTGAAATGGAAACAGGTTGTCTAAAATAGTGTTTAAAAATTCATTTGCCCCCAAATTCAGCAGAGATGCTTCAAAAGAACATTACAAGGGTTTATTTATTATTATTTTATTAAAAACTGGTTGCGCAGAGCAGAGAGCCTCAACCAAAACTTTCAAAACATGGTAAAAATTTTAGTGATAGCTCAATGGGAACAACAAAATGTACAGTATATTTTCCCGAAGTGCTTTATAATATTTACTCGTTTTAAAATTACCAGAGAAGTATAACTATGCTGTTTGATAGTAGATTTCATAAATGGTAATGGATTGCTCTTACTTCTTATAGCATGCATTTTAGTGTGAGAAGTACCAACAAATTTAAATGAAAATAAAACATCTGAAGCAAAAATACAAAATGAAACATATCAAGCAAAAAATAAAAAATGAAACATATCAAGCAAGAAATAGAAAATAATAATTCAAGACAAATACAGAATAAAACACAAAATGCAGCATATAAAACGAGTAGCGAATTCAAATATCTTTCCACTTTCCTGCATCATGCAAAATTGATTTAAAATATTATCATAACAATTTGCCAGATTCTAAGTATTTAAAAAGGCGTAAATCGAGGATATAGTTTTATGGCACGATTTTACAGTAGTAGAGAACTGCATTTGTTGGTCAGTTTACCATGGATTGGCCCGAAACACTAGATGTGCAGAAGGTAATTATAGTATACTGGTATAATTATATATATATATATATATATATATATATATATATATATATATATATATATAACCAAAAAATGTATCACCTATATAATAATTTACTATAATAGACTTTACGGAATAATGAATTTTACGAGTGATGCACTAAAAGTTGGCAATACTTTATATTGTATTTTGATCCGGAATTTTTTACTTTGTGGTGAAAGTAATGATTTCCTTTCTATTATATGCAATGTAATTTTTTTAAATTTAATTTAATTTTTTGCTGTTGTTTTTTTAAGTTGAAGAGTAAATAACTTAGAAACCATTGAAAAGGCTCCAAAATAAATAAACACATTTAAATCCAGTCACTCAAAATGTGTTTGGTTTTATTTTCAGTAAAATTTTTAGACATATCCTTGTTGGACATGCGTTTCGTTTTGCTATCTCAATAAGAAACTATACAGATTAATACATATAAACATAATTAATATTTTATCCATTACATAAGTTCAAGCCCAGAGTCTAGTATGTTTGATAAAAGTAAACCTTTGAAAGCATAACATATATCACTTATCCTTCCATTCTTGTAGAGAAATATATTAGGGTTAGAAATAATAAATAGTCAGTTAAATTCTTTCAACTCAGTATCAAGAAACCATATTAGAAAGCACAATAAGCAGATAAGGTCTTTTACTAATCTATCTATTTGATGAAAGGCATCGCCATCAAGATCATAAAATTACCTACCATGTAAATGGTAAATCAGTCCTGTAGCTTCATTGTTATTCTTTCGATTAAAGGCTAAAAGCCATCTTTTTTCTTTTAAATATACCTTTCAGTTTCACATTTTTACTAAATTTCAGATATAAAAACAGTAATTTTGACTGTATTATATAGACTGTATTTATAATTTTGATTAAAAATGAATTTCCAACCTGCCAAAAATCAAAACACTCTCTAATAACTTTATTATCTGCCACAAAGTTTTGTAAAATTATCCAAATATATTCTCGTTATTTTTATTTAAAATCAAAAATATTTTTTTAAGTAAAGATAGTCATGATTTTTCTACAAATATTTTTTCTATCTGACAAATGATCTGAAGAAATTGTAGGTAACGGATTCTAAGTCATCCCGTAAACCTGGATACATGCTTGTACCGTTCTTAACTAATTTATCTATTGTCTTTTAAGCCATTCCCAACATTGAGCACACAAAGGAAAGAAATAATCTTATAAAAGCAGTTTTTACAAATTTCAATGAGAAAATAATTTTATATTTGATTTTTTTCTCAATACTTAAAAGCAAAACTTAATTTTGTTTAGTTATTAATAAATTAATTTGTCTCCTGTAATTTTGCTTCCAGATGTTTTACTTTTATGACAAGCATTAAAGGACTTGTATATTACTCAGAGATAAGTATATCTATTTATTTACACATAACCCAATATATCCAATTAAGAAAATGTATCTCAATATATTCAATTAAGAAAGTATATCCCAATATTTTTAATTAAGAAAGAAAAAATATCTAAAATGAAGATGAAGAACCCTCAAGTGGATAATATTGCTCTGTTACGGCTTTTTTTTTTACTGTAGTCATATTTTTTTCGTTATAAAAAAGAAAGGAGATGTATTACTCTTTATCAGGGGTCAAACACTCCCGGGTGCACAATTGCCGAGGTACTAGAAATAACTCAGTTTCAATTAATATTTTAGTGCGTTTAAGCCAGTTTTTCCAAATTCCAAAATTTCTATCAACAATAAAAAATAAAAAAAAAATTCTTCCATGCAACCTACATAACATACATTTCTCCAACTTCATTAACTGAGATATTGTCTACATGTGCACAAGGAGCATACTAACTTGAATTAAAAATTGTAAGCGAAGGCTTTTAAGAATATAGAAGATTATTTTACTCAATAGGTAAAATAAAATAGATAAGGTAAAAAGCTTGTAATATAGAAAATATGAAATGTTTAATGAAAAGATGTTGCATGCGCTTCTGGAAAATAAAGGATTTTATCATGCACTGTAAAAAAATCGGAATTAAATTAAGGTTAAAAGTACCAACAACTGGAGCGTAGGCATTTTTAACAGTAAATTGCATTTTTACCGGAACATGTTACGGAACAAAAATTTTGAATTCCAATTATTGCAGAAATAATTATTGTAAGAACGCTGAATCACTCTAGTTAAATAAATATTAAAGTAAAAATTACGGTATAACATTTGACTGTAAAATTGGATTTTACGATAACTAGAATTTTGCGAATGATGCATCCAAAGTGTCCAAACTTTATACCAAAACTTGTGGCTTAATGTGCTTATGTGATTTAACTATGAAGCAGGAAGGGGAAAGGTGAAAGTATGTGACTATTGCCAATTTGTGAAAAATAGCTAGAGCTTTTTTTAACCTGTTTAAAATGTACATGCTTTCGACAATTTTATTAATTCACTTTTAGTCTTAATGAGATTAAAAATCTTATTAAGTTAAAAATAATAATTCTCTTCATGTAATCTCATTAAATCAAAAAAGTGGTAAACATCATCACAAGAAGCATGACAACTGAGAGCAGAGAATGCAAACCACCATCTATTGGTGTGCCAATTAAATTAAACTTTCTAAATTTCGAGTGTCTACCACTTACTAATTTTCTTCTTAAAAAATAATCTTTTAACAGTTGCACGTTTAGTTTAAAATATAGAATTTCATCGCGTTTCCATATTTGCTGTTCAAGTAATTAACTTGATTCAACTTTAAGATTTACTTTAAGGTTAAGATTTACACCAACAGGATGCAAACTAGAAACATATTAGGGTTTCAGTAATTTTGAGCGATGTTATGGTCTTCGACTCTGCAGAAATTTAAAATCCCTGTATTTGCAGTTTTGCATGTTGTAATTAATAGGTCATAATTTTTGTAATTTAATTTTCGTTCAGTAAGGAAAAAATTATGTGTTTTACTATTTTATGAAATAATCAGGTCGACATACATAATTTAGTTTTAAACCAAAAGCTATTTTTATTTATCATTTGAAAATATTTCTTTTGAAAAAATTTCATCTCCTAATAAATCTGATCATTAATAAGAGTGATAAATATTTTCCTTTTTTAAAGAATTTATTTCTTTTAAATTTAAAGTCTGGAACATGATATTATTCAGAAAAACTATCGGAAGAAATATATCAATTTAAAATATACGTATGCCAAAATACTACCATTTACATTTTTTTTTTGTAGTTTTTACTTCCTTCCTCCCTGTATTCGAATAAAACATATTTTTAAACAAACTTTCTTCAGATTTTATTCATCGATTTTCAATACGAATCCTATCAGTGAAAAAGAAAGTTACGGAAATAAGCATATTTGTTTGGAAGTAAGTAAAATAAATAAAAAAAAATCAAAATACCATGAAATCCATTCCAATTGCACGAGATCAGAACCTTCAATTGAAAAAAATCAATATACATGCGATGAAAGCAGAAATATAAGTATTTTTTAAAGTAAACAAAATCGAAAACTAACTTTTAAACCATTTTCTAGCTATAGTAAAGAATATGGTTTTGGAAATGATAATATTCTGACTATACTTTTGCAGTAGATAGAAGCTTATCATAAATGTTGTATATGCTTCAAAGTTCTTTTTACTATTATTATTATTTTATTATGTTTCATCCAAAGCTCAAAATGCTCAAAGTTATAAAGACTTTAATTTATATTTTAATATAATTTTTTGCTTAATTTTCTATTATTTTGTTAATTAAAAGGTCAGATAAAACCGATTGTTACGTTTAATTGGAGAAGAGAAAACTCTGTCCCTAAAGCAAAGTTTTTTTTCATAGTTCACATAATCATCCTTCCTAATCTCACCTAATCACAAACCATTCTAATTCACCATTCAGTGAACTCTTATTAAATAGATATCAACGAATATATATAGAGAGATATTCATATTCGAAAACAGTTTAACGGTAGATAACGGTTTGTGAACTGCAAAAAAATTCCAGACATTGACCGTAAAAATAAATTTATGCCCGTGAAGCTAACAGGACCATAAAAATACAAGTGTGGTAAAAAAAATTCTAGTAAGCCGGCCAGGTGGCCGAGTGGTTAGCATGCCTGACTATCGAGCCGATGGTCGCGGGTTCGAATCCTGCTCAGGGCATGGATGTTTCTTTCTCTCTCTCTGTGTTCTATGTCCTTTCTCCTTTGTGTGTGATTGTGTGGATGTGACCCGCCCTATAAACGGGTTTGTGGTTGTGTGACGTGGGCGAAACTGCTCCACCACCGTGACTTCGCCACAAGTGCCCACTGGGTGACGAAAAGAGAGTAGCAGTTCTGGCATTTCTGTGGCTAATGGGACAATCCCCAAGTGCCCGCCATAAAAAAAGAAAATTCTGGTAAAATATTAATAATTTAAAGCTACTCCCATAACGCGTAATTTAAAGTTACGTCCATGAAAGTTTTCGTTAGGTTGGGCTTTGATAGTATTTAGGAGCTGGTGATTTGTTTGCTAATCAGGTGAAATAAGGTAGTGATGCTAGTTGTTAAAGAATGAGGGAGTTGCGTATAGTGTAGATCGAGAGTATTATTCTTCAGCACTACTTGAGTTCGAGCCCTAAACCTTTATGTCCGTAGTAGGAAAAGACATAGAAAAGGATGAATACACCCAAATTGAGTTAGAAAGTTTTACAAAATATATAAACGGATGAGTTCATTACAATTACGGAACAGATTTTTATTTATCGAAAGAAAGGAGTTAGGTGTGTAAAATAATGGTCAATTCTGTTTAAACAACTCACAACGAAAATAACTTCCAAAAACATTTTCTGAATTTAACATTAAAATTTAGACTGCTTCATTGTTATATTTCATTATATTTTCAAAGATACCTAACTATTCTGTTTAAAAAGTATAGAGAGCAAGCATACAAGCATAAAAAATAATTTCCCTCTGCATCTTTCAATCTCAAAATAAAACAATTTGTTAAGAAAACAAGTTAGCGATTCTAACTTTCTCTTCTCCATCGCGCATTATTACATTACTTTTCATGATGTCTAAATGATTCGCTTTATTCCACTGGTAACCTCTCCTCGAACATGGACAAATAACGGAAATAAATGTTGATTACAGTCCATCCAGCTCTCCAGCAGTGCCAAGCTCAAGGACTCACAGTCGAATCATAAACATAGGATGTCCTCGTTTCTAATGTCATCCAGTATCCCACTGACATTCAGAAACGGACGCATACCACTTTTATTAGGCCTACACAGAATTTGATTAGGTGGGGGAAGCCTATAGGTATCCTTAAGGGGTCGCTTATGGTTCCCTTATGGTAATTGTGCAGTTCCATCTGGAAACATTGTTAACAGAGAGTGACAATTTGGACCCCTTATTGAGAATCTAATTATATCTCGGAATTATAAATGACTTGAATGGTGTGTAGTACATGTTATTAAGCAAAAAAAATGTTTTTAAAAAAATTCCTCGAATTTTTGAAATTGTTACAAATGAAATATCAGATAGAGGTCAGCGTTTTATTTTCATTTAAAGAATGAAATATTATAATATTTCGGTTTAATGGGTTTGAATAAAAATGTGCTTTTTCTTCTGATTATTTTAGTAGTTTGTCAGTTTTTGCACTTTTCTCTCATTTCATATCGTTCAAATAATTCATTATTTTTTTAACAATTATAGCAGAATAATTCAAAATAGTTATAGCATCTGTATATATTATATATTTGTTTCTTTTTTTATTTTCAAATAGCAAATAAATCATAAAAGAAGAGATTTCATTTTTTTTAAAATATGCACTATCTTTTAATCTAATTTAATTAAATGAGCTGTATTTCATATACAAAAAGAAAAAGCATCTTTCCTGCAATAAACCATAAAAGTTTCACACCTTATTTTAAGATTAAAAAAAAATGTCTTTCCCAGAAACGAATATGATAATCTAACATGAAAAAAAAAATAAAATTTCATAGGTTATTTTGAAATATAGTTTTCTGTAAAAAATGGTTAGTTTATATTTACGAGTTTCCCACGTTGTTTGGAAAAAAAGTTTGCCAAGGCACTAAATATATATATATTTGAAACTCCGTATGGTTGCTTCTGTTTGCTACTGCATAATACCTTAATCCCTTAAAATTAAAAATAATGAATGTAATTTCGAAGCTACTTTAAATCTACTTTTTCAGTAAAAATGAGTTTTTTTAAATTTCAAAATACTATTAACTGCAAATCTTATCATACCCTAATTAAGGCCATCAGAAAGGAACTACTAGCTACAACAACAACGGTATTGGTTAGTACCAGCGGTTGGTTGAAAAGAAAATGAAGAAGCTTACCAAGCTACGACGGTATCAGTACCAACTGAAATTGTCAAGAAAATCCAGACCAAAATAAAGAGTGATCAAGCGATGAATGAAACGTGATATGGAACAATACACATGAAAGCAAACCGGCTTCAGAAATTTTAACACAAGTAGACATTGAAAGATGTTTCGGTGGTTTTTACCTGAACCAACATATAACTGAACATAGATTGCTTAAGACCTACCGTTATAGACTATTCAAGAAGCAAAAACTTTGCATCTATTGTAACAAAGTCGAGGATGGAAGGTACGTGGAATTTTACTGCTTAGAATTCAAAGGTTCAAGACTTCAAGTCCTAAACAAAACACCTAACCTAAGAGAGACACTTCCCCGCATCAAAATACGTGAAGAAAAATGCTAATGGAACTTCTATTCGAAAGAGAATTATCCGACGCATGAGAAAATAGAAACTGTAATAGAAGAACTGAGATAGATCTAAATCCGTCCACCAAATCAAATTCGCAAAACTAACTTTAAAGAACTAAGTACTCAAAATTAAATTATACTTGACAATTGCTATATACAGAGCTCAAAATAAAATAAAAGAATACCCTGAATAACTTTTGAACTGATGATCGAATCTTCAAGTTCTAGGACTCGATCTTAATGGTTCAAGGAGGTAACCTCAAATATGCTAATTAAGTAGTGTAGATATTTATTTAAGTTACGAAATTAGAAATTACAAACATTTGCTGTCTCTAAATAAACATGTTTTTTTGCCTAACAGATTTGGATTTCTGATTCCCAAGGTATAAGGGTTAGCCGCAATATGAGAAATATGGTCCCAATAGTTTGGTTAGAAGAGTGGTTCAAAGTTTGAACTGCTTGACGCTAATTTTACTTTTGTGTATTTCGCCAAATCTCGAGAACAGTTTAAGTGATTTGAAATTTTTTTGCATACAATTATAAAATGAGTGTATCCAAATGGAAATTCCATACGAAAAATAACTTTTAGTTAATATTTATAATTTTTTATTATTTTATTTAGTAACTTATATTTTTTTTAAATTTTTTTTTAATAACTTATAATTTGACTTAGTATTACTCGAAGGAATTTTGAATTGTCTGGTATACAATTTTTGCAACATAAAAAATTGTGGTTTTGCATGGACATTGTGGTTTTGCAAAATACAATATTTGAGCGAAATCTGTGGAATAGTTCTAAAAGAATCGAACTTTTAAAAATTACATTTTAAAATTAAAAAATATTAGTTTAAAAATTTGATTTCTCAGGAACTATTCGACCAATTTCGCACAAATTAATAGTATGTTTATATGTTATTAGCTGAATACTCGTTCTTCGTATGGCTTAAAATAAGCAAACAATTATTAAATCATCGGTATTTGTTCACGTTATGAAATCGTGCACAAAACGAAAAGGCATGAACCGACTTCATATATAAAATCAAAATAATTCCTATTTTTTATTTATTGATTATTATTTTTTGACCTTTCTCGTAGATTCGTGTTACCAAACTACAAAAAAAAATTTAAAGTTCATTGAATAAAATAAAGATTAACTTTATTAATTTGACATAATTCTATTACCTGTGTTAAGCTTATGATAATTAACTATTGCACAAACAAAAAATTTCACCGTTAATTCTCCCCTTGGGGAAGCCGCAAAACCGTTTTAGCTCAATATCTATACTAGGACACCTAATGTGAAAATAAATACATTCATTAACACGTGTGGTACCTATCAATACAGCACTTTTTATCTCAAGTATCTTTCATTCTTTAATTTTGCTTCACAGTACATATATTTTTTTGCTTTAAGTTTTAAATGAATAATTTTAAAATAAGTTCCTTAAATTACGTCTCATTCATTAAATTACGCAAGAAAATAAATTATTTGTTTCAGATAACTTTAAGAATACTAATTTGGTGATGTAAAACACTTATGCTACTACGATCAAGGTTAACATCGAGTTTGACGCATCAAATGATATTAATGAACACACATTTTTTTTAACTAAATGTATCCATAAGCAAGCAAAAACCCCGAACGTTACAGAAAAATATTTGGAAAAAAAACTGAGTCGTTTACAGTTCAATTAAAAAAAGTACCTAATGCTAACGCAATGAGAAAATCTGTTTTTCCAAAAAATTTTTCCCAAGCAATTAAATTTAAAAGCTTTAGCGATTTTTTGAACAGAGGCTAAAATTTTCCATTTCACGTCCTGTTCAAATTTCAGAACTCTAGCATTAATGGTTCTAGTGTTATAAAAAAGACCCACACGCATATGAACACTTCTTTCCATTAATATAAATAATAAAATATGTACGTGGTATGTTCTGTACAATAGAATATTCAAATTAAAGCACTTGATAGAAAAGTATTTTTTCTTTATTTCCAGAATTCATATATAAAAAGAAATAATAATAAATAAAAAGATAAAATGATAAAATAGTAATCAAAATTTATATTAAAATAGGTTTTATTGATATGGCAAATTATTTAGCTAAGTATTTTATTTATTTTTGAAATCTAAATATTAAAAATTATTATAAAATATAGTCAAAAAATAAAAAAGGAATTCATAATTGGTGTATAATAATTAAAAAGAAGGAAATCATTTAACTTTAAAATCTTTCTTGAAAAAACACAACTCTGGAATCATTACTTGAAGAGTTTAAATGCAAAAATGTTTTTCCGCAATTAAAGCTTCCTTTGAAGCTTCAAACAATAATTTTCTTATTGAGTAAAAATAATTGCAGCAAATTCGTACTGGTATTTGGCTTCACTTAATGGGCTGCGGTAAGCATTCCAAAGTCATTATGCAGTAAAAAAATAATGTTTTCCTGCATTTATTAATTTTTTTTCTTTGCACATTTTTTTGTAGTTCAATTATTTCCCCTCATAATTACCAAAATATGAATCCGACAAAAATATATGCAATTAGGCAGTATCAATTTACTTGAAAGGATTTTAATTTTAGGAGTTTAGTTGGGAAATTAAAGTAAATTTACCTATTAATACCAAATTAACTAAAATGTAATAGTTAAATTAATTTTATATTAGAATATTGATAAGTGATGTGAGGTATATGCAAGTGTATTTGCCGCTCTTTATTTTCTTTCAAAACCTCGGAAATGTAATTTTTAATACGAGAAATTTACTCAACTTCAATCAAGAAATTAGGTATTTTACAGCAAAATATACATTTACATGCTGCATTTTACAACTGGAAAATAGGCTTTAATACACTGCACTATTTAAAATATAAAGGACATTTGAAAAACAAGGTTTTTGGCCTCATTTTTGAGAAATAGTGCGTTTAGGTTGTTACGCTTATGTTGACGCAATTGGAAACGTGGCTACTACACTGTAAAAAATTCCAAATCAGCTTACGGTAATAATGCTGTCACCCTAAATACAGTATCCTTATGCATCTATTTTTACAGTAATATTTATTTGATTACTGAAACTCAGTGATTTTAAAGTAAATATTATTGTATAAAAATTACGGTATATCAGATTCTTTATTGCGTAAAATTTTAAGACAAAAATGGGCATTACGGTGAAAAGTACCGGCAGCCTAAGTACCGGGACTTTTTATAGCAATTTGATCTAGTATTTTTTTCAGTGTAGTCTCCTTAGCCTTCGAACCAGGGCGGCTAATCAAAACATGAAGAATACTTCTTTGGATCAGGCAAAACAGTGATTATTCCAAACAGCAAATTTACTGTACGGAAGTTATGAGTAATAAAAATAAGATTAAAATAATTAAAATGAAAGAAAATTTTTAATTTTCGGTTTTAAGGTTGACTACCGCAATAGTGTACTCGTTTTAGTAAATAAATTTTCGGCTTTTTCCTAATGAAACGAAGCAATGTGTTATAAAAAGCGAGACTCGCTTAACAGTTTTGTTTGCTTTTTTTCATCTATTTTCATCTACAAAATTAAAGTATCTATACCTGAATGCAGAAAAGTTTATAAAATTATTAATTTAAAGTTAAAGGAAATTAATTGTACTTAATTTTGAAATGATATATTAAAATATATTTTTTACTGCTATTTTTTAAGACCCAGCAGATAATAAAATTAAGATAACTCTCATGTTAAAACATCATCCTCTAACTCGTTGTTACAAGTATTTTTGAAGAATCCAATTCAAAAGTTAGAGTAAGTATATAATTTTGTTAGCCAGGACCTCTCGAACCAGTTAGATATATAGATTTTTTTTCTTTTACTTGCTTTTTGTTTTACTCGTAAACTTATTAATGTTTACATTTGAAAGTATATGCTACCTTTTATTCATCTACTAAAGTACCACCTGTGATTGTTAAAAATTGTAGAGGTCTCTGATAAAATGCTTGTTCTTTGATTTTTGTCAATTGTAATTTAATAGTAACTATACGTTAGTTCTGTTTAAAAAATTTTAAAACAAAATTCTTGTCTTAGAATTGCAAATGATAAAGATAACTTTAACAAAAAAAAAATCTAGTATATCGGTTTATAACTGATAGATAACGTGTAAAAAACTAGTCTATAGTATTGTTATTACACATTGTTTTATAAAATATACGGAGCACACATTTAAGAAATTACGCTTTTTATCTTTTATATTTTATTTAAATTTGGATTTTATGAATTATTATTTTGTTTAGACATTGTAAAAATATTAATTTCACATTATGTTGTATTTTCTTTTAATCCTTAAATGACAACTGTGTTATTTTAAAGTTACTTACTTTTTTTTTCAAATAAAAAATTTTGCATACATTAAAATTAAATTTTTGAAAGTTTATAATTTAATTTTTCAGTTGTATTTTTTTAGATCTATTGAAACTTCAAGAGAATGTAGAAAAAGACATTAAGATTTATTCGTCGTGAATCATGAAAAATACAGTTTTCACATTTTTCAATAACATCAGAAATATAAAATATACCTTTGAATATACCTTTAGGATCACCATTAAATGCAACTTAATTGTCCCCGGTTTAGTAAAACCCTTGCGCACTTTAATTCTTAAGTAAAATATGGTTTGAAATATTCGGAGATGTAATGACTATATACACGCTATATTACATAGTTACGTGAGTGAAAGAAAATTCAAAATGATATCGAGGCTGTAATATTTATTTACTGTTGGGGATACGCAGAAAGAAGATTGAAAGACCCAAAACAATTTATACAAAATTATTGTTAGTTAGACTATTAATATTTATAATATAAATCTTTTTCTAGAGCAGAGTAATGTTTTAAGGCATTCCTAATATTAAGGAATAAAAGACAGTGTCATACATTATTTTAAATTTTATTTGATATTACCAATATTTGGAATGATGAGGAAATATGAAAGGTGTAAAAATAATTAAATAAATAAGAGGAGTAACAAGGAATCACACTACCTCCGTTTTATACACCAAAAATAGTGAAAAAGTAATAAGTGTAGTTGCGTGATCTATTTTTGGCGCACCCTTTAAATATTGAGTTTTGCCAAAAAATGTAACCCGGACTTCCATGGTCGCTCAGTATATCTCCACCCCCTATGTCCACTAATGTCCACGCCTATTCCTCCCATTCTCCCACCCATAGCTCCTTCAATTTGACTTGTCTTTCAGCGTAGAAAGGGCCTTAAGCAAATTTTTTGTTACATTTTTACAAATACTTGGTCTAGCCTAATTAGGAGGTGGGGATTTCAAATCTGAAATTAGTTTTGCTTTTAAAGCGGAAGAATTTTCTTAAAATGAAATTTTTTTCGAAACGTACAAGTTTAAACATTTTATATATCTAACATCAGGTTGCATAAATTTTGCAACCTGATGTTAGATACTGCAAAAGATCTGATGATAAAACTGCAAACTATCTCATTCCTGTAAGCGATTTTTCCAATCCAGGGGCATTTAATGACCCACTTTTCTGTTTGACATTTTCTAAAATAATAATAAAGATAAAATTTTTTATTTCTAATACCTTTTAGTTTTGCAACCAATTTTAAAAGAAGTAAAGGCTTGCATTGTAATTGAGACCAACTACCACTAAGATAAAAATCTGCAAAAAAGGGAACGAGCTTTGGTTGTAAATTAGCTGCCCAGAAATGAAATCGTAAACAGCTGAGAATACGTTTATCTTAAAACCTGTTCAGAAGAACTACACGTAGAAATAGTAGATGATAGGGAAACGCTCCTAGTGGCGTATGATGATATTTCCAGGCAAGTTTCCGAAGACATTTTAATTCTTTTGATCCCTGGAAGTCATGATTTCTCTACTGCCCTAGAAGTTTGTTGCAACATTTATATTATTTGCAACATGCGCATTTTAACGAAAAATAGACTAAAAATATTATTTTTTAAATTAACTATAACGCGGAGAGATGAAAGGTTTGCTGATATGAAATCCGGGATGCGAAATTATCCAAGATCTGTTACAAAATCTCATACAATAAAAAATAAATATATAAATAAATAAAATTGTACTCAGTGCTATGTAAAAGATTATGAAAAAAAAAACTAAATTTTTTTATGGTGTTACATTAATAAACATTTTTTGCTCTCGAAAATCGCTTTCTTTACTATTTACTTCAAAGAAAGAAATTCTAAAAAGGATTATTCCTAAGACAACATATCAAACTTTACAGTAACAGCTATGTCCACTTCGATTTATAAGGTTTTCCGAAAATAAACTGTGATAAAAAAATAAACTAGAATATGTTCGAAAACTGATAGCTTCTACAAACAAACATAAGAGGAATGGGTTTCGGAGCGGAAGGACAGAAAATCTAGGGTTATACAAGAAACCATTTGTTTCGATCAGTTTCTTGTAGCCTCGGTATCTGGACGAGTATTTCACGAACACCCCAAGAGAAAAACTGAGGGTGGGAGCATTTGATTTGGTTAGTGCCCGAGGGTCATAGAGTTTTTTTAAACAGGCATCAATAATGGAAGTTAAAACCCGAGGGGTTTTCAACCCCACCGCTCTTATCCAAATATCCAAGATAAGTGGGGTTTGCCCATTCTCGTTGATTGAAAGCTACAAAGTTTGGGGAAAGTAGGGAGAAAAAAATCCCTAAAAATGGCACTTTCTTATTTTATTTTGGTTGATTAAATATATACAATGCCTGCTTTCCTTGATATTTGCTTAAAGTACATCGAAATAAGAAGGAAATTATTTATTTTGGAGGAAAATATTTAAATTATTCATATTTTAAAGAATGTTGGCGACAAATATTTCTTTAGGAAAATTTTATTTAACGAAACACAATTTTTCCGATAAAAGCATTACTGGGGGGAAAAAACGCCAGCGTAATGTGTTGAAAGTTTGAGCTAGTTTATTGGAGTTTGTTTATTAATTTTTATTTTTATTTTGTGTTTTTCGTTGCCAATTTTAAATCTATCGCTATGTATTAAACATTTTATTTCGTTCTTACACTTTCATAAATCATCAGTTTTTCCTTAAAATTTCACAGTAAAATATATTTCAAAATATGTAGTGTTCCTTTTAAAAATTATATATGCAAATGTTTAAGACTTGAGTCTTTTATATTATCTACGTAGTTATTAAATCATTTTGATTTTATAGTGTTAGTAAAAGGGTAATTTTTTCTCCCTTTAAAATAATCCTTTAACTTAAATAATTTCAGAACGGTTCATTCAGCAAATTATTTACCTGCTATAAAGTGTAAATAATCTCTGGTAATTATTTTAGATATTGCTAATTCTGGTAATTCTTTTAGATTAGATAGTTTTTAGAATTTCCTTACCCACCTTAGTTTTTCTTAGATATTATAAGTTTTTAGAATTTCCCACACGCAGCTTAGTTATCTTTTCATTACAAATAAAAAAATATGAAATTTCTTTAATTTATTTAAAAAAGTGCAAATAATAATAATAATTTAAATTTTTTCCTTCTTTGAAAATTCAGGATAAGAATTATTTATTAATGTATAAAAACTTAAATTTTTCAAAATAATAGTATTAATTAACGATGGTATGGATAAAATTGATGCTATATAAATTTATTAATTATTAAATATACAATTATTAATAATTCTGCACGTGTTTTAGTTGAGCTTAAGCAAATAAATACTATATTTTATTCAACTCTACAAAAAAATATTAGTACAATGTTTATTATTAATTAATAGTATTTACAGCTAAATCCCAATTTTATAAAAATAATATTGATAACATTAATACAACATCAATTTATTCATTAATATAAATATGCAGTTATTATCAGTTTTACACCTGTTCCAGTTGAAGCTTAATCCAATATACCCAACATTTCAGAAAACTCTACCTAAAAATATTAATACATGATATATCATTAACTAATTTCATGATCTGCTAAATTTCAATGTTAAAAAAATACGGATTACATTAATGTAAGATAAATTCATTTATAAATGAATATGAAGATAATTATTATCGCTTATGCAAAGCCTAGTTGGAGCTTAAGCCATGAAACCTTTCCGGGCTTAAAAACTCCACATAAAAAGCTTAATAAAATATTTATTGTTAAAATATTTTATGTTTTATTATCAACTAAATCGCAATTTTATAAGAAATAATTGACCACATTAACGCAATTGAAATTTATTTATTAATAGATATACAATTATTATCGATCCTACACATGTCCTAGTTGCAGCTTAAGACAATAAATTATATATTAAAATTAGTGATTACTCTGATACGAAAAATTACTTAATAATATATATCTAATTTTTATCGGTTCTACAAACGTCCTCGTTGAAGCTTAAGTGAATATACCCTTCATTTTTTGAAACTCATCATAAAAATTTTAATACACTATTTATTATTAATTAATTTTATTTTAAGCTTACTTCCTATTTTAAGAAATATTGATTGCAAAATATTAATTTTTAGAAACAATAAGGTGAGAACATGTATGCGTTGGCATGAAAACAATGTTTGTAACACATAAAAAAATAAAAATAGAAAGCGTATGTGATTCCCGTTCATAGGTTATTATGAAACTACATTAAAAAACAAATTTAAAAATGGTATCTTTTGATAAATAAATAATGTTTTTAAAATTTAGATAAAAATTTACTTCGAAAACAAATGACGGGAATATTTTAACAGCAATACGATATATGACTGAAGGTGGTCTAACATACAAAAAAAAAGTATTTTTTTCATTATTGATTGATGCCTATACCGCTACCGATATTGTATTTTTTTCTTAGTCTGGGAAATGATGCAGCCGTTTGGCCTCCCAAGACGAAAGTTTATTCACGAAATGAAAATATATTCATCACCTTTCATCGAATGGAGTGTGTTTAGATAATAATTTAGAACCGAATGAAAGCTTCTATTATCTAATCTCATGTTTGTGTGAACAGAATGTTGGTTTTTGTATGATTTCAATCATTGTGAGAGAGAAAAGAAATCTAAAGATCTTTTTTCTCCAAAATATTTCCTACATATTATTATATGTTACTTAAAAATTTTTCACGTTTAACTATTATATTGTTTTGAAAACACTTTGTGAATTAATTTATTTAAAATAGCTTCAATAGATTTTTTGTGAGAATAATTCGAATATAACAATTGACTTCAAACTAAACAAAAAGTGGTATTGTTTGAAATAAATGTTAATTATTTTTTGTAAGTACTTGTAATGTTATTTTATATTGTTTTTAAATGTTATTAGATTACGTTAATTTCGAAGTTTATTTTTATTTGTAGGTATGTGTTAAAATTTTCTCATGCGAAATTTACTTAGAACAATTAAAGTTTAAATATTTCAGAAAATATTTTTTTGGAATATACGACACATTATTCTTTAGAAATTAAAATTTCGATCTATTCTGAAAATTTCATAGCCTGGAATTTTTATATCCTTTTGTGGATTATCTAAACAATAGAAATATATGTTCTTTGTTTTCAACGAGATTGGTATGCTTATAGTCAATGCTTTTAACAAATAATGTAATAAGAAAAAATAATTTCTTAATAAAAATATAAATTAATATACTAAATCAATATTCAAATGTCCCCATTGTTTATTATCTTACATTAAAATCATAATTTATACTGGGAAACCAATTTAAATTATAACAATTAAGTTCATTTTTTTTCATTTACATAGTTTATCCTTGCACGCATATTTAATATTGCATTCCCTTTTAGATTTTTCATTCAATGCTTATTATATTAGAAAATATTTAAGCTAACCGGACTCAAGAAAATCTGGAATAGGGCAAGTGTCGATTATCGTGTAAAAAAAGTTTCTAATTAGATATTTAAAATATTAAAATTTTATAATACATATTTAAAAATAATTTCTAAAACTAGAATAAAAATTGTGTTGTTTTGAGTATTAGATTCAGAAGTTTCATCATAATTCTGGGTTTAAAAACATACATAATACTTATTCGCTACATCTGAGATATAATAAAAAATAGTTGAAGTTGGTTTTTCTTAAAAGCATTTTTTTTCTAATTATATTTTGTATTACCCTGAGATATAAAGTATGGTCATTAGGATTAACTAACGATAATTTTAACTTATTCAGTTGTAAACACTTATCATTATGTTATTTACTAAAAAGAAATTTAAAAATGTGCACTACTATAATATTTTCAGTATTAGCGTAACTTTATGTTTAAATTTTATTGCTGTAAGTATGTTTCCTTCAGGAATTTTAAAAATAAATATATCATTTAGATCTGTTTTTTTTTTGTAAAAAAGACACTGAGTGTCACGCATTTATCTTTATTAAATTAAGCTTTAACCGTTCTTTCTAACGTAATTGATGAAAACTTGAACTGCAATCAGAGAAAGTGTTATTTGAGTATATTGAAAATTCAACTCGTAATCAATTTTCATTGTTTGATAGACAGAGAGCATTGTTTTCGAGACAGATGGTATTCATATGGGATTGAATCGTGATGAAAGCAATTTAGTTTCCAACAATGAAAAGCTTTCGAATACAACACTCGAACGCATGCAACTCAGAGATGCGTCATTTTGTTTGATGGCTAAAGTCTGCTTACATATATATTTGAAACTTTACAAATTTACATTTTAAAGTAGTCTTGGTATATATTGGGTAATGCTTACTGTGTAACAAACGAATTTAGACTTATTATCAAGAAATATTAATTCAGAAAATATTACTTTTTATAAATAATTTACTATTTATAACAGGTATTTAAGCAAAGATAATAACTGAAGAAATAATCTTATAAAATTCGCTTTAGTTTAAATTTCATTTTAGTTTAAAGTTCATTTTAGTTTAAAGTTCATTTAGTTTTCAACAGCGAAAATATTACAAGTAAAACTTTCAAATAAACGTGCGATACATCGTATTATAATGATGTTTGATTAAGTATTATAAAGATATTTTATTTTTTTCCCCTTATAACCGTCGTTGAACAGCCGATCTGATTTTGGGTTTACGACTCTTTATGTTAAACTCTGTAACCTTGTACTTCTGAACCTAATCCAGAAGATAAGGGAACTCCTTGATTAAGTATTGGAAGAAATTTGCCTTCGTGGAGGACTTTTTGATGAAACTAACCCGCTTTGCGTAACATGGTGAGGAAAACCACGGAAATCTCCCCTGATTTGCCTGACGGCAAGGAGATTTTAGCCCATGATCAGTCTGCTACTGAGGATATTTTACGTCAGCACTGTGGTTGGTGTGAGCCAGATTTCGTGTAGACCAAACCTCGCTGGGATTTGAACCCATTGGAGCGCGAACGCTCGATCCTCTGAGCAACTACGGCTCAAAGATGTTGTTTACAAGAATTATTTAAAAGTTACTTTTGAAGCTTAATAAAATTAATAGAAGGCACCACCCCTTATTTACTTCCCTGACAAACCCCCATATTTGCTAAAAAAAGTTAATTTTGATAGAAATTTTGATTATAAAAAGTTAATTTTGTATATAAAAAATGCAATTATTATAATTTTATATAAGCACATATAATATAAAACACTGAATGTGTGCACATGGGAAGTAATTTTTCTTTATAGGTGTATATAACGATAACCGTATATCATATAAGAGTTCGAATCGAAAGCAGTTTTTTTTTCTTTTCTCTCTTACATTATATTTCTAGACCATCATCACAAATCTTAGGATGCATATTCTCTTTTTTAATGTTCTTTTGTTTATTCTTTTTTTGTTGTTATTTTTGATATCAATCCAAGCGCGATCTTATAAACTTAAGAGCTCGAGAAAGGTCATTTTTTCTACAAAGCTATATAAGATATACAAAGCTATATAAGCTATTCCACAAAGCTATATAAGCTATATTAAAGTAGAAAAGTTTTTTTCAAAAACTTTAGAGAAAAATTTCAAACTGCTGTAAATTTGGAACAACTTAGAATTTCAAAAGAAACTAGTTTAGGATCACAAACAAAAAATTTCCTTCCATCACATAAAATTTCGACTCTGTAATTGTATTCCTGCGGCTTACAGAGTGGTTTACATAGCATTTTTCACTGCACACTTATGAGTTAATAATTTTCAAATTAGTTTATAAAATGTTAAATAGTTTTTTTATTTTATCGAAATCCATATTTAAAAAAAAACATATTTGAAATTAATCTAAAATTCGTCAAAATAGATTCAAAGTTTCAAAGCATATAAATTTAACTTTGAAAATCCCAGATATTCAAAATTAAGACAGCATGTACTCATTTTTGAGTGGTATGGAGAGAGATTGAGTGGTATGGGTTCGTTGATTTCCGGATTCGAACCAAGGACGTCCGGGAACATAGTAGGATGCCCTAACCACAATAATCGTTCAACCTTGTACTGGGATAGTTAGGAATCTTGAAATAGTGGTTCCTATAATTGCACATCCAGACATACTTAACATTCGATTAAAAGTTTTTAAGATACAGCTTAATAAGCAATTCTCGCTGTACGCTCATATGAAGAGAACCAAGGACCCATTACGTATCCTCCAATGTCCACAAAATCAACCATTATGACGGAGCAGGTTCAATGGTCTGGACAGACATCAGGTTGAATGGCCACATACATCTTTATGTCTGTGAAAGAAGGACTGTGACTGGTGTGAAGTACGGGGATGAGGTATAGGTCTTGGAGTCATATATTCACTTTTTGAGGAGTGCAGTGGACCCTGAGTTCATTTTAATGGACGATAACGCCAGATCGCATCGAAACGAATTTCTAGAGAGTGAGGATGTATTAACCAGCTAGATCACCAGACCTCAACCCTATAGAGCATGTCTGGTATGCTCTGGGGAGGGCAATTCCAACTCACTACCCCCTCCGAGAACCATCCAGGGTATAAAAACAGCGTTGCTGAAGGAATGGGACCAATTGCCGCAGGAAATGATTAATTGCCTTAGTTCAAGTATGAAATCACGCTGCAAGGCCAGTATATCTGTAAGAGGGGACCATATCTCGTATTTACCTATTCTTTTTTTTTATTCTGCAACCCCTGATTCACACCTTCCGACGTCAATGAGCGTTACGCACAATCATGCGTGTGTATTACAATTGTTGAATAGTAATTTGCTTTTTATTGTATCACTGTACGTACATATCAAATTTTTTTAAAATCGGTCCAATTATTTCTAGAGATAATCGACCAATTCTCTTAAATTCAAACACTAGCATATATATATATATATATATATATATATATATATATATATATATATATATATATATATATATATATATATATATATATATATATATATATATATATATATATATATATATATATATATGTTAAGTAGCGTGGTTTAGTTAATTTCCTAATTACAATACATTTAGTCAATATATTCACCGTCACAGCTGAAACATCTTAAACACGTCTTGTCACAATTTATATGCTATGCATATGCAAACTGAGTTTAGAATAATCACAGTCACGCATAAATTGTTTAAATTGTTTATATGTCATTAATGGTTTTGACAAATCACATTGTTACCTGGATGCTCCAAACAAGAACAAGAGTCAGATTTCCTAGGAAGACAATATTCAACGACATTCTCAAGACTCAACTTTGATAGCCTTCATGTAATATGCATTTTATTTGCAGTGTCTATTACTTTTAGATGGATTTTCCATATATTGGTTGAATAATGACAATCAATCCCTTCTTAAATCGATAATAAAATTTAATAAACTTTCGCAATGAAATAAATCCTTATTGTTTAAATGCGTTATAATTATTGTATTCTGATTCTTAAACATTTATTACTTAGTATCAAAGCATGAAATCCTATATTCTGTAGAATATCTTTTAATTGTATAGAATACCTAGAAATTAACCGGTAATGTCTCTGAAACTATTAGTATTTAACATTGCCTATGCATTCTACAGTGTGACTAATAAAAAACCCACATGAGTTTTAATATAATGACTAAAGAATTGTTAGGACTGACAATGCATAATATTTATCAGATTTAATATTACGCTTAAATGTGCCTGGTATTGAGGATAATGATTAAGCCTAAAATGTTTGAATTTCATATTATAATGGTAGCGCGTGTACACTGATGAAATTTTGCAATACAATTTTTCAACATCAAACTACTCTTGCCACTTTAGGCTTAGACTGAATATAAAACTGGGCAACTAGGATTACGTAGGATTACAGCAGGACTGCCAACTACTATACCTTTGAAAAATATTTTAGATATTGGTAGACTACTAAGAGTTAAGGCTTTCCAAATCCTTTGTGATGACGTTAATATTTTAAAAACCTCAGCATGAGAGGGCTGGAATAACGTGGAGCTTCATATATACTTTTGGATCATTTGCGTGTAGCGGCGTGGAAAATAACTTTAATTCAAATTTGTGAAACAGGTAGCATATAGGTCGTAACTGCCAATCACTAGGACATCATCAAAACCAATGCCAACAAGTATTTCCTACCTGTGCTAAATGTGGTATAAACGGTCACATGGAAGAAAACTGCAACTCAGCCGAGGACTTGTGTATAAACTGCTCGGACTCGAATAAACACTCCGATTCCCGACATGACGGTACCCATAAAGCCTCCCACTCTGCTTGTCCCAGTTACCTATCAGAACTTCAACGCCTTAAAGCCAACTACAACTTCAATTTCAACTTTTAGGCGAAATTTATCTTTTCTCATATTTATTTATTTATTTTCCATTCAATACGAAACCATTTGAAAGATTTTCTACTTCACTTAAAAGTCACTTTTATGGCTTTTAAGTTTATTTTGTTTTTCTTTTTTATACTTCTTTCTTTATTTTTTTATTATGTGTTATTAACTTGTATTATATTTAATCTTTGTATTTTTAAACATTGTAACTTTGTAAATATCTAAATTGTCAATAAAATCTTGCTGACTGGGCTCGTTCCTAGGCTGGTGTGGAGCCGGACCAGTAGCCAAGCCTTGGGCTACATGGTAAAGGGTCCATAATGACATAGGCACACGTCCAAAGCTTGGAGAAAAGAAAAAAAAAGAGAAAAAAATGTATAGACGAAAAGGCCAGAATATGGTAAAATTCATCGTACTTCTGACTCTATAGGTAGCATATAGGTACAAGCTCGGTAGTTTTTATTGAAGTGCCTGTTGGAAAAATTAATGACTTTGGTAAAATTAACAGTAATATATGATTTTATAATATGCGATAAAATTTGATAAATGTGGTAAAATTTGTTATTTTTATGATGATACCTTTAAGCAGGGCATAAAAACTATAAAAGCCATTTATTCGGTTTAATTTAAATTTCAGTTTTTATTTTTTTTTAATGGAGCGTAAATAAAGTTATAATTTTGGAAATAAAAATTACCAGTCAACTGTTACCAGATGAACGGAAAAATTACCATATAAAAGGTTTAAATCCCGCCTTTTTAATTACCAGAAATGTCATTAAAATACAAAACGGTTATTTTGTTGAATTTTTCCTCTTCGTGCATATTGAAACATAAACTTCGCTACAACTAGAAGAAATTTTCCAAAAATCATTAAAAGTCAGCAGCTTTGTTCTAGTAATACTGATTCTTTTACTTTAATAGATATTATTGTAATACATTCTTTTAACACTGAAATGTTTCAACTCGTCGTATTTGGTGGAAAGTAAACCTGCTTTGAAAGACTCCTCATTGCTCTATCTGAAAATAAATAGAAGAGAATTAAGTTAATAATAGTAACTGTGATTACTCTAAAAATTTCACATTCATATGCTAAAAATTGCCTTAAAAATGTACCTACTAGTGACAACACTATAGAACATCTTATGTTTGTGTATTTGCCAAGAATAAAGCATTGTACATTATTTCATGTATGCATTTGAATAGTGCGACAGTTTTAAAGAATTATGCTAGTTTAGAGCAGAATATTCTACATCTTCAAAAACGTAGAAATGTTATAATTGTAAAGCTTAAAGGATTTCCTAATATTGCAACGCTTTTATATATTTTTCAAGTACATTTCACATAAGAAGAACATACAAAACCCCTACCATATTTAATTATAACGAATAAGAAACTAAACTGAGCTAGAAAACAATGAGTCAGAAAAACACATTAATTTTGTTAGGCTTTAAAATTCGAATCTATAGCAAAGAAGTGCATTTTTACCTATAACCTTTCCTTTAAAAATCCAATTAGGTAAAACTCATAAATATTAAACACCTGAATTTTAATCAACAAACTTAACATATAATTAAAGGGGCATCAAATTAAAACTAAAGGGTAATATTTATTAAAAAATATTCAACATGCATAAAAGGGAATTTTATAAATTCAAATTTAAAAAGCATTTCGTGCAACAATCTAATTTAAACCATACCTCATTCTTAAGGGATTTAAATTGCTTATAAAAACATTCATTTATCACATTTAGATCATTTTGCTACATTTTTTTCTCCTTAACTTGTACAAAAGTCTTCGATTTAATTAAAAAAATATAAAATTTTAAGAGACACATTATTCATTCAAAATTCTTCAACTTGACAAAAATGCCTTCCATTGATATTTTTATTTACCAAAGTAAATAAGTAAAGAACTACTAAAATAATTACGAAACAAGACTCAACAGAATGTATAAAACTCTAGAGTACATTGTATCTTTTTACAATTAACTTTTTTTTTACTAGAATGCTTTTTCTGATGTAAATCTCTGTTGTGACTAATTGAAAAATCAAATTGGGGTTTTAGTTAGTCAAAACCCCAAAAAATACAAGAAGCAACTACATTTTATCTTAAACTCTAATGAATAAAAGATGATACAGAATGTAATTGACTCGATCTAAATCTCGTTCCTGCAGACCCGAGTACTCCTGGGAAAAGAAAAATGGAAGAAAATATATACTTAAAGGTATTATTTTTTTCGAATAGTACACTAAATTTTAATTAAACAAAAGGGAGGTGAGTAGTTTTTATCATTTAATTAAAATATGCGACAAAACCTCCAAGCTTCGAAGCCATTTAAAAATTTTATTTTTGATTCTTTTGTTTGAAACTAATGTGTAAAAAAGTCATAAATCGAAATAAGTTAACATTTCTTTTGCTTAAAATATTTATTGAAATAAAAAAAAGATAGTTACATAGCGAGGAATATCTCCAGAGATAGTTTCAATCTGTTTATATAATTCTGTCGTTTACAAATTATTCATGGGTGTTCAGAAAAATTTTAAAAAATGAAAAGCACATAAATAATTTAAAAATACACTGAGCAATTAGAGATAATTTTATTAATAAAATATTTTAAAAGGTTAATAAGGAAATAATATATTAATAAAACATGCGGTTCAAGAAATTTATTAAAATTGTCATCATTAAAGTATGTTGCAATTTAATTCAAAATCATGTTAAGTGTGTTTTTAATAGTTGCCTTTTATATTATTAATTTAATTGATTCAAGTGAATTTAATTATTTATATATTTATGGTTTTGATGGATTTTACTTATATATTTTTAAACTATGTAACAAGAAAAACTAATTAGAAGTTAAATAGTTAAGACAACGAACTAAAATAAATTTTTAGCATTATTTATTTTAATTTGTTGTAAATATTCATTTTTAATCATAAAAATGTCTCTTTTGCCACATGATCCCTATTTTTAGTTTAAGCACTTCAAAAATCCTTTATATTTCGTAGAACTGTGATTCGATTTTTTTTATGCCATCAATGATTAGCTAAAGGAGCAAATATTGTTTTTTTCTTCCTTTTTCCTTAAAAAAAGAAAGAAAGACTCTTTTTTTTTCTATTTTTAAAACTTTTTAAGACATAAAACTGACAAACTCTTTGTTAATAACCATAAGGAAAAGTACAATGTTTATCTATACATATACCAAAAGTACTTTTCTGCTTTTTCTCTGTACCTGATTTTGCTATCTAAGCCTACTCTTCATAACAGCATATTGTTAAAATAATAAAAATGGCTTTTGAAACAGTTTTTAAATAAAATGGCATGATATGGCATAAATGGATGAAATGCTTCTTAAATTTTTTATAGCTTTTTATTTTTGCAAAACCTTTCTTTTACTTAATTTTCATTAGAAATAGATTTTAAGTTAGTAGTTTAATTTTACTTCTTTTTTCATTCTAGGAAAGTATGTAATGTATTTATTAAGCAATTTAAATATCAAAATTTAAATACATAATTACATAATAAATAAGTGCATAATTATTATTAATTAAAATAAAAAAGTATAGGTGGGTAGGTATTTTATTTACATCGCACTAAATCTGCACAATGGGTTATTGGCGACAGTCTGAGAAACATTCCTGAAGATGATCCGAAGACATACCATCCCAATTCAGATCCTCTGCATCCTGGGGATGGTTCCTCCACTTTGGTATTCCGATTATCTGCACGTGAAGTCGAGCACTTTACCGTAGAACAGTTTAACGAGGACCGGTATCCTCGGTCCCAACGCAAGCTGATCAAAGAGGGATCACCCAACCGCTCACTGACCATAGTCAGTGATGCTTGACTTCGGTGTTCTATTGGGAACCGCGGACTTTATGATCTGTCCACTGTGATACTTTTAAAACGGAATATCTTAAACTTGTGAATTACTTAAAATAAAATTCATTAAATTACTGTTAATTATAAAATAGCAATAAATTCAAATATGTGGTTTGATTTTAACAGTACATTTAAAGAAACCAGCTCTTTGCTTTGATCTTTATTCGAGTAAATTGTGTTAATCTAATCAACTTATCTGTCGCATTGCCTTTAAACACATTTAAACCTGTTTTTTTTTCTTCGTATTTCTACTCACAAAATTTATTTTTCCTTTAATTTTACTAAAAATAAATCCGGAAAAATAAATAAATCCGAAATTTGCTTCCTTTAAAAAAAAAAAAAAATTATTTTAGCTTTAGTTTACAAAAACTTTCAAATAACTGAATAAAGCTCAGATTAAGTTTATTAAACAAATTGCATCAATAAATTCAATCTTGTCAGAAAATCCCCATTTAAATATCTTTGTTGTTTGATTTATCCGCAACACAAAGATTTAAAGAATTTATTCTTCTGAATCTGTCTTCTTAAATTTTCTCAAGATGCAGTTAATGAAATATCTGGAAAAGAGCAGCCGACATAAAACGAATTTCATAAAGTTAATCATACGTTCGTGATAGAAGGACAGATTAAACGAAACAAATGCAGATCACGGATTTTAATTCCCTTGTCCAATCTCGCACGACACGTAACTCTCCTCTTTTCCCTTTAAACCTCTCTAATAAATAGGGTTGTCGTCTGTAGTTGCATCACTAGCTAAACGCCAATTACGACGCCAAACCCCTTGTATATGGACTTTGATGTTTGCAAGAAAAGCTTCTGCGGTAGTGAAATCGATATATCAAGACAGTATCGCATGTCACCCCCTATTATCGATAATTACCGAATGACTGTATCATTTATTTCCTCTAGAAAATATGCAAATTAATTTTATTCACTTGTAGTTACGGCAAATCACATTGTTGGATTAATATATGATAAAAGAACAGTGAGTGGGCTTCAAGTTTGAAATAGAACCTAGTACTGAATGCTGAATAACATACTAAATTTCTCCTTTCATAAAAGAAAATTCATGTGGCATCCGGTTTAGGGTAAAGTGTTTAAAAATACGTAATCTTATAAAATACGCAAATTTACAAAATTTGTCAACTATACTGGAAATATTCCTTGAAATTCCATTAAAGACGTAAAAAAAACTTACTGTGTGTTAAATAGTAGTTGAAAAACGGTCGTGTACTTATTTTCTCTTTTGTCAATATTTTGTTGATGCATGTTGGAAAGAAAGAGTACACGGAGAAAACAATTCTGATAAAATTATCGCACTGTATGGTAATGGCTTTTTTTGTAAAGAACAAAAAACATAACTCTGTTTAATAAAACGAAAACATACTGTATTTAAAATTATTTATTAGTCGATTTTTCAGTTCATATAATAACGGTTCTCCGAGAATTCTGGTTTTCAAAATTACAGTTCTCATTACCAGACATTTAGCAAAAAATACATAACTGAAAAGCAAACTTAACCGAAAAAATGGTTTTATGCCATGCTCTGAGGCATCATGATAAACTTATCAAATTTTACCACATATACAAAATTTTATCATCAAATATAGCAAATTTTACCTTTTATAAGGACTTTGATGTTTGCAAAAAATGCTCTTGCGGCAGTGAAAACAATGTATCAAGACTGTATCGCATTGCCAACCACTATTAGCGATAATTACCAATTGACTGCATCATTTATTCTCCTCTGAAAATATTAAAATTAATTTCATTCATTTATAGTTACAGCTAATTCAAGTTTGTCGGATTATAATATATAAAAAGAAAACAATGAATACGTTTAAAATTTTGAATAAAATCTAGAAAAGGTGTACTACATACCATACTAACATATTGAATTTCTCCCTCCATAGAATGATAAAAGGGTCTAGGGGAAATTGTAAGGGATTATTGGGATAAGGGTATAGAGTAAAGTGTTTAAAGAGAAGATTCCATTTTACAATTTTTTGATGCCTCAAAAACTGCATACTATTTCAAAATATGAAGAAAAATATTCCTTGCACTTTCTTTCAAAACGCTAAGAAGAGGGGAAAAAACATTTTATTGTAGGATAAATAGTTGTTGAAATAAGAGAGCAATAAAAAAGGTCCTGTAAAGATTTTTTTTGTTAATACTTTTTAAACATGTTAGAGACTAGGAGTACGCGGAGAAGAGCAATTCAGGTAAAACTATCGATATGTATGGTAATAATATCTGACATTACTGGTAAAAAAACAACAGCATAATTTTAGTTAATAAAACCAAAATATACTGTATATAAACCATTCATGTGTCCACTAATATGGTACGATTTTCAGAGTTTAATGGCAATCATAATTATGGAAGGAATTAACAATAATGGAGTAATTTTTAGAGTCTTATTAAGCAAATATTTCGTTAACACTGGATTAACATTCAGAAGAACCATGTATTAAATTAATTTTCACAACCAGTAAGACTTCCTGATCATACACTATGTCATTTTTATGAATCATTTCAGTTATGAATCAATTACGAATCAATTGGGACAAGCTTCTAATACTTAATGGAGAACTAGAATACCTTACGGAACGTATGTAACGAGTTGAAAGATTTAAACTATTAGAAATTAACAAAACAAACTTCTTCGAAAACTCTTAATCATGTGGTATCTCCTTCAACTGGACGAAAACAAAATTCTAGTAACAATTCCGTACTGTATGGTAATAATATTTCTGATGAAGAAAACCACAATTCCTGTAAGAAAAAGCAAAATATACGATATTTATACATTAGCCATACATATATATTTAAATATATTTAAACCACTAATTTAGTAATTTTTCGTTAATAAAGTACAGTTTACCGAAAACTCTTGTTAGAAGTTATTACAGCAGATTTGAAAAAATATAAAACTGAAAAAGAAATTTAATGGAATAGATTGTTTTTATACCATGCTCTAAGTTGCCATGACAAAATTATAAAACCTTACCATATTTCATAAAACAATAACTTTTCGTTAATTATACCAGAATCATAACCGAAGCATTTTGGTAAAAGTTATCGAGCTTTTTATTGTTTACATAGAACCATAAACACGGAAAATTTATTCTGGTAGTTTTGACCATACTTTTTTTTCTCAATGTGACTTCATATAATAATTTACGTATGCGTACGATTTTCTAAATTTGTATACAATTTAACTGCTAAAACATCTGAAGCTTGTTAAACCCCAATAAAAACACCTTAATATTGCACAGTAGAAGCATTTTATGGCATATGTTAATTTTTATCAATTAGTTTTCTCTGATTTTAGCATTAAACTTGAGGTGGAACATAATTCAATGAAACACTTTGTTTAAGTAAAATTTTCATGATAATATGCTTCAACGTGGAACCAATTTTCCAGAGAATTCAATTTTCTTAAAGATTTTCTGAAAATACCTATTTCTAATTCTTAGTTAATATTTCTAAATTTTTAAAACATAATAAACAGTATAAATATTGAATTACTATATAATTAAGAGTAAATATTGAAAGATGTTTAGTGGGAAGATTTTTCACTATCAGCAATTGTGATCAATTTCTAATTGGAAAATTAAAATAGATAACTATTTCTGCTTGAATATTTGAAATTTGTTTTAAATCCTTATGTTTTATTACCGTAATTGAACAGTCGACCCAATTTCTTTCGATTTACAACTACTAAAGTTTTACTCCGTAGCCTTGTAATTTGAAAACAATCCAGAAGACAAGGGAACTTCTGAATAAAGTATTGGGAGAAATTCGCTTTCGTGGAGGACTTCTTGAAGGAATTTACCTGCATTTGCATTAAATGAAGAGGAAAACCACGAAAACCATCCACAGTTTGCTTGAAAGCAAGGGGATTCTAACCCATAATCCGTGTACCAATACGGATATTTTACGTCAGTTCTATGGTTGAAGCGAGTGGAGTGCAGAATTGAAATCGATCAGCCATCGTTGGGATTCGAACCCTGTCACCCATTGGAAGGTGAAAGCTCTATCCCATGAGCCACCACGGCTCTTTAAGTCTTTATAGCAATGATCTCATAAGAAACTATTTTTCTAACAGTAATAAAAATGAAATATTTGAAATATAATAATTATTTCTTGCACTTGTGAGGGGAACATAGTTTATAACAAGTTTTAATTTTACTTACACATCACTTCCTTCTGGTAAATCGTAGAGAAGTTTCATGTTATTTTTATAAACCATGCTGCTCTTTCAATTACTTAAGAAAGTATTAGTACATCTGCAAACAAATTTTATTTCCCCATTGCAAATCCCAGGGAAGGCGATAAATAATTCTTTCTGGAAAAATTCAAGATTTAAATACATTTCAAGTACTCAATAGTGTGTGAGGAACATTTTTTTCTGAGAGGAACAGAGAATTAAAAAATAAAAAAATAAAATCTATTTCCCCTCTCTTACTTCTTCAGTTGAAAGTGCTCGCGAGACATAGGCAAAAGAGCATTTGGAACACTTTTAAGAAGATTGTTTGGAATTGCGCTTCCTTGATGGAGGATATTTCAAAGTGATTCTGTCCTCAGAAAAACGGGGAAAAAGAAGCTTTTACTTGCTGCTTCAATCACGTTCGAATGCGACAACAGATTAGTCAATAAAGTGCCCAGTTTTTGGAAAAAATCGTTTCCTCACTAAATCTGGGAAGTGAGGTGAAGAAATAAACTAACGTTGAATTGAATTAAAACGTTACAAATACTGCGGTGGAAAACGTTGGGAAAAAATTCTTTACATGAGGCAATATTTTTAAAATGAAGATTAGAACAAAACGATTATAATTATATAATTTTCATTAAATTCGATACGCATTTGAGTAATGCCAACCATAATAGATTGGCACAAATCACAAAACTCAAAAGCATCGTATGTCTGTCATCTCGAAAAATAAATATGGGTATATATCTGTATGACCCAGAAAATGGCTCCAAAAGTACCAAAAAAATGTATAGTACCACGACGGTGCTAAAATGTACTAAACGCATAAGCTCTTATTTTACACTGAAAAAAAGTTTATTCAAAACTACCAGAATATGGTGAAATTTACCACATTTGGCTCTATGGGAACACTAAGAAACTCGGCAAATTTCACCGAAGAGCTTAGGTATTCGTTTTGATAAATTTAAAAATAAAAATAAAGTATTATGGTTTGTGGTATGTGATAAAATTTTATAATTTCATCAAGATACCTTTGAGCATGGCATAAAAATATTAATTCCGTTAATTTTACTTTGCAGTATAGTATTTTTTTACTAAATGTGTGGTAATAAGAACTATAATATTGCGAACTAGAATTTACGGTAAACCGTTACTATATAAACGGAAAAATTATCAAATGTGTGATTTAAATAAATTATCTTTTGGATTTATTAAATAGAAATATGGGTTTTGTTAACAGAAATATCAATACCATGCAGTACAGTAATTTCACCGGAAACTTTTTCTCCATGTGAAATCTTGAACCATAGTTATTTATAAGCAATTTTATGGTAGGTAGGTTTTTTTATTTATGTCACAATAGAGCTGTACGATTGGCTATTGGCAACGGTCTAGAAAACATCACTGATGATGATCCGAACATGTGTCTTCACAATTCGTGAGGCTACTTCCTCAATTTAGACATTGATCTGAATGGGAAGGAAATTTTATAACATACCATAAACCATAAAGCTTTGTTTTATTTTCAATTTTAGCAAAACGCATACCTAAGCTCTTCGATAAACCACTGCCTTTCTGGACTAGAGTCTAACCACTGGGCTACCACGGCCCAAACATTTTATTACAAAAAGATCTATAAAACATAGCAATGTTCACTCTCGTATAACTAAAAATAATGAACTATATACATTAAATAAAATATTATACTTCGCGCAAAGTAAAAAACTGACCACCCTTGATAACTTTTGATCTAATCATTGGATTTTCATGTTCTAGGACTCATTTTTAATGATTCATAGAGGTAATATCAAATTAATTAAGAAATCAAATTAATTTATTTCTTAATCAATATAGATATTTTAAATTAGGAAATCAAACTCAAAAAAGTAGTCTCTCTGAAAAAACATACCTTTTTTTCAACGGATTTGAATTTCTGACCCTCAAAATACGAGGGGTTGCCGCAATCTGGGAAATATGGTCAGGAGAGCGGTCAAAAGTTTGAATCCCTTAATATTAATTTTGTTTTTTGGGTATTTCGCCATACATCGAGAAATATTTTAACAAATTGAAAAATTTTTGTACGCAACTATAAAATTCATTTATTCAAAGATAATTCCATACAAAAAAAAAATTTATAAAAATACATAAATTAGACTACTTTAATAAAAACGCACTTTAATAACAAATATAATTTTATTTATTTTATTTAACATTAGTCAAAAAAATTTCTGGTATACATTTTTGTACATAATTTTAAAGAATATTACATGAGTCGAATAGTTTCTGATAAATTAAATTTTAATGAAGCTATATATTTAAAATTTGGTGTTTCATTATCTATTCAACTGATTTCCCCCAAATTTCGTATTTTGCCATGTAAAATTATATTTTTTCATATTACTAAAAATATACATAACTTACAATTCAAAATTTTTTTTAACTTATATAATGAGACTAATGGTCACTTTTCCTCTTCTTTATTTACCACGGTAATCAAACATGTTTGATGTTTTGAGTCCTCTCTTCAATAGTGATTGAATAAATGTCGATAGTGTTTTACTTTCTTAGTGCTTAATTATTGAATGGTTCTCTAATGTTGTATACTTTTTTAACTTCAATTTTTACAAGGATTCTAAAATTGTATAATAAAGGTTAATGAAGGTTACAAAAAAACTAGTATGTAATCTAGTATGTATGCATATCTAGTATGTAAAACATGATAATTAGTTTATATATATAAGAAAGGAAACTGTACCATGTGATTATTTTCAGTCTTTAAAAGGACTTTTCGAATCTCTTTTTCCAAGTAAAGATGAAAACTACCGTTTAAATTCCTTTGACTTAATGCAAAGCTATATTTTTAAACTATGTATTTCATCTTACAGTGAAAAATTATACGAGCCTTAGAACGGACGCAAAACTGAAATATTCTAAAAGTTATTAAACTTTTTTAAGAATCCCCAATTTTCGGAAATTTTCTCACATACATAAAAAGTGTCAAAATCAATGGCTTTTTCGCCAGATTCTACGAACCCACGAAAGACAGCATTGGAGTAAGAATTAAACCACAAACGTGTTTCCTTTTCTCAAAACAGTGACTTTTTCACATATTGACGTTTTGTACCATTTTCAGAATAAACATAGAGAATAAATATCTCTAAACGTGATCTTGCAGTTCTGAGTAACTGCTGCAAAGTAACATCAGTTATGAAAATAGCATATTATTCGTAAAAAAGCATCATTTCGTGTGACAACCGAGCGAGCCTGCAAAAGACAACCTTAATCGAAATCACTTTAGTTTTTTTTTTTGCATATAAATCCTGATAACAAATTTCCTTTGTGAAAATGTTGCATGTAGCAAGAAATATTTCGACCAGAGTCAATATTTTTAAGATTATATTTTTATAGACGTAGTACAAAGAATAAAGTTATGTTTTTATGTGTCGAAAAGTGGCATTGCTTATTTTTACAGTAACGTCAAAAATATAAATTAGCTATGATCTAAAATTGAACCCAACTAATTTTCTATAATGCTCAGAACACCTTTCAATACATCAAAACTTGTATTTTATTTTTTGTATCAAAATCAGTAAAAAATAAAACTCTCTGAATCTGTCTGGAGAGTATATCAAAAGCCAGCAATATGAAAAATGTTAATAGGTAGCTAAAGGTAGCAAACAGGCTTAATATTTCTTAGCAAATAGGATAGAGCTTCTAAAGAAAGACTTCTCTAAGACTGTGGGGGCGTTATTTTGTGATAGAAATAATGACAAGGAATATTGGATTACTGATTTCACTAAGGAATCCCTTCGTAATCGTAAGTGATTCGTAGGGATTACTGAGTAATAGTGAAAGGAAAAGGGAAATACATTTATATAGATTTAAAAGAAATATTCTTTAGGTTACATGTAAAAATCATTTTGATAAATTATTACTTTTTTCGGGAAAATGCTAGATTACCATAGTGATTCATAATAGATCAGTGGTTCCCTAAAGGTGTTCCGTGGAGCTCCTAATGTTCCATGGAAGAGACAACGGAGTTCCAGGAGTTAGCACTTATTTTTAACAGTTAGGATTTTTGAAACCCATAATTGTAATTTTATCTACTTTATAATCCATTGTTTACTAAATATCTAGGTTATCTTTAAGAAATTATCTAAGTAAAATGTTAGTGGAAAAAATATAAAAAAATTTAAAATATTTTTAGTTATTCTAACAACAATGCATTGAATAAATTAGGAATTTGAAAATTTGAATAAATTACCACTTGTTATAAAATCGAATTAATATTTCCTTTCGAACTTCGCAATTTAAAATAAAATAGCTAAATTTATCTTTAAAGAAATATAGTCTCCTGATTAACATTTTCAACGTTTTTTTTTTCATTTCAACAAAAACCATAATCTAGCTTATTTTAGTTATTTTCAACTTATGGATATACAAAAACGTATTGTCAGAATTATATTAGATCTGGCACCAAACCTACACTGTAAAAAAATTCGGATCATACTTCGGTATAAAGTACCGGTACTTTGGGTGCATTATCCATATAATCCATTATACCGTAAAATCTATTATTACTTTAATTTTCACAGTGGTATTTGCTAAATTAGAGAGATTCAATTATTTTACTGTAATTATTATGGATAATAATTGCGATTTACCAGATTATTCGTTCGATTTTACGGTGGAAAGTACCGGCACCGATATCTTTTACCGTAATTTCTTACAGTGTGCGAATTCAATTGCTTGACGAGAAATCTAATTTTAAATCTGCTCCTGATTAAACGATAAAAAATCCCTTTCTTTAGATTAAATATTCAAAATAATTAACAGTCATTCAAAATAATTCGTAGCACATTTGGTTAATATGTTTACAATTGCAAATGAGCTTTATTTATGAAGTCAGTATTCAGCTAAAGGAAGAATGATTATTGAGGTTTCCATAACCGAAAAAATCGAAAAACGCTGTAATAGATTTAAAAGTAGTTTGCAATAGTAAAATTACTTTGTTATTTAATCATAGAATTTTAAATAAATGAATAAAGAAACAAAAATGATCTTAAATCATATTTTGAATGTAATTTTATTATATATATATATATATATATATATATATATATATATATATATATATATATATATATATATATATATATATATATATATATATATATAAATAATCTACTCAAAGTGATGTAGTTGAAAAATTCCTAAATTTTTCTTGTCTTTTTTTAAAGTTTTCGATTTTAAATAGATATTTTTAAATAAAGTTCATGATTTAAAATACTCCTGAGGTTTTATTTATTTACCTGTATGTTCTAGCGTGTAATGTTCCAATGTGATGTTCTAGCGTGTTCTTCAAAATGTTCTATTTACATTTATCTTCAATTTAATTCATCTTTGAATGGATTACACAATGCAAGTATTATTGAAAATGAGTTATTGAAATACATAATTCTTACAACCAAAATAAACGCATTACTTTATTGATAATTTTATGCCATAAATATTTTATGAATATAAATAACTTTGTTTCTTTTGTACTTTTTCTACTTAAATATCATAAAAGTAATTTAAAAGTAAAATTACTCAGTCATTTTATTTAAATATGTTCAAAGAATTTCGAGTTTTCCATTTGGAAATGCCTATTTAAAACTAATAATCTCCTACACTATTTTGAATTTTACATTAGCTTTAAATCCGATTGTCAAATATTAAAATTTCTCATTTACGATGAAAAGTATTCAAATTATTTATGAATCCAAGCTTGCATTTTCTGCAAAAAAAAAAAGCTTTATACAATATTAGCTAATTCATATTTAGCGATTTCATTTACTGAATATGCATTTGCCCTAAAAGCTCAATCAATTATTCGGTGCCAACACAGTAAATGATAGGCAATCAAAACATAAAAACAAGAAATGAACCAACACGCATTATCTCGGCTCCCTTTTAACGCTATGTTGGATTTTGGCACGTTAAAATGGCGTGAAAGGCAATAAGAACCATCATTGAAGCAATTGTTTGTCTTTCTTTTGGTTTATTTTTCCCCCATGATGCACTTGTCGTAATTACAAAAGCGTGGGATGGCAAATTACCCACACCAAAAAGAAAGGAAGTGAAGTGAGCCAAAGTCACGAGCATGCGTGCGGGGGTGAAAAAGCCGTCAAAATGTCTACAAATTGCCAAAAAAAAAAAGGATATTTAGGTGCTTCCTAATTTTAATTACTAAGCAGTAGATATTCGAAAGATACGCATCTGCTTATTAATAACTAAATATATTGTTTCGATATCAATCTCAAAATGACATTTTCGTTACTTTTGCGAGCCCATGGTGTTTCAAAATCGATTCATTTTACAATTAATAGTATTATCATTAAACTATGACTCATGTACCCAATTAATATTGCAATTTACCATGAATATTTATGTCTGTAAACTGAATAAATATTTTCAGTATATGGCTTATTAAATGTCATTTTGTCACTGTCCATCACTCTGAAATGCAGTTAATTTGCAAAAATACTAAGTACGACTCTAGATTAGTACAATAATACACAGATGCATTTTTACACAAATGTGAAACTCATTTGGCATCCTTGAAATTATTTGGACAGCTAATTTGTCTAATTTGATCTCGTGTGGTAAATCTGTATAAATACTAAGTATGACTCGCTATTAATACAGTAATACACTTAGACAATTTTTACACTAAAGTGAAACTAATTTGCTGTCTTACAGAACAATAATTAAATTTACTCCGGTTAAGAATTTAAAGATTTTTGATGTAATTTTTTTTTAAAAATACGATTGGTAAAACAAAATTCAGACTTAGCAACGGAGCATTTGTAATGGATACAAAACACAAATGGAAAAAAAAGGGAAACAAGATCCATTTTTTTTTGAAAGCTAAAGAAGCATTTTTAGAGAAAAAAAATTCTTAAAAAATTAAATATTCTAACAATTACGTATAAAAATTTCCACTGAAATTGGAATGTTTCTTGTCCATGAAATTAAAACAGCATCTCACTTTTGGATTTGGATCCTAAATTTAAAAAAAAAAAAAAAAAAAAGAAAAAAAAAACATTTTCTTATAATTCCCTCAATAAACAATGCTTAAAAATGTCTAAATAAGAAAATAAGTTAACTGAAACAGCAAATAACTTGCATTATGGTCAAATTTACACTATTAATCGCAAAAATTGCATTTTGCTAAATTATATAGAGAAATACAGCTTGTAATAAATGGTTGGTAACAGAATTGCAAAATGTAACAGAGAAGAAAACTGAGAGAGAAGAACTAAATTTTAAATGTACTTCCTTGCACTGCAAATTACTGAATTTTAATCAAACAAATATTAATACTAATTATGTTCCTTTTAATAAACTTCATATATAATGAAATACTAAATTGAAAGTTAGTAAATTGAAGTCAAATAAATGGAAGAATAACAAAGGAGGGGGGGGGGAACTGCATGTCAATTGGAAAGAAGAACAGGTTATATAAGACTGAAAAATGCTGTCTGATTCTATGAAAATCAAATAAACTGTAGAACAATAAATTTAAAAAAGTTATGCTAATAACAGAGAAAAAAGTTAATAAAAACGTCTTGACCTAGCCAAAGTGTTTATATTGTTTTAACTTGTCAAAAAATAATCCAATACAGACTCGTTAGACAGAAAAAGTGCAATATTGAAATATTCACACATCTTCATCTTCAGCACAGCAACCTGTTACAGGCAAAGGCTGTCTCCACGAGCTTCCTCAGTTTAACTCTGTTCGGTAATTTATCTGGGAAATTTATGATTCGGAGATTTTTTTAGGGGTTGGGTTGTTAGTCCTACACCCAACTTCCTACCAGGAGGACCAGTCCTCTGATGGGACTTATCTTCAGGACTAGGCTATCCGCTATACCTCTTGGGAGAATATTTAGTCTCTTCTTCTGACACGCATGAGCTACTTTTAGAATAATTTATTACAATAGGACAGGAATAAATGACAAGAATGTGCACATATGAGAAAAATTTCCTGAATTTACATTTTACTTTTATTTTTTACTCTATTTTTAATAAAGCTTTTAGAATTACTTGAATTTATTTCTTACTTTTGAGTAACTGTAATGACCTATAAAGATATTAGACGTTAAAAATATTGCTCTGTTTCACTCATTTTACTGTCTAATTGAAGTAACCTAAGTAGCACATGCCAATCCTCATGCTCTACAGTCTATGTTAATTTAACAAAACAATGTAAGTGGCCCTATCTACTCTTACCTTGTATGTTATTTTAGAGAAAAATTAGAAATATTTTGCATTTTGCAAACATTTTTAAAATAAGTTATGATTGAATTTAGATTGTCCTAATACAGAAACTTGCACAGCAGACAGACTTTAGAGTGCTTTTTCTCATACATGGTAATTTTGTGTTTCAATCTTATTTAAATCCCTAAGGAATTTTTTCTATTTACGATATAGCTTTGAACGTAAACTTTTTTATCTTAAGTATAATACATTTATTTAAACTGTGCATGGAATAAGCATTTTATGAGGTAATTCAATTTTTACAGCAGGTTATATATACCTAACAGGAATTTTTAATCTTTTCTTTCTACATTTTTACAAAATAATCTATAAAAAATATTTTAATTGATATATCAACAAATGAATGCACAAAATTGTTAAGATGAATATTGCAAGCACTAAGAGAAAAAATAATTTTGAAAATATGTTAAAATAAAGAAGCCTTAGGGATTTAAAAATTATGAATTTTTTCTACTTTTTTTAAAATTTTAAAAAAATTAAACAGTTTAATTACTTTTTGAAGATAAATTATTGATTATAAGTTAAATGAGCATGTAAAGCATTCACAAAATGAATGATTATACCTTTATTTTAAAAAATTTTTGCAAAGGTACTGTGACCCCTTAAAGTGAATTATGAAAAACAAAAATAAAAATGAAAAAGCATTGACAATTTTAAATAAATTTTTGAAATATTTTTTTTCACCATTTGAGCAAAAGAAAAAAAAAATAACCCATGCATTTAAGTAAGCCTGGATACTGCACAAGGGTAATCTCAAAAACCATTTTATTATTGCTTAAAATTTCTGAAAACTACGGTTAAAGCAACTAGAATATATTCATGAATAGTTTTAATAAAGGAAATGAAGCAAATTCTTTTTAAACAATTAAATTTGTTTCTGCAGGAAAAACAGCTTTAAAGAGATCAGCACAATCATTTGCATTTGAATGAAAGAAGATCCCGAGCAAAAATCATTACGAGCACTTCGCTTGAATTGAGCCTCAATCTAGAGCCTGGGTGATAGTTAAAGGACAAACTATATTTTCAACTCCTAATGCAAATTTCCGGGATTATTGCTCTTCGACTCTTTTCAGTAAATTAATTTATAGCGAAGAAAATAAGTTCCGAATTGAAATAGAATTCTTTTATTAAACGTAATCCCTATGCAATAGTATCCCGGAAAACTACACCCCGGGAGTCCTGGGGTGTACAAAAGACGTTTTCCGGAAAACACGGGATTTTCCTGTAATCTCCCTTTTGATGTGACAAAGCGTAGAACTTCCACCCTCTCCTCCCGGAACTGTTGGCACTATTGAGATTTCAATCAAACTCCACCTCGCCTAAAAACTTTAAGAACGCAATCCTCAAGTGGTTTAAATTTAAGAACGGTTTCTTTTAAAAAAAGATTAATGAAAGAGACTTTTGTTATACTTTAAAGTAGCTGGATTAAAATTCAGCGTATATATCTTTCTCCCAATTATGCGAAGTTGTATTCCCAGTGTAAAAGTTTTGCTGCGTTCCCTTTTGCTATTTATTATTATTATTTTCTTTCTTTGAAAATAAGCTTCAGGCGCTCACAGGAGGATAAGAATGCTACATTGGGAGCTTCTATTTGAAGCGGCGCAGCAAATATGCTAATATCTAAGCTTCTTTGCTTTAAAGTAAGGATTTAAAGTGTCAGAAATGGGCGCAAAAATAGTTCGGAATGCTCTTTTCCTAATTGTTATTTTTATTTATATGCCTGGAGTGTCTTATTCTACAATTTAGAATTTAAATTACACGATTGGTTCTTGAATTAATTCATTGTTATTTGGTGATAAATATGAAATGTGTCGCATTTTTATCCGTAATTAAATTCCACAAATTTACATTTTATTAGTTCATAACAAGCGTTAATATACAATCAGAAATTTTCAATATCTTGTATTTGCTATATGCTTTGGCAAATATTTAATACATTTATATTTCCCTTTAGCCTTTTCATTGCCAAAAGTATTGTTTGTTTATAAGTGACATTTCGAATATTATGAATTTATTCAAATAAATTAAGGTTAGTTTTGGGCTGGATTACAAAAATGTTAGTAATTATTCAAAATATGTATATATATATCAGAATTTCACATTATTAATTCGTACGAATATCAAACCTCGGCAAAGTCACGTCACAATCAAAAATGAACGAATATCGGGTTTTAAAGTAGTTTAAAACGAAAAATAAAACTACATAAGTCCTAACTAATAAGGACAGAAGTTTAAGCATCAGTAAATTCTTAACTGTTAGTAGGTCAATTTTGCAATTTGATTGAACTTTTTTTATCTGTACTATAATTGAGGGCTTTTAAGTTGAGGGCTTTTTAAGCATTAAATTATTTGTAGAATAAAATCTATATGGCTACACAAAATTTTAGGTGTTTGATTTTGCTTAATTTAACTCGTTTAATGCCTGTTATTTTAGAATGCTTTTTTCCCAATTGCTATTTTTAATTATGTATTTGAAGTGCCTCTTCCTACAATAGATTTTAAATTCAACAATTGATTCTTGAATTAAATGATGATAGTTATGAAATCGAAATTTTATCTTTAATTAAATTTCATAAGTTTATATTTCATTAGTTCATTTTTAATGCTTACGTTCATATATGATTAAAGCAATGAATTTAATCAAATAAATCGCGGAAAATTTTGTAACTTTGTGCTGGACTATAGTATCTAACATTAGTAATTATTTTTCACAACTTCCTGATTATTTTCACATCGTATTCTTGAAGTTTACGTAATTAATATTAATGCCGCATTCCATCAAGAATAAATTACGTCATCAAAGAATAACTTCAATTCATGGAATATATTAAATTGCGTTTTGAAGGAATTTGAAACCGGTATATTACTCAAGTTCTAATTAAAACGAGTGTTAGTGGCTGTAATTCTTGTTTTTAAAATCTCTAAATTGATTTCTCAATATCAGGGATTTTTTTGTTTGTGTGTTATGCCATAAAAAAGAGAATTTTCGAGCTGTATAGTTTATTGTTCTTGCTAAGAAAAAAAAATCCATAGTATTGCAAAAAACTTTAGAAATTCAATTTTTAAATTGTTAATAAAAAAATTTGTTTATTACTATGCGAATTTTGAATTATGAAAGTTAGCATTCATGGAAGGATTTTAAAAGAAATACTTATTTACCAAATACTTCGATAACAATTTGTTAAACATTCAAAAACTGTGTACTAAATTAATTTTCATGACTACTAAGATCTCCTTATCTTATACCTTGTGATTGTTTATGAATCAATTTTTTAGGACAATTAATAAAGAACTAAAATAACCTTTGGAACGTATGAAATTAGTTGTACAATTCAAACTGCTTGAAATTTAAAAAACTCATTCCCGAAAACTTTTATGCATGTAGTATCTCATTCTACACGGATGAAAAATATTTGGTAAAATTACCTTACTGTGTGGTAATAACATTTCTAGTAAAAAAACAACAGCACTCATTTAGTATTTTGTCCTGTTATATGCAATGTTAGTAATTTCTCGAAAAAAATTTTAAAATAGCAATTCATGTCATTGTTATTTTATTATATTGAAACAAAACTGTCAAATAATCATAAATAAGATTGTAATCAAATTATTAACTGCGAGAAAAAACTTTATAAACTGCTTTCGTTTAATACGGCAAAATAACCAGAATTTTTTTTCATCAACTAAGTCCATGCAATGAAGCTTAGTTCTTTGAAACTGCATGCATATTATAGCCTAGAGAGCCAATCTGTTCATCTCATCATCAACAGGACTGGGGTTCTAGTCCCAGCGGTAACACCACAATACTTCCTCCATTTCCAACAGAACATGAAGAGTTTCCAGTTTCATGCATCCTGTAATGCCAATTACCAAATGAAAAGCCGAGCTCTTATGCGAAGTTAAATTTATTTTTATGTCTAATTAAATTTATTCTCTAAGGCATCTGCGTAAAATCACGAAATTTTACTACTTTTACCAAATTCTCGAAAATTCTCGAAAATTGTTTTTTGCTTTCAATTTTAAAAAAATCATTGCCAAAACACTTTGGTGAAAATTACCGCACTTTTTGGTGTTCCCATGGACCCAGAAGCAAATATTGTATTCTGGTTGTTGACCATATTTTTTTTCATGGCTTTAAATTAAATTTATCCTTTTTTTTCAATTTAGTTTAGAAGTACAGAATTATATTAATTATATGCAATATGAATTCGATGAAATATATGCATTTTGTGCAGTCTTTAACTTTTATAAATTTTGCAAAAACTACTCAAATTTAAAGTCTATAGAAATGGGAATGTCTTAATAGCGTTATTATTGTCGTCGGAATTCGGTCAATATTAAAATTGTACACAATTTGAGAAAGTAATAGAGATAGATAATATTTTTTTTCCAAACGTGAGGATTAAAAAAAATGAAGGGCTTAATGAAAAGTAATTAAGTAAAAAAATATGTCATTATAAATTTTTTTTTAAATTTTTAAATATCATAACCTATCACTGAAATACATAAAGATTAATTAAAAAATTTTTTCTCTTCAAAAAATACGGATTAACTATTAGAAAGCAATATTAGACAAAAAATGATCATTGAATTGAATGCATTGCTAAAAAAACTATTACTAACTAAAAAAAATCATTTATAAAAAAAAAAGATAAAATTAATGATTAAATATTAAGATAATTAACGAATTTCATTACATGTTTATTAATTGAACCATTCGAAAATAAAAAAGATTACTCTTAGCATAAAGGAAAGTTTAAAAAATAAATAGATAATCGATTTTCTGTCATTAAAAATACTTACAGGCGCGAGCAATGTCTAATTTCTCTTACTCTTTTAATCAAATACTTTGTGTGAGAATTTCTCTGATAAAAAGCAAAAAAGAGGTAAAAACAAATAGCTTAAATAAATTCCGGAATAAAAAAAAAAATATTACATTTGCGCAATCAGGCAGCAAGACCAAAATAGACAGCTGTTATATATCCCAAGAAACGGTGCCAAAAACTAATTACTAGCCCATTATAAAGAGAAAGAAACTATTTTGAAGATAGAAAAAGGGTATAGTGTTATAGGCTGCGCACATCTAAAAAGAAAAAAAAAATTCAGGTTTCTTGACAATCTCAACGCACGAGTGTTCCTTTTTTTTTTCTCTTTACAATCTCAGCGTTAGGAGTGTTACTTTTTTCTCTCTATTACATTGATTTCATTTTTCTTTTATTCATCACGCCACTGATTTTCAATCTTGGTAACCCGAAAGTCATAAAATGTTACGAATTGGGAAATAATTTTATACGATGCGGATTCCCAGGCGGAAAAAGCTTAATTGGTTATGGAGAGCTGAGTTTTGTTTGGAGATTATTTTATGCGGGGTTAATAATTACTGCTAGGGTATATTTTACGAAAATCCTTTTTTTTTTCTTTTTGGGTTGGCCGAAAGAAATATGAAAATGTGAATAAAATTTCACTTTTGAAAATTTTTTGGAGTTTGCAATATTTATTTTTCCTAGAAAAATTAAATTGCATTTTAGATTCGTTTGGGGAAATAACACATATTGATTACGGATTATTCGTGTTATTTGCAGTTTTGCGCTTTACTTTTTTTTATAATTTCACTTTGAAAATGAGAAATAGATAAATAATAGTGAGTGAATAGTGTCTTTCAAGCCAAGCATAATCCAAATTGAGTAATTATGGGATATTTCATCTGGGCTATGTACGATTTCGACTTATTTTATGGAGAAAAAAACACAATTCTTCCAGTTAATCCCTTAACGATCGGTTAATTTTCAAGAAAACGGTCGTAAAAGTGTTTGGTTTTTGTATTTGTATTACGTATTCGATTAGTGCTGAAATCTAGTTTAAAATTTACTATCTATTAACTACCTTAAAAAATATCCTGGTACTGCGATCTGGTGTGTAAAATGAGAAATAAAATGTTTTCCGGGCAAACGAAATGAATTAGTTTCATTATTTTTGCCGCGTTACTATTGAACACTCCAGTCCGTCAATATCACGGGAGCGAGAAATAAAGGGCGAAAACTCACCCTGTCATTTTCACGGGAGTGAGAAGGAAGGGATAAACTCGAAAACAGAAGCCAGTTTTGTGTTTTTCTGGAATCAGCTAAAATACGTTACTCTACAACACGCCCTGCGTTTAATTGAAATGGCATGAAAGATATCTACCGTTTCAGATACAGTTTGTTGATTGGTTTTATCTCGGCGCGTTTCGAAATGAATGTTCACGATAATGAACACTGTTTATATTGCCTGTGTACGAAATCGGACGTAGATATTTTTAGAAAATGGAGAAATAAATCATACCTCTGGTGGTACTGAGTTAGAGATTGATCGCTCTCTGGCCTTAAATCCAAATTACGATCTGTGGATGAATGGGTTCACCCTATTAAACGGGCTGTGACGTGTGTGTGACTGAAGTAGTATTATTAGCTATAGTAGCTATAGATAGTGCCACTGAAAAACAAGAAGCGTACTCTCTGCCTTAAAAATGCTTGGTTTCAACAGGCTGGCTTGCTGAAACATTAGAAACAACAGCAGCAGAAAATGGACATATCATTTGATTCTGTTTTTCAAACTTTCTTTTTCCAGTTATTGTTCTTTTTTGTAAGGAATAAACCACGGAATCCAAATAAATTTGTAATGTGATATTATTGAATTGCATAAATCACCTTGGGATATTTTATTAAATTTGACTTTTTTGGAAAGACATTAATAATCGACAATTATTTTTTTCAGGATTGAAATGCATTCTATGAATTAATAAATGTAGTATTAAATTTACATTGTAAAAATTTAGACTTTTAAAACTGACTCTATCACTTAGAGTTCTGAATATGAAAACATTGGCTGAGCTACCTATGTAATATGCCACGTAAAGCTGTGTCCATTTTTTTTAAACAGACATTTTCAGCTGCGTTCGGATTTAAAAAAATACTCAATGATTGATTCTCTTCAATCTGTTCGTTTGAAGTGTTACTTTTTCTTTGTATTTCATTATTTTAATTCTTCCTTTTCATAATCACGCCAATAATCTTGGTAGACCTGTAAGTCATAAAATCTTCCGAATTAGGAAATCATACGTTGTGGGTTCTCAGGATGAAATAAGCTTAATTGTCTATAGCAAACAGACTTCTGTTGTGAACTTATTTTATGAAGAGATAATTATTCTTTTGGTATATTTCATGAAAGTTAACTTCTATTTTTAATCTGACGAAATATAGGAAAAAGAAAGCAGCATTTTATCTTGGAAAATGGCATTTTTTCAATATTAAAATGCAGTTTATTTATCTCTCTCATTGTAGTAATATTCTGTAAATATATAGCATAATTTCAAATCAGAAATTTGGTTTCTAGCAGAGATATGAGTTAGTCTCAGGACAGATTTGGATTTTTAGAGAACATAGAGAGGGAATAATATGTTTTTATTTCATAAATATAGATTTTACAAGTAATATAAAGCAATAAAAAAAGTTCTAGTAATATTTTTTTGTTAGTAAAAGTTCATAAACTGAAAAGCAAAAGCTAAATTACTGCAATAACAGCTTACACTGAAGAAAATAAAAGCACATTTATAAAATTTAGTACACTTACTAATTAGACACAGATTTAGATTTTTAGAGAACATAGAGAGGATTAATATGTTTTTAATGCATGAATATAGATTTTACTAGTAATATAAAGCAATAAAGTAAGTTCTAGTAATATTTTTTTGTTAGTAAAAGTCCATAAACTGAAAAGCAAAAGCTAAATTACTGCAATAACAGCTTACACTGAAGAAAATAAAAGCACATTTATAAAATTTAGTACGCTTACTAATTAGACACAGATTTAGATTTTTAGAGAACATAGAGGGGGATTAATATGTTTTTAATGCATTAATATAGATTTTACTAGTAATATAAAGCAATAAAGTAAGTTCTAGTAATATTTTTTTGTTAGTAAAAGTCCATAAACTGAAAAGCAAAAGCTAAATTACTGCAATAACAGCCTACACTGAAGAAAATAAAAGCATATTTATAAAATTTAGTACACTTACTAAATATCAACAAAGGCTGATTTTAGAAGTTTTTTTTACAGCAAAGTCAATAGAGATAAGTTAAGAAGAAAGAACTGATCATTGTAACAGCAGTATAAACAGAAGCAAGATTGTAAACTTGTATTTAACAAAACTGCGCATTTATTAATTATAACTGAAGGCAACTTTGGCAGATTACAAATGTCGAGCCATTTTTCTCAACAGGATATTGAAGATTAACTAATAAATAAAAACTAAGACAATGCTACAGCAACACATGATGTAGATGCCAACCATATATTTTTTTTCAAAATATCTAAATTAACTAACCATCATGAAAGGAAAACATAAATATAAAACACCAGTTATTAGATGCTGTTGTAATATGCTACTTAGTAGACGCTGATTCAAAAACTTATTTTTTCAAACACTCTATCGAACGATGTCATGTTTTTGAAATAAATATAGTAAACATGAAAACTTGACTCCATTAAAAGCAAATAGCAATATAAACTCTAAAAGCCTTACTAAAAATAAAGTTCTAATGGGCAACTTTGTCTTGATCATAAATTATAATTTTCAACTCTTAATATCTCAATATTCTCATATTTCGATTTATGTCGAATACTCTATATTTGTGGAATAACATTCGAAGTTATTTTAAGTAGAATTAAGGCTATTTTTTCCAGCTAGCTGAATTGTTCCATTGATTGAAAAGACACTGTTAAACCGACTGTAACTATTGAAAAGAGGAGTTATTTCCACAATAAAAATTAAATGTACCGTTAAGTTAATGGAAAAGATTTTTTGTGAAAGATTTAAAACAAAGATAAACTTGAAAACATTTAAAATGGAGCTATTTTATTAGATGGCGTTTTCGAAAGCTATTTTTCATAAGTTCAAACTTACAAATAGCATATATAGCTAACAGCAATTATGATGTTTGTTTCCAAAAGTTTTTGAGCGATGATTTTCAAATCCTTTAATGCATGCTATAAAATGCATTTTGAAATCTGATTTGCGAGACATAAAAGCTATCTGAATATGCATTAATTACGCTTCATTAGATGTAACATATTAAGGTTTCTTACTATCGTAATACTTTAAAAAATCTGTTTAATACTTAATTTCAAAAGAATAGTGGCAATATTTGGAAGGTTTGTCTTAACAATACTCAATGGAACACTTGTGGTTTGCTGAAATCTAACAGAACGGTTTGATTTTTTATACTGTCAGACAAAATGATTGATGTATTTGCCATTGGAAAGGTAAATTTTACTTATTATATCATAAAATATTATCGGTTTCCAGGATACACTATTTCCATTTTCCCTAAATATCGAAAAGTAGCTAGTGGAACGACAGTGAATGTTATATATTCTTTGACGCTAGGGAGATTGACGCTGGAGATAAGAGATTTCAACGAAAGAAAAGAAACTGTTAAATTAGATATCCGAAAATTAAAAAATATCCCTTTAAAATATTTATATTATATATTACTCCTGGAAGTGAGCCCATTTGAATTATATTACCCATCTATACGTTTATACAAATGATATTGGTCACGTGATTGCTCCTTCCATGCGTCGGAGATATTGCGATATGAATTCTGCTAGAAAGGATACTTAGAGTCTTCTTAATTTTAGCTCATTTGAGAATATTTATAACTCTCCTTGCCCACCAACTTATATCCACTACATTGGAAGCAGTAGCACACTTGGCCTACTTCATCTGCCCATACAAAACGAATTGTAATTTAGTGTGTGAGAATTCTTCAGATATTTGAAAATGTGTGAGAATTCTTCAGATATTTGAATCTGTAAGCAGGTTTATTGCAGGGTATTTAAAAGTTTCACACCATTTAATATTTATATCCATGCTTTAGTTTCGGCTTTAGCTTACCAAAGGTATCGATTTCTGCTCTCGACGCAGGCATCGAAGTGGAATTGAGAATCTTTAATAATACAAATATAGTAATATATAAATATAGTAATATATAAATATAGTAATATATAAAAATAGTAATATATAAAAATAGTAATATATAAATATAGTATTATATAAATATTTAGTAATATATAAGTATAGAAAAAGATATAAATCTAGTGCTTGATATACTGTTACGAATATTTCTTCCTGTTTTCCAAAGAGGTCGCAGTGATCATTCACAATAATTCAATAATTCTGATTTTGTATCGTTTGAGGAATTGGAATGGAAAGGTCATTGGGAAGCTTAACAAATATCATACCATCATATTTGCTAGTTTTTTTAATATTTACATTTATTATATTTGATAATTTATTGCACCTTTTTACACTGAATCATTGTGCAATATATACTATCTGTATGGTGCACCGAAAATAATATTTCTTTGAACTTGGAAAATCTTGCAGTCAAGTCCTTTCACAGCTTTTTTCAATAATTAATTCTTCCTCTCCTAAAGTACAGAAATGTTGATCTCTCTATTACTAACAAAATTTATTATTTAGAAGTAGTGCTTGACTTCAATTTCGAACTGGATGCATCATACTGAATAAATTTAAATCAGATTTCAAGATGAATAGACTGCTTAGAAGCAAAGCTGCCTTTAGTCACTTGCTACGAGCCACTTATGCTATCAACTTTTAAAGAAAATTTTAAATTTCTGAAAATCAAGCTTTTAGGCTCAAATACTACTTTCACGTACAAATCAACATCGATTAATGCTATTCCTCGGCTGCCGAAGAGTACACTTATAGAGTTATCATTGAAGAAAGAGCTCAAGTTCTTTGCTAAAAATTCATAAATTATTTATTTAATATTGGATCAAAATTCGAAAAAATACAGAATTTTTCTGTTCATCTAGGATATCAGAAAAATTTCTTAATTGGGTACTTGAAGTTCAAGAAGAAGATCACAGATATCCACACATGTGATCTATGACGTCAGTAGATTTATAAGCAAAATGGCGAGTTAAAGTTGATATAAGTTTCTCCACTTCAGTTAGAATGATAGTTAACGTGAATTTAATCAAAAACAGTACCGTATCGCACATCGAATTCATTGAAATATAATTCTTTCTCATCTAAGTCTTTTACTTAACCTAGATTTATTATTTACATTTGTGTTTTATTGTAACCATGATGTATTTTTGTTTTGTGCTCCTGGAAACTTCGATGCATAATTAGTTTGTTTATTTTTTACTTTGCTTCGTGCCAGTCTTAAAGAGAAGTAAGAAAAGTTAAGTAAGAAATATATATTGAAAAAATTGAATTCTTTGTAGAATAATATCGAATGAAATAATTGACGGGCTTGGCTTGCCAAAAATAGAATAGAAAAAACAGTTGCTAACCTAAACATATGCCATGTTTCAAGAACCAATCAGGATCGAGATAGCCCCACTACGTCACTTGCAGTTATCCCATTGCTAGCTGTTATTCAGGGGCTTACAAAGTTTTATAATTTACTTAATATTGTAAAGAATGAAGGAAACTAATACCTCTTGTGTAGCATTGTTCAAGGGAAATGACTCTACGCTAATTTTTTTATTTGCAAAAAATGACTATTACATTTTATGTCATAAAATTACGTATGAATATCGGTTATCATTTTTTGCAAATATTTACTCAAGTAGTGGTAATTCAAGTGATATGCATACAAAAATTTGATAGTTTTATTATTATATGTGAATTTATATTAACATTTTGAGGAATTCAGTAGGCTTCTTATAATTCTAACCAGCTTGATTTTCTTAATGTACTATTTTCTGAAATTAACTTCAATTTTTCATATTGTTTTCACTTACATTATTTGAACAGTAAACTCGATTGATTTTTAATATATATAACAAACTTTATTTCATTCAGTCTAAAAATACAAAATTAACGCTTCTAGATTTATTGAAAATTATTTATTTAAGCATTCATTAAAATATGGCTTTTTTATATGAATTCCATAAAAGGAGAATTTTTTCACTTAGTTGGAAATCGCATTTTAAAAGCTTTGATAAAAAAGTAATAAATCATCATTTTTTTCAAAAACTTAAAATAATAATGCGACTTCCGAATGAATAAATGATGGAAAAAAACTTTATTTTCGAGCAAGCATACAAAACAGCAAATCCAAAATGCCCCGCTGAAAATAATTACTCGGAAAGATGATTATTTTTTTGATACATTTGCTCTTTATAAGACCCTTTTTGAGTCACAAAAAAGGCGACTACTATGAAACATGTTAATGATTTTTGTTAATGACGCACTTAATAGAGAACTTTCTTACCCCATCACGCTTCTCGCACAATTTCAAACTCTTTCTAAAGAAAGGTACAAAAAGGAATAAAAAATATCTTACTTCTTTTAGATACGCTGTTATAGATTACAGCGTATTTATTTCACTTTGCTTTTGTATGAAACAGTCGGAGCGGAGTAGAAGCTTATGCATGAATGCACGCTAAAGTGTTCAACGTCCTGCTATCAAAAGTGCCTTCAAAATAAACACCGCTGCAATATAAAATGTACATGACGTTTAGAAGAACAGTGAAATAAAATAATTTTTTCCCTACCATTCCAGAATGGATGCGTTTAACTTCTTAACGAATGGTTTAAATTAAATTGAATTGTGTGATACATTTCGGTCTGGACTTAATTGCTGCTTTATTTTTTACATCTCCTTTTAATTCATAATAAAAGTTTTGTACATCTACAATTTACAGCAAGGAACCTTGCAAAAATTTAAGGTATTTGTGAGGTTTATATGAGGATGTTTTTTGGTGTCAAAGTTGATTTGAGATTTATTCGAAGTTACAAGATGAACCTCCCGAAAAAACCATAACAGATTAACCTCCAGATGTATAATCCAGGAGAAGTTGTTTTATTCATATTTGAGGTTGATGGAAATCTACTCAGGAGTAACCAAGTTTGGGAAACCTGTTTTTGCTATACGGATTAGTTTTTCTACACTTCAAACAAATACGTATAGTTGAGGTGTGAATAATTTCACCCGACATACAGTAAAAAATTTTTTTGTGTTATATATGAGGTTGATTTTGTGAGGTGTAAATGAAGTTGAAATTGAGGTTTATTAATGAGTTTATTTTTGGTGCAAAACATAATCTAATTCTCTACCATAGGAGCATTTTCACATCTGCTAACATCAAAACAATCTCAAAAACACCTTATTTTTCGTAATGGGAGAAATTATTTACAGGGGTTGAAAAGTGACATATCTAGTTATAATATGTAAGTCATAATATATATTCAATTGGAGTTGAGATGGTTCATTAGTTAGGAGTACTGAGTGGTCCTTGTGAAGAATAATGCTAAGGTTTTATCCTCAGAGGTGATTAGGAACCAGCCCATCTTCAGATCGATGGATGGAAGCTTGTTTTTGATTTGAAGAAGTTTGTTTTTGATGTTGATTTTAATATTAAACTTTTGCGCAATGCTGACCACATAGCTATATTCATGTCGAAATTGTAAAGCTCTAATATCTATAATCCTCTTGGACAACATTGGGCTGTACCGGAATTTTTTACAATTATTTACGTATTTACTTTTAGAACATTCCATGCAAAGCTTTTTTTTTCCTTTCAAATCAGAGTCTTCAGCATTTTAAGTTTACGAAATCTCCTAGAAGTAAGAGGAGACTTTTCTCTGTGAAGGAATGTTCAGTAGAATAACCTTTCACAATTTACCCCAAGATCAATTGAGATCTAACCAATATTTTGGTGTTCTCTAACAATTTCAGACGTTGAGAGCATGCTGTAATGCTTAACATTTCTTGCCATAGTTGCGATTCTCGCTTAGAAGGTAATACTTCATCGTCAGAGACTGCACCTTCTATCTCAACGTAGTTACTTCCTGATAGTCTGCTCTAACTATTTAAAAATTGTGTTTGCGCAATTGCCAACTTGTATCTACGAGCCTGTTAAAACAAGAAAGGTATCAATAATGCATATTGAAATCTACCAACTTGAGGTATGGAACTGACTTTTCTCACGCCCTTGTTAAATCTCCACAGATTAGTAAAGCAAACTTAAAAACATTATCATTTTCTTCAGGAAATTACTTTATAGAAATTATCTTATGTACAGAATAATACACTTTTAAAGTAGACCTGCACAAGCTATCTTAAAAAAATCATAAATATGTTTCCTATTTTTTGCCTGTAAGTGAAACTACAAAGACGACCCCTGTAAACATATTAAATTTCACCATCCTAAAAAAAACCTATTGCAGAAAATAGCAGATGGGGTATCTACCAAATATACTGTGCGGCCATGCGTATATTGGATAATCCAAAACGTACCTTTAAGCTTCGTCTTAAAAAAAATGTTCAAAATCAAGATATTAAATGATCATTTATTGCCATAAATAGTTGGAATTTTTATTATAAATAGATAGTAAATTCCTCTAAAAACATCAGAAATAACTTTTCATCTGCTAACTTTGACTCCCTGGAATCATTTCATATTTCACAAAATTATAATAACCTTTTCCCTTATATTTGGAAATCTATTCTAATTATTTTCTATCTCTGGCACCCAGCAATTCTCATTCAACCTCCTCACACATTTTGCTTATCTTCCTTCATTTATTATTTTGTTTAAGCTTGTTCCTCTTTACCTATTGGTTAATTGTGTCCGTATTTTTCTCGTCACGTATTACTGTGATTTTGTGTTTCGATATTGTGAAGAGTTCTTGTTTATGGAACTAAAACTACATGCCTATTTATCTGCCTTTATTTGTATTTTATTCCCTTTTTTGCTTTATATTTAATATCACACATTATATGATTTCTTCATTTGAATAGACATAATTTTCCTCCCCATATAACACAATTGCGGAAAATTTATATTCAAAAATACGTACACAAAAGTGAGGATGTCTCAAAGCTTCAGTCATATGTTATTTTTCTTCTGAACTGGAATATTTTGATAAAGCCAATAATCCCATAATGAACGGCTAATGTATGTAAAGAAAAATACGAAATTAAACATATTATTACTTTTTCTCAAACTATGGTTCAAAGGAAAAAAAATGACGATGAAATGTAACGTGTATCGATATATGTGTCAAAATCCACTTATATAGTATAAAACTTTTTTGTAGTGGAATGTAAAATCATAGAGCTATGCATAAAGAAAATATATTGTTTTTTCCATCCCACTTTTCTTCGGAGAGGTAAAACATTGATGTATAATCGGATGAGATCGAAACATCCGAAGAAGCAAATTTTCATCCCTGTATTAGGCTATCCAGACACGCTTTGGTGGTTTCGTTTGAATGTGCATTTTCTTTGAAAGCTCTTTTCTACATCGGATGGCATATACCCCCATTAACACACAGACCTGCATCTAAAGTGGTAACTGCCTTTCAATCGAAAGTGCAAAAAATTCATATGGGATCCTCCACAAAGGAAAAGATTGACACAGTTTTCAGTTGTAAACTTCATTCAGTTCGTTTATTTTAGAAGAGGGGTTTAGAATATTTAATACCAATAAATATCTCTTTACAGAGCAGATATGTAATACAAGTTATTGTTTTTGTTAATGCAAGTTATTATTATTGTAATGATTTAATGGGTTTTAAAACTTCATTCAGTTTCTTTCAGAAGAGGGGCTTAGAATATTTAATAACTACAAATATCACTTTAAAGAACACTTATGCAATGCAAGTTATTGTTATCGTAATGATTGTCAGAGTTTTCAGTTGAAAAAAAACATTCAGTTTCATTTTTGAAGAGAGGCTAGGACTATTTAATGGAAACAAATATCACTTAACAAAATAGTTATATAATACCTAATATTTGCTACTTAATCTTTGAATTAAACAATATTTTACAGATATATTAAATATTAATTATTGAATATTTACTAGATATAAATATCGTTAAATATTTGATATTGCAGAATATAGTTTACATAATGTAATTTTTTTTTCTGGATGAAAGATTTTTTTTCCAATGCCCACCTGTGTTAACATACGTCAAATCAGGCATTTACAGGCCGATTTTGTTGGCCTCTCTTTGAGGGGCACCGTATTAGGTGGGCGAACGTCGCTCCCGCAGTGAAGACAGATAGTACAGAGAAGGAAAGAACATTCATGCCTTGCCCGGGATTCGAACCCAGAACCTTTCTGATGAAAGGACAGCTCCCTGCCTCCTACAAAGGCCGGTCGGTCTGTCTGAAACATAGTTTGAGACTTTTTTCTTCATACTGAACTCTGAGTCATACTGGTACTTTAAATGTTTTTTTTTGTAGTAATTTTTCAAATTTTTTTCAATTTTCAAATTAATTATAGGTAAAACTGCAAAACGCAAATTCACGAAATTTGGAAAAATTGGTTATCTTAATTTCATTTGCTTTCAGCAAATCCGAAGAGTAAATGATTGCTCATGGTGAAATTATTAAAAAATATTGACAAAGAAAAATAGGTACTGATAATTTTTAGAGGCTAATTGCCAAAAGTGAATATATGTCGACATATATTAATTTAAAAGAAAGCTAAAGCAATGAAGAATAATGTTTTCAGATTTAAAAAAAAAAGACTTTTTGAACACCTAGAAGAAGAATATTACTATTACTACAATGATACAACAGCTTGAAAAATTCAAAATGATATAAGAATTTTTAAAAAAAATCGAAAAGGTGCCTTTTGCACTTTTTATAACTTTAAAAAAGAAACGTCATTTTTTCGGACAATAATTTTTAAAGGTATAATTCCTACGTACACTAAACATTTAGGTTATTTTATAATTCTTTTTCGCCGATTCATTTATTTTATTATTTTTAAAACATTATTTTTTAAATTTTAATTTTAATACTCACTTTTTTAAACTATATTATCTTTATTCAATTTTTAATCATTTCAATGTAAGAAATATGTAGCATTTCTTGATTAATAACTTTATTCACTTCAAAAATATACAGATAGAAAATAACAGTTGATATGCTTTAAGCTCTCAAAAAGCAGGCGCTAATTTTCAGGACATGCTAGTCTGGAATGAGGCGAAAAAAAGTGATTGCATTACACTTAAACGAAGTTTAAATGTAATTTTTTTTTTCTCCAGAGGAAGTAAATTTTATATAAATAAATCAATCAGCCAGTGTTCGTAATAAAATTAAATTTTTTTAACTAGAGATTTTATATCACAATCATTATGACATAATTAAAATATTAATTTATTTCAATATTGAATAAATAAAAGAAAAACGAACAAGAAAAAGTAAAACAAATAAGAAATAAAATATTAATATATCTCAGAAATAGTTGATAAATCATATTTAACTCTGATGTTGAAAGTTTTAATGGTATGATAGCATATTTTAAATTTGCTTTACTATCATTGATTATGGATATCATGAAATATATATAAATTTAAATGCAAGCAATTGTTAATTTGCTCCCAAATGGTTGGCTGCGAAATTTAAATTAATGTTTCGAAATGAAAAGAAAAAACATTCTTCACTTTATTATAAAATATTTTATGAACCAAATTATTGAAAATTATCGGGTATGAGTTTATGATTTCAAATTAAATGCAGTTATAAACTAAATTGAATATTCATATTTACTATTAAAGCGAAAAGAAGTTTTGGTAACTAATCGATCTGGCCTACTTCAGTTGATTACATTAAGTGTAAGCGTGAGTGAATTTCATCCAAACTAATTAATCTCTAAATAATATGATAATTAACATATATTAACGCAATACTAATTATTTAAAATCAAATATTATTTTGTTATTTTTTGTATATATGTACTCATTAATGGTAATACCTTTGAAATACATGAAATATTTAATTTTTTTTGCTTAATAAATATTTTTTTAAATGCAAAATACTATTTGTCATGAATTTATATTAAAAAAATATCGGGAATTTAAATTTTTAAATTAATTTCTATAAGAATTAGCAATTGACAATCGAAATTCTTTTTGAACATAAATTTTTTTTTATTATATCAAACGTTTGACAAGAATTTGAAAAATGCTTCTCCAATTTAGTTTTTTATTCTATTTTTGAATGTATGGGTAATTTGCATGTAGCAGACGTACGCAAAACCGAGGTAGCCCCTATGCCTATTTTATTTTTATTTTATGTCATGTTATTTTTCTTCTGGGTTGGAATATGTTTATTAAACCAAAATTCCAAAGCATAACTTTTTCAAAAAAATAATTTACACGACTGTCGAATTTTAAAATGGTGTTTTTATTAAATTAATTTATTAAATTTAAGATTAGCGTTTGTCTTGTTACTTTTTTAAGAAATATGAATATGATGTTAGTTTCTTTCGTAAAACAGTAACTAGAACTGTAACGATATGAAGGAGATTTAAAAATATAAATCCACTTATTTGAATTGTGAATTTCATACTTCCATAAAGTAAATCTTTGTAAGGTTTGTTCAAATTTAAATGGCTGTCATTCACTTTCTATTCAAAATGCAACGTAATCTAAAAAGGACTATAAGGAAATTTATATATATATATATATATATATATATATATATTGTTTATTTATACCTCGACTCGCCCTATTCAGGGCACACGAGAGTAGAACAAACATTCTACAGACAAAACATACATAAAACACAAAAAATTACATTAGCAACAAGCATAAGTGACATATAAAGAATAAATTAAAGTATGAAAATATTTACACTATAAAATACAAAGGCATAGTGAAATGCCTTAAACAAAAAGCATATTTTTTTTTAATTTTTTTTTTTAATTTCTTGAGCATTTCTTTTTATGTATGTCATTTTTAAACTTGAAGTCATGTACAGTGAAATAGATTAGTAAATCTACCTGAAGATGGCATTTTAAAAAATTGGTTAAAATTGTGACACCTAAGAAATAGAGATGAAAATATGTCTTACTGTTTAAGTTACAACGGAATTAATTCTGTAAATTATTTTAAAATGTTCAGTGTCATAGTGTATTACTTTAAATTAGTCTCAAACACTTTTCTTCCGACTTTCTTAAAAAAGAAAAAAAAACCTGATTATCAAATATCTTCATTGTAGAAATGTACTTTGAGTTTTAATGTTACAAGGTACAAGTAGTACTGCATGTCTTACTTCTTTTAAAGAAAATATATTTTATTGTTCATCTTTAAAATGGATTTAAATGATATGCATTTGGTTAGGAAATTTTTTCCAAAGATGAGATTCAATATTAATTTTTGGTAAAATTTTTTAAGTAGCTTAATTCCCAACGTTATAAAAAACATTTTAGATATTAATCTCCAAAGCTCTTTCCGCCACAGAACCTGTAAAAGTAGAACATAAATATTTTTATTAGTGTTGTATTTGAATTGTAATTCTTTTTTCAAAAATATTAGTCGAATATTGAGTGTCATGATGCATATAACACATAATTCTATATTCATAATTCTAGATTTCTTTATAAAATGCTTTTAATATTGCAATTAAAAAGTAATTTTCTTTGTAAATGGAAGTAAAAAAATTTATGGATTTTTTTCATTTCTATTTCTTTTAACGTGTTTTACATTTTAACATGATTTTATGTCATGAAATTTTAATTTTTGGGATACAATTATTTTTACTGAGTTTCGATCCTTAAAGTTCTCCTATACATTTTTGAGTCGAATATTTTTTCCTGTAAAAACGGTGAAAATAAAACTTTTTATGAAGCTTTGTGGTAATATTTAGCATTAAAAGGGGCATTTCGAACATTAAATTCCCGAATATCTTTCTCAAAACTTTTCCAAACGTTTTATTTTTCTAAGCAAACATATAACTTCCAGTATGCAGAGATACACTTTAGAAATTAATTTCAAAATTTTGCACCAAATAAACTTTTTTTAGACATAATTTCTACTATTTTTTATCTTTGAAAATTTGTTTTAGTCATTTGCATTTGAATTTTATCATTTCAATTTATAAGGAAATGTCGAGTTTATTTAGTGAAATATGACAAATCTATAAATATCAAGGAACATCTTAAAAAGTGTTTTAAGACATTTTCACCATAAAATACGTTTTTTCTAATGGTATAAGTATATTATACGTGTTTTCATCTTCATAACTGTCCTATTGTATGCCTATAATTAGTTGATAAATGTTTCTTTTTTTTAATTTTTTATTAATAGTTTTTAATTTCTTATTATCAGTTTTTAATTTCTTATTATCAGTTTTTAATTTCTTATTATCAGTTTTTAATTTCTTATTATTAGTTTATAATTTTTTATTATATAGTTATTAATTTCCTATTATTAGTTTTTAATTTTTTATTAATTGTTTTTAATTTTTATTAATAGTATTTAATATTATATGAATAGCAAGAAATTCAAGGATATTTTCTTCCTCCTTTAATTTCAGAATGTATGGAAATATTTCACTAAATTTCTCTTCAATTTCAGCATGTTAGAAATTACGGAACGCGTTAAGCAACATTATCTTTCAAGCGACAGTGGCATGATGCTATGCTGAACCACAATAAGGGGATTTTACTTTCTCACGCAGCATTCACACGAGTAAGCGCATGCGTCCCACGCAGTTTCTATAGAGAATGAGAATACGCAAAGAATACGTATATAACAAGGTCGGTAGCTATCTTTATATTATTACACTTTGTAAACTTGCTTACATATGTTTTTTTTTAGCATCTTAAAGGTTTCAGAAAATTTGAACTTTAATATGGATCAAGGCAGCCATGATGGCTCAGTGGTTAAACCTAGTGATCTATCACTGTTAAGTACAGATTTCAGTTCTTAGGGGTAACTCTAAGCCTACCTAGATTCAGATCTATGAGTATCAGTTTGCCTGATGGCCTTGTTTACAATTACATCACACATAATCACAATCATGTGGTTGGTTAGAAATTGTGCAGCCTTAACTTCCCTAAAACACCTAACTCACAGTAAGTTGTTGCTCAAGGTTGTTACTCACAATAGGTTGTAGTTGTTGGTTCAAGCAGCCGACATTATATTTTCATCGCGTCGTATTTTATTCTGAGAATACACTGGTGTGCCTCATATGTACATTTTTAACAGATTATTACCCAAATAATTATACTTTAACCAAAAAATTGAATCTCTTATTTATTTTAATATACTAATTTTAAGTAAAACGCCAGCGATAAGTTTAATTTGTTATATATATATATATATATATATATATATATATATATATATATATATATATATATATATATATATATATATATATATATATATAATAATAATAATAATAATAATAATAATAATAATAATAATAAAAAAAAAGTTTTTAAAGAAATCGAAAAAATTTTTAATTTAAGAAAATTTATTAAACTGTTCTTAGTTATTCGTTGAATTGATCTGCTTTGAGTATCAATTACAGCATTAGTTTCTAACTTTCTTTTAACAAAGCCAAACAACAGAGGCCTCAAGCGAATCCATCAATCCGGGATCACAAACAGGCTGGTCTTCTCTTCAATTGATGAATTTTCCCCATGGTCGGTGCATTAACTTCACTTTATCTCCCATATGATATAGAAAAGCGTCGAGTTGCGTGACAACTGGGGTGGACCTGGGTCAGAGAGGCCACCGGAAACAGGGGAGTTAAAGCATTAAACGCCCCCTCCGGCCAAACAATGTTTAAGATCTTGAACAACTCAACTGCGTTTCGACACAGTGACTAAAAGACAATCAGAGAACAGAAACAGGTCTTTTGAATTCTAAGATGAGAGTGCATTGGTTAAAATATTTGAGAGTGAGAGTGGAATGATGAATACTTTTGCTTATTTTGTTTTTACGTTTGAAATATGTCTCTGAAACGCTCAGTAAAGATTTATGTTTTATACATTTCTTTATGTTTTATAATATTGTTTATTTATAAAAAAATGATTCTTATATTTTATATTTATGGAAGGCACCAGCATTTTTCTTCAATTAATATTTAAGTAACTGGAAGACTTCGAGCGATATAGTGATAAGCCACACTTTTTGATAAGCCACACTTTTGTCACTGTATTTCAAATTATCCCTTGTTATAGCTTCCAGATAATTTCTTTTGAATTTTCCACATTTCCTTTAGCATGGGATAATATACAGTCACTTATTAGAGCCAGCATGTTACTTGTTGTATTTTTTGCCAAAAAAAAAAAAACTTTCCTGAAAAACTTGAAATCATTACTAATCATTACATTGCCCTAACTCCCCTAATTCAAGCTTTTAATGCTAAATAATGAATGAAAGTTATTATATTTTCATGTTTTGGGTCAGTTTCTTAGTTTAGGTGCAAATAGTGACAAATTACAAAGATTAGTACAAATTACAAGATCAGCACAATTTCAAGCAGAAAATTGCTTTTTCATAGTTATTCTGTGGTTACTGTCATTGTGTTCATTGTTCATGGCTTTAATACTGTTTGAAATTTGGGAACTGTTTTCAATACTCAGCAACTTCTTTTTCTTCGAGAATAAATGCCACCTAAGATTATATAAACTTTAATATATTTATTTTAAAAGGCTTGGGGAAAATGTAGTTTTATGTTAGATGCTTTGGTGACGAAATATAAAATATGAAGAAAAAATTATTAGTTGTTCAAAAATTTGGTATTGATTTACTACAAAATTTTTTTCTAGTATACTTGCCCATATTAATAGGGTGCGATACTAAATGTATGCAGTCAGTTGTACAAAGAATGAAAAAAAATTGAATATTAAAAATGAAATTTTTGTTACATAAATTAAATTTTAATATCATGATATAAAATGCAACGCGATTATAGCAGCGTGAGCGACTAGCATAAATACTTTTTTTTATTACGTATCTCCATGGCAAGGTAATTTATGACAATCTCATATAAAAAAAACTTGATATTAGGCTCAATATTGTCATATTGTCGTATGTGTAATTAAAATCAGCTAAAAATTATCATTTTATCTACATTATCTTCACGTTATCCTCAAAAGTAAGTTATATTCACTTAGTTTTGATACCAAAGTCATCTGCTGAAAAAAAAGAGGAATTTTCTTTTATTCCTAAGAATTAGCAATAAAGTAGGATATTTTCTCAATAAAAATACTATGCCAATATCATTTAAAGTAAATTGCATAAAACTTTAGTCCCGCAGTGGACTGATCGTTGAGACACGGTTCTCATCAGATCACCGAAGTCAAGCATCACTGGCTGCGGTCAGTGTGCGGGTGGATGACCCACTTGGATCAGTCTGCGTAGGGACCGAGGGTGTGCGGTATTGGTCCTCGTTAACCGTAACGTGCTCGACTTCGCGTGCAGGTCGTTGGGCTACCGAAGCGGGGTTGCCATCCCCTCTGCAGAGGATCAAAATAGTGATGGCATGTTTTCGGATCATCCTCAGGGATGTTTCCCAGACCGTCGCCAATAGCCCATTGTGCAGCTCTAGTGCGACGTAAATCAACAACAACAACAGCATAAAACTTTAAATTATTGGCTCTTTGGTTAGCATCTAGACATTTTTTTATGTTTGTAAATACCTGATTGCAATCTTTCTGAAGTTTCAAATTGATAATGACTTGAAGTTGAAAGTTATTCATAATAATCCTAAATATACTCGTTGTATAGCTTCATATCGATATTGAATTTAAATAGCAAATTTTTCACGTTAAATAACGGACAACTGCACTGAGACAAGTGTATAGTAGTACACTATATTAGCCTATTTTTAATTAAGCTTTGAAAACATAAAATGTGATTTTAAATCAATATAAATAATTTTTAATTAAAAATTATTCTTTAGAATATGCAATGAATTGTCGCCATCATCACGAAAATTAATTTTGTTGAAATAAACACTAAAATAAAAGCTATACTGTGTACTTTTGAAAATTAAGCCGGACTATATCATCTCTTTTTTAGTTGAAATTTGATTTCCTTTTTTCTTAGTTAATAGTTAGTAAAGTTGAAAAATAAAAACTGGGATTATTTTTACAAATAGTTATAAACTATGACTTTAAAATATAATGCACAGCAACTCTTTCATTTTTGTTTCAAAATGCTTTTGTTTTACACTCATCTCATCTCGTTTCATAAAAACAGCTTAACAGCTTAAGTTATAAAAACTCTTTTCATAATTTTGAAAAGAATAATCAATATGAAAATTACGATAATGCTAATGTTTTTAAATAGCATTTTTTAAGTGAAAATATAAATTACTCTTTTTGCAATGGAGATGCTGCTTTTATGTAATAAAAATATTCATCTGCTTAAAAGCTTCTACATTGCAAAAAAAGAGAAAGGGACCAAATTTTCTCATCTTTTTGTTTTACTTACTATTTATATAAAATATAGTGTTTTAATACAGACTGATTAGTTTCTTAGAAATAAACAGCAATAATCTAAAATAATTTATATAATTGTGTAACTTAACGCGAGTTTGAATTTCAACTATTATATTGTTCGGACTCTTTGATTAATTAATGGTTCATCTTTTAACTAAAAAAACTTAATGTTTCATTAATGAGTTAATCATTTAGCGTGATTAATTTTTCCTGACGTATAATTTCTCTAATGTGAAAGGTTCCAGTAATTAATTATTTAAAAACAGTCTTGAATTAAGCCAATTCATTAGTTTTTTTTTAATATTTTGATGAAAAAAATACTTGACGCTATTTTTAAGAATTTTTTTTTTTATCATGCGGGCAAGAAAAAATTTATGAATCCATTTTATTGTTCTTTTCTTGCAATATATTTCTTATTACTCAGTGACGAGAAATAAACTTTTTATTTTTGAAGCAAATATATTTTATAATTACGTTCAAGACACATAAAAATTTTTATAATCAGCCATTATTATTTCCATGCATTATTTTGATTTGATTATAAGTTTGTTTAACGTAGGAAGGGTTCACGCATCGCTGAGTTACTTGCTTAATGTAATTAAGAATTGTAAAAATAATTAAATTTTCGTCTCAAACCTTTCTGTAGTTCTTTACTTTTTTATTAATTTATTTCTTAATTTTTTAGCAGCTTACAAAAAATAATAAAAAGTGTTAAAAGAATGCAAAAAATTAAATTGATTGGTATATTGATTCCGTGTAAGGTTTTATTTTATAACCGTCCTACCCGATTTCGGGTTTTCTACTACCAATGTTCAACTCCGTAGCCTTGCAATTTTGAACCCGATCCAAAAGACAAGGGAACCCTGCGATCAAGTATTGGGAAAAAATTTGTCTTCCTTAAGGACTTTTTGATGAAACTAAACTACATTTGCATTAATTGGAGAGGAAAACCACGAAAACTCACCACGGTTGTCTTGAGAACAAGCAGACTCTAACCTATAATTCGTCTACAACTAAGGATACTTTATGTCAACTTTATGTGAAATTTACTTTACTTTATGTCAAAATTAGAAAAATATAACTAGGATTTTTTTTTACTTACACATGACTATAAGTTCTCTTAATGCCTTCAAATGTAAATGTTTAATCAATGATTAGAAATCCAATTTTTTTCTGCTCTATTTAAAGTAGGGAAAAATCAAATATTAGACTTGGTGACATTATTCTGAACATTTATTGCTTTTTTAATATTATTAATTACTAAGAGAGGTTTTCTAAACCATTGCTTAGGATTGCAAAATATCTAAGAAGTTTACACAATATATCTAGGATTTTAATCTGCATTTACTTACACATGGCTACAAGTTCTCTTGATGCATCTGAAAAGACTTTGTAGAACATTGCATTTCTTAAATAGCATAATTTTAATTCTGATTAAAAAAAGATGCAAATCAGGTCGGTAGGTGCAAACCAGGTGCGAAATTCGTACTGATCATACATCGGTGGGATTCGAACCCAGTTCACGACATTGAAAGGCGAATGCTCTATCCCCTGACCCATTGCGTCTGCATGTAAGATTTATAACCTAATAAAATCTTTACTTTTAAAAACAATGTTTCCCAACTGCAGGTCAGCTTCATAAATCGGGTTAGCATATTTTTTTTGCCACCATCAAACTGGCATGACAAAAACAGTGCTTGCTTGCTAATTTCGAAATTCTGGTAACGACTTACATTTGTATAATAGCGTGAGTGAATATCTTATTAAAGTTTAGTAGTTTCAGATTTAGTAAATTATTGGATTTAAGTTTAACAATATGTCATATGCTTTTAAAATATTACTAAGTATATGAGTGTATGTTTAAAGAGGGAAATGACTTTTTAAAACATAAATTTCAAGTTTAGAGCAGCATATAAAACATTAAATTAACAAATAAGCTACAGCAAATATTTTTAATTATTTTTAAAATTTTTAAATATTTTTTATTATTCATATTTCTTTTAGCATTTATACAAGTTTCGTTTGATAAATGCATATTATACAAGGGGAAAAATTCTTTTACAATATTACCGTGCTCTATGGTAATAACATTTCGTTAAAAAAACAAGCATAATTCTGTTTAATAAAGCAAATATATGGTATTTAAATCATTTATTTGGAAATTTTTGCATTAATATGAAAATGGTTTAACAGAAATTCTGGTTTTCGAAATTATAGTCTTTATTACCACACCTGTTGTTAAAAATACAAATCTCAAAAGTAAATTTAGCCAACTAATGATTTTTATGTCATGCTCTTATATATCATGGACAAAAATTACCAAATTTCACCACATTTATCACATATTATGTAACCATATTTAATTGTTATTATCAAGCCTTACGGTGCTCCCATAGAGCCAGAAATTTTACTGTGTTGTGGTAGTTTGAACCATATTCTTTTCTCAGTGTTTAATATACAAAAGATTCATAAAAAACTACATATAAAAAGAAGTGATAAAAAAATTTTTGCCGCGTATAAATATAATTATCATTCATGAAAGTTCTCTTGATTGACTAGGGCTAAAAATATTGTTCTGAAATTCGAATTTATAAGCAGCCTTAAAATATTCCAAAACCAATTCTGAAAATAGATTATAACTTTTAATATTCCCATGTTATGAAACAACCAAGAATGGTACCAAAAGTTGAACTAGTTAAAAAAACAATTTTGAGATAGTGAGAATACTAAAAGTAAGAATTGTAAATCTTATATTTTTCTTTCATCCTCTATGTCTTAATATGGCTACAGTATTCATTTCAATAACTAATCTTTTAAAAATAATTTTTTATTGTTAATTTTAACAAAATCAATTCTATAGCGGTTCCATGAAAATTTCCGAACTTTACAGCGTTTCTATAGAGTCAAAAAAACAGTTTTACCATCGCTCGGATGTTTTGACCATACTTTTTTCTCAGTGAACACTTTGTAAACTTATAGGTGATACAGATTGGTTTAAAAATAAAAAATGAAATAGATTAAGATGTCAGGAAAATATCTTTGATAAATGATAAAATTAAATTTGAGGATCATTCCGCAAATTTGCATTGTTTTGTGAAAACTGTGTCAACAAACTGCTAAGAATATGGTTTAGATTAAATTAAATTAACTTTTACGGTACTGAATTATAAGTAGTCAGTAATTTAAGAGTAGTTTAAAGAGTAGTTAAGTATATTTACATATGGAAAATAATAAAGATTGATGAAAAGAGAATAAAAAAAAATATTAAAATAAAAATTTAAAAAGAAATTAAACTGCTGGAAAACAATATAATGAAAACATGTAACCTCTTCATCAGCTCACACGATTATATCCGCAAAAAAGTGCTTTCTAATACTGTATCAATATGGCCAACGCAAAATATATCAATACAATAACGTGAGGAACATTAAAAAAAATTTTAAAATTTTTGTTTGAATTTCTTTCTCTCTACGTATATATATATATATATATATATATATATATATATATATATATATATATATATATATATATATATATATATATAAAGAGAGAGAGAGAGAGAGAGATAAGGCCTTTTTATATTTGCTTAACCTTAAACAGTTTTTAGGCATTTGATTTCCATATTTATTTTAAATATTGCTCCTGAAAACTATTTCTAGTAGTTTTAGTAAAAAAAATAGAAACAAAAATTCTTTTTGAAATATAAAGCATATTTCCCAAAAATTTTATCTGCTCCATCAGTCAAAATAAATCAAAACAATCTGGAGATATTGATATGCAACCTCAAGAACATATGGCACATTTTTATACGTTGGAAAATGCTTCACAAAACCTACTTTAGCGTAAAAAAAGGAAGATTTCTTTAGCATAAAAATTTCAGAAGGCTTTCAAGGGACCACTTTAGATAAAACCACTAAGTCGTGTATTCCTTCCTATCTTGCATGAAAAAAAAGAGTACAGTCTCAATCTCAATAAAGCCTCAAAAGGAATCACAATGAGGAAAAATTCCTGTGAAGATTTTGTTACCACTTAGATATCATCGCCAAGAAAAAGTAGACCTATTCTGATATATTCTGCTGAAAATGTCATCCGAATAAGATTCTTTTTAAAACTATGTGGATGACCATTAATCATACGTTACAGAAATGATATTACATAATTATTAATGTAATAATGAAATATAATTATTAATGTAATAATTTTATTCCTTTTGTGAAACACAACATATACGAGTGATTCTCACGAAATATGACAATTCACTGTCCCTTGCTCCAAGATCTAATACTCTAATACTAAAAGAACTTTCTTTTAAAAAATTAATAAATTGCATTTCATTTTAAAATGACTTTGCACTAGTATTGACTGTTTCGTAAAGTTAAAAAATTTTATTGAACTTCAAAATGTCATTTTCCTGGCATGTCCCAAGCAATGTTTCTAATAATAACTAGATTCAAAACTTCCCATAAATTTTTCTACATCTAATTTTTTTTTATCTCAACTAGTGTAAGCATTTCTAGAATATACTCAGAGGGTATTATTTACAAAAACTTCGTTTAAAATAATTTTATCTGTCACTAATTTGTTTGTCCCAAGAAAATCTGTCATTTTCCTGGTTACTTTTATTTAGTGGTTTATAACCGAAATAGATAGAGCCCGCAATCAATATCTTATGTTAATAGATTGTTAATAGATTGTATGAGTAGGTTTTTGTGTTGCCATTTTCTTGACTTCTTGAAATAATTAATAACATAAACTACATAGATTTATATGAGTTATTTTTAGAAATCATGTTGTTTTCTGCAGAATGTAAACGTCTTAGGCCAAAATATTAAATTAAAGTTAAGTTATGTGCTATAAAATGGCGAATTTGTCATTATCCTGGCTTATGAATTCCAGGACATTGAAGCGTTAACAAAAATTTTTTTAACTGCTAATACTGCAAAAAGGGAAAGCAAATATTAACCAAATACCAAGTTTATGTATGATTGTAATATGCTTAAATGTAATCAAAGTTATTTATTTATTTAATAATTGATTATTATACACAATTTTATTCTGTACATATCAGCAACAAAACAAAAATTTGATTCTTTCTACAGTGGATGAAAAGAGTTAATTTAAGCAATTTATGGTCCCTCTAACATAAAGGGTTAAGTTGAGTTACTTACTATTAGCGTAAAGTGACTGTTTTCTAAACTTCTAAGCTATTATGTCATTTTCCTGGCATTCAAGATTTGGTGAATTTCTATTTTATTTTTTTTCTTGAGCGAATGTCAATAAACTGCACTGCTTGTCTGTAAGATATTAGTAAATGTAACTAAAGAAGTATACAAAATTTTTTTAAAAATTATTTTGAAGACTTTAAATTTGAAGAAAGTTTTTGGTCCGAAGTGTCATGTTTAAAAAGAATCAGTCATACAACAATATTTATCTTATGTTTTGTACATTTTTCAAGAAACATTCGTTTAATTCTGTAACAATAAATTCGGCAAGAAAAGTTGAACGTATTCTAACATAAACATATTGTGCTTAAAGAGATAAAAAAAGAGATTTTTTTAGTACTAAAATAGTTTTTTTAAAAAGAAGAGTTTAAAATAGAAAAGAGAACAATTAAACCCATACTACTCAAAAGATGTCCGAATAAGGAATGTTAATAAATTACTTTGGTAAAAAATATAACATACAAACAGTATAATCTACGCTATCCAGAAACATTCTTATATTCTCTCTAAAACACGGGAATGATCGTGTTTTTATAACCATACATTAATGATTTCGCGCAGTTTTGCACAGTGTGAAGCATAGTTGAAAGTACATTTACTGTCCAAAAAAGTGATCTTATATATTCATCACGTAAGAAATGAATTTAATTTTCTTTAACCAATTCATTAAAATTTCTGATACAATTTTGCTTCACTTTAAATTTACAGAAAGTGAAAAATAAGTATTTTCTTAAGTATTTATAAAGCACAAACCAAGCACTCAATGCTAATTGTGACATTTACAAAGCACAGATTTCTTTCAAAGTTTATACTTAATAATGTAGAAACATACATAGTACTAAAATGTATGGAACTAAAATACTTTATTTCTATTTAGCATAGATAAAATGCCGAATATTTATTTATATATGACATAACTAAAACACCAATTATTTACTGATATTTGAATTAGTAAAATTGACAAATATTGATAGATTTTGCACGCAATTCCAAATGTTAAACTCGGAGAGAACATCTATATTTCCGGAAGCAAATTTAAGCAGGAGAAACTGTATTTTGTTGCAAGAAATATGCAAATATGTCAGTCAGTAATCCAAATAAAAAAAACAAAAAAAAAACCAGCCAATCACGGATTTAAGTCAAGAAATGTGCAAACCTAACAATAGTACAAAGAGCTGGATTTGAGAAGGTTTATAGGAGTTGCATTGAAGAGGGGATAAAAAGTGTTTATTTGTTCAAGCTAAACTTAGTCTATAACTTCCAAAAAACGAATAGGATATTTCAAGCACAGACTATCAGTAGGAAGCATTAGACCGAGACATTGTATCACAGTTTCTGCTCTTTGAAGACCAAGATTAACCATCCAAGGTTTACTACTTCTGCTGAAGATCTATATATTAATGTTGTAACCAGGCGAAATCGAAGAGAGGCCTCCATACGTATGGCTTCTATGGTTACAGTAGTCGTTGCTAAGACGATACTGCAGTTCTACTGATACACCTGAAAGGAATGTACATCGGAGTACCACGAGTTTGCATTCCTCTAACTGTCCAATCCAGAGAGGCATGATTAAGGGGTACCGCAAAAATATAAATTGGATTATATTTTATTGGAGCAACGCTACGTTCTTGGATAATTCTAAACTTGGCCTGCAACCCGACGAGATGCGTGAAAGGGTTTGGAGAAAGCATGACCAACACGAAAACATGCCACTTAACATCACGCATTCCGTACTGGAAACACCATGATCTGGGCAGAAATTTCAATAGCACCGATCAGCACATATACAGATGACTTTCGGGATGAAGCTTTAAACAACAATGGGAAGCTGTATACTGTGTCAGTCGGTCCTACTTTCGTTTTCATGAACGACAGCACATGCCCTCGTGGAGCTGATATCGTTGGCGATAGTGAGAGAATTGTGTGCATGGACTGGCAGGGTAACTCATTGAATCTGCTGTTATTGTTGCTGTTGTGACTTATTCCTCAAAGTCTAGCTGCAAGCTAGACCATGCCCAGCAGGTCTTGAATCCTCAAAAAGTCATATATAATACGAGGTGTAGTTATAAAGTCCTCTTATCAAAACTCCACTCAGTGTAGGAGATGTTCGAGGGAGGACTGCGTTGACGTGACCTTGGTGCCAACACGATGAAATTTCTGTCCATCTATATATATAAGGCTCCCTATATGTCTACTCATGAGCCTGATGGCGCTCTGGTCAGCTCTATCTCTCAAAATCTTAAGAAATCTACCAGGAGTTTTTCCAGAATACCAGCAGTGGGACAGAGGAGTTCTCCATATTTTCTGATTAGCAATCTTAATTTTATAGCTTATTTCAGAAAGTGTTAGCTTGACACCTGAAGCTCATTGAATCTTAATCGAGTTGAAAATTTTTGGATGCCTTTGGAAGAGCTGTGTGTACTCGTCTCCCCTCAGCCATTCTCACAGTTTGAGAAACTGCTCTAAATGGGCCATGACACTCACTGGATTCTTGGCTCACTGGACAAGCATTGAGCTCTTTAGTTGAAAAAACTTGTAATACACATATCACACGCTTTACACTCTGTTTTAAAATGAAAGGTTCTTTCATAGCTTACAGATCTTATTTATTTCTTTTCTCTTTTTTTTTTAAGTTTAAATATAATTTTGTAAATCACGCTAATATGACATCAGCATGTATTTTAAGGAAATTTAATATTGTTTTACTCATTCTTCTCTGTTTCGCTTCACGAATAAACATATTTATATTTTCCTGCGGCATTTCTTCAAAAATCAAAGTAATATTCGTCTGTTTCTTCGCATTTTACTGTTTCTTCTTAACTTCTGAAAATAAGTGTAATAAACAGCATGGTTTACTCAATAGTATGATTCAATTGAAATTTAAAAAAAAATCGTAAAGCGTAAGCCGTTAAGTTTCTCGATAAATTAAATCGAAGTACTGACATTATGATTCAATCTCGAAGAGATTTTTTGTAAAATGTGCAAGTATTAATATAAAATGCAATCATTAGTATAAAATTCAGTCTCTACAATACTTGTGCAGGGAAAATGCACTAGACTGATGCTCAATAAAAGGCCATGAAAGTTAACTTTTTATCTAAAATAATACCTCTGTTGGCTAAAATAATTTCCAAATCTTTTTATTTGATTTGAAATTTTTTTGAGAGCTTTAAGGGAGATACAGTGTTTACTCATCACAGTGAACTTGTTTCACTTCATGAGTTCGAACCCTGACAATAACTTATGTGTATGTTTACTCACACGCTTTTTATTTTTCATACCACAATCGCTAGTGGCAAATATAGAATTTACAATGAATGGTGTCTGTCTTAAAGCAAGTACTTTTAACATAAGAATTTCACAAAACGTTTTACTGTGAATAGGTAGACATGCCGCCAGGTGAAACGTTCCATAGTTTATGTTACGGTTAGTTATATACTTATCCAAATAACAATGTATATTGCGTTTGTTTCATTTAATTTATTGCATACTTAATTTAGTTAGAACACGTAAAGTAGTAGTAAATTTAAACTATTATTTTATCGCTCAAAAGTTTTTGTATTAAGTAGACACCTTTCTAATGATGCTTCTATCCTCGAAATCAGATTGCAAGTTTCGAAATAGGAAGATAATCAAGAAAGAATCGAACAGATTGTCTCAATGAAGTAGATAGTTGAGATACAATCAATTTCAAACCTCCAACAGACTTCTCTTCAAGAACGCTCCACACTCACGACACGTAAGTTAATGGGAAAAACAACAACTAGAACTGGAATAGTAACACAAGAACGAAGAAGAAGAAAAAAGATACTTAGCGGAATTGTTTTCCTATCGATACTTATCTTTATTTCTCCGAATCTTTTCTCGATGAGACGCTGAACTGGGGAGTAGAACAACTACATGAAAGGAGAAATCGAAATCACTAGTTTCGATGATTTTTTTCGTTCGCAATTTAATGATTCGATGAAATTTCCTTTGACAAAAAACTGCGAAATTGGTAAAAACTTCGTTGAAAAATGATCAAAGTTAGTAAATAAATATAGGAGTCGCATAATATATTTAGGTAGAAACACTAATTTAGTAGGATTGCATCATTCGAATTGAAGCAATTTTCTCTTGTCTATTATTCAGCAAATCAAGCAGCAAATTGATTATTCCAAATTAGTTAATTGAATTAAATAATTTTATTTTATATTGATAGTTGCTATTTTATAGCATAAAGTGCCAATTATTGCTCTATCAGAAAAACCCTTGAATATCCTTGAACCAATGGAAAATTTCATTTAAAGTTGGGTAGTTAAGAACAGAACATGTTGAGATTTATTATTTCGCTTAGAAAGTGTGATTTCACTTCTGTTTTTATTCCTTTGTTGTTTTTAGTTTCGAGGTAGAAAAACTTCAAAGAGAAATTAAAAACACTAGTTTTGACAGTTTTTTTTTTTTTGTTTTCTTCTTTTACTATTCATGACTCGATGAAATTTCCTTAGATTAAAAAATGTGAAATGGGGAAAAACTTCATTGAAAAATGATCAAAGTTAGTAAAAAAATATGGGAGTAGCATGATATGTTTAGGTGCAAACACTAATTTAGAAATATTGCACCGTTCTATTCAAAGATACTTTTTCTTGTCCATCATTCAGCAATTGCCCAGTGTTGGTCATAGTTCAAATTAGTTTAATTGAATAAATAAATTTTATTTTTACTAATTTATATTAATTTTTATATATTTTTATATAAATATAAAGAAAACTCTTTACAACTTTTGCAACATTCGAAAAAATCACTTAGAGTTTGGTGGTTAGGAAAAAAATATGTTGAGATTTTCTTCTAAAATGAGTAGTTTTATTTCAGTTTTCTCTTTCTTTGTTAATTTTGGATGAAAAAATAACTTTGATTGGGTAAAAGAAGAAATTGAAATTTCTGGTTTTATAATTTTTTTTTTCGTTCGTAATTTAATGGTTCAATGAAATTTCCATTGATAAAAAAGTACGAAATTGGAGAAAAACTTCGTTGAAAATAATCAAAGTTAGTAAACAAATATTTGATTTGCATGATATAGTTAGGTAGAAACACTAATTTAGAAGGACTGCGCTATTCAACTCGAAGCTAGTTTCTCTTTTCTATTATTCAGCAATTGACTAGCATTGTTCATATTTTGAGTTAGCTAAATTGAATCAATTAATTTCATTTTTCTTTGGTAGTTGTTATTTTCTGGGTCTTTGGTAGCTGTTATTTTCACAGGGTAATAGTTATTGTTCGGAAAAAAATTCATTGGTAGCCTTCGAACCCTTGGAAAAGTTCATTTAAAGTTTTGCCGATAACAGAACTTGCTAGGATTTTTGTTTTTTAGAATGTGAAATTTTACTTCTGTTTTTACTCATTTGGGGGGGGGGGGAGTTAAAAACCAACTGGGGGTTGGAAACACTGCAAGGAAGGAGAAGTGGAAAACACTAGTATTGTATATAATATCTATGAGTAGTGCATAAATGTACTAAACAGTTAAAAAAATTCTTTCTTTCAAATAAGTAATTTTCTAACTGATGATTGTTTTCTTTGAACTATATAAGGGATATAATAATCTGTTGCTTAAGTTGTCATTTTTAGTCGATTGAAAAGTCGTTTAACAGAAATTGTAAAGTATTCAGTTTTTGTGAATTTTAGTTGCCCATGAAAACTAATTAGTGAAGTAAAATCAGAAATTTTAAAATTAAGATAGATGCAAATTCTATTCATATTTAAAAGTTAGATTATTTTTCTGCTGAAGATACTATTCTTTACAAGTATTTTTAAGTTTTCTCAAATAAAATTTAAGTGATACAAAATACATCTATTTCTATAACCTGTGATACAATACATTATAAAACTATATTCATTACCAAAAACAATTCAGGAAATAATCCATCATAATCATTTCCATTATCCAGACTATTCAAATACTAAAACATAATAATATTAGTTGCCCATAAAAACTAATTATTGAAGTAAAATCAGAAATTTTAAAATTAAGATAGATGCAAATTACATTCATATTTTAGCGCTACATTATTATTTGCCTAAAGACACTATTCTTAAGAAGCATTTTTAAGTTTTCACAAATAAAATTTAAGTTATGCAAAATACATCTATTTCTATAAACCTGTGATACAATGCATTATGAAACTATGTTCAATACCAAAAACTATTCAGGAAATAATACCTCATAATCATTTCCATTATCCAGACTATTCAAATACTAAAACATAATAATATTAGTTGCCCATAAAAACTAATTATTGAAGTAAAATCAGAAATTTTAAAATTAAGATAGATGCAAATTACATTCATATTTTAGCGCTACATTATTATTTGCCTAAAGACACTATTCTTTAGAAGCATTTTTAAGTTTTCACAAATAAAATTTAAGTTATGCAAAATACATCTATTTCTATAAACCTGTGATACAATGCATTATGAAACTATGTTCAATACCAAAAACTATTCAGGAAATAATACCTCATAATCATTTCCATTATCCAGACTATTTAAATACTAAAGCATAATATTAGAGCATCAAACCTTTTTAAATATTTAAGCATTTAGCTCAATTCTCCTTTATGTCACATTACATGCATTTTTATACTTCCAAAACAAATTCAACAGAGTTATAACTCGCAAAACAAACTCTCGCTAGTATTAAAGTTTGATGGAAATGAGAAATCTCGGTTATTTAAAGATCAAAACAGAATGTTAAGCTGTCACATCAGTAGACACTTTCAAAGTCATTCTGTTCATCTAAATTTACATTGCCTGATGGTATAGAAATACATGCATTCGAAACTTTAGTAATGCTCTTCCGAAATTTTACGATGCAGTATCATTAATATATCGAGAGAATTCGACTCTGATGAAGTTTTAGCCTTTTAATTGATGCATTGAACCCATTTCAGGAGCTTTTCAGGAATTCATGTCAAACACGGAATGCCTCTTATTCAGACTTGCTTTCATGGACTGGGCTCGAAATGCGTGCTCTAAGAGCGGTTTTACATTCATAATTCAGGAACTTTCGAGTTTCGTTCACATTTAGTTCCTAAAGAGGGTCTTTCTTAAGATGGCTTTAATATTGCGAGAGAGTAGTTTGTTTACAAGATAGCTTTAAGCGTTAGATTTCGAATTCTGTCGTCTGTTTACTGAATTATTTTTCAAAGAAACAATTGAAATGCTCAGTTGTACAATTGAATATGCGTTTTAATTTCACAGCTTTAAATATGTACATGATAGAAATTAATTAAGATGGGATTGAGTAATTAAGATATACATAAATGAATTTAATGCTTATTAGATTTATGCTCGTTTCTTGATTACATTAAATGTTTCAAGCAACAAGAGCTTAAACTAATAATTTAAAGTAGGAGTAAGTAATATATTTGCTACTGAGTAATTCCACGGTGAAGGGCAAACATGAATAAAAATTAAGTAGCTTTTTTATGATTTTGTGTAACATTTTCTTATTTACTGACATTTGATACTAAGATATTTCAGTCCTAGATTTTTATTAATAAAACATTTTTCGACGCAAATTTAATGCATCACTTGAGAGAAAAAAATAACATGGGACAACCAATACATTTCTGAACTTTAGAAGATTTCATTAACAATAAAAATAAAAAATGCAAATCAATCTAACTGTGTAGCCAGAAAACGTAGCAAAAGTTATAAATAAAAGCATAGGAGCAGCGATGGCTCAGGGGATAGAACGTTCGCCTTCCAATCAGGTGAACCGCGGTTCGATCCCGGCCATGGCTGGTCGATACGAATTCCGTATCGGCTTGCATCGACCACAGTGCTGACGTGAAATATTCTGAGTGGTAGACGGATCATGGGTTAGAGTCCCCTTGCAGTCAGGCGTACCGTGGGAGGTTCTTGTGCTCTTTCTCATCATTTAACGCAAATGCGGGTTAGTTCCTTCAGAAAGTCCTCCACAAAGGCAAATTTCTCAGAGTACTTGATCCAGGAGTTCCCTTGTCTTCTGGATTGGGTTCAAAATTACTAGGCTACGGAGTTGAACATTAGTAGGTGTAAAAAGCAATTCCTAACTAATCATAGCTGTCATGAACAACATCAGGCCAGGATTTTTGGGGGAGCTCATCTGTGCCGTAACTGTCAGCTTGTTGAGGATTGGGAACATATATTAATACATTGAACAAATTTTAAACACATTAGAGAGAAATTTTTTCATTCGTAAACCACCTATGAGTTTATAAAGCAGCATTGGTCAAACCCTAAAATAAAAAAGGGAAATGAGGAAATAGTAAGAAAATTGTTTAGTCACAAGGTACCTCCCTGAATCCTGATGGCCTCTTGCTGCCTATTATTAGGAAAGACATACTTTAAATCTCTTACTGATTTATCTGTTATGGTTTGATTTTTACTGGGATTTTCTCCTAAACTGTTTTTTGCATTTTAAATGTCTGCTTTTGTCTAAAAAAAAATTCCTGGAATTTGATACCTTAAGTACTGTTGTGCCTGCTGTGATTATATTCTGAGTTACAAACATCTTATATTTAACCATGTGAAATTGTTTCTTTTTATTAACTTTGCACCCCTACTGAAGATGTGACATCAATATCTCTTCTGATTGATACTGTTTATTTTCTTTGTAATGTTTGTTTGTACTTAGTTCATTTCTAAGTAACGCTGTCTTATGGATATCATATTTAATATTCTACCCATTTGTTAAAACTCTAATTTGAAAATTTTGAATATGTTTGCTTATTTGATTGAACTGTTGCGCTTCGTGATAATGTGATTGAACTGCACGCACTTCGAACTTTCGAATTGTCCCCGAATGCCCCCTTGCTGGGGGGGGGGGGAGGTTGGAGTTACGCTACTTATTAGTAGTCGTGAGCCCAAAAATTGGATCGGCTGTTCAACGACGGTTATAATATAAAATATTAAATAATAGCATAGATATATTACTTTGATACGGTCAAATTGATATATCTATACTATACTCAAATGATTGGATTCTCATTAATTCTTCCTAACATTCTCTCAGAAATAAAACTCTCACTGTTGATGATTTAGCCATCCTTGAGCTATAGTTCGTATTTTTGAGAATTATTCCGTCACGAAATTTGTGACGAAATGGGAACTCTCAAATATATGAAGAAAATGTTTCTTCGTGAAGAAGATTATACTATCGAAAATAAAACGACGAGCTAGGTAGGCCAGATGTATGGTGGTCAAGGAGTTGATCTCGTACCTGCAAGATCCCCGGTTCAAATCCTGCTTTAAGCATGGGTGTAATTTATATCTCTGTTCTATTTGTCTTTCTTGTGTTTTAAGGGGACAGTGTCCCAACTATAAGGTGCCCATGATAAAGTGATGATTATAAAAGTTAAATACATTAAGAACTATGATTTTTTTAATACAAGAAAATAGAATAACGAAATATTATTTTATAGACGAAATTCGTTTCCTCGATAGTAATTTCGTTCACTTTGACTTCATGTTCACTCGGAGCAGATACCGAGAAACGGTTTTCTCAAAAACAAAGACAGTTTCGTGAAATTTAAGTATCCATTTTCCATAACGCAGAAATTTTTTTTAGATTATGTTGAATGATATGTAAAATCGTTCAAATTTAAACAATTTCAGCAAAGTGCTAAATTTAACCATATTATCATCATTCTTAAATTTTAACGTAACATAATTGAATTTAACTGAGAGAGTGACTTTTTGACGGAGGGGAATATAATTTAGAGGAGAAGTTATAATTTTTGCTTGTTTTTATGAATATTTATACTTTTTTTAATTAAATGACATTCGATGTTAAAACATTCTAAACACAAATTGTTTTTTGAAAATTATATGAAGTAATTTATTGCGTCATGTGCGTCATTATTTTTTTTTTAAGAATTCTGAAAGCAATTGTTCTTAAAGTGATGCATATCATTGTTTAAAACAATACATAATAGGTAATTATCAGTAAGTTATTTTTAATTGCATATTAAAGTTTTAAAGTTATCCTTGATATATTTTGAGTGACAGTTGAATTTCAAAATGCTATTGTTTACTAAATATTCTCATAAGTATTTGTACTTATTTAAACTTATTTGCTTTAAATAATGATTTTCAGTTCCCTGTCAAAAGTTAAGTCTTATTTTAAGAGAATTTTTTCTTTTTCTCATTGTTTTGAAGTTGTGTCAGGAGAAATAGGAATGTATTAAAAAAATAATTTTTTGAACTCTGTTAAAAAGAAAACTAACATACGCTTACGTATTTCATTCACATTTACTGTAAAATAAACATAATTGGAAATAAAATATTCTACATTATTTATTTTTTTTATCAATCGGCATAAATATTTTCCTTTCGAAACTTTTCGCTTCCAGGTGAGAAAATCATCACAACTCAAAAACTTTTCTACAGAGCCTGCAAAATTAAAGCTTAAATAAAGAAAGAAAAAATAGAATACAACACGCTTTTGTATTAGTTAGAATCGAATTACTAATTTTGTATAATTATAACGCAATTACAACTTAAATGAAATGATTTAAACTCAAATTCATGTAATTTTGAGTTGTGGTATTATTTTGATAGAGATTTTTTTAAATAGAGATTTGTCTTTGTCATAAGAAAAAACATTTTTCGTTTTTTTTAACATTTTTTTATTGAAGTTTTTAACAATCTGAAATTAAGAGAATATAGTGTGCTTCAATTATCACCTATGGTATATGGCTATCTTGCTTTGAAAAGTTCTTTCTTATATAAATTTCTGATACTAATTCTATTATACAAAGATTTTTTGATTTGCCCCATAAGAAAATGCTTAGCAATAATGCCCAATAAAAACTTTTCATGTTTTTAACTTATGGTAAATCTGCAAACTCTGAGAATAAATTTATACATTCTTTTACAAGAATTGCGAGGATTTTTTTTTAAAATAATTAAGAGTTCTGTAAAAACTAATGCTATTGGATATAGTTAAAAAAATCTTTGTCTTGCTCACGCTTAAATCTAAAGCTATGTGACCTTCGGCACGTGTCTCGTTAGCTTATTTGACAACGCTTCTGTATAGGAACTTACTGATTTCAGGTTCGATCCTCAGTCAAAAATCATGAAACGTGTATTTTTAAATTATTTTTTTAAAAATTTCTAGAATCTTCTAGATCATACTGATGTCATTTCCTCTTCCACTTGAAAGCAATTGCTTAAACGAAAAAAATTTAACTATCGCAAACGTTTGTTGCTTGTGGACATTGCTAAATAAATAACTATTCTTCACAGTATGTATTCATTTCTGAATGATAACAAAAAGTAAGATCACATTTTTTTTAAATAAGTTGAATAATAATTTGAAATACTAAATTAATTCAAATCTATAACGTTGTAAATTTTAGAGGTTATCATGCAATTACTTTCAAAGTGAGCTAGAAATAAATTTTTCAAATTAATTTCTTCTCACTCTTAAACAATTCTATTTTTTTATGTGTTAGAAAATAATTTTTGTTTATGAAATATTGATTTTTTTTAAATATCAGATACAGTTTTTATCTGTCTGCTTTATTTTGTTGATGTTTGTTTACTATCATCAATACACTATATTCATATCAATATGAAATAAATCTAAGATATTTTTTAATTTACATAAGAACTTGAATGTAAGTACCTTAAGTTGCAAAGATATTTGATTTTAGTACTTGGTTAATAATTTTAGCTGTTTATTAAATATATTTTTATATTACTTAATTTAGTTGTAGACGACTTGTTTTTCATCTTTTGATGAACGTTTTCTTTTTAGCGACACGTGATAATACCGCTTTAAGCAATGATAATGAATTTTCATGCTGCATTAATTCTACATCAGGCTATATATTTAACTTTAATCTATTACATATTAATCAAAAACTTGATTTATTTAGGTAAGTGACCTCCTGATTTCAACCAGATCAGAATTTATTTGGTTTTCTCAAACTTCTCTGATATTAAAAAATGAAATTTCGAAAAAAAATTATTTAGTTAAGTTGCCTTTCACTGACAATGCAAAGATTATTACTGTCATACTTTTTTGTAGCATATAAGTAGACATATTTTTATAAGCTATGAGTTCTTGTGATGCATGCGTTATGTTAAAGTTAAGTTATTGTAATAAAATAAAATGTTTTTGCTATGCTCTGTTTTATGTTGAAGAACGTACTTATGTAATCTAACATTAAAACAATATTTTTCTGACATGAGAACGAATCTCCTCTCTAATAGATGCCTTTGTAAAAAAGTTATGTTTCTCTTGTTTTTCCTTAAGCTCTATAGTTAAACTACATAGGAGAGAAATTTTAAAAAGCATTTTTTGTACTATTTTTGTAAGTTTTGAGATATTTTTATGTATCGTGTTTTTAGTACGTAATAAATGAATTAAAATGTGTAGTAAATAGCTAGAAACAATGATAGGAAACATTTTGTTGTAAATATTGCGGCGCACTTTTACCGTCATGTAACTCTGGTGGCAGTTTGTAACTAGCATCAGAACGAGATTACACGAACCTAACTAAGAAGTAAAAGCACACGGTGCCCTTTTTTTTAATTAATTATATCACAACTGAATTTTTGCCAAGTTGATAAGAATTAAATTTGCTGTTAGACAATTTTTGTCTAAATAATAGTGGAGTTTTAAAGGGATAAAATTCAGGACATAAATTTGCGTTTTGGGTTAAAAATTAAATAAACATATATTAATACATTCAATGTTAAGTAATAACTCTTTTATCAATTTTTTTTGTTGCGATTAATCAGTATTTTTGTCAGTCTTTTATGACTGTACGAAAGCTCGAACATAAGCATAATTTTATATCTACAACAACCAGTATTGTTATGAAGTATGTTCGGTTACATTCGCGCCTCATTAACTCTGTTGGTTCAACATCGATCTAGGTGAAGATCGTGCGTTCGATTAATACCTCTTAGAAGAGAGAAGGCTTCAGCACGGGTTATCGTAAACAAGAAATTTGATCCTTTATTAGTCCAAGCGTAGTGACATCTTTCATATTTCCTGCGCTGTGCAGTTTACGTTCGTTACGTTAGACAATTAAATTGATCCATGCTGAGGCCTTCTCTCTTCTAGGAGGTGTTGGTTCGATCCCTTCATGGGTATACTCAACCTCAAAAATGTGATCACGGTCCATAATTTTGACAGGGTTCGTTACTGAGGTTGATCAATGTATCTTTTCGCTCAGAACTCAAATAATTATGCAGAAAAGCAAATTTAGGGGAGATTTTCTCCCAATTATATGCAATATAAATACGTCTGACCTCTAATAGTGGTTTACCTGTCAATATCAGTTTAAAAATTTAGAAAATATTTTGGGAAAAAAAATAAAGCTCAATTTAGAGAAGAAAAAAAACTTGATTAATCATAAGATAAAAAATAATTTTAAAAAATGCAAAAAATTTTTTACATTTTTTTTTTTATTCTGCATGAAAAAGTAAGAAATGAAATATTGGGTGTACCATATAAGAATCGACACGATATAGTCTCAGTTAATTTTTCAGACATTATGCTCATGTTATTTAAATATTATTTTATTTTAATTATATATATTGAAGAAGCTGAAAAGTCGGTAGCTATCGAAAAACAATAATATCAAATTAGCTACCAATTTTCTATTTACTTTCTTTAAAAATATTATTAAAAATTTTTGCAACACATTGTAAGATAAAACTCATATAAAATGAACATAATATCGATAAAATTAACTGAGACTATATGAACTTGATTCTTGTAAATTTTATTTTTTTATTTTTCAGGTAGAATCATTAATTTTTTTTTTAAAATTATTTTATTGAGTTTGCAAATTGTCCAATTGCTATACTGAAGCGATATAAATTTTAAAAAATAAAGATGTTTTTTTTCTAAGTAGTTAAAAATTGTGAACGCATAATAATCACCAATTCTGTTTTGCAACAGGACATTTACTGAAAAAAAAACAGCATTATCCTACTGTGTTTCTAATGAACTCATAAAAAAATTTAATAAAATAAAAGCGAAGAAGTAAAAAAAAAAATATTTTTAAAAATTCTTTTTTTAAACGTTTATTGCTAGAAAACAAATATTTTTTATTTAAAAATTTTTTTTTTATAGTTTAATAACAACCCTAACAAGTGCGAAGAGAATTTAAGCTGTGATAGAGATGGAGTGGTTTTTAAGAAAATATAATTTAATATAAAATTTCAAAAAATTCATAAAAATATGAATAGATAATCTACATATATAGTTAAATATTATGTATGAAAGTTAAGCAAGTAAGTAATACTAAAAGAAATTTCAATGCAAATCTTGAGGAATAAAAATAAAATTATCTATAATATAGCTAAACTAATTTTTATTATATAAAATTAGCTTTGGCTAACTTTATATTATTAGCTTTTGATTTGAAATATTTTTTTTCTTCCATTTAACCTCTTTTATGAATAAAAAAAATCTAAAGTTGCATATGTGTACTTTTTTTTCCTCTCTCTTATTTATGCATAATTTTTCTTTAAGCTTATAACTTTTCTGAGAATGGCCATTTTTTCCTAGTTCATTTTCTATGTTTTTTTTTCTCTTAAAAGGTTAAAATTATTCTAATAATATCGTTAAAAAATATCTAAACAAGTTCTGAAAGAATGTAAGAATGCATAATATCGGTAGAACATTTTTTGAGACATAGTAAAATAAAAACTATTTAATTAGAAATCTGGCTATCAAAAAAACCCTTACTCATTTGCTAATTTTCAACCTCGTAGGCTTTCTAGTTTATTGTAGCACCTCTAAAAATTTCTTGCATTTCTTTTCTTTGCCGTGAGAATCAATCTCATCTTTAATAGCCGGTCTCACAAAAAAAAGATGTTTTTCTTGTATGCCTGTTGGACCGCTTGGCGTCGCTGCTCTACAGCGGATCAAGTTTTCATCCTAACTGGGATCCTCTCTGCGAAAATAAATCTATATTCCTAAACCGGACTTTATTTTCGTTTATTGATTTAAAGAGGAAAAAAAATACAATCTACTCAATTACTACATTCAGCAACTTTACGATGCATATTCTCATTCTATTTTATGCATCAAAGATTCATTCTTTAAAAAGAAGCAGACAATTTCGAAGGCAGTAGGAATAAACATCTCCGCTCTGTTCAATTGGAATTAAAGACTGGTTAATTTGTTTACCGAGAGAGGGCGCTGCTTATCCAGCTTTTGCGTCTCCGTGAAGTCAACTTCTCCGCAACATTAGTTGAGGGCCGCACGCAAAAGCGGCAAAGTAAGGAAGCTCATAACAGAAGTGAACCGCGTCTGGGCTATTCCAGCTGCATAAGGAATAAAATCCGCTAGAGGTTCCCCCTATTCATCCATCTCTCTCGGTGTGTGATCCGTTTTATTAATAAAACGAATGCATAAAAAAAAAGGAAAAACTGATCCTCGTTCCTGACCTTATGTAAACAAATCAAAAGGCCACTGGATTGATTACAAAGGATTCTGTGTTTGTTACTTTATATAAGTGAAACGGAAAAAAAATGTTGATAGATATTATTTGTCTATATGACATCGTACAACTTTAGGCTGCAGTAGAGGATTTTTCAGAATTTCTTCTGTATGTAAATTTTTCATAAAACTTCATTCCTTACATGGAACATTGATGATTTTGCATCAAAATGTGGAAAGTGATATTATGGAGGTGTTTTTTAGTCATCGCTATAGACATCATAGGAATAAAAGGTTAGTTTTTATTTATTATTTCCTTTAAATTTAATTTAAATTTTCAAAACTCAATTATATATATTTCAAATTATTATTTTAAGTGATTGTTAATAAATCGAGTCATCTATATTTCCGGACGGTTTCAACAATTATGCAATAACTATGTATATATATATATATATATATATATATATATATATATATATATATATATATGTGTGTGTGTGTGTGTGTGTGCGTAAATAATGAAAATAATATGTAAGATTAAATGTTTCGTAGAAAAATTTTCTGCCTATGAGAACTTGAAATCGGTTCAAATTTTTTCTCTTGATTATATTTCTAAGACAAGTTATTTGCATATGAAGTGAAATAAATAAAGTAAATGACATTTAAAATTATATTGGTTGTTGGAATATAAATTCGTTAACGAATATTGGCAAAAGATTTTATTGCTAAATATAAATTTTTTAGTAAATCGAATATTAAATTTTTTTTTAAAAAATTCTCTATTAAATTGCTTATAAAAGCATTTATAATAAGTGGACAGTTTAAATTCAAAAGCGTTTAAAGGATTCACGATTTTTTTATAAAATTTTCGGAATTTCATAGAACAATTTATTATTCATTCAAACATAAACGATATAGTTAAATCCACGATTTCTGAAATTTCCATTTAATTTCATATGTTTATTTTTTGATCATATACTATTCATTTTATGTATACTTTTATCGAATTTACTAAACTTCTGCCGCATATTTGTAAACTGCTTTACCAGTGAACTACATCAATATTTTATTTAAAGATTAAAATTATTTAGTCTAAACTTAAAACACAACTCATAGTAAGAGATCAAAATGTTTCCTCAGACTAATGTTGTTTAGATAAGTTTATTTTGCCATTAATTCTATAATTAAATAAAACTGATGTTTCCATCCCATATCTAAATTTTATTTTTGAGATATCTATCTTATCATTCTATGATAATTATACAAGTTTTTACATAATGTAACGTTTAACAAAAATTATATATATATATAAGATTTTAAAGATCTTATAAAACACGTATTCAACAATCAATACCAAAATTTTTTGAAATTTTAATTAATTACTTTTGAATAATAAAATATTAATGAAATGCGCTAATTATTCTTATTTACGTATATTTTTCAATAAAATTTAAGTACAAATTAAAATTATTTTTATTATTAACGTCATAATTGTTGGAATTTTTCTGCTTTGATAGTGCGGCATTGAAAGTTTGCATTTGTACTGTTGAAAAAAGCTAAATAAAATTTCAAAAATATAAAATAAAAGTAGGTTATATAAAATAGTAAACTTAATTTATAAACTAACAAACATGATAGAACAATATGAAGCAAGAGCAATAAAAATTTAACTGAAAAATTAAAAAAGTAATTAAATTCAATGTGTTCTTAAACTACAGCACATTCAGTTATAAAGTTCTCTTTCGCTCTTTTGTCACCAAAGATCCTATAAGAAAATTAGGTATTCCATTATTCATTTTTGTGGGAGAGGAAAATATTCCATTCCCCGCAAAATGGTAAAAAAAACGGTAAAATTCTCCTAAATATAGGGTGGGTGGTGAGTCGTGATATGCGGCTATCCTCTGCGCAAGATACTCCGGGAAATTGTATAAAGGATCGTTCTGTTTCCTTCCGTATCTTGTCCCCCCATTCTTCCCCTCTGTCAGAAATAGGGGTTCGGAAAATAAGAGTAGTGAAAGCCTGACCTTTGCAGAAGGGTTTACTTCCCCCCCCCCTTCATTTTCCATCCACTCCCCCACACTGTTGCATCGTATCTTTCGCCAGTAAGGAAAAAAAAATCTTCGTCTAGAAATGCTATCAGCCTTAAGGAAGATGGTTTAAATTTTTAATTCAATCCAATCTGACAAAGTGAGTTTAATGATAAGTCTTTTTTTTCCAGACAACTTGGCAGCTTTTTTACTTGTTTATTTCTTTTTCAATTAAAAAAGAGATGGCTTATTCAAGAAAGAAATCGATGGAAAAATTTAAGCGATATCTGAATTTTTCCCTGAATGTTGAAATTTGCTGCAAATATGAACAAAGCTAGATTTTTAATTAAAAAAAAAATACGTATTCATCAATCACAAAAATACGCTAAGGACTGTGGATATCATATTTAGTCTCTATATCATTCATTTTCCATTACGTGGTTTGAACTTTCCGTTTCGTAAAGGCACGTAAGAAATATTTTGATTTTAAAAGTAATTGATGTGTAAAAATTGAGTTTATAACATCTGGGAAATTTTTAAATAAACTAATCGTTATTTTCTTTCGTATGGAAAAAAAATTCTAAAATATAAGTATCGTTAGAGATTCATCTCGATAAGTGACAAAGATAATTAAAAAACTATGGATTGAACAAAAAAAGACAATAGAAAACATTTCAAACCGTATATAAAAATATTTCTCACTAAATAAATATGATTAGTTCAGTAAATTAACTTATAAACAAGATAAATTCCTTCATTGATAAAGAAAATCATGATTTTTAAGGATATTTACTTTGAGGCGAAATAAAGATAACTGATTGATTCGATAAAATTTTTTAAAAAAAGGAGAAAAAGAAAATGAGCGAAAAGAAGTAGCATGTTTTGTTTTTGATACTGCTCTAGTCCTGAACTAACCTCAGTTTTTGATGAAAAATTTTTTAAGATAAAATTATGGCTCATGGTATTGGGCTGATCAATGCAGATTTTCTTTCCAGATGATACACTCAAATATTAGTTTATGTAATCAAAAAATATTCTTTAAGGAAAAAAAAGTTTAACTATTTTTTTATCATTTAAGTGTTAACGTATATTCCTAATTTAAGGATATCTTGTTTTAAGTGTTTAATCCAGGTTCGGCTTAACCAATACCTCCTACAACAGATAAGGCTTTAGCACGGATTACCATGAACAAGAAATTTGATCATTTAGTAGTCCAAACTTGGTGACATCTTTAATTATCACCATGACATAGCTCAGTATCCTGAAGGTAGTGACATCTTTCTTAAATTTCATCCACTGCGCAGTTTATGTTCGTTATGTCGGACTACTAAATTAATCCTTGATGAGGCTTTCTTTCTTCTAGGAAGTGTTGATTTAACCCAGTCAGTCTTTTAGCAATTATATTTTTGTCGACAAGTGCAAATGTTTTAAAATTATCCTGTTCGTTTTGAAAAGGTATACAAAATTTAAATGAACGGATTTTGAAGATACATCAAAAATAATGACACTCAGTTTAGAAGCAATTTTAAAATGAGAAACCTATTTTTTCAGCAGCGAAAATTGCAGTTTACCTTTTGCCGTAAAAGAGAGACTGATGTCTGGAAACTGAAACTGTTCTAGATAGTAACTATACTATTACCATACAAATAACCAAAAACTCCTTTTCCTTCCATGAATTAACAATGATGCGAAATATGTTCTTTATTCACACAAATAACGAGATGCTTTTAGTTGTTGAACATCATTTAAAAGTTGAAAAAGTATTCAAAATCGGATTTCTCAGCATGTGCAAAAAGTCACTTTCCTGACTTAAGAAATTCCGAACGAAATAAACAGAAAAAACTTGTTTCTTTTTTTTATTATTATTTCACCAGGTAACCGTCTCATCGTAGATGTCTTCGCCTGAAGCTATTTCTCACATCTGCCACTGGATTTGCTAGTGCCACGCGAGGGCTTTTTTAAACTTTTATTTTTCTCCCCTCCTGTCTTTTATACTTAGGAAATCTCAACTTTCACTAGAATATTTATGATTCTTGGCGCTTTCACCCATAAAGTTAAAAATCGTGAATTTCAATGCATTTTTTTCACCAGCCTGTTTACTACTTAATTTCTTAATGCAATATTCTCAGGTTTTTTTTAATCATGCTTGATTTACTTTCATTAATATTACATTAAATAATAGCATATTTTGATGATGTAATAAAATACGAAGAATTAGTAGCAGCTAATTTTTTTTTTCATTTTCTATTGTGTAGATGTTTTGAGAAGTTTTTTAATTAATATTTATTATTTTAAAGAACGATAATACACGGTAATTGAGTCAGTTTAAAGTTTAATTACACGTATATTTTTTAAGACTACATAAATCCATTCCCTAAAATTCTTTTATTTGAAAAAAGAATAATTAAAAGAATAAATTTGTTAGTTTTACGGTTTAAATGTTAATCTTGGCATCGAAAGTTTAATTGATATTTTTATGTTTTGTTCATTTTTTATATCAATTCATTAAAATAACTAAATAAGATATGTAAACGCAATTTCATTCTCGTAGTCCTTCATAAAAAGAAAAATTATACTGTATACGATACTTAATGTTATACTAATGTAACGAGCATTTTTTTTTTCATGACAAAGTCAACTTTTGGATCAGTTTTTTCGCTTCAAAGCAAAAGTTCTAAATAGCTATTTTGGACTAAAATTATATTTAGTACAATTTAAAAACATAAATATAACTGAAATACTTTTTAAAATCAAAATACAATATGGACTGTGAAATTTGATTTTTCTTGAAATCCGCTCAAGACATCTTAAATGTTTACGTAAAAATAAACTTATTTATTTTGATTCTTACAGGTTACAGGATTGTAAAATCGCGCGTATATTTTATTCCTTCAAAAGAATTTGAAATGGACAAGCAACATTCCGTTATATTATCACTTTTGCAAAGAAAACAGTTCTTTTATTGCACTTAAAAGTTTTAGTTTTATGCTAGTATTATAATCGTTCTGAAGCTCTTAAGAATTCACTTTTAAGATTATATTTTAAACAAATGCATATTTCTCAATTGTATGGGAATGGGAGTTAGAAATTTCTAGATAAAACACTGAGTCACATGCAATTATAGTCTTGCCAATTATAAAATACAATTAAAGAATGATATCATATTAATGTAATAAAGAATAAAAGATATTTGGAAATTCCAATATTCTCTTATTCCTTTTTCATTGCGTGCAATCCCTTTCAAATCCGCGTCCTCAGCGCATCAAAATACAGAAAAAAAAAATATTAAAAAATACATCTGAAATGTCTTTCAGTGTCAGATGATATTTGCAGGACGCAAGGTCACATATACTGTATGCTCCGATTATTTTTGCTCTGGAAATTCAATCCATCGTTTCTTTAAAAAAAATCAAGATGGGTGCACAGTAGAAAAAAAGCGATTCTTGCCACTGAAGACAGAAATAATACTTCAAGTGCCTTTATACAGAGATTTCAAACCACCAAAATCCATATAAAGGAAGGGAAAAAAAACAAATATTCTTTATTTTCATTCTGTTATTTTCTTTGCAATTCCTTTCTTCGAACAGTAAGCCTACTGTATTAGGCTCGTGTTTCGTGTATCCCTCCACATTCATTTTCTAGCTGCCGTTAGAAGATTTTGGTAGTCTACTCATTTTCATTAACGATTCGCGATGTAATGGCAAGATTGGGATCTTCCTTGTTTATCATTTTCTTTTTTTATATCAAACCTAGACGGAAAAAAAAGAAGCAAATTATATTATTTCCGGCTTATTTCTCTTTGCAAATCCACAAATAGAAATACAATATATTTTCCTTATACATTTGTAGATTTTAGACATTACAATGTATCTTGTTATGTCTTATTAGATAATAAGACATATTTTTTGATTAAATAAGTGATGTTTGTTCACTGATTTGTCCTACGCTTTGTGTAAATAGGTTTTGTATGAAAATTAAATTTTAACTGTTAAACAATTTCTGCATTAGGCTCTTGTTTCTGTAATTCAACCTCAATCAATCATTTGAAGAATTGTGGTATTGATTTTCAATGCTGGTTTTCTATGTAATGGCTACATTGTGCTGTTCTTAGCACTGATCATTCTTTATTGTCTTCTTTTTTATCAATTCTAGATGAAATAAGAGAACTATAATTTTTGCTTTTCTTAGCAAGGATTTGATTTTAAATTTGAAGCAATAAGGCGTAAATGCATGATGTTTCATATTTGAGGCACTGCTTTAATAAAACAGAGATTATAAAATATTTTCTAGTTTTTGAGTAGAATAGATTACGTCGGTGGTTAATTATTTCTCCCTTTTATGCATATTATTTTTGTATGCAGATAATACCCAATTGCTCTACAATTTCAAAGTTTAAATGCATCGCTATTGATTTGAGTTAGCATTGATAAAATATCAAGCTATCTCTATTTCGTTATTCTGGTATCTGCTTTTTCTAATCCATTTGCTGTTAGGTTTTACCTTTTGGCCTCTTTCTTGTGGTTAAAAATATATTATAAATATAGAGGGGGTAGTAGACTTAAAATACAATAATTTGGTCCTATTTTGATATGTGTTTCTTTAAATTTTATGTATCGTCACGATAATTTATCATTTAAATTAGCAATCAATAAATGTTTCAAATTTAGAAATTTGTTAGGTATTTTAACTTAAAAACCAATACTTATTATTACAGTTTTCAACTACATTTTTCACTGAATACCCTAAATCAATTAAACGATCAAATTTCAGTGACAACTTATAATCATTTCCAAGAATAGAATCTTTCTTCAAAGGTTTTAAATTAAATTTTAACGATTGTTGCTACACGTGGTGCTCAAGTTAACTACTATTTACTAAGTACCTAAAGCCAGTAGCAGTATCTCCAGTTCTACGACTTTATCGTTCAATTACATTAAAGATCCATTCTTCTTTTCACCTGCGGGAAGATTTAGAAAGGCAGACTGACATTATAATTAATCTTCGCGCGCGCTAAGCAGCTGCCCAAACTTCTTGACGCATACTTTTCTTTTCTGCAGCGCATCATTTCAAGTTTTAAATAGATTTCACTCAATATCCCCCCCTTTTTTTTAATCTACATTAATGATCGTGACATATATGGAGCAAAAAAAAAAAGCTTTGATAATGTTCTTAAATTAATTGTTTTGAAAATAATGCGAGCTTATTTGAAAATTGGCTGATTAAGTTTATGGCAGTCAAGTGCTTTGCTGTCCAATTAAGTTAAATTGAATTTACTTGACGCTTATGCTATTTAAATTATTTTTTATGCGTTATCACACACGATTTTACTTTAAGTTTTATTTTATTACTAGTGTTGAACTGCTGACCCATTAATGGTTTACTATTATCAATAATAAACTCCGTTGTCTCTTAATTTTGAACCAAACCCAGAATACAATGATCTGCAGATTTTTTGACAGAACTAATTCTCATTTGCGCTACACGGAGAAGAAAACACGACTAGCTACCACGGTACCAAGGGGAGTTTAATCCAATAATCTGACTGAGGATTTTTTACTTCAGCACTTTAGTCAATGCGTGCTGGATCGATCAGTCAGAGCTGGGATTCGAACCTGGGGCAATTCATTGAAAGACGAGTGCTCTATTTCTTGCACCACCATCGCTAGCATTACATGGTTAATAAATTCATCAACATAGAAACATTTTAGACATTTGTCTACAAATCTGGTTCGCTCTGGCCCCCTTTAAAAAATTATATCGGACACCTATTGCTTGAATAATAATAGGTTGTATTAACAAACAAAAAACCCAAGAAATTGGAGTTTAGCTCCTATTAAGTTTGAGTTTTCGTATCTTCCCAATAATGGATTCGGAGCTGATATCATGGAAGCACATGATGGAAACAAAAATCTCGATAACATACGTAAATTTTGCATTATACTGTCGAATAAAATATTTAAGAAATTGAAAAAGAGAAGAAGGATTTATTAGAAGAAATTGATAAGTTCCATCTTTTTGTGTAATTTGAAATGAAAAAAAAAATTGTAACATAACAGATAACAAGAGAATTATAAAAACAAATTTATACAAAAGATCGAGAAAAGTAATAAAAATATGACGTAGGTAGTCATGATACTAAATGATCGAAGGAGGGGATGATCGCAAGCCTTAGGCCGAACTTACTGAGTAAAAAACATCTGTACTTCTTCACGTTTCAAAGTTTCATTTAGGTCAAATGCCTTTAACTGTTTTAAGTTAACTGCTCAGCCCAGATGAGCCGTTAGTAATGCAATTTTCGTGCAATGATTCTGAGAGATCTTTTTTTCGTCCGTTTAATTTCCAAAAGAATGAATGTAAAAAGTGTGGAATGCTGCTTTAAAAACGGTTGTATTGCTGGCATATTTTTTATTAAAGGAGCCATTATTTTTTTTTCCACTAAGAATGCTACTGAAATAACTGTCTTGGTTTCTTTAATCTATGAAAAGTTTACGCCTACTTAATCATAGTATATTATTTATTTTATCAGACAAAAACAAATGGCATACTTTATAATTGATATTTTGCTACCTCATTTGCGTTTTTTTCTACATGTTTTCATAATCACAAAACAATGGAGATCGTGTTTATTTATAGAAGTTTTATCTAATGCATTGTTATACATTTTAAATAACGGCAGCCTGAAACAGATATGTAAAAATAAAATTCTTTGTTTAAATTTAAAAATTTATGCTGTGAAAAAAAGAGTACAAATAGAATGATCTCTTAGAAACTGTGAAACCATAATCTTTCTCAGCACTGATAAAATTTTATTTTAAAATATGTATACTACATTGTGTAAAAGAAACTGTATCTGTACTAAAAATGTTTATGGTATCCTAGTTTTCTACATTTTCTCGTAAATACGGCATTTTTCTCTATAGTGTCGTATCAGTAATAAAAAACCAAAACACTCCAGTTATTATTTGATAATATAAAAACACTGGGACAAAAAAAACTGAATTTAGTGGTAATAAGTTTGGTCCTTTTAATCTTGTCTAGTTTGCTAAATAAATATTTTCATAATTTATTCCTGATAGCACGTAAGTAGTCGTAATTTAATTTTTGTTTATCCGAGGTGTTGTTGTTTGTGAAATATATCTTAATAGATTTAGTAATCTGAATATAAGAGAGATGATATTTAAGAGCTTTTGTCTAGTGCGTTGTAGTATATTTTGCGCAGTAACAGTTCTAAATAGTTGCGTTTAATACGCTAAGTTTAAAAGTTCTTTTCTAATTTATTATAATAAGTTTTTTAATAAATAGAATCTTCTTATGTTTTTGATGAGAATTTATGTTCGAAAAAGTCTCTTAATGATCTCTAAAAAAACACACGAAAAGACGCTACTTGTGTGAAAAAAAATTTCTTTAAATGGTAAAAAAACTAAAAAAATATTTTGAAAACATTTGACATATAACACTAAAATTATTTTATATACTGCACTCCGTAAAATATATAGCAAGGACTAAAAAAAGCATGAATTTAATTACTATTAAATTAAATTCAATTTTAAATGCTTGTAAACTGCATTAAATAAGTAAATAAAAACAAAACAGATATATATATATATATATATATTTCTCAAATTATTAATTTTACATTCTTTTACTTTAATTTCACAACTTGAGTTTTTTTTTTTACTTTTGCGGTAAAGTTATTAAGTTATGATTCTTCTCTTCCATGTATGTGACGCATTTGTTACATTTTTAGAGAATCTATATATATATATTTTTTTTTTTGCTCTAACACTTTTTGTTATATATTTATCAGTATTTTTCGAGCTTTTTTGAACCTTTTGAGATAAAAAAAATTGAAAGAAAATAAATATGTAAAAACAAATTTGTCTTTTGAATAATGAAGAAAAGTCATTTTACGGCATAAATAAAGTAAGTCGAGGTTTCGTTCATATCACCTTAAATATATGACGCAAAAACTTCTAATCCCTCTTAAAACATTTATTTCAAGTATAAATCCGTAATACTTCTTAAATTAATGATGCTCTCGGAGAAAGCTGAAATTAAATTATTTAGAGAGACACAGCACAGAGAAAAGAAAACAAAAGTAGGAGGCTTTTGTTTCACGTACGATGTTAAATTTTTTTTTTATTTCTTAAATCTCATAATTAAATCATGTGGTAATGCATTTTTTTTTGTTTAAGCTCTATGTTGGGTGACAACATGTATTAAAAAGAAAAATTAAACCATTCAATTTAGTAATAAAAATGGTTATGTTTTGCAATAGCTTGCTCATAACAAGTTTTAGTTTTATTATTTTCTATAGTGGTTTAATGTTATACCTTTTACAAAAACTACATTTAAAACAATTATGCCAAATAATTTAATAAAGCCTTATTTGCCATTGGAAATATTTTCTTCGCTACTAATATAGAAAAGTTTCTTCGGTAAATAAGTTCATTATAAATTTTCTGGGAAATTATCTGTAATATTTTCGGGGGAAAATATATCAGTAATAATTCAATTAAATGAAGAATGTTAAAATATAAATTTATTATCTATTTTTACATTTATTAAAGTAATATTTCAATATTAAACTGCGTTGGTAATGTAAAAAAATGCATTTTAATATGTAGTTTAATGTTTGTATTCTCTTAAAGTAGCAAGTTAAATATTGCTTAACAATTTGATTATGATGCACTTATAGTTAAGTAAGAACAAATAGTTAGTAATTATGAGAATGATTTCATGCTTTTTCTCAAAACTAGTAAATGTTTGGATATATATATTAACGATGCATTAAATAACTCGGAATCAATTTTAAAGTTTAGTTTAAAGTTAGGGTTTAGATTTGGTTTTAGTTTTTTTTTTTTAATTTAGTTAAGGTAAGCATATAGTTTTGTTAAGGTTTAGATTTAGTTTAAGGAAATTCTTTAATTAAAAAATTGTTTCTGTTGAACACGAAGACAAAATTTAATTTATTTTTTATGCAAGTATTTATAACCCTTTGCTTTTCAAATCTATAATTAATATTGTGAAAATTTGTTTAAAACTGGTATTAAGTGTGGTGTAAGATTGATTACTTAAATGTTGACTTAATTCATATTTATATATCTTTTTTTTCACCTTTATAAACATGCTGTTTTGACAAAACTTAAATTATGATAATTAAAAATATATTCTGATATTAAAAAGTTACCTAATCAACATTTCATTGCTATTCAAAATTTATTTTTACAAGGATATAATCTTACGTCGTATGTAATATATGAATTATGCATTATGCTGAAAATTTTGGCATTGTAACTTTATTTGTGAACCTTCAATTGTTGCAAATTTTTAATCATTAATTTAATTAGCAGAATCTCAGCTGCTTTTAAAATCAAATAAATAGCTTAATTAAGTTTAATTTCCAGACTTTTTCTTCCGTTTGCATTCTTTTTTTCCCAATTTTTGAAACAATCACGTTCTTGCAGTAATTCTAAAAAAACCACAATCAATAACGCAATTTTCTTTTCCAGAGAATTTCTCCAAATGTTTACATTAATTACGCCCTGAATCTTTTTAAAATGTTTGCATTTTTATAACTTTCTTTAATAAATAACGAAAGTTTTTCCGCCTCTAGCGTTTCTCTGTGCAACATTCTAAAATGTAATTTTTGAATTTTGTCTTACATTTTACTGCAACTTGCAGCATCTATAGATTAAAATTTAATTGCTCACAAGTCATCAGATAATTACAGACCTAAAGCTCATGTTTATGTCCCCTGGATGATGAAGTTGGCCATTACCTGGTAGAGTTTAAAACTAGCTCAATTTGAGCAGTTTCGTTTTATGCCATACTATCGTTCCTGAAAAATGAAACGTTATTAAGTTTTATAAACTTTTTGAATGGATTAAACATGGAATTCGTTTATCATAATAATATGGTACGTTTTAAAATATGAGATCTAGCTTATTAATCTGTGCTATTATAAGTTTTATAAACATTTTAAACTAGTTCTCTGTGGATTTTTTTTCATTATTATGGTTCGTCTAAATAAAGCGTCTAGATCTTCTACTATTCTTTTTTCATTAAATTTTTTTTTTATCGCAAGTTATGAATTATTCACAGAAATTCGTAGGTTTTTAGTTATTCACATTATTTTACTTTCTATGTTGACGTCATGGTATCGATTTGTTGACCTTAAAATTTTAAAATGTTTTTCATTTTAAATATCTCTTTTTCTATGATTTTTGTTTAGCCTCAGCACTGTAAAAAATCATATCATGGTAAAATCCATTTTTATCAGAACATGTTAAAGTAAAAATCACTGAATAACTCTAATTAAAGAAACTATACTGAAAAAAAAATAAGGAATAATATTATTTTGCTAAATATATATCAGGGTAAAATGAATTTTACGGGGATGCAAGTGAAAATGGCGGTACCCTATACCACAATTTGATCCGGAATCATTTTCATTATGTTGAGGTTTTACTTTATTATTACATATTCACATATATTTCTTTTAAGCCAAAACTCTTTATCTTGGATGTTTTCCTGCTAAATAAACCGGTTTCTTTTTATATTATACAATTTAGAAATGCTATGTATGTGTGGGGGAATTTGTATAAAAATTTGTCAAATTCTTAATTCGGTGAGAGAGATTATTTTAAAAAAAAACATTATAATGAATTGCTGTTATTTTTCAATTTCATTTCATTGAAGGATTAAAATTTCAGTCTTTATTTTTGTTTTTACATTATCTAGAAATGATTGAGTTTTGAAATAATTGAATTAACTTTTATATATCTGCTGATATATTCATATTTTTGCTGAACTGTTTTCAACTGTGTTGAAAATACTTTTACTGTATTTTAGAATAAATCATTAAATATATTCTATCGAAATTCTTAGTTTGTACGCCCCAGGGGATTCCGCTCAAGGGAATTCTAAATCAAAAGAATATTTATAATCAATTATATGCAATAGAATTTAAACTAAACAAAATTCAGTTAATTATTCATTATGCAATCAAAGTAAAGTTAAACATTCAATTACTTCACTTACATTCAACGTTAAATTATGCATTCAATAGTTAATAGTCAATGTCGCATTCATTTATATAAGATTATATTTGGAAAGTTAAGGTAAATGAAATTACATAGTTTCATCTTGTACAAATTCAATTGACTTATGCTTTAAAATTTGCTGATATGACTCTTATATTTATACTTTATTATGGGATTTACAGAAAAAAAATATTTGCTCACGTGTATATCATTTGATTAGATTTCTTTCGTTTTCTAACAATACGTGCCCAATTTTTGCTTTACTACTAGAACACAATTTGAGTTATCAAATGATTTTCAACCTCAATTTTAAAATTACTTCACGAGTGGCGACACTCGCAATTACCTGGTGATGTTAAGATTCAAGTCATTAGTTGGGGAGGCTCAAGTTTTGCGTCACAATCTACTGAATAAAAAAGAACATCTGCGTTTTTATATCAAAGCAGCTGCTTTAGTTACATTGTGCCAGGAATTGTAACTCGCCAAGTCTGTAACCATATGCTGGTTAATTTTTAACGAGTTGGTTTATAACCCGAGGTACGTTGGACTTGTTCTTCCGGCTCTGGTTTGCTGCAGGTGCTTGGTCTTAGATGTTAAATTGTAGAAATTTGCCTTTCAGATATTTAAGCATGGATTAGATTCTGGAGTCATTTTCTGTGGGTTATTAAAATATTTTAATTAATGTGCTTACTGTTGTGCTTTGTTCTCAAAGCAGATTTTTATGCCATTTTGTAACAATTAATATTGATAACGGCAATTATAATTTATAGTACTAATTGTATGGTGATTTTCAGACTGTGATCATATGTTGGTTAATTTTAGCAAGTTGTTTATAACCTGATATGCATTAGACTTGTTCTTCCGAAGCTGGTAAGCTGCAAATGTAGATATTACATCCTGAGATTGATTGCAGGAAGAGCTACCTGACTTATTTTATGTGATATGGAGTATAAGAATTAAGACGCTTAATTTTAGTCAATTTTTTTTTATTTTATCGGTGTATAGCAATATATTATGCAGCATTACACATTGTATAAATATTAATAGGTAGCAATATATGTTGGTCAGAATAACATTTAGGTACTTAAAATCGAGAAGAAGTGAAGTGATTATGCTTAACCATGTGATTCAAATCAGATTTAACTGGGTACCTGTAAGCAACAACACGTGCTAAACCTAATTGGTTTCTGAATCTAAAAATGCCACAATTTATCTACGATTATATCATTTGCAGGTATCCAAAAATATGACTTTCTTGAGGATCAAAAACTGCACAATTTTAAAAAAATTTAAAAAATTTTTTTTATTAATTCGAATCTAAATTACATTGTTTAATGCATTTTCAGCAAGCGAAATACTTATCAATTAACATGGTAATACGCTTTTTTCATTTAAAAAAAGAACATTGTTATGTTAATTTAAAATGAATTTTTATTTTAAAAAGAAACTGCAGAATTTAAGGATTTAGAAGAAGAAAAAAATTTCAAATGTTTTTATTTAATTTGCTTTTTTTTAATAAAAAAAATCTTCTTGAAATAAAATCAGAGACAATTTCCATTAAAGCAAACTTCACTTTTCTGCGCAGCATTTCTATCGTACTAATCACTTTATGAAACGATACGCTTCATTCATGTCAAGATTTCAAGGTTTTTTTGTATTCAGTTTTTGAATAAACCATTAACGAGTAGGTGATACACTTTATGCAATGGATAATAATGTGCTTTATCACGCTTTTTCTTTCATTTCCAGACAAACTGGACTATTTGGCGCTTTTTCTTTCTCTTACAATATTTCCATCATATGTATTATTTTTTTTATTTTGTTAAGTTATAAAAAATAATAATTGTGTCCTCGGAGAACTTCCGCTGGTCTCAAGGTAAAAAGTCAAACAATAGCCTTGTTAACTAAAGAAAAAATGAAATCATATCAAACTAAAATGATCTTTTTCAAACATATAACGCCAAAACAGGAATTTACGTGATTTTTTTATCCACGTTGTTAGCTTTTTAGATATTTAACATGTTAAGCGAAAAAATGCTTTTTTTGGCAAAAACAGATTCGCTTGATATTTTAATTTCCAAATTGTTTATTAAATCATAAAATTTTTCCCAGCTGAAGAAAGTTTACTTTAAAACTAAACTATTTTGGTTGGCTTTTTTGGCATTTTTATTAAAAAGCTGATTTTGTTTATTGAACTGGAAGAAAATCTAATAGAAATATAATTATGCACTTACTTATTTCTTAGTGGGATCTAATGGTCATTTTATGAAGACACCTTAGATCAATTTTAATTTTATGATAGTAATTTATGCCAACTTTTTTTATGGGTACATTCAGAAATATTCATTAAAAATATTGTAATTTATGACATCCCCTTTGAAAGATGTTCCTGGTATGTATTGATCCAAGCTATATTTAAATCACGTACAATTCATGATCTATATATAAGTGAAAAAATATATTATCTGAAGCAAATAACTATGAGAAATATAAAATTTGGTACAATTCAATACAAGCCAACCTCGTTCATCGATACTAATTAAAATGACCCACTAGCCCAAGTTTACTTCAGCCTTACACTATCTACTTATTTTTCAGAAATATTTTTAAATTCATATAATTATAGTAAAAACAACGAACCTTTAGAAATGTTTCTCTTCTCAAAATGTAGTGACTCATAATTTTTTTCTTTGAATGCATTCTCCTACGAATATCCTTTCGAATGTATTCTCTCCTTAATATCTCTTTGGATTTATTATCTCATAAATATTTCTCTGAACGCATTCTCTCATGAATATCTGCATAAATGTATTCTTTCACGAATATTTCTCTGAATATGCTCTTTCATGAATGTATTCTCACATGAATATCTCTTTGAATGTATTTACTCCTTAATATCTCTTTAGATTTATTCTCTCGTGAATATTTTTCTGAATGTATTCTCACAAGAATATCTCTTTGAATGCATTCTCTCGTGAATATTTCTCTGAAATGCATAATTTCAGAAAAGATTTTTTGGAATATATTCTCCAAGTGTTTCTCCAAATTAATTTTCTTACACACTTTTTTAATAATTATACTCTCTTCGAAATGCTCTTAAAATATTGTTAATTTGGATTAATTAGTGCTCTAAAACCTGCGTGTGTGAACTGCAGAATTTCAGATGTTTTAATATATTAAGAAATATATTAAAAAAAATCTGATAGGTTATTCATTTAAAATTTAAATAGAAAAATTAAATTTTTACATTCGTTTCTGCAACATAGGTTTAATGATTAAACTAATATATTTCATCGTTGAAATTTAAACTTCAGAATGACGTTAATTTTTCTAAATCAAATTACTTAACCAAAGTCCAAGATTAATCCTCTCTTCAATTCTATTTTTGTTATTTAAAATTCATATTGTTAAAAAAAAGCCTAGAATGGTATTCACATCACAAATAAATAATTTATTTTCCCAGACCTCAGCATTTTTTCGATGCAATATAATTTTAATAAATGCCCTAAATAAGCTCGTATTACTTAATACATGTAATTAAATTAATGATGCTACAAAAATATCAAATTTGCTCTGAAATCCATAGCGAAGTAATTAAATAGAATGAATTATAGATATAATATTTCATTAATCAAGCTAATAGTTTTATTAAATAATAAGCTTAATTTATTTAAATTGCTCAATATTTATTTTGAGAAATTTAAACTATGTAAGTGCCTTTTTATTTATAGGTCTCTAATTTCTTAAATGACTATACGTACCAGGCAATTATTTCATTTTGTTGAATGATAAAAAAATAAGCATGGCTATTCTAAAAGTTGACGATAGATTAAAATTTTTCCCTAATTAGATCAATTTTTCATTGATATCATTATTTTTGTTTTTCAATGGCATATTTTTTTCTATAATTAAAATGTTTGTTTTATTTAGTCTTTACATGAGATTTGATTTCTGATCATGCCAGCGCTGTTTTTCAACTAATTAACTCTCATTAAAATATAGAGTATTGTATTTATTAAAATGATCATTTCGGAAATGGTTTTGATAATGACATTTTTTAATAGAAATTTTTAACAATTCTTCATTAAAATATGTAAATAAATTTATGTTCGTGAATTTTGTCAAAATGTAAGAATCAATGTTAACAAAAATGGGGATTTCTTACTAAGTGGTTTAGATAGGCTGCCTATTTAATAAAATGTGAGTTTTTATATTCGCAACAATACTATTAATCCAAAATATTTGAATATATATTTTTTTTTAAAAAAAAGATATTTGGAGAAGACCATTGTAATTCACATACTAAACACACTGGAGTTTCTTTGCAATGAAAACTAGCCTAAAGGACTGTAACTCAGTTCTAGAAGTGGGGCGCATTCCAACTTTTCAAAAAAGGACTCAAGCGTCTTAATGCTTCTGTTTCCCCCCAAATTCAGCACCCTCACTTTCGATTTTCTCAAAAATCCATAGCACATTTCAAGAATCAGTAATTTGGATCCATTTAAATGACTGTAAGCTATTTGAAGTTTTACATTTTTTAACAAGCAAATGTCCTGATTATCTAAAGTAGAAGACTGTGAAAGATTAGGAAAGTTCCAAGAATATGTTGATGACAATAGCATTAATCCACGGAACTTGAATTTATTTAATACTGCGAATAAACTTATGGTTTCCTCTGAATGGAATGGGAAGTGTTTGTTTTGCCCAATGAAGGCTATCCATATAGATATCAGATATAAAATACAGATATACGATACAGATGTAAGATAAAAGATACAGATATAGGATACAGATAGAAGATATATCCGTATCTTATATCTGTATCTTATATCTTCTATCTGTATCCTATATCTGTATCTTATAAGATACAGATATAAGATACAGAAATAGGATAACGATAGAAGATATAAGATACAGATATAAGATACAGATATAAGATGCAAATATAAGATAGAGATATAAGATACAGATATATGATACAGATATGAGATACAGATATGAGATACAGATATCAGATGCATATATCAGATGCATATATCAGATGCAGATATCAGATGCAGATATCAGATGCAGATATCAGATGCAGATATCAGATGCAGATATCAGATGCAGATATCAGATACAGATATCAGATACAGATATCATGGCACTGATAAGTACTAACATGCACTGATTATTATGGCACTGATAAGCACTAAATATACACTGAGCATGACTTGAAAGACAATTGGAGTAGAAAATGAGCAAATGCAAAGTGTAGTGGGATTTTATGTTAGGTAATATTTATAACTATTTTCGTTCGGGCAGGGAAAAGAGCGGAGACAACTTATTCCACCACTGGCTTCGACATAAATCGTTTAATTAAGGTCATTATCAATTGGAAAATATGTATTGTTATCAGCTTTAAGTAATACAGATCTTAAGTAATAATAAGTATAGTAGTGAGCTTTAAATAATGCAGTTTGCATTCAAATATGCATTTATAAACATGCTTAAGTTGCTTCTGAAAAGAAATTTTTAATTGCATTCTCCAATTGAAAAATATTTTTCATAAACAACTGAAAATAATTTTTGATATGAAGAATATGCTTAGTAAATAGCTTTAAATAAGGAAACTTTTAATTTTAAAATATATGTCGCAAACAGCTTTCGGCAAAACAGCTTCCATCATATATTTTTTTAAGTTTACAAAAGGGGGGGATATCATTGGAAAAAAGTTTTGAGAAAAGCTCGAAATAAGATAGTTTAAATTCAAAAATATGTTTAAAAGTACACTTAAATAAGTCAGTTACCAATTAAATAAATACTTTTTTAGGAATATTGTATAAAATGGAACAAATTATTAATTGAAAAATATGTTTTGTAAACAGCTTCAACAAACAACCATTTTAATTGAGAAATACGATCTGTATACAATTCTTAATGGCAGTTTTCAACTGGAAAATGCATTTTTAAACTGTGTTTTCTACAATGTTTCTATACTCCAACATTAGGCTTTACCAAATTAACTAAATTGTCACTAAAATTGTTCATCGCATAAACTCGTTAAACATGATAACTAATACCGGAAAACTTAAATATGATTTGAATAACATCGGGGGACTAAAAAATGTCGAAGAATACTTCTAAGCAGTTTTAAAATGTACCATTAAATATATTAAAATATACTAGTGTTCTCGAAAAATATCTCTAATAAACCAACTCTCTTTGTTGAAGAATTTAAAACAAATTCTTGCTGTGTTTAGCAACTTTAACCCAGTGTACAGAAGACAGAGAAGACAAAATTGAATCCCTAGAGTCTTTCAATTTCTCACTCCTAAAAGTATCTGCCGATTTTTTTTTCTTCACACCTTTCGTGGAATTGTTTTTTTTTCTTTGGTGCTGTATTTTCGCAAGGAAGTTCCATTTGCGTGCCGCTGGAAAATAGGAAATATAATCGAATGCTCGACACCCTTCAGACAATTGTCGTACGAGATAATTTACCAGAGCGGCTTTGAGGGGAGAGGGATTTGGTTTGGTAAAAATGCTGAGAGAGAAAAGCAAATATATTTAAGTGTGGAGGACTTAAAACAGAAAAAAAGTTCCCAAAATTCTATTTTTAGTTTCTGAAAATCACAATAGATATAAGCCTTACATTATGCTTACACAGGAAGAAAAAAAATTTGGTGTCTACAAAATTTTTGTTCCAAGCATAGTTTACAGAAAATCCTAGTCTCTTCTTTTGTGGTTTTGCCTCTTCAAATTCTTGTCGCTTTGTTTTTCTCCTGACATGGAATCTCATAATTTATGTAAGGGGGAAGATATGCTGTGTCGTAAATTAAGCAATATTTACAACCGTTTTTCTGCTGATTCAAAGACTGGAAGTCTTATTCTTAGTTTGCGACGATTGGTTATGTCTTCATTTTGTATTGTTGCTTTTTCTGAGTAGCGAATTATTGTAGCGAATTATTTAGAAGTATTATAGGAAGTGTTCCAGAAGGATTCAGTTAATTAAGAAAACCATAAAGTAGAGTCTATTACTCATTTTTGTTTTAGTTATATTTAAGTAACACGGAGAAAAAAAATGGTCAAAACTTTCAGAATATGGATATGGGAACAAATAAAGCTTAGTAATTTTTACCACAACATTTAGGCAAAATAAATTATATAAAATTTAAAAAATGTGATAAAATTTGATACTTTTCTTATGATTCCTTTCCTAAAAAGCTCTTTATTCGGTAAAATTTACTTGACAGTTTTGAATCTTTTACTAAATGTTTAGTAATACGAACTATAATTTTGAAAACCAGAATTGACCTGTAACAATATAAACGAAAAAATTAGCAAGTAAATGGCTTAAATACTTTACATTTTGTTTTTACCAGAATTACCAGATTAACTAGAAATGTTTTTTTTTACCAGAAACGCCTTTACCGTACAGTACGGTAATTTTATCATTTTTTCCCATATACAGTTTGAGTTTTCGTTAACCTTGAAAATGCGTAGACGGTATAGACTACCGCAACAATTAGAAAATTTTGAAGCCTTAAAAAATTTGGTAGTTCCAAATAGTATAAAACACACATAATTTTCGTTATCATTTTTTAACTGTTTGATTTGATCCCTTTAATTATTTAATCAAAGGATTTGGGACAAAATCTATCTCCATTCCCCTTCAATAGCTAGTTTTATGGTAAAATGGATAATGTAGGCTGTGACTGCACAATTTCAAGAATCAAGACTAACGCATGAAGGTTGTAATATGTTCGGAAATGCGCTCTGGCCACTTTTAATTTTCTGACAAGCTGATCCCAACGATCTGAAGACTAGTGAGCTTCGTACCGCCATCGGGAATGGAACCTAGTTCCTTCAAATTGACTTATCAGTGCTCTATACACAGTACTAAATCGGCTTTAGTAGATTATACAAATAATATTGTGACATAATACAAATATTGTGATATAAAATAAACAAAGTTTAGAAAATTTTCTGCTGATATGAAGACTGGAAACTTCATTTTGATCTTCTACTTTTAATAATTTCTTATTTTTGCATTGCTACTGTTTGGTTTAAAATAATAATTATATTCGAACTTCAAGTGATGCTTCAAGAAGATTTACCCAATAAAAATATATTTATCTGATACCGGTCAAAAAAATTCATACATTTCTCTTTAAGGCTATGATTGATTTCTCTTCAAACTTATAAATACACAACCAATGAAATATATAAGAATGAAATATATAAATACACAACCAATGAAATATACAACTTCCAATGAAATATATAAGAACCCAGAGGTTTCATTTTTTTCATGCTTCAATGTTCTACTAATTTTTCTGGGATAATAAGTATAGTTAACTGAACTCAGTGTATGCAGTTGCCTAAACTTCGCGTGTATAACTAACTAAATTTAGAGTATAGTGCCTATTGAGTCCTTAAAATTCTTATTCTAAATCTGTAGTTCTTTTTTTTAAGTTGCCAAAAACTAAGATAAGCAGTACTAATCTAGTTAGTTTAGAGTGAAAATTTAGTAAAAAACATTCTTTTTTTTTTCGAAAAATCTCTGGTGTATATCTTCTGGTAAGCAAGAGTTCTTCAGTCATTTGTTTTCTTTATTACCCATATTTTCCCTGTAGTTAGTTTATAGAACTATCTTACCAAGGATGCATAATATGTTTTACGCTTAGCTCAAAATATCAGATAACAGCTTTTCTGCGCTATTATCTGCACATTTCACACAACTTTATTCTTCTAGAATCTAGAAAACACAATTATTCTAATACCTAAAGGCTAGAATAAATTGGAAAACAATATGCCCCTAATTAAGTTTAGTTCCATAATTACTTCACGAAATTTTTAATGTTAAATTATCAAATCGTGACAATTTGTTTCTTTTTCTTTGCGTCTTAAGCAACCTTTCGTCTATCTCAATCATGTTATAAAAGTTGTATTGATCCGAAGAAAATCTCCCTTTGTGATAATAAACATTTATTAAAATATTTCAATCGTTGCAAAAATTTCGAATTTACTCATAACCATTGAAGCAACACAAGAATAATTATTTTTCCTTATTAAGACACAAGGTAAATTCAGATAGAATACGAAGACAATTGTTTCCCTGCTGTTTGTGACTCATAGAGTGGGGGTTTATAATGAACTTCGTTCGTTCCTGGTCTTGCAATGTCGAATTTACTTTCAACATGCAATTAAAAACACTGTTATTTCTGATTCAGTAGCTCTTAATAAAGGGAAGTTTTAAACATTTATCATTGAAATTAAAAGGTTGATTAACCTTAAATAAATCGTTGTTAAGCGCGCATTAAATAAATGGAAGTGCTTTTATTACTGATTTCAAGAATGTGATTGATTAAAACGAAGCTTAATTAAATTTTTGTCGAATAATGAATTGGTATCTCTTTAACTTTAAATAATTATAAAGAATTTGGAATTTCTTTGTATTTTAGATTAATTAATTTTATTACAACTCAATAATTCTTTCTCTTTATATATATATATATATTTAATATATATGTTTAACTTCTGCTTGTTTTAATAATCCTAGTATATAATTAAACTATGGTATTAATGATACGCTGGTATGCAGAATGTAGTAATTGATATGAAAGATCATAAAAGACTTCCAAAATCATACTTTTTCGCTACGTTCTGTAATATTAAACCATGATTAAATTTAATGAAATATTATATTCAAATATACTCTATATTCAGTTGCATTTTCTCAATGTTTCCAGTTACATGAAAATTATCTGTAGTATCTATTAGTGATTATGGAACATCGAAAGTCACTATATTAGCATATAATAATTTTATTTGATACTAACTAAACCAAAATGCAACAAAATTCTGATTTCTCTAGTGACTAAATTTCTTTACCTTTTACCAAAATAAATATAATCCATAATATACTCTTTTGTTTTTGATTACCCTTTTTATCCACTAAACTCTCCAAAGCTCTTGGGTGTATCCCCGTCATCAAAGTCAATTTGCTGAGGAAAAAAGACCAATACTAGTAAATATTCTTGAGGTCACTTACCTGGCGCCATTTGTACTCATCTACCTCATAACGGGTAAGAAAAAAAATTGCCAAATGAAACAAAACAAACTGAAAGATGAGGCAAAAGAAGAAAAAATAGCTTTTCTTGGCAGAGTTCCCTGCAGTCGAGTGGGATTCGTTTAGGGTTCTTTTCTTCCTATTTTCCCTCATTCCTGTATCGTCCGCAAAATACAATTTCCGGACTTGACTCTCAGACCATCTCCCAAACAGCAGAACAAACGGCAATTCCGGACGTTAGTTCAGGACATCAGTTTGACTGGAATCGAGTCCTTGTGGGAACCGAGGCAAAAGATATCATTATAGAACAGAAAATATTTGGTCGTGTTGGGATTTTTATTCTAACTTTCTAAAGAAATGAGGCAGTTAAGCTGACTCTCATTATTTGATAATTAGTTTTCTTTACAGTACAGAAAAAAATAATATTTGGACGTGTGGGGATTTTTATTCTAACTTTCTGAAAGAATGAAGTAGTAAAATTGGCGTTTGTTTGTCGATAATTTTTTATTACATAATAGAAAAGAAACTATTGGGGCAGGTAGGGATTTTTATTTTAACTTTCTAAAGGAATTAGTTAAACTAGCGCATATCTAGTAACTTTCTAAATTTGTATACATTTTTTACTCTAAACACATCCTTGTTAATTTTTCCTGGAAGTAATTGTGTTATTTTTATTGTTTGCTAGATGGCTTATAATGAAATTATTTAGCCATATGAGAAGATGTCGATAAAGCATAATTAGCAGATTAGAGGTGCAATTTGATGAACGCCAATTCTTATTAGAGTTATTTTTTTGAGTATAGTTATTATTTTATTTATACCTCTAATGTTTATATTCAGACTTGTTTATAGAAATTTATTTGAAACTACCATCACTATTTTAATGAAAAATAAATCCTTATAATTAACAAATTTAAATTTATTTAAATAATTGATAAATATAACTTCTTTTTCTTAATTTAAATACAGAAAGCTAAGTACTTTAATAATGGAAAAGAACCTTGGATACAACCTTGGAAACTTGGATGCAACTATGCTCCTGTATGTATGGATATGTATGGAAAATGTATGTATTGGTTAATACATACGTTTTCCATACATACATTAATATTATTTTAAAATAGATGGCTAACATTAGAGTCTTATATGCAATAGGTTACAGGTCTTTTCACTTTAGAATGAATCAGCCATGATTGCCAATTTATTACAGCTTGAAATCTCCTCCTATATCAGAAAGACATTAGCATTGATATTCCGGTATAAATGCAATTATTTTTATGTAACTCATAAATTTAACAAAATTTTATGCATAATTTTAAATTGCATATCAATAAAATGCAGTAGCGACGCTACTCTTCCGAAGAATAATGCTACCTCATTCACATTAAAAAGCTAATTTTATGTACCTTTTAAATTTTGTTCAAATTCATTCTTTTTCGAAATGAAATGCATTGAAATAGCAATACATTAAAAGTATCCTCTTCAGAATAAGTTCTTCGGAACATTCTGATGGGAGAAATCGGAATAAATAATTGTACTCTTCAATGATAATGTTTCTTGATCTCTGTATAGTCGCTTACTGGTCCCTCCCAAATTGTGTTCCCCGAAATTGATTCCTCACAGAAATCAGAGTCCCTGCCTGGAGGTATAGTTGAAGAGACATGCGATTACATTTGAACTAGCAATAAATAGACTTGCAATAGCAGGAGGAATTATTGATTGGTGAAACTATTACAATAATCGGGGCATTTTAAGTAGAAGCTGGATGCCTTATTGGATGATTCAATATATTTGAAAATATCAGATTATATTTATAAGGTAAATAAATCGTCGCATTGATAATTGGTATATCCTTGTCGGGATAAATATCATTAATTTTTATAAGAATATGTCGTTATTTAATATTCTGAACTTTGATAAGTAACTTAGTTGAATACCTTTACTATATTTTTTTCTCAGATTCTAATACATACTTTTTTCTGTTCTGCATATATGAATGGAAAAAAAAATCTTGAAAATTACCGTACTGATTGAATACCGTTTTGACTGATTGAATTCCCTTAGTATGTATCGTAAAAACGAACTGGTAAAGTAATCGTTCCGATTAAATAATTATAGGCATCAAATCAAATAGTTGAAAGACGAAAAGAAAATTAATTGATTTTTTTATACTATTTGGAACATAATTAAGGTTTCTAATCTTCCTAGCAATTGCGGCAGTCTACAACTTCAACGTATTTTCAAGCTTAATGAAAACTGAAAATGTATTCGGAGCAAATGATAAAATTACAGTACTGTGTAGAAATAAAAGTTTAAAAAAAACATAATTCTGAATAATAAAATAAACAAGTAGCAGGGATTACCGTTAATTTTCGTTTTCAAAATTTCACTTTTTATTTTTACTCAAATAGTTAAAATTACAAACCTGAAAAGAAAATTTAACCGAATAAATGGTTTTTATGCCTTGATCAATGGAATTGTAATAAAATTACCAAATTTTATCATATTTGCCAAATTTTTCCGTATTTATCAAATTTTACCTTATTTACCCATTTTTTCACTTCTTAGGAAACCATATGTAATTTTTGATTTTACCAAAGGACTGGAAAACTTTTTGCTGTTCCCATATTTAAAAATAGGTGCAGAGCGTTTAATAAATATTCTCTTAATTTAGACGAAATGATTTTTATTGTTTGAATTATTAAAATGTAAAATTTAAAAGAATTTTGAAAAAAAAATTATTTTATCATTTAATTTTTGCACTTAATATTCTATAATATTTTTCGTAAGATATCTTTTTTTAAATATGAATTGGGAATAAAAAAATTATAATAAATTCTACATTTTCGAATCACTTTAGAATATTGAAAACGACTATTTATTTTAAGCTATTTTTTTTTACTTTCTTAAAAATATTCGTATTCTTAAAATGCGGACATATATTTTACTATTTATCTTTCCGTTATGTTAGTATGTTGCTTAGTAAATGCATTGTTGTATTATGATGAAATATTTCAAGATATATTTTTTAAATCGACTCTGTTTGGGAACAAAAATAAAAGAAACATATCTGAAAACGACAGAAAAAATAAGTGGCTTGGCTCTAAAAATAAAGAAGTTGAAGAAAATAGAAAGGAATGAAAAACTGCACCCAGAGAACGAAAGAAAGTTAAAAAAATAAATGAAAGAATATTTCTACTGTATTGAATTGGTTGGTGAAATGGCGACCGTAGCCACATTAAGAAAGAAAAAGACTATTTCTTTTAAAGTTGAACGAATTCCAATTTCATATAATTCTTTATTTTAGTTTTTTAGTATTCTCTCTATCTCAAAATTGTTCTTTTAACTAGCTCAACTTTTGTTGCACATTCTTAGATGTTCCAGAACATAATGTTCCAGAATATTAGAAAGTACAATTTATTTCCCGAATTGGTTTTGGAATAATTTAAGGCTGCTCATAAATTTGAATTTCCGAACATTAATTTCAGTTCTAGCCAATCAAGATACCTTGTGAAACCGATAATCATATTTATACAAGTAATACGCATTTTTTCAAACTATTTTCTTTTTAGATTAGGATAAATTCTCAGTATTTTGTACACTGAGAAAAAACTATGTTCAGAGATATCAGAATATAGTGAGATTTAACATATTTCCGGCTCTATTGGGGACACCAAAAAGCTCGGTTTATTTTTACCAAAGCACTTTGGTAATGATTTTGGAAGAAATAACAAAAAATATGGTTTTACAATATGTGATAAAATGTTTCAAATGTGTTTTCTAAATTAAGAACTGTAATTTTGAAAACCAGAATTTCCGGTAAACCGTTATATCATATAACTGGAAAAATTGCATAATAAAAGATTGAAATATTGTATATTTTGGTTTTATCTACCTGCTTTTTATGGATTTTTAATAACTAGAACAATAAATTTTATTTTTAGTTTTTACTAATCCTCCGTACATTATACTTATAACAATTACAATAATTGACTGCTTTGTAAAGGTTCTTTGAAAGGACAAAGGCCCACCATGGGCTGTCGAGTCATTGACGAAGAAATTATATATTTCTAGTTTTAAAACAGTGCGAAGTCTTATTAATAAATAATTTGATATCATAGCCAGTAAAAACTTAGGTTTTACTAAACAAAGCAGGGAAACTGTACGACTAATCGATAACTAATCTTAGTATTTCAGTTTTTATAACTGAAAATATGTTTGCTCCTCAAATGATAATATGTCATAGGGAAATACAATTTACAGTTTCATTATTTAAGGTGGTCAATTTAGAATTTATTATTTTCTATTTCATAAAATTAAAGAAAAAAATTAAAAAATAATTAGAAAAAGATGCATGAAAAGTTTTATCTTCTTCAAAATTCACAAAATATAATAAATGTTTTTAACACATATTGAGAAAGTAACAGAAGAAAAATGTTCAAACTTAGCTAAAAATTCAATTAAATCTTCAATTTTATTTTAAAAAAAGTAAGCATATAACAATAATATATTTACGGTATCTTTTAAAAATATAAATGTATCTTGTTTAGACATTTTTAGAAACATTAAATATTGTAAGCGCAAAATAAGTTTAACATGCACGCGCTTCTAAAATTCTTCCACAAATATAATAAAATTTTCCTTTGCTTTTTCTGAAAAAAAGCTAGTTTTATGCAGATGAGGAAGAAAAATTAATTTTTAAAAGCATTGTGGTTCTTTCATTTTTCATAATTTTTAAAAACAAAGTACTCGTAATGAGTTACGCAGGTTTTGTAAATATAATGCGGGTTTGACGTGTGAAATTTTTAACGAAATGCTGAAAAATGTTTTTTTTCCTTCCATTTGTTTTTATCGAAAACCATTAAACTTGCAGCGGCATCTGGAAACGCAAAGAATAGATTGAAAAACAGCTTAAGGTGCGAAATAAAAAAAAAGGGAGATATTTGTGGAAATCATTTAAACTTCTTTTTAAATTTGCGTTTTCTTAGATTTAAATGCTTATTAAAAAGGGAAGAAAACGGTGATGGATGCTTTTCATCTGACTTTTAAAACGTGGTGGCTCGGATAATGTTACAAAATCCTTACATTGATGAGTAATTTAATTTATTGCAGAGACGTAAAATTTATCGAACAATTAATTTTCCGTAATAAATAGTTTTTGTTTAGATATCGTATCTTATGCATTTTAAACTGAATGCATGAATGCTAATCCATTCAAATATTTAGTAGAAATGTTTGTCTGGTATAAAATTAAAAAGATAAATGTTAATTTACTCATTTAATTCTAATTTACCTATTTATTTTGCTTTCAATTAATTGTAAGACAAATGTATAAGTAAGAGCTAGGCAAAGCGATATATCATGACATATTGATGTTTAATGTCTTATTATATCTGAGATATATATCATATGACGCGATATATGACATATTCATCGATATCATTAGTCATAATAGTCGTATGTCATTAGTCATATGCTGTATAGCACTATTTAGAAAAGTACTACACCGTGTGTTGAGAATGCATTTCAATTTACTCATTGGAATTATATTTATGTATTTTATTTTCGATTAACTGTTTGTCAAATGTATAAGTAAGTGTTAGGCAATGCGATATATCGTGACATATTGATATTTAATGACATATTATATCTGACATATATATCATATGGCGCGATATATGACATATTCCTTGATATCATTAGACATATGTCGTATTAGTCGTATGGCATTGGTCATACGCCGTATAACACTATTCAGAAAAGTACTACAACGTGTGTTGTAAATGTTTTTCAATTTATTCATCGAATTATAATTATGTATTTTATTCTCGATTAACTGTAAATCTAATGTATAAGTAAGACCTAGGCAAGGCTGGATGAAATAACGATATTTCTCAACTTACCACTAATGATATTGTTTGGATACGAGGATAAGACTAGTTTGAAATGCACTCCACCATATGTTGTGAATGCCATGCCATATTATAATGATCAAATGTATGATAATTATTTACAATGATAATATCGTGTTCATTATCATCAACGGTAAGCACCGAGTATGATATCTTCAGGAGTATTTTTAATAATTGCCATATCGAATAAATTAATTTAAGTATTATAATTGACTACGATGAATATCGAATACGATAATACTTTCGAAATACGAATTACTTTCGAAATCGATAAATTTCGAATATTGTATTAACGTGATCATTATTGACTGTTTTAGATATCGAATATGATGCCATGAATATTTTTTATAGTTATATGCAGCATTACAGCTATCTTTATCGACAATGATAAAAATTGAATGCAAAGGAGTCTTACTTATAACGTTAGTTACCAAGGGCCATATTGTGAGTGTTGATACGTTTCATTAAGTAACAGTTAATGACAGTTAAAGTAATTAAAGTATTAAAGTAATTGAATTACAAATCGATAAATGTTTATGTCATTGCATTTATCGTACTTTTCTCTAAATGTATATTGCCTTTCCCTTGCTTACTATTTAATAAGAACAATATTCAAATTACGAGTAACGAAATGATTATATTTGAATATTATATTTGTTTGAAAAGCAAAAATCACAAACGCAAATGCAAGATAAATCAACTATAGCAGTTATATCGTTATTTGTAATAATAAATAAACCAACTATATGAAGCCGAAATGAAAGAAATACACCTAAGAAAATACATTTTACATAAAATTTTCTAAACAATTCTGCAAAGATTTTAAAATATTAACTAACAACGATATTTATTTTAAAATTAAAAAATGTTGAATATTGGGTGAAAAGGTAGGTAGTAAAATACCTGTTTTGCATCTGAAACTAAAAATTTGCTCTCAACGAAACACTATGCAATTAGACTATTGAAATTTTAAATCTTTATATTAACATTTCTGTAAACTATTTTCAAAAATATAAGTATTTAAAACATACGCTTTTGAAATGTATATACCTTACACCAGAAACAAGTTTAAGTTTGTTTTCAATATTTGAATATTTTCTGTATTTATTGCATAAATTACTTGTAAGCCCATTTTAAATTTTTAAATATTCTTCTATTATAGTTTGTTCCAATAATTTTTAATTAATTTATTTTTTTATTTTGAAATGTCTTCACTTATCAATATTTGATCTCGTCCTTGTAATTTTTAGGTTCTTTTTCTATTTTCTAAAATGTATCTCCAATTAGTATTTGTTTTAGCATCTATTACAACTTGAAATACAGAACTGCTTCAACATAATTACCTCAACAGAGTCTCGTTAAATTCGGAGTCTCGTTTGGTGTTCATAAACACAACTGTATCCAAACAGAATTGAAATATTAGTTGCTTAGTGGTCGTAGACATTTCCTAACTAAACAGCAAGATTAACTTTGTGCGTGCGTTTGCATAATTATGTGGAACGCGTTCTTGTTAATGAACTTCTCAATAGCTGGTTGCTATTGAGTCGGTTAGTTTTAAATGAATAATTACTTTGCTTTTAAATTTTTGCTTTGATTTTTTTTTCAAATTTTTGTTTAAATAATTGAATTTGTAATATGTGTAATTGATTCTTTTACGAAATCTTAATAGGAATTTTTAGAAAATAACTATATAAAAGAAAATAAAAATAGAAGAATAATTAGATTTCAACGAATATTGGTGCATTAATAATATTTTTTTTCAATGTTTTTTAGGTCAAATTAAAGCACAAGGCTTGCGAAATAATAAATAGGTCTTCAAATGATCCACACTCTTTGAAACTTTCGTTCAACTTTGCACAATATTGCACACCATAATATGGTTCAAAGAGGCTGCAATTCAAATTAAGATACTAAATTGAGTCACGTTTAAGTTCAAAATGAATCTTAGTATCGTGTAATCTGTTTTCAAAAATACAATAACATGATTCAACTTATATTAAAGATTGCAGAAAAATTTCACCTTATTATGGTTTATCGAGATCAGTAATTTCTGTCTGTGCACAAAGTTATGCAATTCAAACTTATTTCAAATGTAAGATCAAAATACTTATTGTAAGATGTGAAACGAAAATCCTAAATAACTTTTGATCCATTAATTGGGTGCTTGCGTTATTGAACATAACCTATTGGTTCGAGAAGTTGACCTCAAATATGCTAATCAGCGCAGATTTAAAGTTCTGAAACCAGACGCAGTCAGAAACAATGATTTAGTTACAAAATCAGACACAGAAACGTAGTTTCTCAGAATAAACATATCTGTTTTGACCCTCAAAATTTAGAGGTGTTTGCAATCTGGGAATATGGCCTCAATAGTTAGGTCAGGAGCGCTGCCTTAGTACATGAAAAGCGGATCATTAGCTCAAAAGTAATTCAGTATGGTCCATTTTTTCTTTCTTTTGTGCACTGTTTATAATGAATTAAAAAATCTGAGAAATTATTGATACGATCGCTTTCAAAAGACCATATTATTTTGCTTGATATTCGTTTGATTTTGTTGAAAAATAATTTCTTCGATATAAATGTAACAAAAATATATATTTGTAAAGGTTTTTCTTATTTTTAATATTTTTCTGATTTATTTTTTCTTTTTTTTTTTGGCAAACAATTTCTAATGCTCCTGGACACAATTATTTAAAACCAATTTATTCAATAAAATTAATGGAAAATTGAGCAATGATTTATTGTTCCTTAATATAACTATTTTTTCTTAGAAATGCAATACTTCTTAAAAAATCAGGTCATACAATTTGATACCTAAACAAGTATCTACATTTTTTCCCAATAATAGATTTTCTAAAATTGCAGCAAAATGTACATATTATTTATTTAATTTGTTTTATGTACTATTTAGAATCATTTAACACCTAAATATCGTGATTTAAAATCTTTGCACTAATTAAAAAATAAATGCATTTTAATGGGCAAAGATTTGTGTGATTCCATGACTGAGAACAATGAATGCTCCTAATGAATCTTTAAAATAATTTGCTCTTACAAATAGTGTGCTTAAAACAAAAAATGTTCCATTTTTTTATTTCGTGATCATTAGTCAAAATTTGCATAATCAAACACATTTATAACATCTGACTGAATAATAATGAACAATCACTGTTTTAAATCATTATAAAATCTTTGCTTGATTACATCAATTAGTATTCTTTAAATATTTTAAGAAAATAAGACTCCTAAATACAAAGAACTTTAAAAAAAAAGAAAAAGAAAGAAACTTGTTTACATCGCTTAACAATCTTTACGAACAACGACATTCTGTCCTCCGCGTCGAATCCAATCAATAGAACAAAGTGCTCCGAGACAAGTACAAAGAAGTATTATAAATGAAGATCGATTGTGGACTGTTCTAATGAAGCTGGCGATTTAGAACAAGAAAATGGCCAAAAAACTCTTAACCAGACTGAAAATTATAGGTAATTACAAGCACTTCTAGCACCCAAACAGGACGCTAGAAAAAAAGCGTCGTTTGAAAATCTTCTTCCGTGCTAGAAATGCCCAATCCTTTCGTTTTAGTAAGGTATAACACTTTGAAGAAGTCTCGAATCACGCAAATATCTTAACTCTAATCACTAGAATCCACGAAGAACCTTTAAATTCATTCCTAAACAGCTTCCGTGGGGTTGAAGAATGAAAAAAAATGCATAATTACCCCCTACTGTTTGGTAGGAGTAAGAGAGTTCTAAGCTTGCGTGTGAATGGAGTTGAAAGTTCTCTTCACTTCGAACGTGTGATTCCCAAGCAAGCCGTGCGAGATTTTGCAAGTTACGTTTCCGAACGGGTCTTGAAAAGTTAATAAAACAGAAATAACTAAATAAAGGATTCCGTTTTTATCAGTGTGAGAACCACAATGGGGCCACTAGTTAATGGAAATGCATTTCGGAACTTTTATAAAAGACCCGCCGCGATGGAATGTAACCTTACATAGTTCGAGAATATATTATGTGTGCTTGTAGAAGTTAATGGCCGGAAGCGTTGCTAAAAAGTTAATTACCCAGTTATAATGGAAATTCCAATGCATGGAATGGTGAAGTTAACTACTTATACTTGTATTTAAAATCAAAACCACTTAATTAGTAATAAAGATTTTAAAATTATTTCTCTAATTTTATATTTTAATTCTGGTTTAGCTATAAAACTGCGGTAACTAATTTCTGATTTGAAATTTTATTAGAAACATAGTCTTTAAATCGCTGTTACTTTTAATAATGTAAATTTAAATTTACTTATAATTATACTTAGTTTGTAACTCAACTAAAAGAAAAATTACCCAAAATATATAAATATACACAGAAATCTCCCTAAAAATAAAAATAGGCAAAAGTGCTTTTTTCCAAAACAGGGGCACCTTTAGTTTTGAAGGCACTAATGTATCAATTATATCTAGATCGATTAGTGCTCTTCAAAACGGAATTCAAAATACTCAAGTAAATATAAGAAATAATATTTTAGATTAATTTAACCTAAAACAATTGCAGCCATTATTATGATAATCTAAAGTTCCTTGTTTCCACTTCAGCTATTTATTTTCTTGAATGAAAAAAAATTTACGAAAAGGGCGGGTAGACTACCCTTCTAAAAAAACTTGCGGAGCACTCTGATATGCAAATTTTGAATGAAGAGTGTAACAAACATTTTTGAGAAAAGAATTTATCTATATTACTTGATACCTTCTCAAAATAGAAAGGAAAAATTCGTTCCAAAGCAATGAAAATATTCTGTATTTATTATAAACCTAATTTCGAAACAAAACCTTCATAATTTCATCACAATCAGTTTTAGATTTTAAAACGCACGATATAAAGTGTAACGCATATCTTGTGACAATGAAGTTGGAAATAAAGTAAACACAATTTGTGAAGACAATACGTTAAAGATGAAGATTAAAAGCGCAGTACTTCTGTTCACCCTTCAACTATTCCTTTAATGGGTTAGGGGAACATATCATGAGAATTTCCTTTAAGTCCGAAATTCAAAGACAGTAGTATAAACTATTCTCTTGACCTCTTGTTTGAAATTTGTCAACCCTTTATGAACAATTTCCGATTGTTCGGACACTTGAAACATCCGTTTCCTGAGATAATGGAAGAGACTTTTGCGATACAAAATGTCAATCGCATTCTTTTAAGGTGGATTGGCCAACTAAAGATATTTAAAATTGTGTAATCTTCGTCCGAAGAATAAAGTAAACGTGTAGGTCAGTGTACTGATATGAAAGACAAAAGATGTTTAAATGTTATTGATGCTAGTTTGACGAAATATCAAGATCTGACTGATAGCAAGTTGAATCCGGCTAAATGTCAAAAAGGAAATAATTCTTATGCTGCATTCTTTTAATTTCCTTAATTTTTTAATAAAAATACTAACTAGGGTTTTTAAATATTTTAAGAATTATTTTGTCTCAAATTAGTTATTAAAATTTATTAGTTATTAAAATTTATTAGATATATGCGGGAACACCAAAAAGCTGGGTAATTTTAACCGAAGCGCCTGGGTAATAATTTTGGCAAAATTTGCAATAAAGTATCACTTTATAATACGAGATACAATTTGGTAAATGTGGTAAAAATTGCTCATTTTATAATGGAAGCTTTAACCTTGGTATAAAAGCAATTGATTTGATTAAATCTACCTTTCAGTTTTGTATTTTTTACTCCATTGTGAGGTAATAAAACCGTAATTTAAAAGTTAAAAAAAACGAAAGAAAAAGCAGAACTTTAAGTAAACCGATGCCATATGAACGGATAAATTTCCAAATGAATGGTTCAAACACCGCTTATTTTGGTTTTATTTTTAGCATCGTATTATTTATTCAAAATGTTATTATCAAACATTACTGTAATTTTACCAGAATTCTTTTCTTCGGGCATTCAGTATAGCTCCTAGTTTTTCCTAGTTAATTCTCGAAGTTTGATTGACTTTTTTTTGCATTGTTCGATTAAATATGTCGAAATGGAATGTTAAAATAATTTGGGGTTCTTTTTCTAAATTAAAGTAATTTTGTATGCTTAAAAATACTACTTGCTCTGAAATATTTAACTCTATATATCATATCAGTTATTTATAAATTTCTTTTACATTTATGTTAGTAGTAATCTGTTATGCCCTAATTTTTCTGACAAAACAAAGCTTATTTTTGTGTTAGAGATTTAAGTTACATTTTAATGGATTGAAATATCTTACAATAATTATTAAATGCTAACCAATTACACTTTTTTCCTCAAAATGATTAAATATTCTGTTTCTGTATTCTAAGCCGTCTTAATTCACTTTTCTACCTTATTTCTCTTATCAAAGTTGTGATAGGATCAGGATTTCTTTTTTAAATTAATCATCTGATACTGTTCATTTCAGTTAAAAATTCTGTTCTAGTAGTTACAGTTCAATAAATTTTTAATTGTTTTCTGACAAAAAGAAATATTTTCTTATCAAAATTACAGTTGGAGAATAATAGTTTTAAATTTTTAACAAATTAAAAAAAGAGAAAAATAGGATTTAATAGAACTTAAAGACGCAGCTGTGGTGGCTCAGGGGAGAGAGTATTCGCATTCCAATGGCTTTGAACTTGGTTTGAATCCCAGTGATGGCTGGTAGCCGTAAATTCCGCACCCGGCTCTCTCTGATCACAGTGTTGACGTGAAATGTCCTCAGTGGTAGACGTTTCATGGGTAAGAGTCCCCTTGCCGTCAGGCTAACCGCTGGAAGATTGCGTGGTTTTCCTCCCCATGATGGCAAATTTCTCCCAATACTTAATCCAGGAGTTTCCTTGTCTTCTGGATTCGGGTCAAAATTACAAGGCTACGGAGTTGAACATTAGTAGTCGTAAACCGAAAAAATTGAGTCGACTGTTCAACGACGGTTATAAAGTTTAAAAATAAAATAAACCTGGGAAAATATTGTACATGTGATCTCAAATTTTATTTATCTATCTTATTTGTTTACATTGTGAAATCCACTGAGATTCGGAAATTGAAATATTTTATTCAAATTTGGAACACTCTTGTAACTTCAACTTCAATTTCTAAAAAAATCACCAATTTATGAATGGGTACTCATCACCCTTACATTACATACATTCACCCTATTCCTTCTCTCTTTGAAACATACCCTCATTGTAAAATCGTCCGGCAGCGAAAACACCATATATATTCAGTGTCGAATATTTGACAGAGGAAGTTCTTCATCGGAATGTGGGCCAGGCATAGCTCTTATTTTCTGGGGGAAAGAGATTCAGGGCGCGTGTTTCTGAGTGGGACGTGGAAACACATCCCCTTCACCCACCCGACTGCGCACTCTCCGTGGTTAGTGGGGGTACAAAAGGAGAACAGCGGCAGATATTATCGATCCATCCCAGTGAAGAGTTTTCGAAAAGTTGGCAGTTTACCAATCAACTCGAGCCCTCTTTCTAGTTTACAGCTATAGTCAGGGGGTACTGAAGACATCTTAACAGCATCTTAACAGTTATTTCCCCTTTATATTATAAAAGGAAACGACTCTAATATCCTTAAAAATATCGGATGTAATCATTACACACTTCTTGAATTCCTCCCTGAGTCTGAATTTTAATGACTAGCTCTGGAGTTTTGACACGGGTTCAGTTGAATTCGAAAATTCTTTTGTCAAGGGGGTGAAAAATGTCTCATTTACATGTTACTTTTTCGTTGCTCTTGAGTGTCTCACATTGATGAGAAATTCATTTCTAAGATGCTCTTTAGATACTTGGATATCTTCAAAGTTGCTTATGAAAGTTCACATTTATACTTAAAGATTTTAACAAAAGATGTAAGATTTCAGGAATTAATATTCTAATTGAAAGATTTATATCTGATATAATTTAAGCAAAGTTTGGGACGGAATCAGGTTAAATTTAATATTAATTCATTTAGTTATTCTTTTTGAAAAATTGAAATAGGAGAATGTCGTTAGTTTCGGATAAAATTTTTATAATAAAATTTATACATAAAGGAAATATTTTTATAATTTTGATTATTTTGAGAATACAAAATGTGTGATGTTTATTCAGTTTAAATTACTTATCCCTTAAATTACTTAAATTGCATTCCTTTTCTTTATATCAAAATTGCTTTCTTCGGTTTATGATTACTGCTTGTTACAGTTATAACTGTATTTTAGCCCAGTTAAATACTCTTTCTTCGTTAAAAGCTATATTCAGCTGAACTGAAGACATCGTAAGTCATTTCTCTTGATATTGCATATGGCATACATGACTATACTATGCTTTGAAATATCGGAGGTAAACACTACAAACTTTTTGAGTTACTTGTCGATTATGAATTTTAATGATTTTCGCTGTTGCTTTAACATTAGTTCAGTTGAATTTGAGAGGAAATATTGGTCAAAGGATGAAACATGTCTTTTTTTATAAGTTATCCCTTTCGTTTCACTATTGCTTTTGAGTGTCTCATATTAATGGGGATTTCATCTTTAAAATTCTCTTTTGATGCTTTGAAATTCTCAAAGTAAAATATATTTGGTTAAATTCTCCTTTATGTTTAAAGATTTAAATTTGAAAGTTTTTTTGAAATTAATATATTCTGATTGAAATATGTATGGCGAATATATTTTTAAACTGGAAGATATCGGGATGTAATTTGGTTGAATTCATTTTTTGAATTATTTAAATTCATAACTCCGATGATTAATTTATTTTGGGAAATTGAAATTCAACGATACTGTGACTTTTAAGTAAGAGTATTTTATACAAGCGACAAATTTCAATACTATTTTTTTTCAAAAGAAAAAAAAACGTTCTAGTAACAGTAATAAAATGCTATAATTATTCTCCGAAACTTATCGGTTTAATATTAGTATTACTTGATAAGAGTTATTTTTATGCTGTTAAATATAAATTATTTTTATACTTAAATATTTCATTTTTCAGTTTGTAAATATAGCCTTAAATTTGGTGTTAAAATTTTTGTGATTTTTTATGATTCCGCATGTAATTAAAAAAATTAAAGTTTACGAAAGTAGATTTAGAAAAAAGAGTAAAGTCAAAATTACCAGAATTAAGGTAAAATTTATCCTTGTCTACAAGATTCCGGGTCTACAAGAATTACCGTAGCGCTTTGATTATGTTTTTAAAATTAAAAATAAAACATGGTTTTATAATATGTGATAAAATTTAGTTAATGTGGTGCAAATTGGTAATTTTATCATAAAACCAAAATGAAACAAGAATTTATGGTAAACTGTCATTATAAGAAAGGAAAAAAAATACCAAATGAATGTTTTAAATACCATGTAGTATTCTAAATTTATTACTGATTTTTTTAATCTAAAATTTTATTACAGTACGGTAATTTTACCAGAATCTTTACGTTAAACAAATGTGCTTAATTTATTATCATAATAAACTGTAATAAATGTAAAAAAATTTATTTTATACTTGAAATTTTTTTAATCACTTAGTTGAAAATTATTATTTCTTTGTATCATAAGCTGCTTATAAGAATAAAAGCTAGCATCAAAACCATTCTAATATTTTTTTGATTCCTCTATATTAAGTATAAATATAATGCATTAAAATTCCAATTCTCTTTGTATTCTGTTATAAGTTTATTATCTTTTTCCGATATATTTATATCAAGATATTTTTGAAAGTAACATTAAATTTTTGATTTTGTGAACAATTAAAACCCTTTGTTTGAACGCCTGTTTCTTTGATGTCTGTCTTCGGGATAAAAATCCAATTAAATACTTTTTGGAACAAAATAAATGAAACATTTTATATGCGCTTTGCAGCAAAAATATAAAAATTGATCATAATACATGATTAATTAAGTGCAATACTTAAAGGAGACGATCTGTTTACTTTTCTGGTATTAAAATAAATAAAGTCTTCTTTCACCGCTTTAATTGAAATGCATTATGTTTGCTTGATGTGTTTAAATTCCTTAGTATATAAATTAAAAACTTGTTTGATACCAGTGAGAATAAATAATAAAAATTTATTTTTGATAAATTTGTTAAAAAGCAATAAATATCAAGATTTTGTTACAATACTTTCAAATTTATAAACTGAAAATAATCTATTTATCCTTGATATATACTTTTATACAGTGTTAATTTTATTAAATTTAAACTATTGAAAAATATAAGATCATTTATGATAAATTAATTTGATACAGTAAATATTTATTTTTCTTTATTTATTAACTTATTTACTTTTACAAATGTAAGAAAATTAGGACAAAATGTAAGTAAAACAAATGTATTCACACACTGATAGAACAACTTTAATAGAAAAGAATGCTTAAATGACAGATTATGAATTAACTCCAAATAACTTTTTTTGAAAAAATGGAAAATAATTTTTTCTAGATATAAGAGGAGTTAACCTGGACGATGGTAGCCCAGTGGTTAAATATTCGGACTCCGGTCCAGAAATTGATCCTCGACTCTGCTAACACCCACCGAGTAGATGCTGTATACGTAATTGTAAAACTGGAGGAATCGAATATCGTGCGGTCGGTCCATGATTACAGGTATCCGGAAAAAATTTCCTTCCCCTTTAGACAGATGAATAAATTAAAAGAGTGACCTCACGAATGAGTAGGGCTGCCAATGCATATTTTCACTCTTGAGGTGCTCTCTTGTGAAACGAAAAGCCCACCTTCTTGACTTTTTTCGCAAAAAGTCCATGACTAATGTCTTTGATTTGTTCAAGTGTCATTAGAAACAACAACAACAGAATCTATGTGTTTTATACTTTACCCGTGTGTTTCACAACAGTGCAATAAATTAACTATTAATTTGCATTAAATTTATTCATAAAATAATTATAGTTAAATTTAGTTTCCCTAAAAAATTTAAATGAACTGTATTGACAAGAGAAAAAATGTGTTTGGTACAATTTAGAACAAATTATAGTTAGAACAATCTTAAATTTGGTAGAAACTCAGAGAAATCGGCTCATTATTAAACAATGATATGGGTGTTTCAAACTATACTATATACTACTAACTAGATAACGTATTAAATTAGCTCTTCGTCCATTAAGTTTAAGCTATAGTATCTGGTAATCAAGTTTAAGATAGCATAGTTTAATTCAGTTGCAATTTACGGTTTGAGCAAATTCGAAAGATGTCATAGTTCACTATGTTCTCCTAACTACTCACATCGTAAAATATTTTTATAAGCATTTTATTATTATTTTGTATCTTAATACTATGTAATGAAATACTCTTGCCATGCATGCTAATGATACTGTTACAAAACACATTTTAATAATTTATTCCAGTTTAAGATATTTAAATTCAATTATTCCTTGTCAATTTATGTCAAATCTGATCATATATTCGCATTTTAACTATTTAGTGACATTCCAATAATATCAGCTGAAAGAGGGGCTATATCAAAAGGCACTGATAAATATGTATAGATCTCAAGTTTTAGAATAATCTTTATCTGAAATGCGTCTTCTTGTCAATGGAATATCGCCTTGTTAAGTTTCTCTCACTTGCAGAAATTTAGTTTTACTGTTGAATTTCTAGCAAAACCGGTAACTGCATTTCAAGATTCTAGTCTTATAAATTAGCATACCACTCCGTACAACTTGATAGGACTTATTCACCACTGAACAAGGCTCCAACGACGGCCTACCTTCGCCTTTTACGATTATTATGATCCAAAGGTAGCTTGCATCTTTACTTAATGCAAAGAGAGCTTCTCAAGACGTGCTAGAGGTACTTGGCTGCATTGGCCATTGTAAATTGCATCTAGTTGGCGCTTTCAGGAGACTCTGAATCTAATTTATAATAACTCCGCATCTCTTACTACCTCGAGTTTGAGTAATTGTAAGTGTTGGTTTGGCTGTTCTTGAAAATTCGTTGGTCTTTCACTTCCTATCGCCTAATTAAATTTGCCGTCTGCTTCTTTAAGATTCAGTGTTAAGTCAAGGTGTGCTTAAGAAATAATTTTAGATAAATTAAGAATACTGTGAGTTTGCAATTCCCCTTAACACGTGATACTTTATGGTATGCTGATATTAATACAATATGCGATTTGCAAATATATATTTCTGTATATTTATATACAAGTTCTATTTTGCATTAATATGAATATTTCTAGTCATAAAATAGTCAGTCTACGGAAATAAGTATACCTAACATTTCTCCTGTAATATTTTACTTAATATAAGATTTTGAGAGTTGTCATGTAACTAATATGTGTTTTTGAACTTTCAAATGATTCTAATGATTTATTCTCTGCTAACCTTTACCGTAGGATAATTTTTCATCGTAAAATGTTCAATTAAAAATTGATTTCAAGGTAAAAAGATTAGATAATGACGCTTTAATTACAAACAAAAATATAATTTTATATTTTCTTAATCACAAAAGAACAGTTTTATAGATATTGACAATTTCTATTACATTATCGGAATTATATTTGTTCCAAAATATAAATCTGAAAAAAAAAGTTAAGTTTGATTTTTTTTTTCATTCATATTGAAAAAATTATCACTAATTGACTATGTATATGTAAGAAATTTCCATAATAAGTAATTGTTTTTCTTAGATATAAATAACTGCAAATAAGTGAGACGTGTTAGGAAGAGGTTACCTTTAATGCAAAAATGGATTTCATGCTGTATTTCTTAATCATACATTATAAAATGCTAAGCGTAATATTTTTCATTTATTTTGACATAAATTAATGTAAAATAATAAACTATATAAAAAAATTAATAAAAGTTTTGCGTTAAAAGGTTAATATTTAATGTGAATAATACAAAAAGAGAAAAAAATATTATTACTGTTTTAGATTATAGTTTTTCCAATTACGATCCAAATTATTTCATATCAAATATAGTATTTGGTAAACTAATGAGAATTTTATTTTGCTTTAAAGAATTGTGTATAAAACAACACATTTTGAATTTTCCGACTCAGATAATATTTGATTCGTTAAATCAATGATTTAAAATTTTTAATCAATATTAAAATCAACTCAAAGCCTCTTCACACAATTTTTTTGCTCTCGCTTTCAACTTTTCCAACTATTGTTCAGCAAATCATAAGGGTATGTTTCCCAGGATGCACTTCGGCATTGTCGCATTTTCTTCAAACTATACTCATCAAATCTCTGTGGCAAGTGTTCTTGAGATCATAGTGTTCTTCTAATAATAAGACTTCAAATCGAAGAAAAAAAGAACGTTTTTGTGTAAAGAAAAGGAAATAGTTGCAGATGTATTTGCTTATTTGTTTACGTATTTTTAAGGATCATCTGCTTTTGAGGAGCTGAAAGGAAATAGTTTCTTGATATTGATCTTTCTTTCGACTTCATTGGATTAATGATTACTCCCGAGAAAACATAAATTGGACTGGATGAAACGAGACTAAAAATAAATTTAGATTTTCTTTGTTGGATTGTAATCTAAAGAGTTGAAGAAGAAAGGAACTTTTTGTTTTTATGAAAAAATGTTCTTTTGAGATGTAATTTTTTTATGTATGGAGAAAATTGTATGAAAATCTTTTCAACGCAACACATAATCGCTAATAAGACTTTTTGTTCAAAAATTCAATTTAATGTTGTGCTTCGTATTTTAAAGAGCGGAATTGTGGGAAGAAACTTATTTAATTTTCAAGATTGAACATTTTTGATTTATATTTGTAAGTTGCATCAAATAATTGAAACAATTGTATTTTTGTACATTGTAAAAAATTCAATATCAAATTACTGTATTAGAATCAAATTCAGAATCCTATTACTCAGGGTCCCAGTGCTTTTTACAATAAAGTTAATTTTTACTGTAAAATTTTACAAAACAAACAAATCTGATTTTGTAATTTTTTACAGTAATATTTACTGTAGAATCACTGTAATCAATTAAATATTACTGCAATAGTTACGATATAAAGTTTTACGACAAAAATTGAGAATAGGTTTCCATTACTTATTACTGCAATTTTAACCGGAATTTATTACATTGTACACAGTTAGACATACTGGAGGACGACCAACTATAACATTAATCTGACCAGCGTCCTCCCTAAACTGAAAAAATCTAGTAGAAAAACTTTTTAATTGATTATTACTTATAATTGATATACTGTTTTACCTTCCAAATTTAATATTCCGACAGCAGGAATTCCTTGAAAAAATTGTCTTGCAGAAATAATTTTTTTTTAAATAATTGGATAGGTAAAACAGTGAGTTTTTAAATATTCGCTTACAAATTTTACTACATGTTTTCTAGTTTTGAAGAGTGATTGGTTAGCTCAATAATCTAGTTCAAATTTGTAGCAAATTTAATATGACCCTGTGTTGAATCATTGCTTCATATATCCTGTATTTTATTACTCTATATTTTAGCACAACTTCAATGGCAATATCTTATTATGATTTAAGCAAATTTTCTCCTTATTAAGGTGAAACATACTGATTAATAGGGGGATCGGAAAGTAATGTTATTTCGTTGAATTTGATATTGTTATCAAGATTTCATTTTTAATCAATGATGTATTCACTCTCGTTAGCAACAACTTTTCAATTGCGGATCAAAACTTAATAGAAATGGATGAAAAAATGAATTGTATAAAATAATATAATTAAGTATATAATAGTAAAACAATTCATACTTAATTTAAACTTTTAAAATTTTTTAATTTAAATTGTAAAAAATAATTAATTTAAAACTTTTAAATTCTATATCAATAGTATTATAATCTGATATTCTAAGCAAATTTATAAACTTCTTAATATTGTTATAACGTAACATTATCACATAAAAGTATATTTAAAACTGTTCTTAATCTTCTTAATGTAGCTATAATGTAACATTATTACGTAAGTTTATTTAAAACTGTAATTGTTATAGATAATAATATGAATGAGATTATAAGGTTATTTATAACGCTGTAGTTCCAACATTATTTAATATTATATACGACAGTGTAATCGATTAAAAACAGTATGAAAAAGCTGATTTTGTATATAAGGATGAATTATGTTTTGTCATTTTACTCTGAAAAATATGAATTTAACTTAGAATCTAAAATTTTTTTAAAATTGAAAAAAATAGAAATTAAGAGTACTCGTGGAAGCTATTTTCGAAATAATCGATTTTTGCTGCCGTTAACTGGCATTTCAGCATTTATGACCTTTTGTCAAATGTGTGGCGTCTGACTCTGGCAGCTTAGTCGTAAACGACATTATATCTTTGCATAAATCATTTTCGTTTCAATATAGAGAGGTGAATTGAAAGAATTAAAATATTGCCTCCCCATCGTTATTCTTGACATAAAGAACAACGTCTTTTCAATTTATTAAAGATAAATCATTTATTTTAAATTACATAATTTGTGTCAGAAAAATGTTTCAATAATCTATATTGAAAATATTCTGAAATGAAATATTATGATAAAATTAAAAAAATGTACTTCATCTGAATATCTTTCTTTAGAAACCTAATGTTCTAAAACGTATGACTTATGAGTCTTTTTAATTATCAGTGCTAATGCTCGAAATGCTTTTATTAATTTGAGCATTCCAATGTTTAACATTGCTTGCTTTCCGATATAGAGATTTGTTAATTCATTTTATACAGATGTTTTATAAATCTTGATTCTTACTGATTTGAATAAAATTCTTCATTATAACTATATTAAGAATGTTTAAAAAAATAGTTATTTGATTATTAGATTAAAAAATAACTTTATTACTTTGCAAATAAAATCTTCCTAAATTATGCTTAGTTCTTGCTATTGTTTTGAAATTAATTGTCCTTTGTATAGTTTTTTTTAAATTATAAAAGAGAATTTTAAGCTATTAAACTATTAAGCAAAAATTAAATTTTGGAATAAATTATGCAGACATAAATTTTAAAATGCTATGATGTATTAGAAATATCTAAAAAAATAAGTTTGAATGACACACTGAGAAAAATGGTAGTGGTCAAATTTACAAGAATATGGTGAAATTTACTGTGTTTAAGGCTCTGTTGGAACTTTAAAAACCTCGGAATTTTTTTACCAAAGTGCTTTGGAAATGATTTTGTTATAAATAAATATAAAATATAGTTTTATAACATGTAGTAAAATTTAGTAAATTTGAGGAAATTTGGTTATTCTATCATGGAACTTTTGAGCAGGGCATAAGAACCATTTAATTTTTAGTTTTGTATTTTTCATTAAATGTATGGTAATAAGAGCTATAACTTTGTGAATCCAAATTTCTAGCAAATCTTCACCATATGAATGGAAAAGTTACCAAATCAATGGTTTATATTCCGTAAAGTATAATTTTATTACCAAAATTGTGTTAGTTTTTTTAGCAGAAATGTCATTGCCAAACATTTCTGGTAATTAACTGTAATTTAGCCGAGATGTGCACGGTATTTTTACAAGATTTTTTTTTCTTCGTGTACATATTAAATTTGTTATAAATTTCTTTGTTTATTAACTGTAAGATGCTTTTAAATATTATATTCCGAAGTAAAAAAAAACTAAACAAACGAAAAAAAAGTTCTATGAAGAATAAAAATGTTATTAAAATTTTATTTCTCATTTTCGAATTTATTCACATTATATAATTTAACTTTAAATCCTGTTTTCAAAATGGGCGTATTCAATAACAGTATATCAATCGAGTTCTTCCAAAGATTTTCCATAATTTATCAATCAAAAATAATTTAATGTATTTTTTTGCAAACTCGTTTCCCCCTGAAATAATTTAAATATTTTTTTAATTTAAATTTTAAAGTACTTTTAGCAATTTTATTTAGTACATTCTCTTAGATATTGGAATAATAATATACATCTAGGTATGATGTACTTCAAAAATTTTAGAACTTAAAATATTTAATTTATGTTTTTAAATAATCAGAGCAAAAAAAAATAATATTTGGAGAAATGAGATTCATTCTTCAATAAAACAAATACGTATAAATAAATTTTCTTTTAAAATCTTTAATTAACTGTTAGAAATATAATATTTTATGGATATTTATTGAAAAATAATGCTATAAATATAAATGAAACTCATTTTAAAACAGATCGATAGAGCACTCAGAAAAAGTAATCAGTTTTACTTAAAAATATCTCTCGCGAGAAAATTACCTGTCAAAACGGATTTTCTGCTTCCCGACCATTTTTTTTCCTTTTTTAAACCGAAATAGCAGAAATAATCTAGTTTGCAAATAACTTCAATTCAGCAGCAATTATATGGTTATCACGAAATGATAGGCTGTAATAAATAAGCATTAAGTGCCTACTCAAAATAAATGGGAAATGTGATTAGCACGAAAAATGAGAAGTTATTTATGAAAAGAATTATGATCCGGTACAAACGATTTCGATGAAATGAATCGTAAGCAAAGAAATCATACGACGACTCAAGAGGATGCGAATTCCTTTCGAATTCAAGCAATGAATGAAAAGAAAATTGCATGTTATTAAAGGAATTCCTCCCTTATTTATTCTAATACCGGCTTAAATACTTCGTGTTCTTAATTCGTTTGAGTGTTGATAATTTCTTAAGTAGAATTGCTTTCAAATAATTCGAAAGTTTTCAGAAAAATTTGTATAGCTCAAAGAAGAAGGATAACTTGTAGTTGTAAAAAAAAAATTGTAGATTTTTGAGAAATAAATGATTGTAATTTTTGGAAACTTCACATTAAATTTATATACGAGTTAAATAGTTCAAATTGTGTTTGCTATATTAAACTTTAATACTTCGTGTTCTTAATTCATTTGAGACTAAATTAAGTTTTTAAGTAGAATTGTTTTCAAATCCTTCGGAAGTTTTCAGAAAAATTTATGTAGTTGAGAGAATAATATGCATATAGTAAATAACGTGTAATTGTAAAAAATCAGTATATCTTTATGAGAAATAAATGACTGTAGTTTTTGGAAACTGAATATTAAATTTATAAACGAGTAAAATAGTTTAGATTCTGTTTACTATATTAAACAAACTGAGTACTTGTAAAAATGTTGGTTTCAGATAATTAAATGAAATTGAATTTTCAATCACTTATTTAAAGCATTTCTTGATATTCTTTTATTGAAAACAACTCAGAGCAGATAACTGAAAAAATGAATGAATTTCTTTAAGTGAACAATACATTTATCTATTATAGTAGTTTCGTTTGGAGAATATAGCACTGAAATTTAGAGTTCATATTAAGGAATTTAACGATAACTACTTTTTATACTCAGCAAAAGAAAGAATTTTTAAACGAATTTATTTAAATTTTACAATTAAAAATGCATAAAAGGGTATCAATTATTAAATTAAATTATGCTTAATTTAATAATTGATATAAAATTTTATCCTTGGCAAAAATGAAATAAGAAACAATAGCATCAGGGTTGAAATCTGAAGCTATCAAAATCTATCGAGTTGCTACTGATAATATTGAGAAAAATTAAATCACTTTTTTTATTGTAGAATTTTTGTTTGAGTAGAAAAGCACGTCCATTTTTCATCAGAAAACATAACTTGTTTTGACCTTTCTTCCTAAAATCTTTAAAAAGGGATTATTAAAATATGAATTAAGGGCGGTAATTACGTAACACCCTTTAATATGATAATTATATTATATTATGTTACATTACATATATACTATATGTTATATTATAAATTGAGCTTTAAGTATTTTTAATAACTTAAATTTTGTTGTGAAAAGGAGTTATTTGGTATTTAAGTTATCATTGAGTATTAAATTAAATACGTATTTAACGTGTTAAATTACTTTATTTATATTTGACAGTCTATTTACTTTTAAGTCTTGATGACGAAACTATATATCATTTTGATGAATGACTAAGGGATTAGAATGTTTTTTGATTCAGCATTTTTTACATCCTTTTAAGAAGGAGTGGAAATTTGTCTCTTTTTACCATGCGTACCGATGACAAGCTGTTTAAGGCAGATGGGACTTTTTTTCAAAAGAAAATGCCTTTAATGTTTATATTACTGACTTACCCATCTGTCGGTTATTTATATGAATTAAATATAGAAACATCTTAATTTGAAATGATAAGACTACTCACTATGCGAAGTAAAACTATATCCAGAAAAATTTCTAGAATGTCGAATTATGTTTATAAAATATGTAGAATTTTTATTTGAAAGACATATTTAGTTATGCTTGAATTCCATATTTATAGGAATTCTCTAATCGTCGTGACACTAGGATAAGTTTTTACAAAATTACTTACAGGAAAAATTATGTACAGGATTATTTTTTCTTAAAAATATGAGGTTTTTTTAGCTAAAAATGTAGTCTAAAGTTCTACTTTCTAATTTAAAGCTCCGATAGTTAATATGCAATATTTATAGCTACTGACTTCATAGCCATGCATAATTACAATAATAGATAAAAATAATAGATAACAATAATTTCGTACAAATACATGCCTTTAATATTAAAAATGAGTTAAAATAAACCAAATTTACATTAAGGTAAATCTGTAGAGCAATCAAATTTAAAATAAACTATTTCAAAAAGTAATATTTTTTTATCTGGGATTCTTATAAAAGTTTCAGTGAATTGAAAAAATTAAAAATCATGGTTCTAAGCATGTTTTGCACAATGTAATATTTTTAAGAATTTCTTGAGTTTTAATGTATCCTTGAATTTTGCAGGGTAAATCAGAATAGGATTTTTTATTTTATCTCAAAAATGTAAAAAACTAAATAAAAAAACTAACTAATACTTAACGGAGGATCGGAGAGTAAAGAATAAACCTTTTAGGCTTGAATCCCAACACTGAGGAAAAAATATGGTCAATCTCTCTATTAGAACACTAAAAAGCTAAATAATTTTTACGAAGTGCTTTAAAAGTGATTTTGGTAAGACTAACAGTGAAATATGCTTTTATAATATGTGACACAATATGGTGAAAAATAGGTAATTTTATATTGATACATTAGAGCATGGCATGAAAACAAATTCAGTTAAATTTACTTTTCAGTTTTATTCATTGTAATAAATGACAAGAACTATAATTTTTTGAAAACCAGATTTTCTAGCAAACCACATAAGCAAAAAAATGACGAAATGAATAGTTTAAATTTTTTGGTCTTTATAAACAGATATATGGTTTTATAACCAGAAAAAAAGAATGAAAAATATTTATGAAGTATTCAAACTTTATAATAAGAATAGGCAGACAAAGCAAATTGGGTTTTTTTCATTAAATATTTGAACACTATCTTTAAAAATTATTTTCACTATAGTTGTGAAAAATCTTTAAAAAAAAGTCATTCCGTAAAACGAGTAGTCGTTCGCTAAGAACCTCTCTACTCGTCGGTCCCGATATAGGAATTTTGGCGAAAAGTGTATGGAGCAAGCAATGAAAATAAAACTAATAATTTTTTTTTATTTCAAAATCTTTTTTAACTGTAATTATTAACTGAAATAATTCAAAAAAAAAAATTACAAAAAATGTTGTCAATTGACATAGCGGTGCCTAATGTGTACTTACTTATCTTGTAAGCAATTAGAATGAGTAAACTAAATGTATATTTGCAAAAAATAACGTGGCTATTACTATTTTTTTTCTATTTTTTTAAAATAATAAATACAAATAATATATTTATTCTATTATTTTGCACGGCAATTTCTTAAATAAAATTATTCCTTAAAGAAGTGAGGACATAGTGCCAAATTTTCAGAGTCTCGACGCTGACTATTTCATTTCTTAGAGAAGTATAAAGAAATTTCTGTTCTGTGTTTGAATGCTCTGAACATATGGTATACAGATATCAACCGACAAGAAAATTTTTTTCTCCACATTTTGAGACCATTTTTTTTCCATCTCTCTGTTTTTTCTGTCCTTCATTCTATTTTTGCTGACGAAATTGTTAAAAAAAAGGGGGCGTTTGGGGCCACCAGGATCACAACAGCTGATCTTTTATCGCTCACAGAAGAGGAATGAAAAGTGTAAGAAATCTTCAAATCGATATATTTGTGTGACAAATTTTGAAGAAAAGAGTAGAGATGTTTCAATAATAAGATTGCATGTAAGGTGTGGAAAAAATATTACCTTTCTCTTAAGGCGATGAGAACAAGATCTAGATCATATATTGTTAGAAAGTTTTTTGAATCTTTAAAATGCTTGAGGGAATATATGAAAGTAAACAGTTTTAGATAAAAAATGAATTGTTCTTATATTTTGGAAACATTGTTTTATCAATACGATTTATTGTTTACTTACAGAAAGTACCATATCTTTGTTTAGCTTTAAATTTTCTGAATTTGATTTATTGCTCGATTTGGCTTACCTTTTAGCTACAATATATTATACAGTTGTAATGTTAATATATTAGCTGAAGAGTTTATTTAATTTTATCTCACTTGCCCTTTCCATAATGTTTTCAAAATATTAGTCATCTCATATTAATTCTTATCTAAACTATACATTAGTCATAGAGCTTTTCGATTAATCACAAATATAAAAAATACACTAGTCTCATCTATTTATTTAATGTTTATGAACTGAATTTTTTCGATGAAAACATGTTAATTTGAATCCATGTAACTAAAACATCTAATGAATTTTATTACTCTCGCCATTTACATAATGTTTTCAAAATATTTTTCATTTCACAATCATCCCTATTTAAATTATACATTTTTGAATTAATCACATATCTTTGATATACACTAGTCTCGTATCTATTTATTGTTTATGAACTGACTTTTTTCGAAGAACACATGTTAATTCTGATTCATGAAACTTTAGCTAACTTTTAGCAGGCTGTCTGATTTTATTTGGCATTAGAATTAATTTATAGTGATATTTAAATTCGTTACTTTTTAGAACGCATGTCATTTAATGGTTATTATAGCCACTTACTGCTTTTCTTATTATGGTTATTATAGCAACACTTGCAGCACTTCTATTAAGCAGTATCCAATTACTATTTCAAATATATATTTGGCACTTTGTAACTACTGGTACTTAATTAAAAATGATTATGCGCCTGACTTAATTGAGTTATAAATATTGATTAAATCCTCCAGATTTTTAGTTTTTGACTCTATAATCATTCATGAGTAAATAAATTTAAAATGTGATATGTAAACTAGTAAGTTAAAATATTTTTCTTCGAAATTAGTTCGAAAATTATAATAAATTAAATGCAATTCATACAAAATAATTAGAGCAGAAAATAATCTTAATTAATATCAAAATATTAATCAATTGCATACGATTTCTGAAAGGAAAATTGTTTTTATTTTATATACATTTCAAAGAAATAGTTTTAATATTTTTGACTGCCCAATGGTCTTCAGTTACAAATAATTAGTGATTCGTTATATAATTTGAAAAGTTGTGTATTTGGCTGGTATTAGACCAATAAAAGTATAAATAGTGTTTCTGAAAATATTGTTGTTTCTAATGCCACTTGCCAATATTAGCAATCCTTCTTGGTGAAACCAAGTGAATTTAAGGCAGAGTGTGTGTATCTTGTTTTCGGTGGTGCCATTTATGGTAAAGAATACAACTTCAGCCACTGACGTCACTGCCCTTTTATAGGCGTACCAATTCCTACATCCTTTCATTCATATACAGATTGCAATTTTGACATGAACCAGAGGACGGTCAATCTCCAATTCAGTATTACCCAGAGGTATGATTTGTAATGGGAACATGAAGGCCTTTGTCTCCCGATAGATTTACATGCACCAGTCACCATTTACTGCGTAGGGTGTCTCCGGCCAGTGAAGATCGAACTCACGACCTCTTGGACATTTGTTCAACGCCCTACCGACCAGGCTAAACCAGCCCTTCCCAGTACATTAGTTCTTTTATATAACACTTTTGGTAAAATATTCAGAAAAGCAATCATTCGAATTTATAATCTTTCGAAAAAAAATTAAATGCAAAAAAATTGGATTTAAACTTTTGAATTTTCCGAGAGGAGTTCAGATTTATTTCTAGAAAAATAAAATCGGAAAAAATATTTTGAAGTTAAAATTCGGATTAAAAAAAGATCTGTCTTGAGTATAAAAACGAAAAAAGTAACCATTTTTAAAAATTCACGATTAATTTAACTGCTCTAAAAACGAAAATGCATCCACGGTATGCTGAAATGGGCAAAGATCACTATTAGTGTCTGCGAATTAAATTTATAAGAAGAGAGTAATTAGATGTGATAATTATTCCTATTTCTTAAAAAATTTTTGAGACATTTCTTCTTTCATGCATTCAGAATAAAATCTCATTAAATTTTTAAAACTAATTTTTTATCCTGTCAATGAAGTTAAATTCTTTGATCCATGAAAATAAGTCATGAAGTAAAAATCTTAAGAAGTATAGGAGATGCCTTTTTTGTCAATTAATTTCCTTTTTATGATTTTACTTATTTCTTTATATATTTTTACTATTTGCTTTTAAGAAAATTCGGCATTTTAATTATACGAGTTATTAATTTTGATCTTAATATGAATGGAGTCATTAATGTTGTTTAGCTTTTGTTTTTTTTCTTCTTATTTTAATTATTATATCATTGTTTCGTTCTACATTTTTTATTATTATTTTTCGCAAATTATCATATTTTTTTATTTCTCGTACTCATTGGAGATTTAAAATTATATTGTAGTACTAATAATCGTAGAAATTAAAAATTAAATTACTGAAAAATATTTCCCAAAAAATTCGATCCGTGTGCGCGAAAATAAAAATACCTTTTTGGGATTTTCTAAAAAAAAAAACGTCTAAAATTTCTAGAGAAAACATTGATATTAAAACAATTTTATTGCAATAAGTTGCGGAGTTATAAAAAGAGGAAGAAAACATATTTCGAGAGGTAGCAATGTGTCTAAACTTGTTAACGTTTTTTAAGTCAATGTACTTAAAACTGTTTAGATTGTATAAAACCTGGGTGTGGAACCTTCACAGATAGAAAAAAACACGATAAAAACTTCCAGAATATTGCAGAACTTTCCACTCTCCTATAGTCAATGGGAATACCAAAAAGCTCGGTAATACTTACCAAATTGCTTTGGTAATGGTTTTGTAATAAGTTAAAATTTTTTAACCATTTATTCAGTTAGTTACTTTTCAGTTTTGTATTATTGACTAAATGTGTGGTAATAAAATTTATAATTTCTAGAGAATGTTATAATCCAAATGTTATAATTTTGAAAACCAGAATTTCTGGTAAACTGTTACCGTATGAATGGAAACCGTTACTATTCAAATGGTTTAAATACCGCACTTTTTGATTTTATAACCAGATGATAAATGGGATTCTAAATTGTATTTTATTTTTTAAAAAAAGCTGATGATACATAGTAATTAATAGAATATTTGATGCGTTTTTCTTTATTGTAAAGAAAGTTTGTTGAGAGACGAAAAACATTTAAAAGGGTTTATTTTTTCAGCCATCGATTTTTGTTTTACAAATCGAGGTATTTAAATCTTGATCATGTTGCTCTGGCATGTCGCTAGTTTTAAATTTTTATGATGATTTTCTTCTCTTTGAAACTCTGAAAGCTTTAGAAACGGTTATCTAAGCTGAAGAAAAGCAATATCTATTTCAACTAGTTGTGGTAATCTTGAAACAACCATTGTTAACCGCTTGAAACAAAGAACATGAAGTTGATCCTGTTTGGAGAGGTTTTCAGTCAAGATTTAAAAGTAACTACGTTCAACTGTTGGCGTCAATAAATGATTGAGTGTGGTTCGTGTGGCCAGTCATTGGTCACACTTCAGAAGGTCTCAGAACAAAAGTCTTTTTATCTCCTCTATTTATTTTTACAACACCTTCCATTGAAAACTTCTACGAAAAGTTCGGCATACTTTTGAGCAAAAAGTACTCACAGTTAAAGAACTTTGGATTCCTCCTAGGGTGGAAAAGTAGTTTGGAAAATGTTTTATCCTTGCTTTTTATTTTTGCTTAGTATAACATTTGGAATGGACACTTTAGTATTTCTTTCTTTTCTTGAAGTGTTATTGCGGTGTTTCCTATTTACTTGTGAATGGTGGCAATTTCTTTGTTCTGCGTATATGGCTGCTCTGTACCGGGGTAAATGAGTGTGACTCGGCAAAGAGTTGAATGCGTTCGCGGCGTTTCTTTTTCTTTACTCAGAGTTGTACTGATTTCAAAATTTGAAATGTCTGCTTAGGAAACAGCTCCTATTTTTATCCATAACCATAAAAATAAATAAGGAAAGGAAAAGAGTATTTTTTTCGGCTTCTACAAAATGTCCCCACAAGGCAATTCAGTTTAGAATGAGTACTTTCCATACAATGACATATATCTATTTTAGAAAAACACAGTTTACAATTATATGTAAATTTGCAAACATTACACAAGATTCTTTTATTTCAATTTCTGAAAAACTAATCTTTGATGTTTTAAATTTTATTTCTTCCTTTTCCTGAGAAATTATTTTGAGTTTTATTTCTTTATAGATTTTATATAGACGAAAGAGTTTATCAGAAACGTTAATTACATACAGATGTATATTTCTTACAAATTATTTCTTTAATTTTTTTATATAAATTAAAGAAATTTATATTTGATCTGAAAATTAGCCTTAAGATTAATTAAAGCATGACCATGCCTAATATAATAATTTTGGCATTACTATTGTTTTTACAATTTTCATAAACTGATTGTTTTATTTATTTACTTCAATATTTAAAAAAAATTAAAAACAATCCTTTTTAAATAAATAAATAATTGTTTTAAATTTCATGTGTTTATAATTTAAACTCTGCTAAAAAAATAAATTTTAAGAAACAAATAAATAAAATTTAGTTTTTCACATAAGTTTATTATAAGATTTCTTTTAAAAAAAATTAAATATTTTTACGAGAAAGTTCTACACAGAAATCTGATAGCACACTTTTATATTCTAGCTGTAATTATTATGATTATATATATATATATATATATTAAACATGAGTCTGTCTGATAATATAATATAATAGAGGAAAACATTTACATTACATACGTCAGCGTCCTTTAATTTTAAATGTTATTAATATTTGTAAGAAAAATGGGCAAATCACATTTCATGTGTGGCTCCAAGTTGAAATTAACATCTAAATCTGTTTAATATAAAATTTGAAAGCATTCTAAGTTAACAAATGAGAGTAAAAACACAACTTTCTACAGGAGGTAACTCGTTCCTTGTAGGGGACTTCTTAATCTAGACCAATCAGGAAGCAAGATTCGTGGGAGGTTGAGCTTCCAGATGTCTCCCACATGGTGTGGTCGAACCACAGTTACTGTGCAACCCAACATGTGGTAGTAGAAATTTTTTATCTAGTTTTTGTTTTTTCAAAAACTTGAATCTCAACTCTATTTTTTTCTTAAGACGTAACGTTTGTTCAAGTAAAAAATAAATAAATAAATAAACTATTTATATTTACGTGGGGGGCACTTAATTGTCATCTTGAATAAACATTATTTAAATACAAATGATAACAGAACGTGCATAAACTAGCGCATATGTTTAATCTTTTTTCTCAGGTTTTTGGCAATAATTTTAGTATTTAAAAAAATCCACATGGTCTTTATTAATATTTTAAGCTCTGGAATATTGGTGAGCTATATTTTTGTGAGGTATATTTTATTGGTGAGCTATATTTAATTTTGTGATCTATATATTTTTTTTACGAAAGCGACAACGAAAATAGAATAAAACTATGAAAAAGATAGCTCTCTAACATGCATATAAAGTTGTATTTCTTTTGGAATTTAGCAAGAAAGTTTGTTTAAAAGTCTAATTGGTTTTATTTTAAATATTTTAGTGAATGACTATTACATTTACTTCCTTTATTCATGTCCTGATGAGATTAAATACATGCTTTGTACCAATTTACTTTTTTTATTCATTATCAATTTATTTGTTTCGCAAAATCGTTATTTTGGAAATGCAACAATAGTTTAACTTCGCAAGAACCTGTAAATATAAACTGTCTTATATGTTTGTTTAAATTTAGTTTCAGCAAACAAATAATTTTAAATATGATCTATGTAATGATTTTTTTTAATCAAATTTAAATAAATTCGTTGAATATTTCTTTGTAAAATATATTTATGTGTACAAAACTGACTACGGATACTTGTCATAAATAATTTTTAAAAATGTTCCGTCCCCCCCCCCCTTAAGTATTTCTAATCCTTTCACGGAAAGATAAACATTCCTCTGTTAAGATGCATTTTCAGAATATAAACAAAACACGTTTCTTAAGTCACATACTCAAACTTTGTGCATCTTTATTTCGAAATATTTTCTTTAAATAAAACATATAAAGCTTTGTTCTCTCTATCTTTACAAAATATCCTAGTCTATTTTGCCATTATCATAAACATCGAGCTATTTTCCATTCGCCAAAAACCATCCCACAAACCTCCCAAAAATCCTGAGATTTATTTCTTGTTTCTGACCTCTTTCATCTTCTTTCTGTAAGGGGAGGACCTTTTATTTTGCATAAATTTTCCTTCTTTCAAAGAGAAGAGAGGCTTCCATTTAAATCCGACCAGAATTTTCTTTAAATCATTTTTTTTCTTTGTAGACCATTGGAGCATCCTTTGACAGTTGCTTACATATTGAACATGTGGAGCGGTCGTGTCAATTTATATCTATCTTTGTTCACAACAGAATTATATACATACATTTCCCCACGTGGGTGTCCTAAGGGTTCTTTTATTTACATCTTACTCCTATTTTTGAATGCCCTATCACAAATTCGAGGATTTTTGTAGTTGGAGATGATTTTACTCAGAGAGCCCATGCAAAAGATCTATGATCGAAAATGAAGCTTTGAATGAGGATGGGTATTGTTAGAGGAGGTAGAGATCATGTAAACGTATTTGCAGGAGGCTAGCTTATAGCTCTGAGGGTGGTCTTTTTCAGTAAAAATAGCCCGGCGTGGATATAAGATCTAGCAGGTGCAATCGACAGTTTCATTTCCTTTTTTTCCCTGATGGTATTTGAAGTAAACTGTGATTTGTTAGAGGCATGTGGGAGGGATTTATTAACGTTTTTTTTTCGTTCCTTTTTTCAATGCAGGTATGCGAAATACACAATATTTTAATTTAGTTTTTCTTTAACAGCGTTTAAAATTTTTTATTATGTACTATTTTTAATAGATACGAGAAGTTTGAGAGGAAGAAAATTTTAATCAAAGAATTTAAAATGGAGAATTTAGAAGAAAAAAAAATTAAACCCTCGTAAAAAAACTAAAGTTTCTAAGTGATTCGTTTTCTAAATTATGCTCATGCATAAAAACATAAATTTGCATGCTCAACTCTTTTCAAATATTTTATATAAAATAATGCTTAAACAACAACTATTATTAATAGTATTATTATTTGATCAAGTTTCTTAGATCACAGTTTTTCTTGAAACTACTCTCTTGCTTTTTAATATCTAATTTGCTCTGAGCAAGGTTAGATGTTTAAACTTTAAACAAATTTATTTTATTGATTCTTGTAAGTTCAAGAAAGCAACTAGTTATAAACAGTTATAATGTATCCAAGTAAGTATATGAATCTTAAATTAATAGATAGAATCTTGTTTAATATTTCTTCATATTCTTGATATTTATTTTAAATATTAGCGCACTGAGTATTATAAAAACAATTTGCAGTTTTTTTTCCTTAAAATTTATTGGAAAAAAACGTGCTTTTTTCTGTTTTATATTATTTGGATCTTTAACAAGACGAGTAAATGTTTTTTTTTTATTTCCATTACATTGTTATTTTATTTCATTCCATTTTCTTGCGGAGCAAATTTTCTGGATTTCCAAAAAATTACAAATTTAGATAAGTTTTATTTTAAAAAAAATAGAACAAAGTCACGTTTATCTTTAATATCCCAAACCAATTTATAAACGGCATAATCATAGTTAGAAAATACTATGTTTATTCTTCTTCATTCAGTGGCATGACAGTCCTGGGTGGCTCCTGCCCTTCTCGAGAATTTTCCACCAAGCTTCTTTATTTTTGTCCATGGTCTTCCAATGAGTCACCCTTAAAATGGCGAGATCCCTTTCTAGGCAGTCAAACCACCTGAGGTTGAAAAATAAAGAGTAATTAATTATAACTGAAAAGAAATGAGAACTAAAGAGAAATTGATTATTTCTTTAATTAATGCCTGATGAGTTATTCCTTCATGTATGTGTTTTCAGTCATTTGATGAAATTTATGCGATTCTTGCTTTTTTAGATTTACCTTTTCTATAACTTATATTGTCACAACAGAAGCTAAATATTCAAATACATTATTTCCTAAAGAAAAGAGCCAAACCGTGTAAAAAGAATTTTTTTGAGAGATTGTTTGACTTTTTTTTTTAATCTGTGCTTTAAAAGTTATTCTTTCTACCTCACTAATTTTCAATAATTTAACAATTTTTTTGAGATTCTTACATTTTAAAATTCACATTTTCAATAATTTATGCCTCCGCAATCAAAGTAATATGTACAAAAAAATTCAAACATATTATTTCCTAATCAAAAAATCGTAGTGTAAGAAATTTAAATCGTTTTTCGATTTTTTTCGTTTTAATTGAGTACTTTAAAAGTTATAATTTCTACTTCACTCGTTTTCAATCATTTAACACATTTTTTTGGAACTCTTAGATTTTCAGATTTACATTTTCAACAATTTATTTCAATGCATTAATTTATAAGCGAAACAGATTCTATTTAAATTATATTAAAATTTTAATAAAAAAAATTCAAACGGTGTAAAAAAATTAACACGCTTTCCGAGAATTTGTTCGATTTTTTTTTATAATTAAGAGCGTTAAAAGTTATTTTTTAAACTTTACTCGTTTTCAAACATATAATTTAATTCTTGGAATTCATAAATTTTCAGAATTTCAATAATTTGTCTCCTCAACCAAATCGAAATAGCCAAAAACACAAAAGAGTTATTTTCTAACCAAAAAATTCAAATCATGTGAGAAAAAAAAATTAACTAACTTCCACGTGATGTTTCGAGTTCCGAGTACCTTCTTTGTAAATTTTCCATTTCGATTACTATCTATCAAGATTATTTTCTAACTATATGTTTACTGAAAATATCACAAGCAAAAAAAATTATATTCCATAAACTAACCAGACTTTGTAGCATAAAATAGAAAAGCATCCAATATGAAAGTTATATATGTTATTGAATGCATTTCAGATTTTGTCTCAATTGAATAAATTTACTTTCATTTCTATGAAATCTATCTTGATATAAACTAATGGATTTTATATATCATATTTTATTTCCTTTATTTTTAGGTAAGTGGATACTGATATTTTGTCTCATCGTTCTAGAAATTCTTTGAATAAAAGTATGTATACATTCAAAATACATAGTTTTTTTGTAAATATGTATATGCAACAAAATTTATAAATAATTCATAAACAGAATTATATTTTTTCCTAAAATCAAATAATTTAATTGAAAAATGGAAAATAAACACATATCATGTATTGCAATGATTAATTATATAAATATTTTTGATAGTGTGTAGATAGGCATAATTATTCATGCACATTAAATCACCCATGCGAGTTATAAAATAGTAATGTGTTAAAATACTTTAAAAACAATTCGGCATTGTAAATATTTTATATTTCGAAGGTTTTTATAGGATATACGAGTGATGGTAGTTCAATTTATTTTGCTCTTAAATATCCACAACAGCTATTAATGGTTACCTCTCCGCCATTAAATGGTGTAATACGTTTTCTATTTTAATGAGACTTAAAAATAAAATTTGATTCTTTGACCAGGTAAACTAAAGTCTTTAAAGCTTTGAAATCAGAAACAAAAAATTATAAGTCATTAAGGAATAAGTAAAAACTGCTAAGCTCAAGTAAATTATAAGTAAATATTTGCCCATTAACTCAGCTTTAGACTTATACTTAAGTATTTAGTTTAATTATTTTCAAAAGAAAACAATATTTTTTATAAAATTTTTTTACGTCCTTAAAATTCGTAAAAGAATTTTTTGACTAATTGTAATGCATTCATGGAATTTTTTAATTAACATTTGATTTTGATAAATAAAACTATATGAAGTTCCATTTCTTATGAAATTTATTCAAAAAGATTTAAGTACGTGTCAATTAATATAAAATAGATTTAATTACTGTTTTTATAAATGTTTCATCATTTTCATTTAAAATTCTTTAGTAAGCTAAATTCAATTCCACGTTTTGATTTTAATTATTGTCTAGGTTTACTTTCATTTATCTTGTTTACCATATGTATTTTTTAAATAAATAAAGCTAAATTTTCTTCTCTTTTTATAAATTTTACGGATAAACAGAAAGTACTTCGACCTATCCTTTTTGTCCAATATAAAGTAGTTTAAAAATTTTTTTGGATATTTTTTTTAAGTGCTAAACTATTATTTCAAAAGTTTATTATTTTCTGAAAGTGAACTAGGCATTTTGTTTTGAACTTATCGTAGATTGTCAAATCTCTTCTGAAAAAAACTGTTTTAAAGTGTAATTTTTTTCCAATAATAAAATTTAACTCCAAAGGTGAAAAATTGTAATTAAGCGATTGAGTGTTTTATATTTTCTTTAAATTAAGTGTATTGACTTCATGTTACCAGATGTCTGAAAAAATTCTAAAATAAATAAATCTAAAAAGAATTATCATCAGTTATAGGTCTCCTTAAAGTCCATCTAAAGAAAAAAAGTACTTATAACGTATAATTTTTATCCAATGTATAAAAAAAATCAAAATTTGTTTTAGTCATTTTTTTATTAATGCTAAATTATAGTTTTAAAGTTCGTTAAAGTGAAACTAAAATTTTAATTGAGTTTATTGTAGATTGTCAAAGCTCGTAAGAAAAAATTGTTTTTTTGGGTAATTTTTTTAGCTCTCTAATAAAATTCGAAAAGGAGGAAAAATATAATTAAGTAATCGAATCCCTTGTTAACGTAATTGCACGTTTTACATTTTCTTTAAATTAAGTGCATCGATTCCATGTAACCAGATGTCTAAATAAATCTAAAAAAATAAATCTTAAAAGAATTATCATTAGTGATAGCTTAAAGTCCATCTGCATAAATCTCAGAATTATTCAACAAATCTACAATCGTTAGGAGTGAACACCAAAACTCATCAGAAACACATTACAGCAAGAACATTGGAGAAAATTTCACCACATTTCCGACTGTTTGGAAAAGATCAGTTCAGAATAGTTCCATTTTAATTTTCACCTTTCCAGTCTTTTTTTTTCGTCTTTTGTTTTATGGCTATTTTCTTTTGTTTAAAGATTTTCATCTCGGTGGTCTGGGGATTATAGTGATACATTATTTGTTTTGTTTCATCCAGACAAAGAGCCGGTCTTTATTGGATAGTTAAAACCAAAGTTGCCATTAACTCTAATGGTTATGGTCGGTACAATACCCCTTGTTAATCTGGGATATCAAGATAAATTAGTTTAGTTCGAAAACGGTATTGGAATATTAATAATGTTAATAACTGCTCTCGTCATTGTTAAGTTATTGTAAAAAGGTTTTTGTTCAATGCAAACAGATTTTAATGACATATATCAAAATTTAAACATAGCCTTCAAACTGACATGCAAGTAATATAAATCAGAGAGTAAATTTTTAAGGTATAACTCGATCAGCTAGTAACATATATTGGGTGTAAACGTTTTGCATATTAATTGTGATGCTCTTTGGATGCGTAACGTATTTATTTGCATTTATTTCTAATATACTACTTTTATTTATTTATTAAACATTTCATTTCCATAATTCTTAATACAAGATTAATAATATTATTGTATAGTAATAGTATTATATAATATCGGTATGATAAAGTACAACACAAATACAAGTTTGAATTTGTCCAGACATTGAACTCATGTACTCATTATATGTATTTGACATATATGCCGGAAGCTTAGCTTGCTAGTTTGCTAACAATTCACCTAGTAAATTTATATACGATCCAAAAATTGCCCCAAAAAATTTTATTGAAAATGTTTTTAAATCTATAATATAATTTAAAAGAACTATTTTAAATTTAAAATATTTTTTATAATTTTCGATATTTATAAGGTATTTAAAAACTATATTTTTTAAATTTTACCATTATAGTGTGAAATCTAAAATTTTCATGTAATGCCGAAATTCGTATCAGCCTAAAATGAAAAGCTTATATTTAAAGCATATTAATCATCATGTCAGTATCTGAAATAATGAAATATAACACAATGGCTGTGTATTCTATAGAATGAGTAATGGAAAACCTACATGGCATCAAATAGAATGTTTAAAATCATATAAGTGTGAAATTAGATGATTAATATTTTACACATATTAATCATCTCATTAATGTGTTAAATGATTAATGTATAACACATCGGGCTCAAGCATTCATTAGTATGACTAATAGAAAGCCTACAGACTTGCTATACATTGACTTATCATTCTATAGAATGACTTACGAAAAACCTACTAAAATTTTGTTGAATGACTAGGTATTCCATGTGATGCAGGAATTTCATACATTGTCGGTTACATACACAGAAACATTAGTTGTTCATTAAAAAAACGGATCAAAATAACGGTTTCTTTTAAAAAACGGTTTCTTCTACATTTCCTTCGTTACCGAAATTACTTTACGAATCTTAATTTGAATCTTCCCAGCAACTTATTACAATGTCAGTTCTCATCACATTTTCTAGCTCGATTCAGCAGTCTTCTTAAGATAGCTTAGTTCAATTTGCTATATTTTTAGTTCTTATCTAGCTGGAATAACTAGATATTCTATAGAATGACTTACGAAAAACCTACGCAATTCTATAGTATTATTAGATATTCCATAGAACGCAGGCATTTCATACATTGATAATAGCATACACACATTAATTAGTGTAAAAAATTAAAAGAAATTGAATTTTGTTTTGCTACAATACCTACATTGCCTTCTTTAACGAAATCACCTTTTGAATCATATTTTTAAATTTCTGATTAGCTTATCAGACTAACAATGTCAGTTCTCATCACATTTTCTGGCTCAATTCAGCAGTCTTCTTAAGACAGCTTAGTTCAATTTGCTATATTTTTAGTTACTTAGCCAGCTGGAATAACTAGACATTCTATAGAATGACTTACGAAAAAGCTACGCCATTATATGGAATTATTAGCTATTCCATAGAGTGCCGGCATTTTATACATTGATAATAATATATACACACATTAATTAGTATAGAAAGATCATTCAGAGTACGAAAGAAATTATTTATTAAACATAATTTAGCAACAATGCTCACATTGCTTTCGTTAACGAAATTACCTCATGAATCTTATTTTTAAACTTCCCAGTAGCTTATCAGACTTACAATGTCAGTTCTCATCGCATTTTTAGCTCAAATCAGCAGTCGTCTTAATTAAGGTAGCCTAGTTCAATTCGCTATACTTTTAGTTACTTAACTAGCTGGAGTGACTGGCCCCATGACAGGCTCTTCTGTAACGACCTCAGAAGCTATCTGAAACGCTATGCGTGTGCGACCCGATACACCCTTAGGGTCTTAGACTGGTTGTTTTATTTTACTGATGTTGGAACTAATTAAAGCGAGAAATATATTTTTTTTTGCTTGCAAGTTCTTCTCTTGTCTTCTACCACTCTACGCTGGATAACAAAAAGAATATTCGGTAATAATAAACCAATCGGTGACTCACCGCTATTGTTGTATAATTTCCTATTTTTCTACTCTGGCTTTTTGTTTCTTTTTTTTTCTGTTACAGTGTTTATTATTGTTCGTTTTATTTTTACCACGATGCCTTTTGATTCATTTTTTTTTTGTTCTTCTTTGTTTTTAATTGGGAAAACTGTGTGGGAAAATTTCGGAAATGCGATTTAAACGCTGGCGTTGCGTTGAAATTATAATTTTGAGAATAATTGGTTTTGTTCGGAGTTGTGAATTTTATCGCTTTATTTCTGAAATGTAGTTTTCCAGTTAAGGATAATTGCAAATATTTTTATGGTTTGTGAAAAAAATTTAAATGTAACCTTTTTCTTAATAAATTATAAATTTTTTTTTTATTAATTATTTTATAATGTGGAAATTTATTACATGCGTATTTTATTATTATAGAAATTTATTCATGCCTTTGAGTTTTTAAACGATTTTTGTATAAAATATAAATAGACACTAATTGATGGAAAACAATTTCTATTGCTATTTTAAACTTCTTTTTTATTTCAACAATATTACTCGCTCTTAGCGGAGTAAGCATATGCATGGAATAGTGAAATGCTTTCATTTTATATATATTTCAATATATTTAATATGTTCCGGGAACTAAGTATCTTTTTCTTGAAATTTAGAAAAAAAGTCTAATAAAGAACTGCAAAAGTTTGTTTCCATGAAATAAAAGACATCAATTTAATAAAACTTTTATTCAATGAGAATAGTGTAATTATATTAAGAAATAAACTAATAACTTAAGCCTGGGAGAGTTCTGAAATTTTCAATTACCGTTCAATTAATATATAAGTATGTAAATATTATACATTTAGTTAAATCTTTTTTTTATTTTTAAGATACAACTTTTAAGAAGCATTGTTGATAGAAGTGTCGAATATTTCTTTCAACAACGGAATTTGTTCAACAACTTACAATTTCACTTTTAACACAAATAGCATTTGCTTTAGAATATTACATTATTGATTGATAGTTCTAATTAAGATTTTAATTAAAATTTGTATTTACAATTATTGTGATGAAAGGATGATATCTTATATGACAAACTAAATTTCACATAGTTACTTCTTTAACGAATAAATTACCCCTCATTTCCTTTATATTCAAATTGCTAAACTATTTTAATTTTTTGTTCATTTTCTAATTTCTCGACGAGGTTCAGCTTTGCATTTTGAATTTGTATAATAGATTTTTACTAAGAATTTGTATAATATCCATTAATATTACAAAAAAAATTTTTTTTTATAATATAGCGGGATGCAGATGAGTTAGAAATATAGTTTTCTATTTTTAATTAATTGTGTTCTTTAAATGTAAGACAACCGATGTAAGTATTATTGTTTAGTATACATTGTGGATAAATGCAGATATTTGGAATAATGGGAAACGCTATTTATTTTCCAGTATTCTAAAAGTGATTTATTTATTTAATTAGGTTTTTAATTAGGGTTTATATTTGATTTTGCATAGAGGAATAGAACGAACTCTGTTATAATAAACTAAATTTCAATTTGTTATGCCATTAGCAGAATAAACTCTCTCATTTCCTTTGAAATCTATTCGATTTGCCTGAGTAATTTTTAAAATGAATATGAATTTTTAACTTTCTAATATTCACTAATATGGGCATTACGCTCTAGTTAGGTTATAGTTTAGTTATAGTAATGCATTTCAAAAGAAAAGAAGTTACTTTTTTAATTTAAATAGTACGAAATAAAGCATAATTTAAAACTCAATAATTTTTTTATTTATTTTAATACAAAAATGCTCGACTAATTTAAAAAAAAAGTAATGGAGTTCATAAAAAAATTTAAATTTTGCTTCCTAATTTTAATTTCGTATAATTAATAGTTTAAAAGAAAAATATGTGGGCAACAATGATATTTAGTAAAAACTGAATATTGGAAATTTTATATCAGATTGTTAGTAATTATATGAGAATAAAATATCTGGAAATATCTTGCCGCAGTTAGGTTGCATTTAAAAAGTATTTTCTGATGACTTTTTTACGTAATAATATTTATGTAAAGAAGCACACAAATTACGAACTAAATAAAAATAAGCCATATCCGGCTTTTTCTTTAGGTTAAAAGTCAAATGTAAATAGAAAGAAAGACGCATATCAAAGATTTTGTCATATTTGTAATGATTGCTTTTATTTCCATTTTGCGTAATTTAAAGAATCAATCAATTTTTTCAACAATCCAGTAAGTATAAAATGTACTTCAGAGAAATTAACAAAATTTAAACAGACAGTAAAATAAAATATCTAAATTGTTACAACGAAAAAAATTATTTTATCATTGCACATTTCAAAATAATTAAATAAAAATACACTTTTCGGATGAGTTATTCGAACATAATCAAAATGAGTTGCTTATTTTCAAAGAAAAATCTAGAAATATATTTTCAACCCCTTTTTTTGTTTTCTGCAATTTTATAAGAAGCACATAATTTGCAAAACCAGCTAAATAAATATATAATAAACGATATCAAGTTAATAAAAGGCATTTTGTTTAGTTTGCAAATTGAGAAAAGAAACATATTAAAACTTTTTATCCCTTCTGTAACACTTTTTTCTAAATAATGTAATTTAAATAGAATTTTGAAATTCAACAACCTATTTACTTTTTTTTTCGTTTAAGTACAACTATACGTAAGATTTAATTTCTAATTTCCAATGAACAAAATATAAACAGACTGAAAAATAAAATTTGGTATAAATTGTTGCAGCGAAAAAAAATCTTTATTTATCGTTGCTTTTTTGAAGAACAAAATTGTTTTAATTGTTTAAAATTGCTTGCTTTTTAACGAACAGAAAATTCGATTCTTAAGCTGGAATATATTTTTCTTACTAGAGAATTAAATAACATCTTGTTTTTTTCGTAGCATATTTGTTTTGTTTCACTACTTATTCTTCGGAAATAAGAAATGTTTAACATTTGCACACAGCCATAATTAGCTACCATAATCAAAAAGAGTTACTTTTTTTTAAGGAAAAATCTTGTAATCTTTTTTTTAACACCGTTACTTTGTGTCTCTCTCGAATAATGTCCAACAGATGACAATTTTATAATCCTCATTAAGCGACTTGTCGCCTTAAGGATGGTACCCTCTCTTGAAGGCGAAGGAAAAATCGCAGACAATAAATAAAAAAGTCAACCCCATATTTCAAGTGAATGGGCGCTAAAAACACTTTCAGTTAGTATCCCTTTTTTTTTATTATTTTTTATTCCTTTTTGAAGTATATTTTCGGATATTTCTCGAATACCGTGAAATAAGTGGGAGATAAATATTCAGAAAAGAGGTCGGAAAAAAAATCCTGTAACGATCTGAGAGAAGACTGCAATTGTGATCCGGTAAAAAGAGAAGAAAATCTCGGAAACCGACTGCGAAGCGACTAAATTATTTTAAAGGTCGCGTTTTGAGACAAAGGAACCCAAAAAAGCCGTTTTATCTTATCTTTAGAACAGTACGTTTCCGAACCATTATTCTTGTTGAAGACCCTGTGCCTTTTATCTTTTCGAATCAGATCTGAAATCGGATTCCGAAGAATGGAATTTTTTTGAGAAAAAAATTCGATATTTTTGTTATATTTTGTGTATTAATTTAAATATTGTGGTGTTTTTTTTCCCTTTGTCTTTCCCATTTGAATTTCGGTTTCGTATGGATTTCTAAACAATTGTGGATTTTTTTTTGTAGCGTAACGGATGTGCCTGGATAAATTGGAACATGGGTTCTGAGTTTTTAATTTAAATCTCGAGATCGTTTGTTCTGTTTTAATGTCTGTTAAATAATATTTAATTATTGTTTTTGAAGACTAGTGCCTTTTTATTCTCTGCATCAAATCCGAAATCAGATTCCAAAAATCCGATTTCAAAATAAAATTAATATTTTTATTTTGTTTCGTTTCTGACTGAATTAACACCCAATGATATGGCTCATGTTAAGATATTAGTTTTTTCCCTTTCCTTTTTCCAATTTAAATTTCGGTTTCATATGGATCTCTAAACAATTGTGGATTTTCTTGTAACGTAACCGCTGTGCTTGGATGAATTGAAACATGTGATCTGAGTTTTTAATTTAAAGCTCGAGATCGTTTGTCCTACTTGAATGTCTGTTAAATGATAGTTAATTATCCTAATTAGAGAATAGAGCCTTCTTATTCTTTGAATTATACTTGAAATCATATCCCGAAAATTAGATTTAAAAATAAAATCAATATTTATATTATGCTTCATTTCTTATTGAATTATGACCCAATCATATGGCCCAATTATGATATGGCTCATATTTAGTTATTATGTTGCTTTTTTCTCTTTGTTTTTCCAATTTAAACTTTGGCTTTGTATAAATGTCTTAACAATTGTGAATTTCTTTTTGTCACGTAACGCATGTGCGTGGATAAATACACTTTTAGAAATTTCTCGAAAAAAAAACACTTCAATAAGAATATTTTTAATTATTATTTACCATATAATCCAACAAAACACTCAAATTATCACAAATAAGACTGTAATCAAACTGTTAAATGTGAGAAAAACAGTTTATTAACTGTTTTCACCTAATACGGTAAAACAACCAGAATTTTATCACATCAACTAAGCACACTTAATGAAGCCACTTAGCTACTTGAAATTACGTACATATTTGAGAGAGTTAATCTGTCAACCTCATGACTGACAGAACTGGGGTTCAAGCCCCAGGGCTGACACCGCATTATTGCCTGCATTCGTTTCAATACATGAAGAGTTTCCAGTGGTCTGCAGTCCCCAATTTGTATCCTGTACTCTTCAATGTCAATTATCTAATGAAAAGAATAGTTCCTATGTCAAGTTAAATTTCTTTTTTACAGTTATGAAACCATGTTAGTTGTAAATAGCTGAAATATCGTATAATTTTGTATTCATGGTTTTATACCCATACCTGGCGTAAGCGGTTTCATTGTGGTTTTATGATGCATTTTTTCTGCATTTGCTTACTATCTAAATTTTGTTTTCATATTCATATTTCTAAAAATTCCTCTCTGTAGTGTCTAGGATTTGTTAAACCTGGAGATCATTTATTTTATTTTACATATTATTGAGACTGAGATTACATATTAGGTAATATTTAAATACTTGTCTTAATTCTTCTAGTTCTGTTTTAATGCTATTTCATTTGTTTTAAATATCGTTTTAAATTATTTTAAATATCACGTTTTAAGATGCGCGGTGACCAAATAGTATTTTGTCTTATGTTTCTCATACCTTATTCTTATATAAGATCATTAGTCAATTGATAAATAAAAAACAGAAAGACATTTTATATTCATTACATCACTAGATTTGTCCCATGATTGTTCGAATTTGATGCATGGTTCTGAATGTAACTTCTGAAACCTGCTTAATCTCTAGGCTCTTCAAGGCTATCTCTTTTTTCCAGTCAGTTGGCCAATACTTTTGCGAGTATCGAATAAAACGGAGACTGATAAAATGCTTAGGGGTCTATTGTGTTTAATATATCTTTTATTTTTTCTAAAGAAAGAAAGAGTGAGAGAGAGCGAGAGAGGGAGAAAACCAACAAACGATTTAGTGTCATGTTCAAATCATCTAGTACACACAGAGAAAAACATTCTGGTAAAATTATCGTACTTTATGCTCTGGTGTAAAAAACAAATATAATTCTGATTAACAAAACCTATATACATGGTATTTAAACCATTTAATTAATAATTTTTCCTTTCATATAGTATCGGTTTACCAGAAATTCTGGTTTTTCAAATAATTGCTCTTTTTACCTCACATTTAGCAAAACAAAACTGAAAGGTAATCGAGCAAATAGTTTTTATGCCATGCTCTAAAGTATCATTCTAAAATTAATCAATTTTTACCACGTTTATCCACATTTTCAAAATTTTTTACAGTTTTATTGCTAATTTTACAAAAATCGTTATCAAAGTCCTACTGTAAAAACTAAAGTAAATTACGAAATTATTTTACTTTTTCTCTAAAAAAAGGCTCTAATTTTTTACAACAACAAATTTTACAAAGAAAAATTAAACGTTTATTTATTAAAATACTTAGCTAGAAATTATAATTAGACTTTTTATTTGCTACTTAAAATACTTATTATTCGCTACATTGTTATATATTTCTAAAACATTAAATATTAACATTTTATAATTCGTTCCTTTTGACAGATTCGTTATTAAAAAAAATTGAAAAAAACATGTTCTTAAAGATAAAATATTTTCTATTTTATCTATTGCAGAAGGAACAATTTAAATATTTACTGATGTGTGATAAAAAAAGAGAAAGGAAATTGTAATTGCTTCATTAAGAATCTTACATACTCTGACGAAGCGGTTATAACAAAAGCAATCAGGAAGCAAGTATTTGGCGAGAATTAAAAGAATTTTTGACATTCTTCACGCCAACTCTCTTTTAATTTTAAACACGCATAAAACTCGCATTTTCTTCCAAAAAGAAATTAAAACTTCTTTTTTTTTGGAATTGATGAAAATTAAAGCACGCAACGATCTAATTAAATGGAAGCCTGTATTTTTTTATTATTTTTATTTTCTCAACACATACTCTTTGAACATTGTTTCGTTCGAGGAGGATTGCAGTTGTTCGATTTTTGAAAAATAATTTTTAGTAATAAATATCCCATTGTATCTCGGAACCTCTTTGACATCATATTAAAGAAATCTTGATGTTTGGAAGCAACAGATTTTCATTCATTATTAATTTTTTTTTAAAGTTATTAATTTTGTAAGAGAAAAATTTAAAATATGTTTTGGGATTTATTCTTTTGCCGAGTTTTATTGAAATAAAACACATTTTTCATCTTTATTGAAAATTTTGAAGCTTTTTATTAGTTGTTGAATTCTTGTGGATTTTGACAAATGCAAGATATGATGTAACAAAACCAAAACAAAAGCTTGTAAAGAATTTAAAAAAAATCTTTTACATTTTTAGTAACTGTGGTTTTAGAACAATTATTCTTAGAATTATTTATTAAGTGTTAAAACGCTCAAAAAATTAAAAAAAAAATAATAATAGCTCTTTTTTCTAAACATATATATCTTAATCTACATCGCAACTAAACATTTATTAAAAATTAATTATCAAGAAAGAACTATTTGTTCTTTGATATATATATATATATATACATATATATATATATATATATATATATATATATATATATATATATATATATATATATATATATATATATGTATATATATATATATATATATATATATATATATATATATATATATATATATATATATATAAATATATATAAAACATATATAATATAATATATATTTTTTAAAATATATATAATAGCTCAAGTATTAGAAATTCTTTCATTGGTCTATTTTTGTTTTCATGTTTATAAAAGATAAAAAACGCTGTTTACATTAAAGTTATTTATTATTTTTCAAGGTATTAACTTTCTTTATTTCAAGCTGTTAACATAGTAAATGTTACAAGAGAAGTTTTATAGATATTTTTTAACGCACATCATTCAATAATGTTATTTCTTCAAAGTTTATTCTATTATCTTAACACTTTGAACATCGATTAATTGTTTTCAGATGTTTAAAAACATATATTTCCCTTTTTTTTAGTGTTTTTTTATAAGGGACTGAGATAATTTCTACTAGAAAGATAATGCTTCACTTAGTAAAGAAATAAATCTGCAAGTTAATTTTTATTATAAAAAGTCAACACTTTTGCACTTTAGGAAAATGATTTTTACATTGAAGTGTGAATCTAAATTTAATCTATAAATTCCTTTAAGTGTTTGAAAATATCAACAAAAAGCATTTCCTGTTTTTTTTCTTTCTATTTTTAAAGTAGGAATGAGGCATTTTTTTCACTTTTATTCTGAAAGTTTCCAAAGGATATGTTTAAAAAATCATCTTTTTCAAATATGTAGCTTAATCAAAGCATCTTTCCTCACAGGAAATGGCAGGTGAATTTGTCAAAATATTTGAAGCCATTATTTTTATTATTTAATATTCTCGATGATAGTCATTCCCAAACAAAGAATCAACTGAAAACAAAGAAATAATAAAAGAGCGTTACATTTACCACATATAAGTGCTCCTAAAATCCACCCTTTACCATATATCTCCCAAGTCGCTTTATTGGTGTCTAAAATTAACCCTCTACCAAACAATAACAGGTGTACCCAGACAGCTTGTTGGAAAAACCACACGCGCCATCCTAATATTACGTAAAACATTATAAAAAAAGGTTAACGACTTTTCCTTCAATGACGTTTTCATTCTTAAAAAGGGTAATAAATGAAACGAACAATAAAAAAAAATAATCTACTATACGATGAAATATAAGAAGAAAAAGCAACAGAACTAATGCCCCTCGTTTTTATGAATGAAGCTGATTTTAAAACGCCCTACACTTATTTGCATGTGAGGAAGGGGCGTCGGATTTCGGTGTTATGAGGGTGTGTAACCGACGTGATGCCCCAGGGCCCCATCACTCAATTTGCGCGTGGCCCATGGAACGCCCCCGCACCGCCTGCCGTTTGACTCCTACGAGCCATTATAATGAAAATTTGTCTTCGTTCAAGAAAGGGATAAAAAAAAAATGGAACCTGATTGTACACGTTGTTTAAATAGGCGAGTTATCAACGAGTTATTGACGGAATGTTTTATGGCGCGTTAACGGGTGGTAGATTAAATAAAAAAATTCCTATGTTTTGTCATCCTGGATCGAAATGAGATAGTTTTTGCTTTACTTTTTTTTGTTGCTTTATTGATTTTGTACTTCATTTTATTAACTGAGAAATAAAAGCATAACTTACGTTCTTTTTCTTTTTCTTTTTTTTTTTTTTTTTTTTTTTTTTTTACTAAGAATAAAATGAATATTGAACAGTGCACCGGATCTAATGCGCGTTTATTATTTCTTACATATTTTTTTTAACCCGAAATTTAAATACTCCCTATATTAATTTGAATAGTAATTGAAGTTGCACTACATTGTCCACTTACAATAATTGTACATATATGATAAGTAATGTATTGCAATTTCGCATATAGAAAGTAGTGTAAATAGTTTAAATGTTTGCTTGCTTATCACTACTACCAATTGTTTGAAATGTGCCATTTTATTGGTTTAAAAATAACCATGGCTAGGAGCTGAAGCTACCTGAACATGTCTGTTAGCAGCACTCGCACAATTTAAAGTGTTTGTGAAATAACAAACAAGAATGCAATTGAATTAAATATTTCATAATTAGTAGTGCTTAAAACAATTTTAATCCAAATTTGTTGAAAAAGTGAAAAAAAATTAAACTATAAAGATTTCTAACAATTTAAATACTCAGATAAAATTTCCGCCTGAAAGCAGGATAAGTTGTTAGCTACGTTTTTAGTATGTTCCTGTTAATGTATGTTCCTGTTAAGTTTGGGAAAATTGCTGTGTTGAAAAGTAAAATAAGAAAGTGAGTTGAAGATTTAGTAAAATTAGAGGAGTAACTTTCATCATATTATAATTTTACAACATTACTTAAAATATGTCACAATAACTCTAAGAATAATGTGTTTTAGTACAATTTGTGTTATGTTCTCATAAGGATAAAGAACATTTATTTTCAAGTGAAAATAAGTTCTAGTTTTAGCTACAAATAATTAAGATTAACTGCCTAAATAAAATACAGACAAAGAAAGATCTAATATTGTCACTGATCTGTAAACAGGAAAATTTTCCTCACTGTCAAAACACAGCATATTTACAACATGTATATTCGGCACTGAGGATGGCTCTTTTCAAATTCGATATCTTTTTCGGTGTCGAAATGCAGAATGTGTAAAGAACGTATACGAGATATGCAGTACCTGACCAAATTATTAGACGCACTATAAGATACTATGTAAAATCTTAATTATCAGGTGATATTACACAGTTTTATTGTTTTCACGCCACTGAAACCAGTTTGCACTTTTTTACGTTCGTGTATCAATTGGTTAACATTGTAATACAATGCGTTATAAATAAATACAAATAGGAAGTATATAAAAAAAAAATCTCCTGTAAAAAAACCCATTGCATGTATGATCAAATAGAAAAGTATTGCAGATAAATTCGTGCAAGACATGTAATTATTAAAAAACTACAGTAAGTCTTATAATTTGGACTAAATATTGTAATATACTAACATAATACCTGATGTAATAAATATTCTATAATTATATAAAATATCGTGTAATTTATTCAATCTTCGAATTTATATTATATATCGTCTAACTTAACCAATTGATACACGAACGTAAACAAGTGCAAACCGGTTTCAGTCTCGTAAAAACAATAAAGCTGTATAGTATCACCTCATAATTAATTTTTACATGTTTGATTTAAATTTTATTTTTAAACAAAATTTAGATCTCACACATCAAAAAGTATGCACATTTCTTTACAGCAAATGCTATTGATTTTTTTTTTATCAGAGCTATTTTAAATGTTTCTTGGATCTGAAAAATTCGAAAAATTATTATTATTCGGAATATTTATAACGTCAGTCACTTGTAGAGTTGGAATTCTCCTGTCTCAAGGAAAGGGATTTGCAAAGCATATATCCTCTACTTATTCAAGAGGAAAGAAGGCCCACATATCTCATATCCTCTCGCATATTTTCAGGAGACATTGTATTCTATTTTCCACTCTGTTCACCTTCCACAATAACATTCATGCATCTTTGGTGTCTTTTTTCCCCTTTTAGTGCATTACAGAAATGATTTTCCACAAATATAACCGATGAGGTGACGTTTCTTGGCATTCACCCACGAAATATGGAATTCCTCTAGACAAGAAATATATATTTCCAGAAATCTAGTTTAGCTTCTTATCTTCATATTTGAGTTCAGTTTTTCTGCATTGTTTTTAAAATAAGAAATTGAATTGCATGTTGCTGTATCGTTTTGTTTTCAATTGGCGAAGAGAGAGATAAGATTCGAAAAACTTCCGTGAAGAATACCTTCAGAAAAGTGACAAAAAATTGATTTCCTTCTATTTATTAAACATTGAGTGGTTCAGTGAATAGAGCTGTAGCTTTCCAATGAATTGGCCTAGGTTTGAATCCCAGCGATGTCTGGTCTATACGAATTCCACAACCGGATCGCACCGACTACAGTTCTGACGTAAAATATCCTCAGTGGTAGACGGATCATGGGTTGGAGCCCCCCTTACCATCTGGCTAACCATGGAAAGTTTTCGTGTTTTTCTGCTCCATGCAACGTGAATGTAGGTTAGTGCTATCTAAAAAGTCCCTCATGAAAGCTAGTTTGCATCAATGTTTGATCCAGGTGTTTTCCCTTTTCCTGTGTTGAGTTCAAAATTGCAAGGATGCGGAGTTGAACATGGATATGAGTTGAACATTATAAAATTGAAATAAAATATGTATTTATATCGAGTGATTATAGATCCGGGGATATATTGCTTAGCTCCCAATGAGGTGACAAAGTTTTGAATTCTAGCGATAGCTGATGTATTTTAGTTCTGTTCTCGCTTCGTACCAGCAACAGTGATTGATTAAAATATCCCCTACGGATCATGGGTTAGAATTCCTTTGCCGTTGGGTTAACCGTGGAGCGTTTCAGTGGTTTTTCTCTCCAAGTAACGTTAATATAGGTTCGTTAAACCATAGCTTCCTCTTTGATAGCTAGTTTGATCCAGGGGTTCCCTTGTTTCCTATATAAACTTCAAAATTACAAGGCTATTAAACTCCGAATTGATAGCCGCGAATCCAAAAACGGGTCGGGTGTTCAGCATTAGTAAAAAAATAAAATACATATTACGTTTTATACTATTATCTATATTATTATTCATATTGATTCTATATATCAATGCAAAACTAAATGACTCGTTGTTCTCTTATAATAAGATGACTTAGATTCGGATCCTGGCTTAGTCTGATCGATTCGATTTTCCAGTGGTAGACGTCATGGGTTCAAGTTAATACATAAATTGATTCAGTTTATATATCAGTAGATTTGTAGTTGCAATATGCAAATATTAATAAAGCATTAAATATTTTTTCTGTTACTGTACTATATTTAATGATAGATTCATTACTCAAAAAAGATAGTTCTATTTCCCTACTTTTGTTTAAATTATGACGCCATTTATAATATTTTCCCATTTAAAAAAGGAATTTTGACTTCTTAGTATATTACAAAGGAAAGGACTGGTTAGTATATTACAATTTTAAAATTAATTGTATCTCTTAGCTAATTTTTTTGAAAAGATTTATAACAAAACTCAATCTTAGCCTAATAATAAACTATTCTTACAAGGCTATCAAAATATTATAGAATGCGCATTACTTATAATATTTTGTTAAAATAAAGAATGTAATTGATATTCATGTTGAAAATAAAAAAGTTAAAGTAATGTACTTTTTTACAATAAACCTTTTGATTTACTTTATATTTATATTAATTAACTTTTTTCGAAGTTGAAACAGCAAAATATCAGATACAACTTTGTAGAAACAGCAGTAAGATACAGAAATCGATAACAAGCAGAAAGAAATGAAAATTTTATTTATCTCTAAAAATTACCATATTCTGTAATCTAGGCGGCCTCTTTAGTTTATGACAGTATTTAAAATTCCTTTGGAAATAATTTCCATTAATTTATCCAAATTTATTCCAAAAACTGACATTTAAAAGATACCAGCGTTTATTAAACTTGTGGTTCTAATCCAGCCTCATTTGCGTATTCTTTTCGGTGAACTCATGTATTGAATTTCTATTTCAATTTCTGGAGTTGAATTCAATGTATTCTGTCCCCTTAACTTACCCCACTTGTCTTCTTCCGAATGTGGTGGGATTTGCAAGTGTGATTTGTTCAGACTTGAAGTCATATAGTTATTGGATTTCAATAGTTTTTTCGGGCAGAATAACCAGTGTCGTTCGTAAAAGAGTGCTGTTCTTCAGCTCGTTTTGTAAAACACTCCCTACTCTGCCTTATTATGTATTCTTTTTTAGAGAAACGCATGAAATGATGGTACAATGAGAAATAGCTTTTCTTTTGTTGTGTTGGATATTTTTTCTAATATTTGGTTAAAGGCAATATCGACTATTTGCAGAAAATTCTTTTAGTTTAAAAATTTGTTTTTGTTTTTATGTTGAGTTACGCTGAGAGTGAAAAAATATTATTTTCTTTATTTTTATTTCTCTAGCTTGTTGCGTTAGGTCTGACAAAAATAAGTATTTTTTTTTTGTTATACACTTTTGATCCTCTGAGATTTAAAAATTGGTATTCAAAACTGGATACATTTCGAATTTTGCATTTTTTTAAATGTATAAAAACTAAAAGAAATTATGTCTTTTTTTGATTTTAAAAACAATATAAAATTAAGAATTTTTTTTTCTTCTAAGTTTTCATTTCTATTAGAAACTATGCAATAATGCTATACAAGAAAATAGAAACAACTTAGTATATTAAAATTTTGATACTTATTGTAATGCATAATCAAATCATTCTAACAATGCTTGCAATTAATGACTAAGACTAATTAAAATGCATCAATTTTACTTCGTATTTCTTTTAGTTATAAATTTTAAAAAAATTTCCGTATGCAGTATTGTTTAGCGTTGTGATAAGAAGAGTATTAAATATTGAAGTAATTTGACAAATAATCACTTCAAAGTATATGGTAAACTGGTTAATACACTAGTTCTCACGCATTATCATACATAATTTACAAATTACACAGAGCTGAAGAATTCGAATTGCGAAAAATTATGTGTCATGTAACGATTATTTTTTATATTTCTTGGTGAGAATTTTTATATTTCTTGGTTTTATATTTCTTTCTTTAAAAAAGCCTGAACTTAATTTTGCATTTAAAATCAAACAAAACTCTATTTTTTAAATTTTTAAACAAACGAAAAAAAGTAATTAATAATAAAATTATTTGCGAATAAATGCTGCATACATTGTTGTATGAAGTCAAAACTACATAGTTGTAAGATTCAAACACAAGATAAAATTTCAAATATTCATAAAATTTTAAAAGTTCTACTGTTACAACTCTTAGGCTGCAGTTCTTCTATTTACAACTCTTGAAAATATATAAATGTTAAGTTTATGCTCGTACTGATAAATTTCTTAAAAATATATATATACTCAATTTCTAGATGTAACAAATATGGATACATTTATGTATATAAAAATTTGTTTAAATTCTATTCCCTGACATATTTTATATTTAGAATAGTTACATTATTTATAAGATTCATACGAAAAATTTATTTTAACTTGATACTCTTCATTTTTAACTAGATGTTTCAAAAGGAAAGCACTATTGCAAACTTTTCTCTCTAGTTATACTTTTTCAATACTTTTTCGATAGCAAATGTTGTTTCAAATGTAATTTAAAATGACGTATAGAAATTTTATTTTAAGATTAAAGGAAGTAAATTTATAGACGAACACAACTGTTACAGGAAATTTTGGAATCCATCAATTCCGATAAAATATCGTAGAAAATTTAGATTTAATTCTTGTAACAAGGATAAAGTATTTCAAATATAAACTTTTATGTTAAACATCTTAATATCTATTGCTGTATAATAAAGGCGCTTAAAAATATAAATGCTATTATTAGATGCATTAAAAATAAATATTTAAAATTAGATTAAAAATAATTCCAAAGAGTGACGCATTTCTTGCATCTTCCCAAGAAAATGGCGCAATGCATTGATATGTTATTTTCATAGAAATACTTAGTAATTCCTTTAATTATTAATTTTTTTCAAGGATTTGTTGTAACAATGCTTGCAAAGGATGAAAATATTCATTCTTTTAAATATATGTGAAACTGAAGATACTTTTGATGAATAAAAATAATCTAGAATTGAAACCAAGTAAAATTAAACTGTAGTCCTTGATAAGCCTTGATAATAGTATTTAAAATAATGTGAATAAATTTTTTTGACTGATTCGTTTCATTTTTTAAATGAGTATAATATTTGATAGCTTGAATATCATAGTTTGGGATCGTAAATAATATTGTTTGATATCGCAGATAATGTCTATTGAGAATAATATAGTTCGGTATTGCTTATAATATCGTTCGAAATCCCGAATTATGGTATTGTGTGGTGAATGGGGATATTTACCCCATAAAAAAAAGAATCATACATAGAGAAAAAATATTTGGTCAAAGCTTTCAGAATATGATAAAATATACTGTGTGTCTAGCTCTATGGGAACGTCAAAAAGCTTAGTAATTTTAACCAAAGAACTTCAGTAATGATTTAGTGAAATTTACAATTAAATATGGTTATATTATTTGTTATAAAACTTGGTATATGTGGTAAAATTTGGTAATTTTATCACGATACTTTAAAAAAGGTATAAAAACCATTTATTCGGTTAAATTTACTTCTCAGTTTTGTATTATTTACAAAATGTGCTAAAATAGAAACTATGATTTCGAAAACCAGTATTTCTGGCAAACTGTTATTTTTTGTTGACAGAATTATGTGCCTTTTTTTATTATGATTAGAGATGTTATTACCATACGATACGGAACTTTTACCTGAATTTTTCTCTCTGCGTTTTAAATCTTAATTATTTTCCGGAGAATTACAATATGCTTTATCATTGCTTTCTTAAGATTTATTATAACATTTATAATACTAACATGACTTAGAGCAACCAAAACTGATAATATATAAATTTTATATGTTAATAACATTTATGAGATACAATAAGACTCACTCAAACAAAATTTCTACTTCAAACAAATAAATGCATCGCAGTAGGGATATATGGTACTTTATAGAGTTCAATAAACGTCAGAAAACAATTACTTTATAATGTATCAATGCGATCTTTACTGCAAACAAAGTGTTTATTTTTTATTATAACTCCATTCATTACTTTACACAACTTCCTGGAAATAAAGCAAAATTAATACACCATACAGTAACAGTCTACTTAAGAATAGTTTTATCTGGTCAACGTCATATAGAGAAAATTCTTCGATCTTTTTTACAAATATTTCTTTTACCACAAAGGACATGTTTGATGGATGATAAGAATATTACTTTTTGGCGTTTATTGGTTCTTTTTCTCTATCAGATAGCGTTAAATTCTTTATTAAATATACAGTCATCTTAGAGACTTTTGAAATACGGAAATAAAAACAATATTTAATGCTTGTATTTATATTTCTTAATATTAATTTTTTTTTAATTCTTTAAAATTAATTTTTTTTAATTAAAATTTAATTAAATGTCTTTTCCTATTCCATGTAAATATGATCATTATACGCACAATTTTTGTGATGTTTTAGATTACATTATTTTGAAAATAAAAAAGAAGTATTTTAGCAAAATATTTTAAGAAATTCATGAAATATTACTACTAAATTTAGGTTTTTTTCCTCTTTTTAATAGTTCTTTAAAAAAAGTTTTTATTGAAATTTGAAAATGTTTTAATTCACAGTATAATTAACCATCAACCCTTTGGTTTAAATTAAAAAAATTTTCTGCCATTAGATGCTAAATTTAAGAAAACATATAAAATTAATAAATCGAAATACTTCTAACCAAACGAACTGAACTTAGAAACAGTGAGATAGGCAGTAACATAATATAACTTATAATTTTAAAAAGGCATAAATATGACTTACGATAGTGAAAAGAGCTGTTTAGACTTTTTCCTTTAAAATTAATGATTTATGTTTCATATTTCTTTGGTCTGAAGTTTAAAACAAATCCAAACATTTTATAACATTTTAAAATAAATATTACGTTCTAAGTTGACAAGTTAAAGCTAACACATATATTTTTCTACATTTTATTTTGGTTTGAAAAGTTTGGTCATTGACTTTTCCATTTTAGTTCAAGACAATTAAGGCAATAAATTGAAAGTTAAAAATTGCCTTTTAGCAGACAAGGTATTATTTTGCAGTTTCTTTCGATACATTTTAACAAGATCCTTTCATTGAACTTTCATTATTATACCTACAATAAGAAAATTATTAAGCGAATTCTTCCTTAAAGATGTTTACTGGGCAAAATATGACATTTTTTTTATTCTACGTTTAATTTAGTTTGAAAAGCTTAGCTAATAACTTTTAATAATAACTGAAGCAATAAATTTAAAGTTGAGTATTTGCTTTTAACACACAAGGTATTATTTCGCTGCTTCTTTTTCATACATTTTAACGAGATAGTTTCATTGAACTTTTAATATTACATATACAATTAGAAAATAAAACAGTGATTTCACCCTTATGAATGTTACGTTTACTGAACAAAATATTATGATATCACTCCAATCATGTACAGGTTCCACGTGCGCTAGATGAAATACTTAATTGGTTATTACCATGACAACATTACCATAAACTCTTTTTTTCATTTTTTTAAAGAAAAAAAAAGTTGTTCTTATTCTTGTTAGTCGTCTGCAAGACCATTTCCTTTTCTATTTCGCTTGTATCAAAGAGGCGTTTCTCAAGGATCTTGTAGAACTGGTCAAACTGCAGCTGTGAAGATGTATTCGGCAAAGATGAGCACCTGTCTTAGAATGTTTGATTTTATGTAGCAATAGAAGAAGGTAGATAATACCCCCACCCCGACTCGCGTTTCACCTTCATACCAGATGGTTTTTGCTCTTGGCGTTCTCTTCCGGTCTTACTTAATATCAGACCCTTGCCTTCAGGATGGACAGACTTGATATTTGTTAGTGGCCAGGTGAACCCGATGAACTGTCTTTGAGGAATTCTTCGTCTTCTTTTTTTTCGGAGGAAATACTGAAACTAAGATATTTTTCTCCTCTCTTTGGTGCAAATGTGCATTACATGTTGGTATAAACTAGGCACCTTCAATCAAACGTCAATTTATAAGTGCTACAAGAAATATGATAATTAATGCTATTTTTAGTTATTATTTTTAAAACATAAATAAAATAATCTACTGAATGAAAGCCTTATTTGCACATGAGGAATTTTTCCCCGAAATTAAATAAGTTATGTTCGTACTTTAAATAATATATTTTTTCCGATTTCAATAAACTGTGTTGAGAAATTATTCTGTAAGTTCTCCTATATATAATTTTTTTCTTCTTTATAACAAAAAAAGGATGTGAATGACTTGAAAAGATCGCAAGGTGAAGAGAAATGCATAAATATTAGGCGTTTAAAATTGTAGCGGATGTTTAAAATTGTAGCTGAGCATTAAGAAAAGCATTTATTAGTTTATATACATTAACAACTGTAACAGTTTTATAAATTACTATTTTATCTCTCATAAACTACTAAAAAATGCAACATTTCATTTCACAGTTTTTTGTGAATTTAGTTTAAAAAATATTTAATTCGAAATAGTAATACTAGTAACAGTAATACTACAATGTTGCTACTAAATTGTGCATTTACCCGAATATTTTACTTTAAGTAGATTTGAAATTTCTTTGTATCTAATGAGTATTAAATATAATTTAAGAAGTTCAATCAATATAGCTTACCACATAAATGGGGGTTTAAATGTACAAAATTTATTGTTTGTCTGAATAATAATATGAAGCCAAAATAATTGTATTTTGTACAAGAGTAAAACGATGTTTAAGATTTGGTAGTTGTTTTAAAAATCAAGACCATCCAAAGAAACGTATCGGCTCAAATAACCTCAGAAACTAAACTACATTTAATAGATTACATTACTTCCGAGGATTTCTTACCATTCCAAAGACAATAAAAGTTTCGCACAAACCGTTGATGTTTATCACAGACTATCAATGAAAAGAAGCCTAAAAGGGGAGCAAGTTTTTACACATGAAAATTAAGCATCTGATGTCCGCCAAGCATTTTATCTGTTGTTACTTGGTCAATTTGCCTGATTCATCTAAAATGATCCCAAAGGCTTAAGCCCAAAATAGAAATCGATCTACAAAAACTAGGCATTAGATATCCATGGGTAGCTAAACGCTACTTATGCTTCACCTCATCTTGATCTTCTATTTCCTGTACAGATGATATCTCGCCTACTTCAGGCTTAATGCTTGCATTAGTTTTGGATTAATCTTACATTTAGATGAAATAGATCGGGCAAAACAATCTTTTCGTGCTCTTTACAACTTTGCCTTTTAAAAGAAGTTTCTGGCAGTAAGCCCAAATGCAATTAAGAAATTTTAGTATAGCCTATTTTTTTTTACTTATTTAGGCGAATTACAATAACTTGTCTATGAGGTAATATTAAGCTGTGTAATAAACCACTCTAAGAGTTTCAGAAAGTTTTATGGAAAGATTTTAAAAAGGGGATATAAATTAACGTTTATACTCTTGGAAAAGATATGGAAAAACTATAAAAATGAGGTAAAATTCACCGATTCTGACTATATGGGAACTCCAAAATGCTTGGTAATTTTTACCGAAGTACTTTGTTAAAGGTTTTAGTAAAATTAAAAAAATAGAAGGTTTTATAATGTGTATTAAATGGTGGTAAGTATGATAAAATTTGATAGTTATATCATAATACCTTAAAGTATGGCGGTAAAACTATTTATTCGATTAAATTATTTCAAGTTTTGCATTTTTTACTAAATGTGTGGTAATAAGATCTAAAATTTAAAAAGACCCCATTTTTAAGTAAACCGTTATTATATAAACGGAAAAATTACCAAATGAATGGTCTAAATACAGTATATTTATTTTACTAACAGAATTATGCTTTTTTATTAGAAATGTTATTACCATACAGTACGGTAATATTACCAAATTTGCAAAAATATTTTTGTTCAACACTTGAATAGAAATTGAAATATCATCACACCATTCAGGGATGCCACAAAAATGAAGGAAAAAAAAGTTCTTTAATATCGAACCCCAAAATAAAATAGAGAAACACTGAAATGCAAGGGAAATCACAAACTGCTCATGACAAAGAAAAACAGTTTGACAAAATAGTAAGAAAGCAAAATCGCTTAAAATAAGCAATAATAGTTGGTAGAAAAGAAACTAATTTCTTTCATAAAAACATACAAACTAGCACATAAATACTATTTTAAAGGTCAGGTGCTTTGAATAATCACTTTTGAACTACTCTCTGGCAATGAAACGGGTTTTAATGCTTTCTGCCCTGTCAATTTCAGTCGTAAGTAGGACACGAAGATACAAATTCTGGTAAAATTACCGTACTCTATAGCACAGTACTGCATAATTTTGCTTAATAAAATAAAAATAGACATTATTTAAATCATTCATTTTTCAATATTTCCTTTCATATGATAATGGTTTAAAAATTATAGTTCTTATTACCGCACATATATTTAAAAAAAAATAATTCAATAGTCCTCCAGTGGGTGCCAGCCCATTGTGGTGTTTGGGGCAATGAGCAGGCAGATATACTTGCCAAGAAAGGTACCAATTTGCAACAACAACCAAATGTGGCTTCCTTTTGGAAAATCAAACTGTTCCTTAAAAATTTATGCAAAACCAACTCATTGCAAAGACCTTCAGACTCGCACAGCTTTGAAAAGTTGAAGAAATGTAAGCTCTTCTTTAATTCCCGACAAGACAAGACATGATGCAGTAGCGGCCTTCCGCTTATATACAGGCCACGATTGTCTTTCTGCTCACTTATACAGCATAGATCTGTCCTCCACGCCTTTTTGTCCACTTTGTGAATCTGGAGAGAAATTGGGCAGGGACCACCTGCTTCTATGTGGGGCCCTTCATGGACACACTGAGTCCTCAAGATATTGGGAAGCAAGAGAACTTTTAAGGCAATGACTTCGGTCTTCTTTCTTTGTTATGCTACGTACATTTGTATTCGTTATTTATTTCATCTTTCTATTTGTACCTTTTGCCTTGCCATTGGAAATAAAAAAAAATATTAAAAAATACGAAACTTCAAAGTAAATTTAACAAAATAGATGAATTGATATCATACTCTAAGGTATCATGATAAAATTACCAAATTTTACCACTTTTATCAAGCTTTTATTTTATATTATATAACTATTTAATTGTTAATTTTGCCAAAATCATAACCAAAGCACGTTGGCAAAATTTACCGAGCTTTTTAGTGAATACGGTGAATTTTACCATTTTATGGTAGTTTTGATTATATTTCTTCCCAATGAAACAGATGTGCAACATTTTTGTTTCTTATTCTAGTAAATTTATGATTCCTAATGTATATTTTTTACAAGGAAAAAAAATGCGTACAAATTTTCTTAAAATGTATAAAAAAAAATTTCATTAGAAATAGCCAACATATATTTTAGTTATTCCTAGTATCTTTAATGTATAAAATACCAAATGTTACACAATTCAACAGTAAAAACAGTATATTGTAATCTTTTCCATCATCCGACCAATAACATTTGTTTTTCCTTCATATATATATTTCCAAAAAGTTAAATACAACGTTTTTACTTCCCGTCAAATAATTGCCTTCTCTTAAGCCCCCGGTTTCCTTTTAAGTCTTTTTTGCTGATTGCATTCGTCGTATTACAAAATCAGAATCAGATTTTTGTAATCAGCTTATACACGCACAAATGGGCGCCTGCCAAGAGAGAGGCGTATTTGGCCTTTATTTTAGAAAGGGGAATAGAGTAAGATCTGAAACAAAATAAATTAATTGGGGATTTAAATCATATCATTTATTTGTGTGGAAAAGCATGCTTTCTGCATGAGGGTCATATTAGTACAATTTCTTTTTTAATGTTTAAACAGATCGAAAAAATTCGTTTACTACCACTAGCAATCCTTTTGTTTTAGATTTTAATATTACTATTTTTTTCTCAAATTTTAATTTCTGAATATGGAACTCTTCCAGTACTTCCAGAATTTTTATAACAAACTGAAAGAAGATATGTTATTTGTATGCGTAGTTATGAAACATTCTTTGTTTAATTTGATTTAATTATAGTTAAAATTTTAAATGGAAATACAGTGAGTAAATAAAACAATTCATTTAAAATGTATTAAATTATTAGGGATTAGATTAAATATTACATTATTTTATCTCGTAAAAATATTATTTTTACCAAATTTATGTTTCGTAATTTTATTATTGCAATCGAATTTATTATTAACTGCTTTATTGTCAATGTTGATTTCTTTTTTTTCTTAATTTTGGTCATAAAACACTGGATACCCTTTAAAAACAGCAAAACAGACATGTTATGTTTTTCTTTTTATTATTTTAACTGAATCACAAAAAAAAAACGCGTTGTATTTTCTTATTATTTTAATATCAACTGATAATATAATTTTTTAAATAGAGTTTCACTGCATAAAACTATTTAAAGTGCATTAAGTTATTATAGTTTAAATTAAATGTTACAATATTTGATCTTTTAAAATGTGATTTCTTTTAAAGTTAAAAATTTATGTTTTGAACTTTTACTGGTTGAAGTAAGCAAATCCATTATCATCTGTTTCATTGTCGATGTAGGTTTCCTTTTAAAAAATTTGTGCAGGAGTGATTTGATACACTTTTAACACTTTAAACAGTAAAATAGGCAGGATTTGTTTCTGTTTTAATATTTTTATAAATTCACAAAAAATTGTAGCATTTTATTAAATTTCATACATTGCAAATAATTATACTAAATAAATTGTAAATGATGCATTCATAATTAAAAAAATATTATATTTTAAATAAGAGTTCCTTGAAAAAACTTCCTGAAAGCAGGAAAAATTTATGAGCATTATTCATTCTTTACAATATTTCATCCATACATGGTTACTTTTTCCTCACTAAGATAATTTCACCCACCAGTTACGATATTCTAAAAAAAGAATGGAGCTATTATTAATTAAAAATTAATCGATACCCAGTTTAACATTTTATTATACATTTCAACAAACTTATCTGCAATTAACTGAAAAAAGGAAATCTATTATCTGTAGTTGGAATTATTTCTTTTTATAAATTGGAGCCCCGATGAAGTTCGAAGAGAGAGAAAAAAAAGTTCACTTGTATAATCATTTATTTTTCTAATTACGATATCTTTTCCAGATATCGCATGTGAAAATATCATAACACATTTCTGTCTTATCGCAGAACAGATAGTTGAAAGTCCATTTGTATGATTGAACACTAAAAAAGAAAAATTCAAAAAGAAAAGCGTTTCATTCAGGAAATAGTAGCTACAAGGAACAAATTAATTAAACTGCCGCATTAGTATTTTTTAAACTCCTTTTAATGAAAATTACATTGAAGTAGAATATTGATTGCTGCTTAGAAAAATTGACATAAATTTCAACATCGTGTTTTACAACAGTTATTGTAGGTGTTACTGTTACTGATATTATTTTTAATAAATATATCTCTCCAAAAAATAATTTTTAGTTAGAAACATTTGATTGAATGTTTGAGCTTATTAATATTTTATTTAAATATATTATCGTAATGAGTTAAACTTTTTATTTGCTAGGAGTTGAAAAAAAGGAAAGTTGCATTGTTTTCGCAAATGTAATCGATGTAAATAATCAATGTAAATAAATCAATGTAAATAAATATAACTCAGTTTAAAAATAACAACGTAATTAAATTTAACACGTTATTGAAGATCAATATTTTTTTTCCAATGTTCTGATCAGCACTCAACATTTATGTAATAGATGTGCTGGTCCCTCTTACAGTACCATATTAGATGGCTAATTAGGTTGCCCACACAGTAATCTACGCAGTCCGGTTGGATAAAGTTCAATATTATTCAGTATAAAATAATACAGGTTGTTTATAAAGTCCCGGACTCATTTTTATGTTTAATAACTCATAAAATAATAAAGATAGATTAAAATTAATAACATAAATGGTTAGATAGACTCAAAAAGTTTCATGACTCTTGTCAATGAACTTCCACGTGTGCCCCCTCGTCGCTCGGAGAATATCAAGTCGATAGTCAATTTCACGCCAGGTAGCGGCAATTATGTCGGCATCCACTGAGGCTATTGCGGTTGTAATTCTCGCTTTTAGGTCATCAATGTTTGACACGATCCTCCTGTAAACATTGTCCTTTATAAATCCCCAAAGAAAAAAGTCCAGCGGCGTTATATCAGGTGATCTGGGTGGCCAAGGAATTGGACCTCCTCGCTCAATCCATCTTCCTGGAAAATGGTCATTCAAAGAACTACGAACGATGATACCCCAATGAGGTGTTGCACCATCTTGCTGCAAAAAGACATGTGGTTGAAGCTCTTCTAGTTGTGGAAATACGAAGTTCTCCAACATGTCTAGGTATACGACTGATGAGACCGTCTTTTCTGTAAAAAAGAAAGGCCCAATGACTCGGTCGTGCATTAGTTCACACCACACATTAACCTTTGGGAATCCCTTTGTGTCTCACGGTATTCATGGGGGTTTTCAGATCCCCATATGCGCACATTATTGCGATTAACAATGCCAGAAACATGAAATCTCGCGGACATGCTTGCCGCTACCTAGAGTAAAATTGACTATCGACTTGATATTCTCCGTGCGGCGAAGGGGGCACACGTGGAAGTTCGTTGACAAGGGTCATGAAACTTTTTGAGTTTAACTAACCATTTATGTTATTAATTTTAATCTATTTTTATTATTTTATGAGATATTAAACATCAAAATGGGTCGGGGACTTTATAAACACCCTGTATATAACGTGGTTAAACTTAAAAATCTGTCAAAAATACATTATAAAGATATTTTTAGTTTTAGAAATCCATCAGAAAGTATGCGTTAAGTCTACTTGTTACCAACAGTAACAGTATTTCTCTACATTAAAACGTGATCTTTACAATACGATTAAAGACTCTGACAATCATTTAGAAAATGTGCAACTAGTTGCAAAATTGAATTTAAAACACTACTGAAGTTCAATCTAATTAAGCTAATAATGATGTTTAACGCTATCAGACTTAAAAAATTGTCAAATATCTATTAAAAGGATATTTTTAGCTTTAGAAATCTATCGAAAAGAACGTGATAAGTCTACTTGTTATCAACCGCAATAGTAATTCTCTACATTACAACATAATCGTTACAAAACGAATAAAGATACTAACAATCATTTAGAAAATGTGAAACTAGATGAAAATCACAGTTATTCGCTTTGAGAACGTCTGAAACACATCCCGCATCCGTTTCTTAATAACAGCACAATTTCTATTTCCTAAACCCACCTCACTAGCTTTCGTGATTACCTGTTACTTTATCACATGCGATGTTTTTCTACGAAACGGTGTTTTTTTCCCCTTACTCTTTTTTTTTTACCACAATCGTTGTACCAAACTAAAAATGTGAACATCTTTGTCAATTTTTATTTTCTCATTTGTTTTTGTTTCTTGGTGCATGTCGTGCTATGAGAATACTGTGTTATTAATTAAGAGAAAAAGAATGAAAATAAATAAATATATAAATATAACAGAAAACAAAATAAAACTTCTCGATTTTATAGTTCCCCTCTCGATTTTTCATCTGAACACACTGCGCCATCTGTTGATGAATGATAGAACAGAAAAATCAATTGCGTCGTAAGGACATATTAGACATCCTGATCATTTGGATAGATAGATATTAGAATTATATATTTCGATTTAGAAAATGTTAAACATTTTATAAATTAATTGAATTAGATATTTATACATTTTTAAAAATCAAAAAGAACATAGAGTTTCTGTTCAACGATGTATATCGAATGTAGTTATATGAAATATCCTAAAAAAATCGTTCAAAAGCTTTTTAACTTGAACTTCCAAAATATTTTTTCTACTTGCTTTAAACAAAACTATACAATGATGGTTTTCGCACTTGATCTTAATAAATATAATATGTCATTAGTCCCCCAGAAAAAAAATTCTAGAATTACAGTAATTCCAAACCTTTGTCTAGTATTACTCATAAAGTACTTCTTGAAGGAAATTCTTTAAAAACACGGGCGTAGATTAAAATTCTTCTTTCAAATATGATTTTTGACAAACTCACTAGAAAATTAAAATTATGAATATATTTAAGACTTAAGTGACTTCAAATGGAATGATTTCAAAATTGTGTTTTGAAGGCACAATACAGGACAAAATAGAATTTATGTAATATAATTATAAAAATAAATATTACTTATTAATTACACCAGATACGAAATATTATAAATCATCTTCAGTTTGTAAAAATTTGTGATCCCGTCAGGTTTTTAATTAAAAATGTTTTGCGAAACAGAACAATAATTTCATACATTTGATACAATAAAATATTAAAAATCAGAAATAACGAATCCGTCGATCAACTAAGTTCAGCGAGTTTTTTTATTAATTTTAACTTCTCATTAATTAATTTTAGCTTCGTGCTTAGTCAAAGGAAGGTAATACCTATAAAATTATACACTAAAAAAAATTTCAGATAAATTTAATTGTATGTTGGAGTACGCAATTTTATTTAGTCCATAATATGCAATATGTGCAATATATATAGCAGATAACTTAACTTTTATGGGTAAAACTTATAAATTATAAAGTGGCACGTGGTATTGTAAAAATTTTATTAAAAAGAACCTTCAGTCGAAAAAATAAATAAAATTACTCGTTGGATTATTTGGATTTGTTTTGTTAGAATATCGTAATTTTATTGAGTAGATTTTCAATGGGAACAGAAGATACGAATCTGCATATTAATAGAAATGGAAAATTTGTATCGACCACAGAGAATTCACATACTACGGATTCTCCATAGTTTTAAAAAAATATTTTTCCTATTGGCAACAAGAGCTATGTATTTATATTTTAACAAATTAGAATTAAAAGAATTTTTTTTTCAACCACACTGGACGCAAGTAATTTGAACAGATATATATAAGGTCATGTAGTACTGACAAATTTGTTTAAAAAAATTGTTTCCACAAAAAAAACTGGCTTTAGTTCCTTATTACTGAAAAAAAAAGTTGCAACAGCCTTAAATATTCAGAGAGTGAGCGAACAAGAAGTTTCGGGTGAAAAATAATTCAATTTTCGACGAACGTTGGAAAATGGATTAAATGATTTTGGGTAGAAAATCGTAACTATTATGAATCAAATTTGTATCGATGTAAATATTTATGAAGTTGCTTATAAATAGTAATGGGAAAAGTTCCAGATGACAATATAATTTAATTTTCGACAACGAAATTAATAAATTATTAAATGTTCAGTTTTTTATTTAAAAACAGAAGACTATGCTAAGTATTGTCCTAATTACTTAATTTAATATTTGAGAATTGAATTTAGCCAATATGAAATCCTGTTATTTTTTTCACAATAAATTATTGTTCACGACAACAATAGCTAGTGTCACATTCGTCCCTTGACATTTCCTTTATTACAATAGCTCACATTTAAAGAACTGACCTCACTAAAGAAAATAATTTTAAGTTCATTCATCATAGGCACTTAAAACACCCAATTAACAAAGCATTTTAAGCATTTTGGACAAATGTGTTAACTTGAAAACGTCACAAACGCCTTACGATTTATATCCTTGCTAAAATGTTATGAGAAAAGCAGTGATGTCAACAACCTTATTTGGCGATTGTAAATCTCTTTTTAAAAATTGAAAGCGAGAGGTTAAAGATAAGAAAATGAAATCAACAGCTCTATAACGTCACATAATCACTTTTTTTTTAATAGAACCACTTAGTCAACGCCTTGGCAGCGAGCACTAATTAATTTTGTACACTGACTAACGACACTGGACGTAAACAGAACCCATTCATCACTAGTAAAATGAAGATAGAAAAGGCAACAGGCATACAAGTATCTCTGTCGCCAACAGCCATTCTCCTTTTATCACATCCAGACCATTTGATTATTTATAAGTTGCTACAGACAAAGATATCCTTTGTCTAATGGTAAGAAAAGCCGCAGATTGCTGTGAAGTATTAATCAAAAAATCCGGAACTTAACATACAGGGCAGAAGCCAAATGATTAGAAACATTGTTTGTTTCGTTTTTTTAAGCTAAAAAACCGCTATTGAGATAAGTTTATTGTGGTTTTATTATAAATACGGTTGTTGAATCAGAGGGATTAGTGATTTTTTTTCTTCAGAAGCAACAAAAATTTCTTGCTTAACAGCGCAGAAACAATGACTCGAATCTGTGGGATTATTTCAAGCGTGAAGAATGGTTATCGTTAAGATATGTTTTAAAGAAAAAATTTCTAACAATTTAGGTGTTTAGATTCTTGCCATATGAATCAATGTTTCTAAAATTGATAAATTGTAGATATTGCTTCATGTGGTTTTCTCCACATTTTTTTAACGTTAATTCTATGAAGAAGAAAAATAAAATAAAAGCAGTACCGTTAGATAAATCCGTTAGCTTCCCGTTTTTTAAAAATGGTTTTATTCATATATTTATTATATCAAATTAAATTTTCAGTAGTTAACGTTATTTCAGTTAAATTTTTGGAATAAAAATTATAAATTTTTTTTATAATTAATACTATTTTAGTTAAACTTTTAAAAATTAATTCAATTTCAGTTAATTCATTTACTATAATTTATCCAATGAAATATGCATTATAAAAAGATAGCCTTTTCATATTGATTTTTATAATAAACATCATAAAATATTTTTTATAAACATTATTATTTGAAAAATTGGATTACAGATTTACAAATAATAAACTATTTAGTATTATACATTGTTTATTATTTATTATTAATACATTTTCGATGTTATTCGTGCAAGTTTATTGTTTTCAGAGCCAAAAAAAACTACACCTTTAAGCATTTTAATGAAATGAAAGTGCTGCATTAGCTAATTTAGTATTCGTTACATTAATTTGTTATTTTTAATTTTCATATTTAACGAGCTTATGTTTTTAAGTTTATTTATTTAATACTCTATCACTTTTATTAACATTATTTCTGCGATTTTATTTTTTTCCCTAAACAATAACTAGAAAGCGATATGAAATAATTTCCCAATTTTAACTAATATTTAATGATTTGAATAAAGATTTTATAAAGTGCAACAATATGACTAATAATTTATTTATCATACATATTTTTTAAGTATTTATTTTTAACAAAATATTTCCTACAAAAGAAAATGACTCTGCTTAATTATTATTCTTTCATTGAAAGAAAATTGTTCCCAGAGTTTTTATCCAAAACGTTTGAAATGCAATTTAAAACTAGATTTGATGCTCTAAAAAATAGTGTTTATTTCAAAAACTAAACTGGAAACTACGAGAATGGCTGATTATAAAGTATATCAATTCCATTTTCATACTCATCTTTATTTTATTTCGCGAAACAATTTTCAAACAAATCTAAAACCATTTAAAAAATACATATTAATATGTTTTAGACTGTTTCATTTTGTTCCAATTGGTAGAAAATTGTTCTAAACAAAATATATTTGAAGCTAAGTTGGATGTTAGGGATATAATTCTTACGCGGTGAGATCAATAATTTTTGTTTCTATTTTATAACTTTTTTGACCACAATAAAATGGAATGGCAAGTAATTTTTCCTGATTTTTTATGCCTTAGTTTTGAGGGTGCAATGAACCAAATTTTCTTTAGCTTTACTTGCATAATTTCAGCATTTAAAATATTACTGGTTTAAGAAGTTTGTTACAAGCGCTAAGGAGTATTTATTATTTGTAAATAATTTTCTTTTCTGGTTGATTTATAAAAAATTTATACAGAGACTATAAGCTCAAAGCCTGTTGTTAATGTTTGAAAATTCTTGAAGGACTACTAAAAGTACTAAAATATAAAATATGTGGAAAAATATATAATTTTTTTGCAACTTTATTTACCGTATCTAAAATGCCATATCGTAAAATTTACATTCAACAGGAACGCTGATACTGTAAAAAGCCCCTAAATTTGGAAACAAAGGGCGAGTAAAAATTAAAGAATAAATGTGGGGATAATTAGTAAAACTTTCGTCCATATAATTACGAAGGACAAGAATCTGTTATTTAGTGTCATTACATAATAATTTTATGTCATTATTTTAAATATTCATTTTATTCTAACAGTACATCATAAAATATTTAATGATGAAATGCTTGTGTCCAGATAAGATACATTTGATATAGTCAATCAAGATATCTTGAAATGTTCAACACGTAAAAGACATTTTCAACACCACGCTTATCGGTCAAAATAAACTTTCACTATCATCCTAACCCAAATCTTCATTTATAAATTACCTTCATGAGCTATAATACAGTAGTTTGCATCAATTTCGAACAAAAACGACACCCCATGCGTGAAGCATTGCGCAACTCTCTACAATCGCTTCTTTTTAGCATTCCCAACCACAAACCTTCTCAGGGGACTGTGTTACTTAGGGTTTGTGGAATGGCTAGCCGGTAATTGCCTAAATGAGACAAGAAGAGACAATGAATGTGAAGCATCAACAAAAGAATTGGCATAAAAAACTGTCTTCGTTGGATATAGTGGAACGTACCATTGTATTCGTTTGGCGAGGGCCTAATTTGCGAATGACTGCATAGCGTGCAAAGAAGTTATGCCCTGGAGGTCTAGAAGAACAAGTAAGAGCCATTATTTAACAACTGTAATAACACAGATATAGAAGGATGAAAGAAAAGTACAACTAATATCGCCACGCCAAACGGAAATCGCGATGGTCAAGCGGCATCCAAATCATTCCCCATTTGTTTTACAGCTTGGTGTTTTAATTAGGAGACTTAGACACGGTCTGGAGATAGGCTTAAGACGTTCTAAGCCTTATTCCGTGATTCGACGATAAAGTACCGATAGTGGACAGTGAGACGCTAACCAATCACATGTCGTGTTGCACGCTACCTGTTGAAGAAATGCTTATGTGTTGCATAATGTTGTTTGTCATCAATGACTATAATGAAGTAGATCAATAGCCGAGATCAATAGTATGGAATTAATATGTGAAAAATTTTGATGTCCTGTATTAATTAAGGGATTGAAAAACAATAAAGGATTGGTGCTATATGATTCTCACGTTCATTTATAATATTTTGTTTTAAAAGTTCATTTCACGAAATATTTATAATAGATCATCATCAATTTGAATGAGAAATTCAAAACCTTACTTTTTGTAACGAATGCTGCATCGAATATGATAAAAAAAACTATAGAAAATGAATAAATATCAACGTATTAGAAAAAAAAAGTTTTTGAATTAAGGATACAATATGTTTTTGAATTAAGGATACTGATATGCCCTGAGATGAAGGCACTTATCTATCACTGCGCAGAACTGGTGATTTACTCAAAGGCGGCGACTTAAAACCCAACTAGCTTTAGATAGATTGATACTAGTTTGTCAGGGAAGTAATGGTGGATGGTGTGCAATACTTACAACATTGCCATCATATTGTTGGTCAATAAATTAGGAAGCTTTAAACTATATGATCCCCTTGGTTATTGTGCGAATCATTTACCAATGTTTAAATTAGAACCAATGATTCGATTTTCTGCAGAATTGGGAATTCTTAATTCGAATCAAGGACAATAATCTCCTCATTTAAAGATGAATATGCAAAAAGAAAGGATTAGAATAAATAAATCAAAATAATTGATTCCTATCATTTATATAACTAAAACGAATTGAAATAATTTATTTATTGAATATATATATTGGATTAAAGTGAACGAATTTAAATCAGCATTGACATATTACTTTGAATTGAACATCAAAGTTAAAATAAATATTGCCGTATCCGGATATTTCATTACAGACGTTACTTTACTAAATAAATATATTCTTAGATATATCTGTTTAACTGTTCAGCGTTACTTTTCATAAAATTACTAGTAATACGATTTTTTTTAATAATAACTTTACAGATTTCTGAAGATATAACTGCTATTTTTATGAACGTTTCGAATTAATGTTATAAAGCTATGATTTTCTTTTCCTGACGTTGTATCTTTAATTAGATATTTCACTTTATTTTCAAAGTTATTGTTTGCAGTAAGAGAAAATAAAGAAACGTTCCCGTAGAATTTTGAATAAACTCAGTGATTTCTACTATGTTCTTTATCAAATTATTATTCCATGTGTATTTATCTCATTTGGTAATGGAATATCTTGTAATTGTACTGAAACGAATCCGTCCTGAATGCTTTGTTACAGTTTGAGAACCTAATTTAGAATCAGAATTATTGCAGAACACACTTACAACATGGGTACATATTTACTTCCAACCGAACACAAACAATTGGAAGCGGAGATGCAGGATAGTCTGAGAATTTCTAATTCGGTTAGCATATGAATGTAATTAAATTTATGTGGTGTTTAAACATTGAGAGCAATATTCCAGTTTTCTGCTAACTATCGAAATTTTGTTATGAATTAAGATTTATTCAAGGTACTGGTTTATTAAGAAATATGCAAATGAAACGAGGAATATTTAGATACAATTATTCAATATATTACATTACACAGCATTAAGTATTATCATATTCCATAATTACTAGGACAATAACTTAATGCGTAATTTTGTTATTTATATTTGCAATTTAAATGAAACAAGTTCATAAAACTTTAACGACGATGTTTAGAAACAGAGATTCGTATTTTAACGATTGATATTGTAAATCCAGCAAAATAATTTCAGAGGAACTAACAGTAAATTGCTTACTCTTGGTTTATTTCGTTATTCTAGAACATTTTGTTTTTACACTAAGAATGTTGCGACTTTGTATTAGATTTAGTAAATGAACATAGTTTCGAAAAGTACAATAGATTACTAAATTTAATTTAATTAGTTTTAATAAATATCAATAACTTGTAATTTAATAATAATATTAATTTTATTAGTTTAATGTAAATCACCTTTGCTTTTATATGTATTCAACAATATTTACATTAAATCAGTAGAAAAACTATTAAAATATATGCTTTTATACCTGCAATCTCAAAAAAGATTGCATTCAAGAATTGTCCATATTTAAGAATTATATGTGGAGTTTGGAGCAATATAGTGGCACAATGAGTAAAAAATAATGATTAATAAAAAATAATAATTAGTTTTAAAGTTAAAGCTAAAAGTATGGTTTTTAATTGTTAATAAATAAAAAGCTCCTTGCGAACGAATTTTAATTTTTTTAATTAAATTTTTGCCCAAAAACGTTGTTTATAGGTATTTAATTAAATTTATTAGGTAATGTCATCCGTATAAAAATATAATGCTCCTATGTAATAAATTTTTATTTTGTTTCCCAAAATTTCTTCGAGAAATATATTTCAATTATGTTTGTTCAATTTAAAAAGAAAAAAAAAACTAAAGTAAGGTCTAAAGTTAATTATATTTACTTAAAATTAAACAAGACACGTCAAAAAATACTATCTGAAAAAAAATTACAAGCAATTTAACAAAACCTGATGTGCAAGGAACTTTTTAAAGCTATGAAAGCATCAAGAACTCCATTAAGAAAATTATCAACTTTTTCAACGAGAATTTGTATATTGATGTATGGATCTTATAGAAATTTACAATATTATAACTCTGTAAAGAAAACTCCGATTTAAACGTGTTTTGTTGCATAATACTCAGTAAAGTATGATTATTTTTAATATTTCAAAAACCAAATCATGTGCAGTGACCGGAATTAACCTGGTTGGTAGGTCACTAGACACTCGCTCGTGAGAACGGCAGTTCGAATCCAGCCGGCCGAAGACTCCTCGTGTAGTAAAAAAAAATTACTGGCTCACGTTAAATCTGTCTGGTCACAAAGTCCTCTATGATCCCATGACAAATTATACTGTTTGGGGAACTGAATAGGAGATTGAGCGTTCTCTAGTTCAGGTCAAAATTACTGTTAATTACTGTCAAAATTAAATGATCTGTGGATAAATGAATGAATGCATGAAATGGTTTGACCTGTGAGTGCGTGTGACGTATAGGTGAGCCAGAAGTCAAATTTTCAGCTATAGATGACGCCACTGAGAAACAAGAACAATGGCACCCCTTGCCTTAATGACCTATGGCAACAATAACAACAACCAAATCATGAATTTGTGAAGGAATTTTTTCATTCTGAAATTCAGTCACCCTTTAAGAAAAGATCTAAGTTTCTTGAGAGTAACTTTAATTTTTGCTTTAGACATTCTAATCTTTGGATAAAATCAAAACGGTTCTTAATTCCAATTATATGGATAATAGAATAAAATGTTTAAACTTAGTCCCATAAAGTAATATCCCCCTTTTTTTGATAAAAAAAAGAAACAATACATCTTCTCTACCTTAAATTGGTTACATGCCATCTCATTAACTTCTTTCTGCAGTACGTCACATTATGGATTAGCGTTTATTTAGCGCATAAAATCCAATTACATTACGAACGTAATTAAATTACGAACACCGCTCCACACGTTCCGGAAAGACTCAAGTAACGGAAGTGGCATTTTTGCGCGAAACTTTTCCGTTCAAAAAGTATTTTTCCTTAAGCGGCTAGCCGTCCTTAAAACAAACCGATTTCACAGAGAAAAGAGGGAAACATTTATGACATCCATAGGACGTTCAGCGGAGATGGATTATCCTTGGAATAAGGCAAAAAGATTAAAATTTCGCTCTCATCCAGGCTTGCGGAAGGTGTCAGAAGAGGCCTAGTAAAGAGAGAAAAATCGATATTTAATTTAGCTTTAAAATGATGTCACTAAAGCTGAGAATCATACACTGCAGTCAAGAGCTTCTTCATGACGCATTGCGTTTGTTGAAATAGAATTAATTTCCTTCATATTCGAAATTTAGTTCGCCACTCTTCAATTCAAAAATTGATGCGTTCTCGCAGTCAATATCAAATGCAATCTTAAAAATGTAATTACTTTTATTCTGCATCAATTAAAAAGTAATCAATTGATAGTACGTTTTTATTGCTCTTCCTGTTCTATGTATGTTATTTGAGTCAGTAATATTTATGATAACCTTCAAACATGAAATATTAGTTTGGTAAGAAAAAAGTAAATTATTAATGTTAGACAGATTCAATTAAACAGGTGTTTGCAATATTTTTTTTAATTATCTATTTGATAATGCCAAAATTATTTTCACTCAAGTCACATTGGCTTGATGCACTGGATTCGTGTTTTATTTATATGAATGCTCATTCTTTTTTAACGACATTAGTCCTCACCACAACTCCATAGTACGTGGAAATGTATTTTACTCTGATTTTTTACTCTCGGTCACAGTGGATTTTCTTGTTTTGTTTTTTAATTAATTTTCCCTCTCGGCTTCTGTGGTTATACTAGTTTTATTTTTCCTCTTTATTTTTTCTTTTTTTTTTGTTAGAAACTTTACTCTTTATATTTTATTTTACTTTTGTTTCCTCTTATTCCAGTCCGTCAAGTCTTGAAAATGAGTGCTTGTTTTTGGGCGCATGAAACATGTTTATTGCTATTTCCAATTTGGGAATTTTTGAACCAAAGGAAGTTTTTAATTAGGTAAAAGTTAGATTTGTTTCAGATGCTTGGAAGTTAATAGCAGAACTTCAAATTAAAATGTAATATGTGTGTAACTTTGCTTTTTGCTCAATTACAATTTTAAATTAAAGAACTTTAAATAGAAAGTTTTATACACTGTTTCGAAAAAGATTATCTTTTTATTTTTTTTCTCAAAAATCTTTTTTTTAATTTCACATATTTACAGTACTAAAATTATTCTAATACTTTAATCTGAAAAAAATAGTATAAAAGTTTTTACATGTTGTGAAAATATGTTAAGCTAATTTAAAGAAATTTGATGATTTAAAAAGTTTTCTAAAGATTCTAGAGTCTTTGTAAAGTGTTAATTACGAACTGAATCGAGAAAAATTAAGCTCCAGGTATTATAAGGAACACAGGAACACTTGAAAGAACACTTGCTGATCAAAAGAAACTGTAAAAGAGTGGCCTAGTCTGAATAGAACGGGTCTATGTAATTAATCATTTATCGCGTAACCCGATTTTAAAATTAGTTAACGCTTTCTCTCCTTAATAGAAACAAATGGGAAGAATCAAAGTTTATGTGGCAAAATAAGGAAAAGTTAATAATTTACTTTTTAATATTTCGACTAGAATCTTCTTCTTTCTTTTAAAAAAGTTTCAAATCTAACAAAAAAAAGTTGGAATTTTGACTTGTACTTATAAATTAAATTATTTTTAAACTTAAGATAAATATCAGTTTCAAAAATATTTCGACTCTCACCAATGAGTCTCAAAAAATTTCTGAAAGTTATTATAAAAAGAAAAAAAAGAATAGTTATGTACTAAACGCTCAGAATTTACAAAGACCTCAGAATATAAGTACCTTATTTTATTGTAGCTCTTCTTACATTTTAAAGCAACAAAAACTGTGGCGATGAAAGAAATCGGGTGATTTAAAAAGTCAGTGATTTCTACAGTCTTCGGAAAGTTAATTGCGAGCTGAATAAAAAATTGAAGCCCCAAGTGGTAAAGGAACACTTGAAGGAACACTTGCTGATCAAAAGGAACTACAAAAGAGTGGCTCGGTCTGAATAGAACGTGTCTCTGTAATTAAGATGTTGATGCTTTTCCTGTATCAGGATAAAAGAGAAAAGTTTTCTTTTTAGTTTAGATTTAATTTCTATTTTTCACCAAGAATGTAAGGGGAGTAACTGAAATTAATGTCTTGGCGAGTCTAAAATTCTTTTGTCTTTTGAAGAGTTCTTGAGTGTTTGACTTTCTTTTATCAATGGATTCTCTTTATTTTTCCAACCCGTCAGTGTCTTTAAAGAATGATTTTTGTGTTGCTCTCTGTTGTTCGATCGTTTTTGTTTGGCTCCTTGTGACTTATTACATTTACGTTTTTCGCCAATGTTTTTATTTCAATAAGAGCTCTGAAACCCATTTTGTAAAAATGAGTTGGCTTTCAAAAAATTCGAAATCGTTTGAGATTTGATAACATAAAAAATAAATGAATCTGACATTTTCGAAACACATTAATTTGTATACTTAACCTTTTTTATTGAATTATAAACCTTAGTTTTAAAAATATGTATTTTAGTTTTTATTTGAATAAAAACATAGAAAAAGCTTTGTGAAATTGAATTAGAAATTTATTTTATTCACCAATTTCCCCAAAGAGCTGACATTGAATATCTTCAACCAAAATAATAAACGGTATAAAATATCCAAAATTCTACTTTTGCAATAAAAAAAAGTAAAAAAATTGCATAGGTCTAAATTAAATTTAATAACATAAAATAAAATATCACTTGCTTGTAGAGGAATGTAATTGTGCCTTTGTTGTCAAAATGAACAATGATTATGATGAAGTATTTTGTAAGGAAGCGAAAGCAGTCTACTAAAAACTTATTTATATATTCAACTATTGAAAAAGTTATAAAGAATGTTAATAAATCTGAAATTTAACTATAACGTTAATAGCCATCAAAAAGAGACTCATGGGATAAAACGTTTGTCTCCTAATGAGTTAAATCAGGTTCAAATCCCAGCGGTGGCTGATAGATAAAAATTCTGCTCCCGGCTTACACCAATCTCAGTGCTGACGTAAAATATCCTCAAAGGAATAGTTTTCAAATTCCTTTGCCATGGGGATAACCATTGGTGAATTTTGTAGTTCTCCTCAACATGTAACGCAACTTCGGGTAAGTTTCCACGAAGATTGGTTTTTTCAGTGTTTGATACAGAAGGATCCTTGTCATTCGGGTTTGGTTCAAAATTACAAGGCTACGGAGTTGAACATAGATAGTCGTAAACTCAAAATTGGGCCAGATCTTTAATGCCGGTTATAAAATAAAGTAAAATGGCCATCAAGAAAATTGTTTATTAATGTGTAGAACAAAAAGGTGTAGAATATTGTGTAATGTTTTGATTGGTTTGATATTAATAAAGACAATATAATAAACACAAATTTGAGTTTGAAAGGATGCATTGCTACTAATTAAACTATAACAAAATGCTACTATAGTGAGATAATTTAATTTTAAAAATTGAGATAAGAAAATAATTTTTAAAGTGCTCTTTCTTTTTGTTTGTGTTTACAAAGCTTTTTTTCTTCTTCTTGTTTGAGATTAAAACCAACACAATCAACACAATTTTAAGTTCAAATATTACGTTCTAAGTTCAATTGAATTATAGAACTTTTAAGCTTTTAGAATTTTAAAAAAATTAGAGTAGCGCAAATGAAAAACATCTCTTATAAATAATTTTCATTCGTCTGTGTTAACAAAGCATTTTTTTCTACGATTCCTTTTATCCATAAGTATTTGGAAAAATGGTGAGCTCCTTCATCCTGAGATTTGTATAAAAATATCTCATTTTCCGCATGTCTATCTTCCTTTCTAGCTATCACATCATCACTCTCGGGTAAATTTTCTTACTTTCGCTTGATCCCGAACACTTTTTTCCACTTTCTCTCAATCACAGGCAGGATCCTCTTCCTTCTCCGCATCATCCCGCTGCGGAAAGATGATGATGCTCAGGATGAGCGGAAAAAAGAGAAGTATAAAGAGCAAAAGGACGACAAAAATTGTGGATCGATTCGCATCCTAGTGACATAAACTTTGAAATAAAAAGCGTAAATGTGGAATGGTAAGTTGAGTCGTCAGTAGCGTTTGTCAAGAAATACAATGAATGAAAGGAAACTGAGGAAAGGGGGGTAAAAATAAAGAATTTTGTAGGCAATTTTCTACAGGAATATATTTTTTTTCGAACGGAACTGCTGAAATATAATGGCATGCTTTAAATTTTTCTATTTCATTCAATTAATAAACATAGATGTATATCTTGTTTTTAAATTCTATACATTTATTTCTCATTAGAAAAAACGACACATGCAGTTTACACTTTAAAAATTTTGGATCACATTACTGTAAAAAGTTCTGTTCCAGTGCCGTAAAAAGTATCGTACCTTCTCAGTAAATTTAAGTTTTACCTGAACAAGTTACAAAACAAAAGATCTGATATACTGGAAATTTTACAGCGATAATTACTGTAAAATCACTAAATCACTTTATTTAAATAAATATTTCTGTCAAAATTACAGTATAGTATTTTACGTAAAAATGGATTTTACGGATGATACGTAATTTGATAAAGAATTCTTTACAGAGCAGAACAAAATTCTATACAAAACTATGTATTCGGTTTTATTATTTAAATTCTTTTTAATTTTTTTTTTATTTCAATAACTGCGTTATAAAACATTGTTTCTTTCACACTTTTCTCCAATATTTAATATTTAATTTTAATGTTCCATTGTGTTTTTCATCATGATCATTTATTTTTCCTGTTGTATAAGCGAAAAAAGTTATTTATTTTAGAATCCGTAAATGATAATTACATGAAATTTGATGTTCACATTTTATATGTATTTTACTGTAGTTTATCACAATTAAATTAAAAAAAGCAATGCTTATACATTTTTAAATATGTACTTTTTGAAACATAGTATAAAATTAAAAAAATTTTTTTTTTCAATATTTGAATGAAGTTATATTTGATTTTTTTCCTCTCTAAAACCAAAATGTACAATAAAATTCGATTTAAATAATATTTAAAAATTACAAATGGCAACTAAAAATAAAAATTATAATTATAATTAAAATGATACAATAATAGTTTAAACCTCTTTGTTTGTGACTTTTAATATTATAGTAATGAATTAGTTTCACACTTTTACAAAATAACATCTTCAGAGTAAGAAAAAAATGCACTTCAGATAAGAGTTTTATAACAATAACATTTTGTAGTAATTGAATTATGATACCAAATAGACGACGAAAGGTGTGACGTAATTACAAATCCCGTGACAAAAAATTTTAGAATTATAAGCGGAAATGTGAACACGAAAGTTGTATTTGTCAAAAAATACAAAGGCGTGAGGGGATATGAAAAGGGGGAATTGGAAAAGGGTGATGGAAAGCTCTCTTGTCCCATGGGGTGCATGTGGCGGTGATAGAATTATTTTAATTTAACGGTTGAAGTGATGGATTCGATAATAGGATTGTTGAGAGAGTGATTTTAGAAATGCTGTTTATTCTTTACCCTTTGTAATTTGGAATTTGTGTGTGCATTTAGTGCTGGTGGATGACGCAGATGGACTAGAAATCATTAAATCTGTGGCTTTTTTTACATTTCTATTTATTTTAATAAAACAATTAAATATTTAGTAATGACTTTAAAAGGATTCTAATTTCTGAAATTCTTTGAAATTGAAACTAAAGTTCCAATCCTAGTTTTAAATAAAAGTTAAAACAACTCCAACCGCTAATAATAAAAGTTGGAAAAATGTTGCGTTTAGTATTGTGAATACATCCTTATATTACTTTTAAAAAAATCGCAAATTTATTTTTTGAAAAGTTACCACATGTATGTTAAAAGAAAGAAAACTATGAAGTAATTCTATACGATAACTATGAAGTAGGAAAAATTGTATTTTTTTGCACGAGACTGTTCTATTACATGTAAGAATTAAGATAAATATTTTAATATAAACAAACTGGAGAAAATGCTTTCAGTGTTTAATTTTTTAATTTTCATTTTTGTACGAAAATATTTATTTATCAATCCAATATTTTTTTTTCCTTTTGTGATGTAGCAGTTTCACATATCATTTAAGAAACATAATATTTTTAACTTAAGAAATTTAATTTGCTTAGGAAATATATGTTTTATATTTTCATTTATTTTCTTAAAAGCATCATTACGTTTAGAAAGTAATTCAGAAGTGAATTTTTTTAAATAAAAAGACACGTAATTGATATTTGTTATTTATATTTAAGCAGGCAAACTTTCTTAAAAAATGCAATTCAACACGTTTTTTACAGAAAAATGATAGAAACTGGTTATGTAATGAAAAATTTTTTCATGGGAACTTTTATAGGAAAGCTTTCTACTAGAACAACATAAAAATTTGTGTAACAACTTTAATACCAATATTTAAAATAAAAATAATTGCTGGGAGAAGATAACCCCATTTTTTGCATCCTAAATAGTCTTACTTTAAAGAGAATGTATTTTTGATACAATAATAATTTTAAGCAAAGGTTATTTTCTTTTCAACAAGGAATATGGAAACGAATAATCAAAATGAGTATTTTTTTTCATCAAAACATCCCGTATAATATTATTTCCATTGTGTCCTTTAAATGTACAAGTCTTGCACGTACGAACTACAAAGTTTAAATTACTCTTCTCACATTATCACACTCTCAAGAGGTCAACGGAAATTTGAAAAGCAGGCCCTGGGGAGGTAGTGATATTACCATGTGATTCCAAACTGGTTTACTGTTTCCTAGTTAAACTCTCCTCTCCAGCTGTGTTGACGAGCCTCTCAAAGTTAATATTAAAAAGAGATGATGATGATCCTTCTCACCCTGTCACTCCTGCGTTGGCGACAAGTTCGTTTACCCTTTCTATCTCAGGATGGTTTTCTCCGCCAAGCGCCAATTTATGGCTACTCGAAATTGCTTTCGCTTAAAAAGGCTTTGTTAAAATGAAAACTAAAATATTCATATTTATGCATTTAAATTATGGGAAGTATTCGTAATAGGGAGAATAAAAACTTAGTTGTGAGGGTTATAAAATAATTAAATAAACATTGAAAATCAAAAATATATTAAAATAGTCAAAATTAATAATTTTCATGCAATGTTTTTGGGAGCTTTTAGTGCCTTAAAACTGTATTAAGTACTCGTATTTAGAAGAATACGAACTTTGTGATGAGGGTGATAATACTTAAACCAACGATAAAACTCACAAATCATCAAAAATTAATATTAACAATTTTAATAAAATTTTTTGGGGGAGTTTATATCACACTAAAAGTATTAAGTATTCTTATTAATAATAATAAATATTTATAATAATAATTCGAATGGTTTTCAACCAGCATTGAAATTATAATTTTATTAAAATAGTAAAAGTCAACAATTTTTAAACAATGTTTTAGTGATTTTCTCAGAGAATTGAAATCACTTTAAGTAATCGTGTTGTTGTTGTACTTTCTAATGCCACTTGCGAATATCAACAAGCCTGTTTGTTGGAACCAAGCGAATTTAAATCAGAGGGTGAGTTTCTTGTTTTCAGGGGTGCCATCTATGGGCAGGAATATAACTTCAGACGCACACTCGTCGTATCACATTTATAGGGCGGAGCCATTCACACATCCATACATTCATCCACACATCGCAATTTTGATTTGAGCAAGAGAACGATCAATCTTCAATTCAGTAATCCCAGAGTTATTGATTTATTGTGAGAAAATGGATGACTTTGTGAACCGACAGGTTTATCATGCACCTGTCATCATTTACTACACGAGGAGTCTTAGACCGACGGGATCGAACTCACGAACTTCCGAACATGGGCCCAACGTCCTACCAACTCGGCTATCCCTACCCTTAAAGTTCAGGTTCAAAGAGTAATAAAATTTTTTGATGATAATGATCAAAAATCTAAGCGAACATTAAAATAGCAATTTTAATACTTTTTTATAAGTCTTTAGTTCATTAAAATTGTATAAAGGATTTGTATTAGGAAGAATAAAATCTTCATGATAATGGCAATAAGATTTAAACGCTAAAACCCAGAAATATATAAATCACTCCTATAAATAACTCATTCTTACATTTTGCATTCCTCGATAATCACATAAATTTTTTCCAGGAAGAGAAAAAAAAAGCAATTCAAAAATTGTAAGCAGAAAAGTGATGAAACTGATTAAAATTTAAGGAAAACATTAATTCTTTAAATCGTGTAAACTTGGAATAGTTGTCCTTGGCCTGTTTCAATGGGTAACACCGGTGGTAATCACGCGTGTTTCTCTAAACTAGTAGAGTTTCAATCTCACGTTTCGGGTTAATGGTCAACTCACGAGCTGACAGGTCTTAAGAAGAACAGATCGGCGGGTCATTACTGACTGCGGAAAAATCCAATCGATTCAGTTTCACTCAACTTGACTCCATATTGAGTCACGTGTCATTTTAATTCTGAAACGACGTGATTTTTATGTCATGAAATAGTCATGCTTTATTATATAAAAAAAAATATTTTAAACTTTTTGAGAATACTTAAGAACGAGAAAAAAATAGCGTTTAAATGAAAAATACTAATTACTATTTTGTTTCGTGTCCTAAAATGGAAGAAAAATTGTTTAAAAGTAAGATCAGATTTGAAGATTATCATGTTGAGCAACTAACACTATTCAATTTGATTTATTATATTTTTATTTTATTTCAGTTCGGTCATTAATTGTTCCGGAACAACACTGAGCACTAAAGTTCTAAATGAGTTTTGGTTTTTTGGAAACACTTGTGGCCTAACAATTACCGATATAATAACTCAATTGTTTATTAATTACAGCACATTTTAAGAATATGTACATTTATTTTTGATAAATTTTACTATAAATAATTCAAGGTGAGTTGGCGAGTAGAAATTTCATAACATCATTTATGTTACCTTCAAATTTTGAAATGAAATTCAGGTGTCTGTGAAGTAATTTTGTATTTTGTAAAATATCAAAAACTTCCCCACAAAGTGGAAGGGCATTAAATTTTTTGCATTGACAAAGATCGAAAACCAGAAGAAAAACCAGAAAACTATGACTATATATATATATATATATATAAATAAGTAAAATTTAAGATAATGAATACGAGAGTAACTTTATAATAAAACCAAAATCAAAACTAAATAATAATTATAATATATATTCATAGTTTCTAAAATTTCAGACAATATCTATAAAATAGAAATTTTCCGTGGTCAAAGATGGCCGGAGATTTGGAATTTCTATTCAAGTAAGACTTGTTACAACTTGTCTTTAGACTTTAAACGATAAGAAAATCGAACTACTTACAAAAGCTTGTTTGTTTTAACGATCTTCACAAAAGGTCATGCGGCAGAGCTCCAGTAACATTTTAATGTTGCTTTTCAGCAGCATTTTCACAGAGTTATTTTCCTTTGAGCTAAAACTAGCCGAGAGTTGAAAAGAGAACCTCAACACCAAATCTTTAAACTTAAAATTGAAAGAAACACGAATCGCGCTGATTTCTCTATGAATTCAAATTGCTAGAATTTATTGAATATATGGCTAGATATTTTAAACATAAGTATAAGAAGTGCCATGAACAAAAAAATATCAGTTAAAAACTTATAGGTTTTATCAGTAATTAATGACTTGTTACTGATAAAATTGTTTAAATTTAGTGTCATTGTTTTCTTTCAGTTTCAATTTTCTAGTTGTTTTAATATAGGGATTAAGTTTAAATTGTAGGTTATTTTTATAAATAATTAACATTTTTTTAAAGATAAAGGTAAAATTTTCATTTTAAAATTGTTTGGAAGTTATTTATTGCATTTGCATTTTTGATTTTTCATTTGTAAATTTCAGGTTTTACCTAATTTTTATTCAGTGATTTACTATTCGTAAGGCCTACCGCAATGCGTTCACTTTCAAGTTTTAAATTTTATTTCAAATTGCGTGATTAAAGAAAACATTTTGAAATTATGTAAATGTAGTATTTTCGCTTTAATTAAGAGATTTAATTTAAATATCGTATATGAATGAAAAATTCTTAAGACTGGTGACTTGAAATTGCAGCAATCTTGCCGTTACTTTTATGAATTCAAGATCTTAATCCTCGCGTATCTTAATCCTCGCGTAATATAAAAAGTTAATTTTACTTCTAAGACTAAAGCATAATTTGTAAACTGGTGATATTTTCGGAAAGAAATTTGGGTCCGTTAACAAACCTTTTACAAAAATGATTTAGTTAAAACGGATCCATCACAAATTAGTTTTATGGAAAAATGAAATTTAACTTAATTCTTTTTTTGCAAAACAGAATCATTGACGTTTTCAATTCCTTACTTTATAACTAGACAGAGAAAACATTGTGGTAAAATTACAGAACTGAATTGGAATGACATATCTGGTAAAAAAAGAAATATAGTTCTTGCAAATAAAATCAAAATATACTGTACTTGATCCACTCTTTTTACAATTGATTGGTTCATACAAAATATAGTTCGTATTACCATACATTCATTAAGAAATACAAAGCTGAAAATAAAATATAAGCGAATGCATTGTTTTTATACCATGCTTAAAATATCATAATAAAATTACAAAATATTAACAAATTTTCAAATATTATCACATTTGTGTTATCATATATATTATAAAACAATATTTTATTTTTAATTTTATCAAAATCCATGCAAGAGCGCTTTGTTAGAAATCATCAAAATTTTTAGTGTTCGATGGAGCCAAAAGCACTTTAAATTTTACTATAATTACACCATATCACATATTGTCTAGACTAACCCTTGGTATTATACCATACATATGAATCATTCTGTTTTATTATTATTACTTAAAAATACTTACTTAAGAGGCATCTCTTTAAATTACATCATTCCTTATTTTAATTATTTTATAACTGATTTTAATAAGAATCTACATAAAATGATATTTTAAAAGGAAAATATATGTATTAGATTCAAAGTTTCAATTTTAAGACCATGAATGCGATAATCTTAGGTTTCTTAATATTTGATTGAGTTGTTGTGCCTCATTGCTATTTTTCAATAGAATTTCATTGCACTTTTTGTGTCTCGATTTTTTTTAAATTACATTTTCAATAACTCCTTAATTTTTATTGTTATTATAATCATTAAGAAGACATTGTTACTTTTTTACCTTGATCAGTTTTTCTCTTTAGGCAAAAGAGTTTTGTTGCAGTATTGCCTTGTCTTACTATATTTTTATATTTTTCTAAATACTTGTAGAATATTAGTTTTTGTATTGTACAAATAAATTTCAACTAATTTATTAAAATATTAAAATGGTTTCTTTCTTTTCAGGTAAGAAACAATATGGAAGTTAAATAGAAAGGAATGGATTATTAATTTCAGATTTATCTCAATTTCTAAGTATTTTTAATTGATTTACTGTAAGTACAAATATTTTTATGCATAATTAACTCAAGTAGGCAACAAATTAAGTGCAATAAGAATGCAATTTTTTTATGATTTTAAATGCTTGTTATTTTGAAAATTCAAACTTAGTATATTTATAAAAAAAATTTTTAAACAATATTTAGAAAACTGTTGTGAGAGTTTTCTTTTTAAACTAAGACGAAGGAAATGTATTCAAAATTATTATAATAAATAATTGTGAAAAAATCAAAATATTTTTTTTCGGTATAAATAAAATACTTGCGCACGAGACTTAATTAGGAGCTTGCAACTCTTGAAGAAATAAAGTGAAATTATTATGCCTAACTATTCGATTTAAATCAGATGAAATTCTATATGTGTAAGCGACGTCACGCGTGTGTGTCTGAACTGATTGGCTTCTGAATAAAGAAACGCCATGATTTACCTTCGATGGCGTTACTTGCTGGTATTTAATTATATAAATGAATCGTTCGTTTCGTATAATACTTAGGGAAAATGCTACAAAAATCTAAAAAAAAAAATTAAAAAAAATATCAAATGTGTATAGAATTTTATTTATCACTAATATCCTCAAAATCAAGTTGCATTTTTGATATTTAAGAAAAAATAATCAGAACAAAATTTATGATAAAATCGTCATTTTAAATTCATTTAGTTACTTCCCTTAAAAGTACTATATTTCCTCGTCAAAAAATATTCAAGCCATTTATCGGTCTGTAATATTTACAAAAACCAATTTCAAAATAAACTTATTCTGCATTTGCCCAATCGCAGTTGTAAACGAAAATAGCCATTCTTCGAATTTCAAGCGAACACAAAAGCAATCCATCTGTTGCAAAAGCTATCTTAATTGACAACGCAAAATCATCTAAAAAGGTCAAGTTTCAAAGTCTCGATATGACTTGAATCGATGTGTGTGATTCATATCGATTTTTATTTCAACTTACTTTTAAGTTACCTCCCATTCTGCCCAATTGACGTGTCGCCTGTAAGGAAACAGGTAGGACAACTTGTCTCTTCTGAAGTAACAGAAGAATAAAGCCCTGGGCAAGAACAGGTTAAACGTCGTGGGAAAATGATGTTGCTTTCTTTTGTTTTACTTGGAAACTTTTTACTACGGCCCTTGCGTGTGGAGTAGAGATTAGAGATTATGAATGGACGAAGCATAACTGTTGGAAGAATAGATGTACTGTCCTGCTTGGGGATCACTTTTATATTAAATCAAATCAAGCTTTTGATCCAATTTATAATCTGAGTCGCTGCTTACATTTTTTTTTTAAATATCTACTTCTAAAAAGATTGATTTTAATATAATAGATTGCTATGTCAACAAAATGTAGTGTTATATTGATAATATTATTTGCTCCAACAGATAACACGAGTATTGTGTTTAAGTTATGGTAAAAGGAAACGAATACTTCTATACATACCAAGATTTTTTTTTAAAATGTACTTTGAAATACATTTGAAAAATCAATTCTCCATGTGTATTTCGAATTAACAGTAATTAAACAAACTAAAACTATGTTTTTTTGCTTTATTTGCAATCAATTTTTTCTTTAGAAATTATTGCATTCATCGCTATGAATACAACATTTAGGTGGTTGTTAATATTATTTATTACAGAAAATAACAGGAAAGGAAATTGCAAATATCCGCTTATATTCCTCTTTATATAACTCAATAAATTTCTTTTCGTAAAAGATTCAAAAGATTTTGCTACTGGAGCATGAGTTTTAATTAAAGATGAACTTTTGGTTATTTTCACAACTGTAGTTTGATATTTAATTAAAAATGAAGGGATATTACCTTATGGAATATGAGTTTTGTTTTATGAATTGAGTAATTGTTTTCTCGTAGTATATTTGTTTTCTCAATTACTTCCATGTCACACCAGTGCATTTTGTTATATATTAAAATTTACTGTCGAGTTTTTAAAGTGTTTACATATCATGAAATACCTTTTTTAGAACGTTATTGATTTTTGATTGATATTTATATATTATTTTAATAAAGAATAGACATTCAATATACCTAAAAAAAATTATACGATATTGGGGAAACGCAATTGCAAATAAATTTTTATAAAATTACATATTTTGAGAAATACTGTACGTCCATTTATAATACAAAATTAAAAATAATTAAGATACAAACATGTGATATCTATGCACATTTTTAAAATTTGTGCTTTGCTAACAAATTCACGGCTTCATCTTAATCAAAAAGGTAAAAGGTGATTTCTTTCAAAAAGGTGGTTCAAATTGGAAATCACTATACAACTCGCATGGTCAAATCTCCTTGAATACGGTAAAATTTCACGTGTTTTTGCCTCTAACAGAGCATCAAAATTTGGTAATTTTTGCAAAAGTGCTTTGATAATGAGTTTGGTAAAATTAAAAATGAAATATGATTTTATAATCTGTGATAAAAGTTGGTAATTTTATCAGGATACCTTAGAACATGACATAAAAGCCCATTTATTTGGTAAAATTTAAAATTCCTTTTTATTGTATTTCTAAAAAAGTGGTAATATGAACTATATGTTTAAAAGCTAGAAGTTCCACTCAACTGTTACCATATGATCGGAATAATTATCTACTAAATAGCTTTATTAACCAGAATTATAGTTTTACACACATTACCATTCAATACTGTAATTTTATCAAAATTTTTTCAAAAAAAAAAAAAAAAGAAGAAAACAAATAGAAAACCAGTAAAAGGATATTGTGCAATGAGTAGTGATTTTTTCTCTATTTTCTGGCTAAATATAAAATTTTTCATCCTATTTTTTTAAGGACTTTATACCAATTCTTTAATTAATTTGTTACTTGTATTAACAATTAAATTAAAAATTTAAAGCGATTTGTATTCACATTTGTCTTGAATTAGTATGCCAAACAATAGAGTGGTTTCTTTGTTAACATAAAATTGCATTCTTAGGTTAAGGTTGAACTTAAGAGTTTTTTAGTGCTCTTCAAATTACTACTTTAATTCCAGCTTTAAATGGATATTTTGTTTTCTTAAGTGACTCTTGCGTCAAGGTTGTGTTGAAATCTAATTCATAAGGCGAGACACTTATTCATGCTTATGGTATCGATTCCAATAAATTTATTTAGTTTTATTGACAGTTGTTACTCGTATTTTTCATCCGAAGCAAAAATATTAAAAAGATTCAAGGGTTTAAATATAAAATAAGGAGTAATTTTTTCATTGTTACCCAAAATATCTGTGATAATATTATAAAAAACTCTTCTATTTAAATGGTTTAAGTTTTGCTGTTTCTTTTTTAAATTTATATCTAAAGAAACAGCTGGATAACTGAATATATTTATTTTATTTGAAGAAAAAAAAAACATATTTTTTTTGTTATGATGAAAATCTTTCATTTTTCTTTTCAATTGCAAAAGCCTTTTCATATTTTTCGCTATAGAACATTTAATATATACTATACATTTTCATGGTTTGATGATGGTTTTATTTTAATCTTTTTGCAACAAATATTTATGAATCTTGTTTCTAACAATATTCAGAATAATTTTAAACATTTTCCAGAAATTTTACATTCAATTGAAAAACTACTAGAACTAAATTAAGATTTAGTTTAGTCTAAATTAAATTAATTTTAAATCACGTTGTTTTGATTAAGAATATTTATTGAATATTTATTAACTATTCACAGTTTGGATATTAAAAACCTTTTCACTAATCTTTTTTTAAATATAAAGTTATCAATTAACGCATGTATCGCAAATATTAGTTAGTTTTATTTAGATAAAAGTTAAAATTTAAAACATATATCGTACAACTATTTTAGTAGATAAAAATGATAAATATTGTAGCAAATTTATTGATGTGAGAAATAGAATTTTGTTTTCGTTTAAATTGAACAATGACATCACATTTATGCTTATGAAGCAATTTTATTTCTAGAGAATGTTTTGTGTTCAACACGATCCGACATCTTTAAAATGTTTTTTTCTCAATTTGAGACTGACCCCTTGCATACAGTAGCGCCAACAATTGCCTCTCATGGAACTAATTCATTCTACAATGCAGTTTCCAGTCATATCATCATCAAAAAACAAGTCAGCTACTTTTCAAAGCGTTTTCTTTCTTTTCATTTGGCTAGTTTGAGGCAGCTCAATCAAAAAAATATAAAAAAAAGACTTAGTCGACTCCCTATCTTTTCGACTCATTCACTACCCAATTGAAAACAAGGGACTGGGTGACGAGATATTTCGTTGCCCGAGGGTACTCTCTATTTTCTCACGCATAGGGTACTACTGACCTAAGCGATTAATCGATATAAATGCTCATTAAACCTTACAGCCATTATCTATAAATACTAAATACCAGGTTTGAAGAGCTCATTTAGCTTTTATGCAAAATGTAATGAGTGACCATTGCTGTCTTCTACGAAATAAAATTAATTTGGGGAAGATTAAAAAAAAATCATTTCTTTAGTAACGGTTCCATTGTTTTGACGCCAGATTTGAAGAAAAAATTACTTTTTTTCTAAATATATTGCTTTGTGTTTTGCGACTATTTTTTGCAGAGCATGAGAATAATTTATACATGCTTTTCCACTTTAACTCACAATGAAGTTTTTTTCCCTTGTCCATTCCGGAACAATTCAATTAAAGTATGATCATTCAGCACTCATGATTCGTGAGAAAGTAGTTTTAATTCAAGGCGTGATGAAAGGAAATAATCATTTTGTAAGGAAATTATATTGTTAAATTGATTAACGTTTATGATTTTATGATTTTTGCGCAGATATAGATATAAATTTTTTGTTGTTGTTTTATACGTGATAACACTTAGATAGAAACCTTTAGAAATGATGATCAGTCCCAATGGTGTAAGTGGCATTTCGGACTGAGGATTAATGGAATAGAATACTATTTTCGTAACGCAATGTTAATCCCATGAGAAAAATTTATACATACTTTTCTACTTTAAATCACAATGAAGTATTTTTTTTACTATGTGCATTTTCGGACAATTCAATTAATGCACGATCATTCAGCAATCATGATTCCTTAGAAAGTAGTTTCAATTCAATGCGTGATGAAAGGAAATAATCATTTTGCAGGAAATTATATTGTTAATTTGATTAACGTTTATGATTTTATGATTTTTGCTACAATCAAAAAGCACTGAAATGAGGTTCAATGGAAAATTCGAGTTGCCATTAAAGAAGAGATATAAAAAATTATAATTCAGCTAATTTAGATTTTGTAATTTATTGTTTTTAAATTAAACAACGCGATTAATATGAAAAGGTTTATTTTAAGAATATATTTTTTGAAGAAAAAATGTTATACGCATGTTATTAACGATATAATTGAAAGTTGAGGTAATTTAATTTTTCTCAAATTACCAAGTAAAGAATAAATAATCCTTATTTAAGAAATTTATTTGCATTTAATCGGATTAAGGATACTTCACATGCATGCTTATAATTTTATTTTAATAAGTAGAAATCGTATCCCTTCTCTACGACTATCTTACTAACCGTATGCTATTATTGATAGTTAAGATAGTTAAATTTTTCTCAAAATTATTAATTAAATATAAAAGGAGTCTATTTTTACGAAATTTCTAGGAATTTTAGTCGGATTAAGGTTTTTTCAGATGCATACTTATAATTTTATTTTTATAAATTGAAAGCTTGTTCCTTCTCTACAATGTTTAAGAACAATATTTCTTAAATTCCTTCCTATTATTATACAGTGATCAATATCCGATTTACGTAGAGTTTTACCAAAATCTTAATATAAATTTGGAATTTATGTTGAGATAAATTTGTATTTATTGTAATATTTTAATTCTACATCATCTATTTTAATTCTTTCCTTACGTGCATGTACAATCAATTCCAAATGATAATAATTGTAAATAAATATAATATAATTATAATTTTAGTAACTGATATCAAAATTAGAAGACAAAAATTATTTAACCTTCTGTTGATATAAATCAATATCAAATACTGAGTCTTCCTCGCTTTAAAGTTAAAACAATACACGAGTATAGTTGCTTATAATACATATATATGCATGTTCTGAAAATGCTTTTTAATAAGAAAACGCGCTTAAAAATGCTGATTTTGACTTAACAGTAACTGAGATAGTTGTTATTTTATGTTTTGTACTTTTAGAGGCGTTATTTGTTGCTAAAATTACTATTTTACAGTAATGATGATCTTAAGTTCTTATGAGTGCATTATAGTTTGACTGAGACTGTGAGTAACACAGTAACTATTTATCTTAAGGTACTTGCAAGATAATTTTTATTTCAGAACTATGCTATTCCTCTTGTTTGCGATATGATAGACGAAAAATGGATTGTAGAGCAAAAAATAGTCAATTAAAATAAATTAAGTCAATTCTACTGATTAGCACAATGCATATAAATTATAAATTCGTTCAACAAATATAAAAAAACTAAAAAAATTACTGGGTCATATGAGCATAGAAAAAAATATTGAGCAAAGGCTTCATAAAAATATAAAAAAATTAGTTGACAGCACATTGATGATTAACCTTAATTTAGCGCATAATTTAGAAGTAACAAGTAACGTAGTAATTTTTGATTTTGCACATTTTACCAAAAAGAAAATTATCTTTTGTTTTCCACTAAGTGTAAATATATTATATTTATAGTAAATTTAATGATTTAAATTCTAGAAAAATAAGAATTATTTTTTTTTTTTTTGAGTAAAGGAAACATATTGTTTAATTTTTATGATAAATAATTAATACATATTAGATGCAAGCTTTTAAAAAATACTGTGCTTTTTTTTTAAACATAAAGTAAAAGATAATGTCTTGATATTTCAACTATCTCTAAGATTTCGTTTTTTCTTCAATAAGTGGCACACGAAGAAAAAAACACTTTATTTTAAAGAGTTTATTTTTAAAAGCAAACAAATTTCATTATTGCTGTCAGTATTGCATTTTTTTTTGCTGATAAAAGAAGCTCCAATACATTTTTTGTTTACACACTGTGTATAAAAAAACACGAACTGTTTTGAAAAATGCGCTTAACCATGACATTGCGTCTGTATCTAACAAAATTGCTATTGTTAAGTTTATGACAGAGGTGGTAATCGTAATAGAATTTTGTTAACCCAGAGAACTGCTTCTGTCAACCTCAGATGGTGATTCCCATCGCTTTTATATCATCTCAGAATTTTTTTCGAACTCAAAACTGAACAAAAATAACATTAGTTGCGAGTACACAAACATACATTTTTTTTCGTGTTTTAACTACCAGCAACAATTCTTCTGCCAATCGCACCTCCCTCTTTCGATGTTATATATATTTTTTTCTTTAAAAAAAGATCTGCTTAAGTATCAAACATTCTTAGTCATTGCGTTTATAACGTATTTTTTTAAACTTAAAAAATATTTTTTCGAAGCTCTAAAAAATTGTTTTTTGGTGAAGGAGATAATAAAAAACGCAGACCCCTTGATTCGATGAAGAAAAAAAAAAAGTTGTGCGTTGGAGTAAGATGGATGAGTCTGGAAAAACTGGGAGTTGATAAGGAAAAGAGGAACTGTTGAAGTGGAGGGAAAAGCATTCATTGTTTATATAGAAAAACATTTGATTGAATAATTTTTTCCCTTTTTTATTCCCCTAAATGAGCTTTGCAGAATCACGCATCATGGTAAAGATATAGAACTTATTCCCCCTAAGATGGTGGGAAAGGGATAAAAAAAGTCACCTTTCATTTTGTATCATTACTGAAGCTGTTGATGGCGAAATATTTAATTGGATATAATCTATTAGGTGTAAAATATTAAATTCTTACGGTACCTAAGAAGAATGACGAACTTTGGAGTTGAGCTTTTTTTAAGGTTACTTATTAAATAAGTTTTAATGATTTCATTTTTAATTCGTAAATTATCAATCTATATTAAAAACGCAGAATGCTTATATGTAAATGTGAATGCAAATAACTTATACAAATTTGCAATTCTGAACCAATCCAAGCCAAATTTAATGTGTATACGTTCGAAAACACGGCCACTGAACAGCGTGCTGCATCTTAAGGAGAAATTGCTCATAGGATTGGAAAATTATTTCATAATATGAATGATTTAACCTTTCAGCTGTGTATCTTAGTATTGTTTCCAGCTATGCAGTTTACAATTTCTCAGAATTTTCCCTGGATGGCGATACAATACATAGAAACAATACATTGTTTACATAGATACTGCGGTGTTTTTCTCCAAAATGCTCTTAACTATTCTCTTTAACAAATTTTAAGTTGTGGCTTATCATTATATAGCTTCAATACACTTCATTTTCTCGAGCATAAATTTGAATTATTTAAATTTTCTAACTATAGCTTTAAAATGCTTGCTTATGTATTTTTTTTTCAAGTTAATTTTATAATATGTTATTACCTACTATAACTTGCAAACAAAAATTAATGTACACAACTTAAATCGTGTTGAAAAATCAGTATTACATTCGCTATTAATATGGAAGAAACGTAAGCTCGTCCATTTTTTTAATCTAAATGTGCAAATATTTTAAATTTTTAATAAATATATATGAAAGCTTTCTTACTTTACATCTAAATAATTAAAAACATTTTAAAAGTAAGAATTTCGAATAACCGAGTTGAATGATTTATCATGTTTGCATTATATTTGTATCTCTACCTTCATATTTGAATTTTTAAAATACTTAAATTAAATTAAATATTTTTCAACATGAATTTAATATATTTAACTTTTTGCCTGAATGTATGCATAGATCATTTTAATAACATCAACCAATTTAAATTACGTTGTAAAGTCAAGGAAAACTTAAGTTTTCAATTTCTAATAAGTCCTGTTAATCTGTGAGATCTTATGGCACATAGATTATTGCTGATAATTTATTCTCTTAAAGTAGTTTATATTTAAGTATAAAAATCTTATTAAATTATGTCGTATCAGCTATTACATTAATTTCTTAAATAAATAACAATAAATACTTTGTTACAAGTCGGACTTTTTCTTCTAAAGTTTAATTTTCGTTTAAATTCATTATTTTAAATCAATATTTAAAAATAATCAAATGTACGTTACAAACAGAAATTAATATCATTCGTATTCAGTTTTTAATATTATTAATTTTAAAACTGTGTTATAAAGCAATTTTTAAAGAATTTGTGAAAAATACAATTTGAAGTGCTGCCAGAAAAAGTAAACACATTTTATCTTTCGTTTTCGACTGGCGTCAAAATTTTTGTCTATACTGGTTAGAAATTTAAAACCTGAAAGATAACTTGGAAATGAAAAATTACAAAATCTATTGATGAAAGCTTTAATCTCTTGGGGCAATCTGACACCAACACAAGGATGAAAGAGGTAGTAAACAGACCTTACACACTAGCGAACATTAAAAGACTCTTTCAAATTTGCTGATCTTAACTATTTTTACATTTTTGTTAGCACTCAGTTTTCGTTGCTTAGAAAAGTGTAGATTAAACTTGAGATGATTAATTGTTTATTAAAATTATTAAGAGCTTGATGATGAACATTTGAAGTGTATTGAAAAGTTTAATCAACATATACAGCAGCCTGTAGTGAGAGCGAAATAAAATGTATTTTTATTATTTTTCCAATATGTGTTTTAAAAATTTTCCATACTTTTCTTTGTATCTGTTACGCTTTACTTTCTAAATTTATCTTTCGAATAACTTAAGTATGTCCTTGAGACTCAATTACTATGATATATTATTACTGATATCATTATAATTTTCAAAATTTAAACGTGGTTTCAAAAAAGAAATAAAGCTTCAAATTATGTTTCAACTATAAATTGCTTCTTTCATTTGTACATTGTTTAAGTAGTTTTATAAAATTGGCATTTATAATAGACGAAAATATGCTTTATGAGTATCATAATTAATAAGCCTACAAACGAAGCTATTAAATAGGATGGCATAATGGGTTTGGCTTTCCTCCTACAATAAATCTAGGTAAGGTAATGTTGAAAACTTCACGCAGAAATAGCTACTGTATATCACGAAATATTGTTTCTTGTTTATTTATATCATTCCATCCATACAATACATCATATACTCGGCTACTATAAATAATCCATAGCCACAGAACCTTGACTTTGTTACTGCTATCATCATCAATTAACCGGCGTTGGTTTGTATCCGAAACTAGGTCAAGTAACAATTGACGATTGATCTAACTTGCTCCAAGGTTAAGTAATAGCGAAATAAACACCTGTTTGTACAAAATATCAGTTTCCACTAACATTTTTTTTTTGTTGTATTATCTTTAGCGGGAGAAGTAAAAACCAGAAGTATGTTTCGGTTTCAATTGAGATTGGGATTATGTTTTTCTTTGTGATTGCTTGACACAATCTTAAAGATTCTTAATTCTTTTTCTCCTTAACTGGGCTAAAATTAAAATGATCAGAAAACTGAAAAGATTACGTAAATTTGAAAGTAGGAATTTTAAAAATCATAATCGTACTTATACGCAATTGAACAGCGAGTCAAAATATAGCCATATTATTTATATTTAAAAAAAATAATCAAGATAACAACGCTAATTTCTTAATTTGAAATTATATTTTACTAAATCACTTGCTTTCCGTAACGTTATTATTTTATTAATTTGGAACGATATTTAAAATAAAATCACTCATGCTTCGTTATCATCAAGCGAGGTATATTATGATATTTGAAACATTTAATATATTGATTACATAAAAGAAATATTTCATTAGTAATAGTTACTAAAAAGATTTATTAATGAGACTAATTTTAACATATTTATCATAAATATTAAATATAATAAAATTATAAAAATTATTTAGAAGTTAAGTATTTTATAAAAGTCCTATCCTATCCAGGTTTTGACGGCTCATACCTAATAGTTATTCATAAATATGACTATTTACTTATTTCAAACATCAATCTAATATTATGAAAAATCAATTAAAAATATTTTAACTAAATTCTTAAAAATAAATATTAGGATTGTAATAGAATTCATCATTGTACTTAACCAATGTAATGTAATTTACCAATCTTTGGTACATTTCCTCTATCAGTAATTGACACTAGTCTCAGAAAAATTCTACGTAACTAAAAAAATTTATTTTTAAGACCATTTTTAAAATATTTTGCCTATGGACCAATTACCATAAAAATATATTTCAATTAAAAAAGAATAATAATTATTATAAAAGTTCTTTACATACAAAATTAACTCATTTGCAGTAAAATCCTTAAATCATTATTCGCTATATCAATTCATTTTCCTTTAATTTTAGTCCCTCGAGACTTAGAAATATTTTCGAATTTGTGAAAAATAACACTTTTCTTTTGAACAAAATAATACCTTTTAATCGACAACGAAAGCTTATCAACTCATATTCATATAATTATGCTGACATTGACTTATACTACTGAAAAAAGTAGATATAGAATATTTAATAAAAATGATTTTATTAGTTTTTGCCTGTCCACGAATAAATTGATTCTTAAATACTATTATTTTTCTTATATTTATCCTATGTATCAAATTTTTAAGAAAACCAAATCTTTAAAAACTATTTTTTGTCCTATTTATATTCATAAATTAAAAAAAAAATTTCCGTTAGCAATAAAATTTTGAAATTATTATTATGTAATGGATAACTCTTTGCTATATGTCTTCTATCAATTTTTGATACTCTTGCCTCAAGAATTTTGTCGCATTTGAGAAAACTAAAGCTTAAACAATTCGTTTTAAACAAAATAACTTTTGGTCGACAACGACAGTTAATTAACTAATTAATATGATACTACTAAATAAAATAGATATAAAATACTTTATAAAAATTATGTTGATTGGATTTTGCCTCTCTACAAGTAAACATGAAGGTACTTAAATAATATTCTTATCATGTTTTCAATTTTTACAGAAATTTTAAAACTTTAAAACTTAATTTTCTTTTAAATTCTATACATTATCTAAAAATAAATATCCATTTGCAGTAAAATTTCTGAACCATTGTTACACGATGTACCGATCTTTGCCATGCGTCTTCGATCAATTTTTTGACACTCAAGAGTCTAAGGAATACTGTCGCATCTGAGAAAACTAACACTTAAACGATTCTCTTTTGAACAGAATGATAACTTTTGGTCGACAACGACAGTTTGTCTCCGAGATTTCGAAACTCGAGATTTGTTTGGCTTGTAACCAAGCCTTTTCTCCAGAGTAAACGTAATTTGTTTTGGGGGTGCCCAAAGAATATTAGATTTAGTGTCGACGTTGTCGGTGAAATTTGCTTTTGGAAAATTGAATTTATCTGTTTCGGGATTCAACCCTTCTCGGCAAAATATTCCATTAATAATAGTTTTTTTTATTCTTATAAAGTAACCTTGGAAGAGCTCATTTTGCTTGGGGTGACCGAATTGGCATTCGGTTTTAATGTATTCTAGTAAAAAATAAGTAAATAAAAAATAAAGTATTCTCTTTTGATGGAAATCTATTTTGACGTTTCTTTTCATTTAAAATTAATACTTCATCATTGTATTTTTTTCACATTTCTGAAGATTTAAATTTTTTATGATAGATTAGGAATTCTCATAAACTAGTATTCCATTTCATAGGTCCATAAAAAGTATTTTCTAGTCAGGCTTTCTTGAACTGAACATGTTTGTTTGGTAACTGAAATTTTGAGATTTTGAAAGTGTAGTGTTTTCAAGCGAAAAAAAAAACTCTTTCTTGATTATATTTTCGTATTTACAATGTTGCTACTCAACGAGAGGAATGATAAAATTTATTATTTATATGATAATTCCTAAAGTAAGCATGATAAATAAAATGTAAAGCACTCGAATAATTGAAATTGTCTAATGTCATTATATGATATGCCCAGTAGCAGAAATATCTTTGTTGGTCTGAAACACAATGAACAAATTCTAATCTTTGTCTGTTGAGCTTATGGTAAAGTATTTGTATTCAAATATCGCTTTTGAAAGGTTTGCAAGATTTTTAAATTAACGAATGTCTATTACCTACAGTTCAAAATGAATTAATAACGCAACTAAGTAATACCTTACAGTTAATTGAAATTCTATGAGATAAGATGAGAGACAAACTGTTAATACAGGAAAATTAATTTTTTTAGCTTAAGTTAAGAACATTTTTTTAAAAAGTTTGCATTATTTTCATCTCAAAGGTCAAAGTAAAACTACGACACTCACGCCGTAACAAGCAAGGTCTACTACAGGGAATCTATATATCAAAGGTTTTCATATCCAGCATATTTTATCTTATTTTTAACAAAAAAACATTTAATGCTTTTGTGTGTATCATTAATTTTACTAATTACAAAGAAAATACACTGATTAAATGTATCTCTTTGTAAAATATCAGACGATTTTATTCTCAAATGAATTCTCACTTTAAGTTTGAATTACTAAAAGCATAATGCTCTATATTTGTAAATAATATAAATTAAAAAATAATACAGTGAAGCCTGTGTAAATTGACGAACATCCTTTAGATGGTCCCCTTAGATAGCTGAATAAATTAGGAAGAGGGGAAATTTAATTGTTTTTATAGGTTTGGTAGTTCATTACTAAGATCAGCTTAGACAGTTAAACGTTTACAGAGATGGTCAACTTAACAGGTTCATTTAAGAAAATAAAAAAAATAATATTCCTACATAAAATTTCGTACCATAGTAGTTTTTATGCTGAAATATTTCCATTTGCAACTTTATTTCTTTTTGTTCCACATTTTATTTTTAACATTGACGTGTATAAATAAGTTATTTTAGTTATTTTAAGCTCTTTTTGAAATAAAGTAATAAAAACTGCATTAAAGCTATATTTTAATCGGTATTAGTATCTATTATTTTATTTCCTTTGTTTGTTTTCTTTAGAAGTACTTTCAATTCCGAAATCCTATTATACCATTTCCAAGTTTAAATTGTAACGTAGCTAATTCTCTTTAAAAAGCCGATGGATTGGTTACATATATATATATATATATATATATATATATATATATATATATATATATATATATATATATATATATATATATATATATATATATATATATATATACATATTTTTAACTTTCAAAAAAAAATTAATCTTTGCAGTTAAAATGCAAAAAAAAAAATTAAAATATATATTTTTCATCATAATTACAAATAATAAATTGTCTAAAAAAGTAAAAAATTGCAATCCTTATTTTGTAAAATTTACAGTGTTATTTTGTTAACTTTTGACTGAACATTGCTGTATACCTAGAAAGACTGAAGGAGCTAGAATGGCTGTTCCCAGATTGTCTGTCTGTAGATCAGAAACACATCCAAAATCTTAAAATATAATCATAAGTAATTTAATAGAAGTGTATATTATAGACTTGATCATCGAATTTATATGGTTATTTTGTTAAAATTGATTAACGAACATATTTGATTATACTTATACACTAGTTTCTTAGATAATGAGTTCCCTTTTTTTTTACAAATAATAATTATAGATATGATGAAATACTTTTATTTTAATGAAACTGGGTTACCATATACTTAAACCTACCCGGAGTTAGGAAATACCTACCAAAATACCCTCCCGTCATTCCAGTTAAGGCTCTATGTATACGTTTTTAATAGGGTTAGCACAAAATAATTAAATAAGCACTTAAATTGGATCAAATTATGAAAAGTCAAAAATAATTAACACTTTCAGTAAGTTATTTTTTGAATTACTGATCGACATAAAACGAGAGGGGATGAATTAGCCACAATCGTCTTTTTTGTTTTAAGTCGAGAATTAATATTTTATGAGTGGTATTCAGAATAAATTACATCGAATTTGCTGACATCTTATGGTCCGTGGCGCATTATTCTTTCTTAAGGAGCTCACTAAATCACAAGAAAATGATGTTATTTTTCGGCCAAACTTACTTTTTGTTGAACTAGTTACAATCTTTTATTCTGTTTTAGTTTATATTTTTCATTTTACCCCGGATGCATTTTCACATTTCCCAAACTTGTTTAGCTGGACCAAAATGAGGTTCGTTAAAGTCATTTTTTCCCAAACTAATTATAATTAAAAGCATTACCAAAATGAACAGTTAAAACGAAAGAAAGAAGTCTTAACAAGGATTCTGTCTCAAAGTTCCAGAACAAAAGAAATCTTGTTTCATTTTCGTTGCTCTTTGGAGCTAATTAGAAGCCCAAACTATTTATAAAATAGCGCAAGTGCACATCAGATGGGGGTGAGGGTTGCCCTAGACGAACCACAAAAATCTGAGATTATGTAGGCGTCAGCAAAAGTGAGGTAATTACATAAGCCTATGCATTATTCATTATGAAAACATATCTTTATTCTGCTCGATCGTTAAGCCCATCTTCGCAAGAACCCCCCTCCCCTATTAAAGAGTCTTAAAAATATAAAAATATTTCCGAAAAAAAGTAAAATAAGAGCATTTTTAGAAGGGGAATATAAATATACATTTTTTATTATTATTTTCTTCTCATTTTTCCTTAAAATGCGTTATTCTTAGCTTCAACTAAAATAAGGAAGATAAAGATAGAATTGGATGAGGAAGAAAAAAATGTAAAGAAAAAAATTATAGAAAAGAACGGATATAAGAAAGAATAAGAATTCCACGGGATTCTCGAGTCAATGATAAATTAAAGCAATCGCTGGGGAGTTCGAAAAGAAAAAAAAATAAGTTTTCTTCCCTTTCAGAACTTTCCAAGACTTCTCTTTCTTTCTTGGTACAGCCCCTCTTCGTTATACTGACAAGGGATGGTTCTCGAATGTCTTTTTCGAAATCTCAGATATATATTCTTTTTTTTGTTTTATACGTGATAACACATAGATGGAAACCTTTAGGAATGATGGTCAGTCCCAATGGCATAAGTGACATTTCGGAATGAGGATTATCGGAATAGAATACTATTTTCGTAACAACAATGGTAAGCCTACAATAAAGTAGGTAGCCTTCTTCATCTCGTAGAATTAGTACCTAATTTAGTGCTTTTTTGAGTAATAGTTTTTTTAGACTATTCACCATGTTACCAGTATTTTATTAGACCCCTATCATATTAACCCACGGTACATCCAATGTTGCGTTGTTAATAAGAAATTTTTCAATGTTGTTAAACGAAAAAAGAAGCCAAATAAGTTCCTAATTTTGTAATATTATCCAAGAAATAATTTTTTCAGGCTATTTATCAAATATTAATGATTTTCCAAGAAATATATTGACTCTTTGAAGCAAATAGGACGCAGGTATGTCTTTAATATATTTTTTTCTGACGCTTAAAGTACAAGCAAAAATAAATCCCTCTATTTTTATAATTCTAAAAGACAGTCTAATAGTTATTAAAAAATCTTTTAGGAAATCGAAATTCCATTTTTCTTCAAATTCAGTATTTTCTTTTTTAATTCATAATCAGCCATCTGTCAATAATTGATTTGGTGAATTAGATTTTGTAAATTTTAACAATGAATAACTGTTTCTCTTATATCTAAATAACAGCAAATAAGTGCGAATTTGAAAGTTTCTAAGTAGAATTTTTAATGCTGTTTAGTCAAAACAGAATCATGCATTTTTTTTATCTATTCATGACTCATTTTAAATCATCAAAATTATTGTTAGTAATTTGTATAAAGCTTCCAAACTAGCATTTTAAAATTTATTTAAAAAAATCAATTAAAAAGTTTTCAAATTGTTGTTGCTCAAAAAGAATAAATGTTCTAAGGACACAAGATAGCCATCATATGATTAAATGAATTCCTAGTTTAGTGCTACTTTCAGACTTTTTGCTATTATTATCTTAAACTTCATATAAACCCTAGGTACATTGCAAATAGCAATTTTCACAGAAAAAGAATGTTTAACCGAAAATAAATATTCTCAAAACCATGTATTTTTTCATGCATTTTTATGTTTTTTTTTTTAAAAAAAAAAACTTTTTAAAATCTCTGCCAATTACTTGTAGAAATTTTTGTTAACAAACATATAGCATTTATTGACAATTATTTGCTTGGAAAACTGTTATGCAAGAAAGCAAATACAGTGTGAAAACATAAATCACAGTATTTGAGTGTTTTTATGCGTATTAATTTAGCCTCACGTGCAAAACTTGTTGCCTTAATAAGAAAATTGTATTTTCTATGTTAGAATTAAAAACTAACACAGAATCTCAATCGATGGTTCTTTAAATATTAAATTTCCAATTTATAATATATTTTTCCTGCAAAATATAATAACTAATATTATTGTTTAGCCATAAGTACTTAATCCATTTAAGTTTTAATGAGTCTATAAACCATTACATTTTCAGTGAAATATTAAATCAAAATTTTATAATTGTTATCAAAATAAAAATAACACTATTTATTTTACTTTGCTATACATTTATTCTTTTAAAGTATAATACAAAGTTTTTATTATTTCTCGATAAAAATGTTTTTTACTAATTTTGGATACATTTAATTAATAGAGAAATTCTGAGTTAGACATTTAGAAACAGCAAAATACTTGAAAAATGTAACAAATTACGTTATTTCCTATTACTATTCAATATTCATAAAAAATAATTGGATGCGCATGCTTAAATTCTCTACTTTTGTTGCACGTGAATTAAGATAGAGTAAGCAATTTTGCTTTTACTATTATTTTTCATGCAAAGTAAATGCTAATAAAACACCTTATATACAGCAAAAGTAAAAGGGTGTTTTAAAATATTCTAAAATAATCTTGTAAGACGTTAGTTTAAACACTTGAAAAAAATTTCGCACAAAAATAAACTCGCCATGGAAAAATTTAGAAAACAACTCACTACGACTATAAAAGCCGCTTTTTTATTGTTAAATATTATTCTTTTTTGAAGTATTTTCATTTAAATTTTTTTCGTCTTTTTGAAAACTTTGTTTATTATATTTTATTAATAAATTATTCCATCTTTGTGAAATGTCTTTTTTGAAATGAAATACAAACTGCAAACATTTGCTTTTAAAATTGATTCAGGGAAGAAATTAGCATATAAACGATTAGATATATTGCGTGTCATGAAAAAAGACGTAAACATAATATTTACATATCAGAGATACATATTTTTATTATTTACAACTATGTCATTTTTTAAATTTTTTTGCTGCTCTATTTTGGTTTGTGTACATTAAAGCCAATATAAAAAATAAAAAAGTTCTTCCTTTTAAAAAAAAATTAATAGGAGCGCATACAAGGGATGAACGTCAGAGTTAAAAAATAAATTGTAGAAATATCTCATATATTAATGTTTTTTTCCTTAAAATTTACTAGCAATTCCAGCATTCAACCACTTATGAATCCAATTGAAATCTAATATATTAGTTATACATCACTTTCTTTTTTTTATATTATAAAATTATAAATTTTAAACGCACGTTATCACACAATCATTGTTCACTAAACAGAAAGGATCAAATCTCAACCACTAGACTGAATAAATTGCTATTCACTTAATAATTAAAGAACAAAATAAAAGTTGCAGACTTTTGATAAAATTGCATAAAATACTTTACTTCGCATCATGACATCTGTTTAATACATTGCAATTGCAGTTTAACGTTTCTATGTTTATATAGATTTGCACAAAAATCTAAAAAAACTTAAATATTTTAGAAATTGATAAAAACTATTTTGAAAATTTTCTATTAAGCTGTAACGTTTTTGAAGACTTGTAGTGCAACTAATATTTCTGATATGGGGAATTTTGCTAGTTTCAGAAATAAAATATATAAATCAAAGTGTTTAACTGCTTGACAGTGACATACATTTCAGGAAAAAGAACCAAAAATGGATAATTTTCTTGACTGTTTAATTTTGTTCCTTTTAATATTATAAAAGTTAGAAAATGGTTTTTATTACAAAAATAAAATTTTAATGCAATAACTACTGCATTTATAACTTTTACATACACATAAAAAGTAATGGATTACACACACATCTTATTCAATTAGAGCAAAATAAACAAAATTTTGTAGCTAAATATAATGTAGCTAGTATAATATAATATAAAAGCACAACCATATGATTTTCAATACATACATTTTATAAATCTTTCACAGTATGGTATATCCCAAAACACGGTACTGCACACAAACCCATATCGCACTCTTTGCCCTCGACTGAAGTCGTAATCGGTGAAAGACTAGGACCACTAATGCCATCTATTAGGAAAATAGTGAACTAAGTATCCTAAAATAGAAACGAATTCTGCTCGGACTTCACAAAATAGAAACTTTAATTTTTCTCCTGCCCGAAGTCAGTTCGGGTACCACAAGTACTGCACGTAGTAGTTGCCCGAGATGGATTCAGGCAACACTGGCAAGGAGTTAAGAGAAATATCCCTTGGAAACAGAAATTGATAGAGAAATAAATTTAACTTCAAATTTCCATCGGAATAATATCTTCTATAATTTTCCGCATCTTTTTTTATATGTCTATTGGCACATTCAGCATTGAAATACTTGCAGCAGATTTGTGCTACCCATTAGAGCAAGTTTACATTTCATACATCGAATTTATATTCAATCATATAAAAATTGTCTCTTTATTCTATTGAAAAATGAAACATAAAGAATGAAGCAATTGAAACTCCAAACATTATTATCTATGCTAAAAAATATCGCCAGCCTTCTTTGGGTTGAATAAATGCACTAAGTATATGATATTTAAAAACTTAAAAAAGTTGCAAATATTTTGATACAGATGTTTAAAGAGTTTTACATTACTACATCATAATATTCTTTATAAAAGTTCCATAATTATTGTTTCCTACTTTAAAAAAAAATGTTAATCTGTTTTTCCTAGACGGTACAAAGGAATGAGCAATATATATTGTAGAATTGCACAATTTGTAGTTGTACAAAAAATATTAAATATTGTAGAAATTTCGACAGCCTTACTTAATAATTTTTCATTAATCAATTAATAATAACTAGAGCCCGGATTTTGATGACCTAAAAAATCTCAATTAATGCCCTTAAAAAGTGCAAAAAATGCCTTTATGAACTGCAAAAAATGCCCTTAAAATGCGAAAATTGCGCTGAAAGTGCCTTATGACATGACTTAAATAGAAGTAAAAAAATTGAACTAAAACAATGTTTTACTCTTTAACATTATTATGAGTCGTTTCATTAAAGTTTGACAAATATGTTTTATATCCAAAAATAACAAAAAAAAGGAAAATATATTGTCTCCAAAACATTTTTATTTTGTATAGAAACTTAAATGAATATAACAACTTCCATCTCATAATATTACTAAATATCTGAATTACAGTGGATTATTAAATTTTTTTTTTAATATTTTGAAATGTAAACGAGCGTCTCTTGTCTGAAAGCAAATTTTTATACCAGGAGAAGCTTCTTTCAACGTCTACTGATGTTATTGGTGCGTACTTGAAAAGGACGGTCACCCTTACTGACAATTCTTCTTCAATTTGAAAAGATGTTGCTTCACCTGTTAATATCCTAGAAATTTTTTTCATTATTTGGAAGCCAGTGTAATAATAAAAAATTATAAAAAATAATAAAAATTAGAAAAATTTAACAAAAAATTTAAAAAATGCTTTAAAATGCAAAATACGCCCCAAAATTTTAAAGGAAATGCCCTATAAATCTCAAAAAATGCTCTAACGGACAAAAAATGTCCAAAAATGCAAAAAATGCAAAAAAATGCAAATGTCATCAAAACCCGGGCCTTAATAATAACAATCACTTTATTTTCAATAAAATATATAAAAATGAAAAATAAAGAATGAAGAGATTGAAAATCTAAACATTATCGTCTATGCTAACAAAATAGCGCGTGTTTTCTTTCGGTTGAATGAGTGCATTAAATATATGATGTTTAAAAAATAAAGTTGTAAATATATTGAAACTAATCAAAAATTAAATATTTTTACTTTATAACATGTCATAGCTTTATAAAAGTTCAAAGATTATTCTAAACCTACTCTTTTTTTTTAAATACGAATATGTTTTTTTTTTAAAACGGTACAAATGAAATGGCAATATATATTGCAGAATTGTGCAATTTAAAGTTCTACATTATTTATTAAATATTTTAGAATTTAGTACAGTTCTCTTAAAAACATTCTATCAGACAAAAACAGCTTTGCAAATACTATTCTTATAAATAAATGTTTTCGTAATGGGGCGTTTTGCCGGATTCAGGAATAAAATAAATAAATTAAAGTGTTTGCGAGAAGGTTTAGAAACAGAAATTGATAGAGAAATAAAATTAACTTCCAACTTCCAATAATGGAATAAGATCTTCTATATGTTTCTGTATCTTTTCCAGGAAGTTTACAGGCAGTTTCATCATTCAAAGTCAAGTAAATCCTTGCAGCAGATTTGTGCGTTCCATTAGAACGTGTTCCTCAGCATTGGATCTAATGTATTCCTTTTGCGTTCAATCCGAAAATACTCTTTTAGAACGATTACGCTCGTGCATTTTTACTCGATTCTTGCTTAGAATAAAAAAAGGGATCAAATAAATCGAAAAATAGCGAAAAGAAAATTGGAGGAAAAAAACTTTTATCGGTCTTAGCATTTGCTTCGAATGAATCGCACAATAAAAACGTTTTTGCGTCTTTGTTCGCAAATGATTGATGATACCGTAGGGAGCCATATTGATACGTTTTTTTAGGTTTATTTATTTATATATTTTATTCCGTATTCCCATTTCAAATGTTACTAGAAACTGCCGGTTTTACAGTTCATTTTAAATTCAGAAAGCGTATCGCCCACTGGATCTTATGTCATAGTCAGCACCTGGGTAGGCAAGTCCTAACACCTCCTCATTTTTTCTTTCAAACTATTATTTTATTTTCTCAATTATTTTTTTTGTGCTTAATATTTGTCTCCATCTAGGTTTAGAGGCCATTAACTCTAACATTTAAGAACATTTTTCCGGTATATTCGATTGAAGTTTACTGTCAAGATGTTAAGTGTTGTATGTTTATTATCTATCGCGTGGGACAGATTACCGAATATGGAATAATATATTGCTCTTCATGGCACACTTTTGCTATTTTACTTGCATTTTCCTTTTTGCTCAGAAAAAGTAATATAATAGTATCGCAACATTGTTATAATTCATTTGTTTAGTTTAGAAGGGAACATTTAAAAGAAAAAATAGATATGTCCATAAGAATGGAGATTAGCCATAAAATTCTTTTTAGAGGTTAAATACAAATAAGAGTTTTTCCTTTACGCCAATAATTCTCAGTCAACCCCTTATCCTGACAAAATGGGGTTTTGTTTCCCTATTTGACATGGTTTTCTTGATGCGGCAGACTGATTGCAAACCAGAATTTTATGATGATGCAAATTTGCAAGCAAAAATTTTTTTTAATTTAGAGCAAAAATAGTTTTTCCTGATAATATATTGATCATTACTTTCTCTTTTACTCATAAAAAATTTTCAAACTTATAACATCTTTATAATTGATCTATTAATTTTTAAATGGGATATTGCGCATATGAAATATAAACGTACCGCAAAGACTAAATCGTGATTTGGTATCGAAAAGCTTTTATGTTAATTTTATTTCTATAACATGCAATGGATACAATTAATGTAATTCCACTCTAATATCTAGGCTGTGAGTGGGTTTTTATTTTAATTATTTACTGTTATTATACTTCTCGTTGAATTATTAAGTTGATTATAATCTTTATTAATATGCATTGGCTCAGGAAAAAAGGAAAGCCCACATTGTATAAATAACGCAGCGAAAACATTTATTCCTTCCAAAGAACTTGAAATGTCAGCACAGAATTTAAAAACGTGTTCTGAGAATACTGAATTTAAATTATTGCTCAAGAATGTACCCTCTTACGAAATGTTAATATGTTAACAATTACAATAATAATATGTTAAAATGTTAACAATTGAATCAAACATATATGGAGAATAAGTTTGTAAGTTTGTAAACCTCAATTTTATTAAATGTCAATTTTTGAAAAAAAAGTAAAGTATAAAATAAATATTTCTAATAAAGGAAGAAAAAAAAATACGAGTACTTAAATATAGAATTGTTAAAAAAAATGTAAAGTCCATTGTGCAGGTTCTATGAAAATGAAGCTTCATTTGTGCCGATATAAATGTAAAATAAAATTTAAAACTATTATATACGACCCATATTAAATATTTTTTCAAACATTTTCACGCTCCTCTACATTTAAAAATAACACCAATTAATGTTTCGAAAAAATAAAGCTCAATGTATTTGAGTTCTTTTTTACAACACTTAAGCTACTAGTAAAGTTTAAACCGATCAATAAACGAACAAACAGAGAGTTAAAATGGAAAGTAAACTGATCGAGTTCATTCAAATCAAATCCAATCTGCGCTAGCAGAAAGCCTTGTTGTCTACAACTTGTCCACACAATTCCCGCCTTTACCTAATGAAAACTAACTTCTGCGTAGGACGATTGGAAGATGCCCGGATGTTTTCAGCCAAGCAGTTTACAGGTCCAAATTGTGCAAGGTATTTGAATTGAAGAGTATTTGCCTTTAACACATTACAACTAAACGCTTGAGTGGCTCAGAAGTCTGGTTTTCTCTATTTTCTTATTCTTCTTCTATCTATACCCGCTATCTTTCAAAGATTTGATTGGCTTATACTGGACTAACTCATTTGTGGACAATGGAGACTATCGACAAGGCTTGCTTTCTCAATGGCCGGGACATGAAGACCTCTTTTTATAGTTGTTTTTATTTTGTTTCTGTTCTTCAGCTATAGAGTATTTGGCTGATCAACCCTAGATAGAGTTAATTGTCGGGATTTTTGTCCCCTTTCGACCTGTGTTTTGTGCCTTTTGGAATTAATGATAGCCCGAAGCGATTTCTTCCACGCCCGACTGCCCTTGACGCGGATGATTGCGTGAGAATCACTGCACTCTGGCCTGTACAACGGGACAGTTGGCGATCTTTTCAACCATTTCACCTAGGATGCATAGAAAATTCAATTCACGTTGAGAATAATTTCGGCGATTTTTGATTTCACTTTCTGGATTTAAATTTTATCCAGGCATATATGCTGAAAATATCTGGCATATTATAAAATTATTGTTTCAAGAAACTGAGATACTTTTTTTTGTTGTTGTTTTATCCAGTATATGCTTGCGTTCTTTTTCGCACATGTTTTTATAGATCTGATATAGATATTTTATCGATATCTACAGTTTCCAAAACTGTTGTATTTTTATTATTTTTCAATGTAGAGATTTAATAAATGAAAATTAAATTGTCTGAGCTCCGGGGGGGGGGGGGTCAGGGATAACAGGGAAGACCTGGAGTTGTCAAAAAGTGTTATTTTGACCCTTAAAAGCAAAAAGATAATGAGGAAAAGTTTTTTTTTTTTGTTGTTTTTACAAAAACCTGGGAAATTCCTACATCATACCTGGAAAGTAACTAGTAGAAGTAATTAGTTATTGAGATCCGATTAAAATAATTCTGAAATTTATTACAATTACTCCTTGTAAAAAAATTGCATTTTATTGTAACTTTTTCTTGTTTGCATCTACATTCAATGATATTAATTTCCTCCCAAAACCAAAAATTTCACATTACAAATAAAAAGAAATCTACGTTTTTTGATGAAAAATTGCATGATATTGATAAAATATGGTCTGTTTTTGTATTCAAACTTTCCTGTAAAACTTGGAAAAATCCTAAACCGGAGGACCTCGATTTTTTTTCTTCTGAAATTAAGTTGGAACCATGTTTTTTTTATTTTAATTTTACATTTCTTCAATAGTTAGAAAGACGGATTTTTTTTCTTTGAATTTTTGAAAAGGAAAAAAAAACATTATAAATGATGTGAAAAACATTTTTGCATTTAGAATATAGATTATTTTAATTAAATATAAAAATGACAAGCATTAATATTTTAAAAAGATGGATCATTTTTTGAATTTGAAAAAAAAAAAGATTACAAAAACCGAAACATTCCAGCATAATTTATAAGTAGGAAAAAAAATTCAGTCTGGTAATATTGATGGTGTCAAGACTTTAGTTAAAGGTTCGATTACTATCACACTGTATACATATGCTAATTCATATAATTTCACCGCAAAAAACATATCCATCAGTATTTTCATACCTTTTCTTTATTTTATTTTTAATACTGTAGGAACGCTTATCACATATTCATTACGTAGCCGTCATAAGAGACTAGTCAACTTACGTGTGCACAAACAAAAGTATTTCAACTCTTTTAGAATCACTTAAATAATAATAATATATATCCAACTAAGATTATCAAGTTTCGAATTCTTTAAATTATAGAATCAATGCATTATTTATCTCACACTGTTATTAGTAGAATCTAAACCATTATTTTTGTCGAAAACTTACTCCAAAACAATAATCATTTTGTTTTCAAATTCCTTTCTAGGCAATAAACTTTCTTGCTATTAAATTGAAAAATATTGATTTGAAATTTAATCAAATAGAACAAGTACGCATAATGCCGAAACTAATGAATCAAGTCTTTTTCTTTTACTTGTTGAGAGAAAATGAGAACTCAGATAATTAAATGAACATTTTATTCGTGTGAATAAATCTAGGCTGAAAAAGTAGGAAATACTATTTTGAAGTTAATTGCTCTGAAACTTCGTGTGCACTTCATCATTCATTCATTAATTGCATAAATCGATTTGAACATGCATAAGTCAACTAAACTTTAATTTGAACCCAGCCTTTAGTTGGATTGTACGATGACTAGCATGGTATCACCATTTTGGGACAAGCTAAAATGATTTAAATTATAAAAATACCTTTCAATGATTTAGTTAATAGTTCGGAAATGGTGTCGAGGCTATGGGAAACATGGGTGGTGGTGTTGTTGGAGGGAATGTACTGTTTGGGTTTAAATAATTACCGTCAGCTTTTTGTTGACAACAAAAATTTACTATTCGCATTGTCACGACTTTTTGATTAAAATCATTGCCTAAATATCTCCGATTTACGGAAGTCATTTATAATAAACTAATTGACCTCAAACAGTCATTTCAGATTTTTTCTCTGTTTCTTATTGTTGTTCCTAATTTAATTTAAACCTAATGTTGGAGGAAATTAAAAATAAACTTGTGTTCTGCAAAATACTTAAAAAAACGAACAAAAATTTCAGACATTTGAGAGATTATTGGAATTTAAAAAAACATCAGTGATATATTTATTAGTTCCGATTTAATTTTAATTTATTTGCAGTTTTCAAATTATTTCATTTTGGTAATTATAAATATTGTTTCTTTAAGAAAATATACAAGTTCACTTAACCAAAGATTGCAAAGTTTCTTATAGAAAAATATTAGTCGAACATTAATGTATAGTTACTATCCTCAAAATTAAGCATTTTCTTCTTCTTATCATCATTATAAATATATCCAAGTTATGTATTATTATAAATATAGTGAAATAAAATCTATCCAAAATAAAATATATCCAAAATATTATACATCCAAATTGAATGAAACATAGATTGTCTTCTCCATTATCCATGAAAATGCTCATTTATTTCACCGAAAATATAATTGAAAAAACTTAATGTTTTTAATTTAGCAATGGAAATTACTCTTAAAATTGTTATTTCGTTAAACTAGAAGGGAATTATGCATAAATCGCTTACAGATCATATAGTTACTGTTACAGTACTGGCATTTTTTTTTTGTTTAATGTTTTCCTTAATGTGCTGTTTGGACAATAAATTTATTTTTCATTTTCCTATTGTGAAAATAATATTAATAAAAGAATCTAATTCTACTTACATACATATTTAGGCATTTTAATTATTATATAAAAAGTCTGCATTTGTTATAATTTTAATGTAGTATTTCTAATGTAGCTAAAGCAAACTGTAATCCATTGGCATTGGTATAGCATTAACAACAGCCTATTTCCTCAATAAAAATTTCTTTGGTCGTTCGTTTTGACAAATTGTAAATGAATTTGGCTTTTGTCTGTTTCTTTAGTTTGCGATTTTCTTCTATTTGGCAAATTATAATCTTTAGACGGCTGCTTCGCATAGAATTATTCATAAATCAACTAAATTATAAAAAAATGGAATTAACTAAATTATAGAAATAAAATACTTAAGTTCTTCTTTTTTAAACTTTTCTGGGTTTTATTAAAACTTTTCTGTTGCTCTGCTTTTTAAAATTCTGCAATAACTTAAAGGGATTAAGTTTACAAATCTATATCTTATTATATAAAACGCTAATACGTACGTATGTATGTATGTATGTATCAATAAAACCGATGATATTTCTTTTCTCGCGCTGGCAACAGTTTTCATTTTTAATTGATTGGATTCGGCGCGCAAGAGCACGTAGTGAGCATCATATGGCTAATCCATGTTATATAAAACGCTAATACGTTTTAATTGATAGGCTTCGGTGCGCAAGAGCACATAGTGATCATCATATGTCTAATCGGGTGAATTCTCACTGAATTATGAAAAAAATTCTTACAAAATTATCTTAATCGAAGCCGATGCTTTACATCCGGCGCTCAGTATTATTTCATATTGTTTTACAACACATGGTTTTAGCCCTCTGGTGGGAAAGACTTTAAAACAAAACTTACAACAGTTACTTTTCTCAACAACTGAAATTTAGAATAGTGTGATTAAGAAAAATATGTGAACTGTTTGCAATTAATATTGAAATGCACAGATTTAGACTTTTCTACAGTGAAAAAAGTTTTCGGAACTTCAGTGTTCAAAAAAGTATACAAAAGCTAGACGTTAAGAACGCATCCAATGAGCGAGCAAAGCGAGCATCTGATTGCGAAGCAATCCGAAATGAACTGCGAAAGCAGTTCCGGGGGTTGGCGAGCGCCAGCGAGCAGGGGGCGAAGCCTCCTAGTGATATTAAAAAATAGAGTTTTTATTTTTATCTTTCATTATTAATAATAATAAGTATTGCTGTAATTAAATATTTTGTTATCTACGATTTTAATAAAAAAAAAATAATATATTTTCAAGAGTCAATTTCTCCAAAAATCTGTCACGTTAATTTTGCTTCGAAGGTGACAAAATGTAATTAAACACATTTCCTCGCAGTTCATTGCTTTTTCTTTTCTTTTATTCTTTTTTTTTGGTTGCTTTCTGTATCATTTCTCCTACTCTAATATATATACATATATATATTCTTAGTCTCACTTCTATTGAGGGATTTTTTATTCCCTTTTTTATTATTGTACCCCCGATTCTTTATACTAATTAGAGCTCTCTTTTTTTCCATCCCACATTTAATACTTCAGCCACAGAGTTAAGAGAGCTCTTGAAATGCCTTCAGAAACTGAATTCTCTGTTATTTCTTATATTTTCTTATAGTTAGTAAATTATTAACTTTACATATATATTTTATATTGAATTATTAATAAATGAACTAAATTAAATACATTTTTAAATTTCATGGTAGAAAAAACTTATATTACAGTGATAAATTAAAATAAATCTGTTTAAACTTTTCTTTAATGCTTGTACTCTTTCTAAGGGATTAAAATCAAAAAATTCCATTCAAAAACTCGATTTTTTATTTACATCTTTTATTATTAATAATTGCAAGTATCGCTGTAATTAAATATTTCATTATCTACGATTTAAGTTCAAAAAAAAAATATATATATATATCTTCAAGTGTCAATTTCTCCGAATATCTGTCACGTTAATTTTGCTTAGGAGGCGACGAAAAGTAATTAAACACATTCTTTTCTTGAAGCTTATTTTTTGCCTTCATTCTTTCGCATCATTTCTTCCTCCCCAAAACAAAAACAGCATATATATATTTATTCTTAGTCCCAATACTATTGAGAGATTTTTTTTTCTCCCTATGATTTCGATCCTAAATTCACCTCATCATTATTTTTTTCATCCTCCTTCCTTTTTGTAATTGGACCCCCGATTCTTTATACTAATTAGAGCTCTCTTTTGCCATCCCACAATCAATGCTTCAGCCACAGAGTCAAACAAGCTCTCGAAATGCCTCCAGAAGCTGAATTCTCTGTTATTTTTTCCTTTCTTCACTCCCCGTTCTTCTTTTTTTTAATTATTTTTCTTCCCTTTCATTGAAAGATAGACAGCTTTTTCGTCATCAGATGAAAAGAAAGGGATAGAAAAAAAAATAGTATAACTCGATTCCATTTCCTGATCAATTTGTTTATTGACCTGAAAAAAATATTCTTTTCATACACGTAATTTTCCCCCCACTTTTGATGTTTTGCGAACCTTAGGGACTGATAAATTAAATTCATTAGGATTGATATTTCTCTCGTCTTTGAAAAATGTTTTTCTGTCTTTTCTTTCGGATAAGTCTGAATGAACATTATTTGAAAGCTATCCAGATAATATTTAAGGTATCCGACTAGTTTCGACAACTTTTTTTTAAAAAAATATTAGCATAAAATTTTAGAACACTAGTTTATTTGTCTTGTTATGCCTAAAAACTTATTAAACTAGCAAAGATTTAATCATTAACTTATCATTATTTTTATATTATTTTTCCGCAACCATTTTTAGGTAAAAAATATTATTTATTGCCATTTTCAGGTAAGCATGTTTTTGCATATACGCCAAGCACTGTAAAAAATACTAACCCCAAAAGCCAAACAAAAAACTTGGAGGATTTTATTAGAATGCTATCAGCTATGTTTCTACTATCTTAAGAGTAAGTGCATATACTTCTGAGTTAGAGATCAATGCAGTTAAAGCAAATTTTTAAAAAATTCCGCACTTTGCAAAAAAAACATGCATAAAAGATGAAATTCTATTTTTGTCCCTTAGTCTGAAAATCAAAACATGCGTACTATAATCATAAACACACATGAAAAACTGTAAGCAATTATTTTAAAAACAATATGAGATATCGTGTTTAAGGTGGTGCAAAATGTGAAAAAAAATCTGATTTTGAGATAAAGGCATTTAAAGATTTAAAGTCATTAATCTCTTAACTGTTGCAATCTTGCTAAAAACTGCTGTAACTTTGTAAATAATTGGAGTGTAAACAAAAGTGAAGTATTTTAAGTTAAGTATAGAGGCATTCTAAATTTACAATAACCACAATTTCAGAAATTTTGACCAAAATCATGTTTTGCACTAGTACCTTAAAAAGTAATGTTACAATAAAAAGTTGTAATTTATAGTTTGTTTTTTAAATATGTTAACTAAATACTATTTCTGATTAGCACATTTAAGTATGTGCAATTTTTTAAGAATTATAATTTTCAGTAATGAATTATAAAGCGTGTTAGTGGGAAGAACTCAGAATTCTAAAAGCCTAGTACCAGTGAAAGATTTATTTTTTTCAACTGATGATAGAACAAAAATTATGTAAGATTTTGAGGAAATAAAAAAACAATGGCTGCCATCGTTTTTCATAATTTTTTCTATATGTTTTCGAGACAAGACTACTGCTTTCAATTCTAACTACAAAAGCAGTTAGCGATGATGGATGGCGCCGGAAGTATTTTCTAAGTTGTGAAAGCGATTCAAGCGAATAATGCAAGCTTGGAGATGGATACACGTGCTAGGATTTTTTAAAGATTTTAAAGAGCAATTTCTTTAGAATATTCTTCATCCAAGTTATCTATTTTTTTATTTCATTTGTATAAATTTCGTTATAATTCAAAAAGGTTTTGAATTTAAAAGAAAAATTTAAGCTTTTGATTAAGATGAATGTCTTTAAAACGTTTTCATCTGTGTAACCCAGCTAGTACTATTTGAAAGATTAATAAGTTCAAAGTATGACAACCATAAAATAATTTTAACGTTTGAAATATTAAAATTTGCTATTTAAAATTATGTTTAATTTATTTTAAAAATTTTACATTTTCGTAGTACATTGATTTTTGATTATATACAGTTCTCTAAGTATCGAAATTAATTTCTTCAACTGAAAATATTAACTACAGCTAGAAAATTTTTTGTCTTAATTTATAATAAAAATTAACTTAATCCCATTCGACATTTTCAAATTAATTATGTATTAAGAGACATTGGTATTAGGTATCAAATTATGAAACAAATCTGGGTGATTTTTTTTTTTTTTTTGGTTTTGAAATATACATTTATTTTAAACAAAATGTTAAAAAAAAAGCTAAAACTGTAACTTTTAAACTAAAATGTTAGAAAAATCGTAAAAATAGGAATTTAATATTAGTTTAAAGAAACTTTGTTTTATCCATTTTAATTTTTTTTATAATCATCGTTGAACAGCCGAATTTTGAATTGACAACTACCTATGTACAAATCCGTACAGCGATACGTACCCAATCCAGTAGACAAGGGCTTATGAATCTGGTATGGCACTGTGTCAAGTATCGGAAAAAAATTTGCTTTTGATGGAATTAACCATCATTTGTGTTACGTGGTGAGCAAAAACACGAAAATCTTCCACGGTTAGACTGGTGGCAATGAGATTTTATCCCGTGATCCGACACCACAATAGCAGTCGTACTAACCCGGTTTCGAATCCCGGCAATCGATGGGATTCGAAACCGGGTTACGTCTTTGAGAAACGAGCTCTGTATGCCCTGATCCACAACGGCTCTATTTCAAAATATTAGTATTTCTGAACCATAAATAATAATATTTTCGCGTAAAGACAGTTTTTTTAAGTAAACACTCGTTAAAATAATAATTTTGCATCGCAAATCTGGATTGCGTCAGAAAAATTTAAATTTTTATGGTACAAGCGAATCTAATTTTTTTCCTTCTCTTTTTCTTTCGTCCTTCATATTTTCTTAGTTAGAATTATTCAAATCCTTTAACCTCTGTTAAAAGAAGCCGTTCGCCTTTTTTAGAAACTTTTACCCTTAAGTTAGGATAAAAGTTAGAATGACGTTGGGATATTGTCTCTTAAGTAGGATAGTCATATGCAAAATTTTTTTCCTGACAACTAGAAACATTAAATCAAACGGTTTTGCACACTGTTTCTAGTGTGTCTAGTACCTTTAGTGTCTCTTTCTAGATAAATAGATATTATTTTGTGATTAGTTGAGCTGGGCTATTACAGATTGTTAATAGAGATATATTAAGTCATATTATTATTTTAATGAATACTAGTTTGAATTGGTGAGTTCTGAAAAGTTTCCCGATGAAATTGCTTTGCTACTAACTTTATCTTTGTAACAGAATTGAACGCTAAATATAATAAATCTACTACGAGGATTAGTGTTTTATTAGATAAAATGAGAGTATGACATAACCTATTAATAATACCAGCAACTAAAATGTTCATTAAAGAACAAAAATTCTTTCCGATTTAAAATAGATATTTTAAATATAAGACAATGGAAGCAACAATTCATCCGCTAAGTTTTAGATATATTGAAGCGAACAATTATTACTGTTTAAAACTATTATTATTAATTTTACTGGTAAACACTAAAAACAGACGAAGAAAACTGAAAGAAGATATTTTTTCAGTTATAAAATTGAAAAATCATGTTACAGCTATCAAAATTTCAATAAAAAAGAATTCATCGCAATTCACTTGGAAAAAGGCTTATATTTTACGGCTTTTCTTTCCAAAATGAATTTTTTTTTTTTTTTCAAAAAACAGAGCTCTGAAACCATCTCTGAATCATTGAAATATGAAACAAGTATTGACAAGAAGACCATCGAGACCGGGTTATCTTCCTAAATTTGGTTTCGCCTCGTTACCATAATACCTAAGTGAGAGAAAAAACCAATGTTAACTCAGTTGCTAGGCAACGGCGTTAGGAAGTCTCATAGCGTTGTCTTGGCAAGTTAGATTCACCTTGAATACCCCTTTTCTATGACCCACTCCAAAGCCCTGAGTACCAATTTAAAACCTCCTTGTCTAGCCATTTCTTGGGCGAAATTATGACTTCAATCTCTACCGTACTTCAAGCAAGAAGGTTGAATTCCAGATTTTTCTGTCTATCTTTCTTATGATTGATATTGAGTTACAAGCCTGTCAACGTACATGCTGCATCGGATTTGTTCCTGTCTGCATTGATGAGGCTACTAAAGGATAAAACATTTTTTTTATGATTACTTGACCTCGTCTTATGTATTTTGGTGAATAATAGTGAAAGTGTTTCTTTTGCGAATGGTTAGTGTTTTTAAAGTGGACAAAAAAAGCATCGGTTTTATGCCCGGTACTTTTTGACGCAGCAACAATAACATCTATTCAGTATAATATTGAGTTATACATGCCTGTTGACGCATGTGCTGCATTGGATTCGCTTTGTCCTGCTATATTGAGGCTATTAAATGCGATAAAAAATTTTAAGATATATTTTACGAGTGAAAAAAAATTATATTTTACCTTGTCTTAGTTCTATTAACCGTGAAAGTGTTTCAGTAAATAGTTATTGCCTTTAAAGTGAACAAAATATTATTATTAAGTGGTGAAGATTATATTAGCCTGGTATTTTTTCATAAACAGTTACACATAATTTTGAATGATTTTGATTTATCAATGCATATAATACATTAGACTTAATCCAGTTCTTGTATGCATTAATGAGGTTATTTAAGAAATAAGAATAGTTTTATAGTATTATTTAGGATAGGGAAATAAAAGCGTTCTATAGCATTGATTTATTTTGCTGAATAGTTGTGGAAATGTTTCTGTTATTGATGGTAGTGCCATTTAAAAGACAGAAAAATTTATATTTGTATGACTGGTGTTTTTTTGATACAGCAACAGTTAAATAATATAAAATTTAGATTCTTACAATAAGTGATTAAAATGGGTCAGTTCGGAGCTTTTGGAACCCTCTCCAAACTGTTCTATCCATGCCGTTCAAAAACAGACCGATCTGTTCGATCGGTTTTCATCTACAGAAAAGGGTAGAGATATTCTTTCTTTCCCTTTTTTGTTATAAATAAACGAATTTGCGTAGAATTCAAATACTTTTAAAACAATTCATTTCAATAAAAATATATTTTCCTATGCCTTGCTAACAATATTTTTGTAACTTTTTTTTAATCAAAATAAAAATTCATATAAAATATACATTTAGACATTGAGAATTTGAATTGTGCATTTAAAGTAGAACGATTAAACCATTTTCAATAGGAGTATCCCCTAAGTTTGTAAGGATCGATAATTGTAGTTTGTATATCTGTATGATTTTAACTATTTATTTTTACTTATTTTTCTGAAAGAAATATTTAAATATATTGGTAAAAGAATTATTATCGAATAAAGAATAATGACGTCACCTGAAAATTATGAATAGAATCAATCGAATTATCAACCGTTAAACGCAGAACACAAATTTTTTAAAGGCGAAAAAACATATTTAAATAGAGACTAATATCTTAATTTAAACATACTGCGCAAAAAGTACGCGTGAAATAAAAGTATTTAGCTCAATAAAAACAAAAAACATCTTTTTATTTATTAATTCCTAATCTTTTTGAAGTCAAATAATATTTAGAGAAACGATAAAATAAATAAAAATTCAGATGTTGTAAAGTTGTGAATTCTAAACAGCTTTGTGTGAAAACTAAAATAATTCCACTGTGGCATCTATTGTACGATTGAATATACTGATAAGACTTTTCGGTTGTTTCAATTTCTTCATCCGCATAAAATGTGACGATTACGCATATCTTTCAATAGCCGGAAAAAGCTCATTTTCTCCTCTTTAAGTGCCTGCATACCGTTAACTTTCAACTCTTTCACCATCAATATACAAATTAGGGTGAAAGTATCCGTTCAAGAACTGTGACGGCAGGACGGGTTTTAGAACTGTTACTGCCATCTAGTGTGTAAACTGTGAACGAACTGCATCATTGAGTTTTAGTGGAATACAAAAAACAAAGATCGTTCTTTATAAATGTGACTCAGTTCTAAAGAAACTGTGATATTTACAACCAATTAACTATTATGATTTACATCAAAGAATATTTCTTTCATCTAATAATTATTTTATAACATTTGCATTTAAATAGCTGTTTATATAAAAATAAAAACAATCGTAATGAAAAGTTATAGGTACATTTTGATTGAGAAAATGATTATTGATGGTTGAGTTCTTGCAGACATAAAAATGTATTAAAGTTTCAATATTTTTAACTAAAGAAATGTTTAATGCGTTATTTTAAATTAATACACTTATTTTATTTTATTTTTTCAACAATTACATGTTCAGATTAATATTTTAGAATAAGCACAGAGTTTACAGTTGACAGTAACATTGTTTTAATAATATAAGGCAACCAAAAATTTCAAATATGTACAAGTTTTGAAAAATTTAAAAAGTGAGGAAATATTTTCATTAAATGTTTAAATCGTTGAACATCACAAATACAATGTAGTGCATAATTATATAATTTGAATTTAATCATGGTGTCCTCACAACTTCAATTTCTCTAAGGAAATTTTTTTTATTTCATTATTCACTTAAATTGTATTTTTAAAACAATATATTTACTACAGTTTATTAAATTACTTTTTTTTGAATGCCATTAGTGGATGCTGAAATGAGTTTGAATATTATTGAAATTCTAGAATAATACGAACAATTAATCAAAGAAATTGAGAATAGGAGTTTTAATAATGCAATTTTAAATTTACGATCATAATTTGACTCCCTTTTTGCAATTTTGAATTGTATCAGAATTTAAATTAAATATAACGTCTAAATTAATTCAGACAGAATAAAATATTTTATTATTTGCATTATTTTCATTAAACAAGCAAATAATCACACTTATTTAATTCTTTTTCAAATTAAATAATTACATATTTTTGCAGTTACATTATAGCAACACATTTATTAATACGGCGTCTGGTAACACAGAAATCAGTTTCAATTTCGTTGGTGCATTTAAAGAAAGCGAACGACCAATGAAACTTAGAATAAAATTTTTAATAACGCTATCACTAGTTTCAAGTTATATTGGAAAGTTAACGTTTTTAAATTTCCGATGGAATCATACTTTCCATTTGAAATTGGACTTACTTTTTATTCAATATATCAATCGGCTTCTTCCTTTAAATGCTCCTGAAAGATATGAATATAGATTTATTTGCAGCGTCAAATGCTCTTACATTTCTCATATCGCTTTTGTTCCATTTTTTTTTGTGAGTTTCTTTTTCGCTAATAATTTAGATCTTGGAACTTTATCGACTTCTCTTTTGTAAGGACTTTAAGGACATAAAGAAAAGTTTCTTTCATCCGCCATTTATTTCATAGCTAGTAGCTTGTTTGTCTATTTCCATCGTTGCTTCTTAAAAGAGATATATTTCTCCCAAGCGTTTCGTGAAGTAAAGTGCACCAAAAGGATTTATTTTTCGATATAAATTCGAAAAATAAGAATTCTTTTCTAAATGCTCTAGTGTCATGCTTTTTATTCTTATCGATACAATCGATGATAAAAATAAATACAAATGCCAGATTCTAAGACTTACTAACTTTCCTGTATGCCTTCGGGACTGTCACTATTGCAATTCAAAACGTATTGTGGATTACAAATATCTAGTTTACTTACATGAATCCTTTCCTAGTTCAAAAACTTTATTTTTGAGAATTTACTATTGTATTGCTATGATAATGACGCTTGTTGAACCATTTTCACAAAGGCAACTTTAATCAGATTTTGTATTGAAATCTTGCCATGTAAATTATTTTTTTAAAACTTGATTGCACAAAACTTTGCAGTGATATACGCTTAAAGCTTTTTCTCGCGTGTATTAGCAGGCTCTGGCGTCACATGAAATAAAGCTTTTTAGAGAATAATATGCTGTTGTTAGCTTGGGAATGTTAAGTTTCGTTATTTTTAGCAAGCGTATTTGTATGCTGGAGATGAAAATGGCGCAAAACATCGATGTGAAGAAGCATTTATAAACATATAAGAGAATAATATGCTATTTCTGTGAGCTTGAAAATGTTACGTTTCTTCATTATTAGCTCAAGTTTCTGTCTGCTGGTGATGAAAATGGCAAGAAATATCAACATGAGGAAGTATTTAAGAGCCTTTTTTTAAAGTTTTTGACTAATCCTGACTGTCCAGACCTATAATAATATATAAAAATTAAAGCATTTTTAGTGATTTTTATAAATTTTAATCCTATTCCAAATTGGTGATGTTTTCTTGAAAGTATAATGATATTTATAACGTTTAATCAATGACTTCATTTAAACAGATCCAGATAATTTTTTCAGCTGAAAAAAATATAGATTATTTAAAATAGAGGCGAAATTCAAATTAAAAATACTCAAATTTTTTTATTTATTTATTTATTTTCCTAAACTAAAGTTTATTGTTAAACACCCTTAATCCAAACACTCTATTGAGATTTCAGTAAATTTACATGCTGTAAAAATTCTGGTTAAATTACCGCATTGTGTAATGACGTTTCCAGTAGAAAAAAACGTAACTTTGGTTACTGAAATTACAATGCAACTGTATTTAAAAAATTGATTTGGTAGTTTTCCCGTTTATATTATAATGGTTTAGTGGAAATTCTGATTATCAAAGTTATAGTTCTTATAATTTTATCACGTTTACCAAAATTTATCCAAGATTATTAAACCATATTTTATTGTAAGTGTTACTAAAATCATTGCCAAAGCTCTTTTGTTAAAATTGCCAAGCTTTTTGGTGTTCCTGTTGAGTCAGAAGTATGGTTAATTTTACCACATTCTGGCAGTTTTGTCCATATTTTTTATTGGTGTACTTGATATAACATGGTTGCAGGCACCGTGTCCGTTGTCCTTTTTCTAGATATGCAAAATGTTTTTTTTTTCATACTTTATTACTCATAAATAAGTTGTTTTACTTTATTCTAAAGTTTTATTTTTGTTCCAGCAGGTCAACAGCAATACTTTAGGGTAAAGCCTCAAAACACGGATGTAGTGCAAGGACAGACAGTCGAACTTCAATGTAGGATTGGTAATCAAGCTGGGAGCGTACAGTGGAGTAAAGATGGATTTGTTCTAGGTAAGTTAAGAGTAATTTTTTTGGAAAATTAACAAGGATACAATACATAACTACAAATTACAATTAATAATTAAACATAATAACGTAATTCCAATACATACTTACATAACCGTGATGGAATAGAGCGTTCGATTTCTAATGAGATGTAAATGGGTTCGAATCTCAGTGATGACTGGTAGACGTAAATTCCGCATTCGGCTTGCACCGACAACATTGCTGACGTAAATTTAGCCTCAATGGTAGACGAATCATGGGTTTGAGTCCCCCTGCCATCTGGTTAACCGTGGGTGGCTTTCGGGGGTTTCCTCTCCATGTAACGCAAATATGGGTACGTTCCAACAAAAAGTCCGCCACGAAGGTCAAAATTTCTCCTAAAACTTGATCCAGAAATTTCCTTATCTTCTGGAATAGGTTCAAAATTACAAAGCTATGGAATTGAACATTGGTAACCATAAATTTAAAATTTGTGTCGGCTGTTCAACAAAGGTTTAAAATAAAATACGTAATTACAAAATCACGTGCGAAGATTAATAAGCGTTAAAATTAGTATGTTTAAATGCACGTATCCGCAAAGAGAAAATGTCTAAATACATTTCTGGAGTACGACACGTTAAATGATATAAGTTTGAACGTGTGTAAACGTCAAATAAGCCCAACATTGTGGTTTAAATGGCCAACAATATGATTCTACGCTTAGCAGATTTTTTAATCTATTTTTGATGCAAGCAATATCTAATTTCTAAAAAAAAGTAATTTCATAATGTAAACTCAACTTTTATGTATTGTTTGTAAGACTAAAACATGTGCAAAGCCAATTCCTTAACCAAAACGTAGGCGAAAACGAACTTGTGAAAACAGCAAATTGTAAAAAAAAACTTTTTTTATTAATTTTTAATTCCAAGTTTAAATAAAAATTTTGTGTCCAGATTGATAATAATAAAATGAAATAAATTATAAGAAATTGGATATCTAAGTTTAAATTGGATATTATTGTTATCAATATCTAGAAAATGGTTTAAGAGTTTAATTTTTTAAAATTAAAGAAGAGAAAAATGGGAAAATTTTCCATGGTGAAACTCTTTTAAGTTATTATGAAAAAAACCTGAAAATGTTTCAAATATTCTTGTAAGATAATTTCATAGTTATTTACTTTTAATTTTTTATCATGAAAATATTAGATTTAACTACTAAATGTAGTGGTACTCTTCAATTAACGACTTTCATTTAAAAATGAATTAATCAACACATACTATTATCTTTGAGGTCGTTATATTTTGTGTAGTTTTAAAATAATTAATCTAAATTCTGTATTTATCATTATGTTTAATAACTCTTTGGAAATTTTGTCCATGGCTGATAAGTGGCCCTAAATTTTGCTCTCTTATAAGAAAAGAGTGCCAGATTTTAATAAGAAAGGAACTGAGAAATACATTTTAATTGTTTAAAGTAACAACGTTTTTAAATTTATTGTGTTCAGTTAATAATTACCTTAAAAGCTTTAAAAAGTTTTTATTGTTTTCGTTTATTTTTTGAATAAAGTAACTGCGAATACCACTATTTGCAAGCATTTATAACCAATGCACTAATAATAATTTACTTATTAATTTAAATTAATTGTTATTAAACTTACGAGCATGAATTACGATGAATTCAGATTTACTTCTCTAAGAGAAGGTATTATCTCAAAAGTTTAGTTTTTCAATTCCTTTTGTCGAGACAGAATTAGAATTCTTTTGTCTGGCTATATTAAGTTATCTTTCTTTTAATTATATTTTAATGCCATGGAACACTAGTTTTTTTTCGAATATCAAAAAATTACCTTCATTTTCTTTTTTTAATTATTTATCTTTTTAAGGAAATCAAGATCTTTCAAAACTAATTATTTTGTAATTCTTATTTCAAAATTTGTAAAAGAACAAATTTGCAATGGATATAAAGAAAAATGAAATCAAATGTAAGATTACTCAAAATATTTTCAATACACAGATTCAATTTATATGCTAATCGCAATCCTGCTTAACTTTGTAATTGATGGGGGTTTTCATTTGTTGTGTCTCTTGTTGTATTTGATTATGTTAATTAATAACATGGTTGTTTAGCCATGCATTTACAGTCGTTTTTTAAAAGTAATAAAAAATTCTTTTTCTATATATTTCAGATTTCTTTTTAGAGTTTAGATTTTTATTTTAATTTAAGTTACGCACCAGCTCGGCTACTTTGAAAGTATATAAGCGTTTATGTATACATTTTTATAACTTTATTGTAAGTAATTATTTTTTCCCTCCTGTTTAGTATCCTTATTTTTGTAATGTCAATTTTCGATTCGCAACTTTTTTTAAAACTAAAATCTGAATTCGTATTGTTTCTTAATAAGTGCTTAAATACCATGTATTTTGGACAATTTTGTTTTATTTAAAACATTAAATTGCCCGTCTTTTTCCTAATAAATATTTTTTCGGAATATATACATTAGGATTTTGGAATATTTATTTTTTGGGGGGTTTTATCGTAAAATATTTCAAAATAGAAATTGTTACAAATATAAGTAAAAGGAAAAATTTATAATTATTATTATAAAGATTAGAGCAGTTGTCGTATTGTGTGTTAGCACCTTTTCATTTTACAAACTATGCATAGCTCTGACCATAGTATCTCTTAAAAATATGATCTAGCCATTAAAAAAATTGAGGCGTTAATCATAAGTTATATAAATGTGGAATTAAAACTGAAGTTGTATACATCCATATATTTCAAATTTATATGTTCAATATTTTTTTATATAGATGTTCTATATGGATCTATTCAATATTATTTTTTTCATACATTTCAATTGCTCAATTGAAGAGATTGATTGCGTTAATTAATAGTTTTAATAATTATTTTTTACTATATTAATAAAAATGAGCATTAGGCGTTTTGTAAAAAGATATTTTAATAATCTAGATTTTGATAAAAAAAAGACTTCCTCTTATACTCATTAAACCTTTTTGATTTTTCGAATTTCAAAAGTTGTAGAAAAGAATTTATATAAAACCTCTCAATTCGTTATTTCATCAGACTTAAACTTTGAAAGACTGGCAAAGAACTTAAAGTTTTAGAACAATATCACAGCAAAATGAATCGAAATGATAAAATATGGTTGAAATAAATCAGAAGCATCTTCAGATCCCAATGGAAATAGTATTATGTGCCACATGAGGGTAAAAAAGCTCTACTTGCTTTCCAACGACGCGCTAAAGGAGAAAATTTCTTCCACCAACTTCTTTAAAATGGAATAAAAGATTCGAAGGGAGAGTAAGCATTTATCAGAGAGCGTCCTCGCCAACTTAAAAAAATATCTACAATTCTCGAAAGGGAAATATCTTTTCAAACATCATGTCCTGAATACAATTGTAAACATATATTTTGTTTACTCTATTCTAAACCATATTGCATATTTTTTTTACATATGTATCCAGGGGACTGAAGCAATATAATAGTAATTCACAATATTTTCACTATTCCTTATTACTATTTCCAGATAAGTTTTAACTTAAGATTTTGTTTAAATATAATATTTTTTTTATCAAATAAATATTTTTCTCACTCTATCCTAAATCCTTTGTCATAATGTTTTACGAAAACATCCAGAGATTGGGTTTCAAATAATAATTTTCCTCTTTTTTTCGCAGGAAAATTAACAACAAACTATTTCTTAGTATTTTTTTTTTAAATAAATTCCTCTAACCATAACCTTGTTTATCAAGTTTTTTTTCTCATTTAGAGGTATTAAAAGTGAATAAAAAAACTAATGATATATTAAAATGTCTTAAATTCAGACTTGCAAACTACAAAGTTAAAGCTTGGCTGAGAAATCTGAACAACGTAAACATATAAATATAGTTATTTCTATCATCAAAACTAGTCCTATTTTGAGCATTACAACAAAGAGTATTTCCTTTACTAGCATAAGTTCTGTCCCCATCATCAGAACAAGTTATAATTTTATTTGTTATTTTTATGACCTCTTACAAAAAATATCGAAAAAGTATTGCTTCAAATTGCCAATATTCATGATAAATTTTACAGAAACAGAAAGCTTATTGGAAGATCCCGAAAGCAGCAAAGAATTCGTATCACTGTTATATCAGTACTAAATTTAATGATATACTTTATATGTTTCTAAAAATTATGTTATTCTCATTAAACAGTGTAATATTACAACATTGATAAATAAAAATAATAAATGGCTAAAAAATCATGAACAGGTTAGTTAAAACTTTTCAGTTAACGTTGCAATTTAAACTTCATTCTGAAATGATCTCTTTGTGTGCTTATTTAAAAACAAATTTAAAGTATAATAGTTGCATATTTCGTACCCATTTGCAACAGTTTTGGTATACAAGTATCTCTTAACCTTTATCAACTTTTTGAGCCAAGAATATTCTGTAGTTAAGGCATTGAACTGTCATAGTGAAGAACTTGGTTTGAAGCCCCATTGGCGGCTTTAAGCACAACCAACTTCAGAACGATTGGGGCCAGTTTGTCTGATTAATAAAGGTGGCCTGTGAGCAGTGCTTATCACATTGCCACAATCATGCCATTGGTCATGAAATTGAGGAGCCTTATCTTTCATCACGCCCTGGCTCACAATGGGCTGTATAGGGAATATTTTTTTTTATCATTTTGACAACATAGAGTAATAAATGTTAAAAAATTTTATCAGCTTTATCATATTTGTCTTACAAAAATGTCTAGAAATGCGATAATATTAGATGAATAATGTAAAATTAAATAATTGCATGTTATTAAGCCTTTATACTGAGTAAAATTTCAAACTGCTATGATCAAAATAATAATTAAAAAAACGTTACTATGTAAGAGACGAAGACAATAGGAATTCTGTTTTTTAACTAGACAGCTGAGTAGTTATTGTTTTTTTTCTACCCTCACGGTTATAAATGTAACAAAAAACGATACGATGATTCAAATGATTTGATCATTGGATATTTGACGTTTCAAGCATATTGAGAAACATCCGCATTTGTTTGTCAAAATCGATTCCTTCAAAACAGAATCCAAACAGCTGATGATGACATTAATGCCGCATCCTGAAACCCTGGTCATTATATTTCACTTAGGGTATGTTAGGCGAACTAAAAGGCCAGCGTTTCATAGCGCTTCACTTTAAAACAATGTTCCTATGTCAGTTAGTTTATTGAATACTCGTTGGATGACGTTCCATTTAATTGATGGTTTCCGTTCTTAAAAGCAGTCGCTAATGGATATTAAAATAGAAAAACGATATTCACAGTTTCGTCAATTTCTTAAATTTTAGAAAATTAAATATTCGAGAGTTAGTTAGCAGTATAATCAAAACAGGATTTGGTTGAGTGATTGTTTTCGAATTTTCCAAGGCAAACCACGCAAAAGCCTACTGAAAAATAAAAGGGAAATCCTATACTGGTAACCGACATTCTATCAATGGAAAGATATTAAAATTTAAACTATATTACTAATTATTAAATAAATTATGTTATGATAAAATGTTAGAAAATTAATAATACTATCAAGACAGGATAAGGGTAACTTTTTGTTTTCTAATTTTCTAGGGCATGAAAAGCAAAATCTTACTGAAAAATAAATGATAAATATTATTCATGGCGTTATACTACGTTACATTGATGAAAACACATTAAGTCATAAATTATATTACTTATCAGTGATTAAATTATTTTATTATTATATTATATTATTATGTTATATTATTATGTTATATTATTATGTTACATAATTATATTGCATCAGAATTATTAATTAAATTTTATTATTATCTAAGAATTCAATGAAAAGACGTAAAGTTTAATTTATTATATCATGACTTGTTAGATATTATTTCATTTAAAAAAAAAACATTTTATTTTTGAATTTTGAGATGAGATATTGTTAAACAGAAATGAATATTCTTAACAATGCAATTGTGATTTCGCTATGAAGTCGAAATATTAAAGGCTGCTCTTTTTTTTCATTTTTAACGGCTATCATTAAATAAAGTACTTTAGGGGCCATCTTTGTGTATTTTAGAAAATTTAGAAAAATTTAGATTAATATGCAGAAATTCCAAGAAGGAAAGAAAGGAACGAAAAAATACAGGAAAGAAAAAACTGAAAATCATTACGTAATTGTGCTTATTCTATAAATTAAATTTTTAAATTTATATTATTTGTTTGTTTTTGTTTTGAAATTATTTAGTCTAATTAACAAAGTCTGCTTTAGGTAGTTTTGAAACAAATTTTCTTCTTTAATATCTATAGTGCAAGGAGGAAAAAAAACTAAGTAAAGTTCCAGTGCTGAACGGTAATGATATTTCTAGTAAAATAAATCCATAATTCTGATTAATAAAACTAAAACATACGATGTTTAAAGAATTCGTTCAGTAATTTTTCCATTCAAATGGCAATTTGAAAATTATAATTCACATTACCACACAATTAGTAAATAATACAAAATTAAATAACAAATTTAACCGAAGGAATAGTTATTTTGACATGCTCCAAAGTATCATGATAAAATTTTGAAATTTTACCACTTTTAACAAATTTTACCATACATTATAAAATCCTATTTATTGCTAATTGTACAAAAATCATTGCAAGTGCACTTACTGGGAAAAAATTTACCGATTATTTTGGTGTTCTCAAAAAGCAAGAAATAGGATACATCTTACCATATTCTGGTAACTTTGTCCACTCTTTTTTTATCTCAGTGTATAGGCAAAATTAATAATTCATACTTAAGAAAAAATTGATATAATAACAAAATTGATATAGCAAAACTGATATATGATATCTATTTTAACTCGTTACATTTATATTAAATTTGGAATACATATTTTAATATTTTAACAATGATTTAAAGTTAAATATGCATATTTCCTAAATATGTCAAAACATAAACTTTAAAAATTCCTATAGATAGTAAACTTTTCATAATTTTGACAGAAAAATTAAAAAGTATAACGATGTTCTTAGATTTAAAATATATATATATATATATATATATATATATATATATATATATATATATATATATATTCCTTTGCATATTGATTTTTTTTTTACCTTTATCACCAATTATACTTTCCAGTTAACAACTCTTTTCCCAACTCTTTCAATATACCCCTAGCTGAGTAATTTTAATCTACTTTTCCGCCTAACTTCCTTTTTTTTTCTTGGTTAAACAACTAAAAAAGAAATTTTTGGAAGCACCTTTACTGAATAATTACTTCCTTCTAGAATGTCAGAGTAGGATTAACGAATTTAAATGGAATATTTTTAAAATTAGAATATGAGAAAAAGAATGATTTGAGCAGAGAACAAACTGAAAGACAAAGAATAAACAAGTTATGACAGAAAAGAGAAGGTTTAAGAATCAAGTGAAAAGAAGAAATTCATTTCGAAAGGATGTGTATTTCTGAGCTGTTCATATATGTTTTATCAGAAATAAAAATTAGGGAAGAGTTTGGATATTTTTAAGAATGTCTTCTGTATTCGCAAAACTTAATGTTTTAATGAGGTTATGGAAATTGGGTGAGTGATTTTTAGAGCAAACAATTAAATATATGTAGCAATAAAATAAGCATTATTGATTATTCTCAATTGAAGTTACTGTAGGTAAAATTTAAAATTCAAAAACAAAATATGAGTTAAATCTGATTATAATAACCGTTCGGGAATATATAAGTTATTAATAAAAATATGGTGGTTTACTATGCTATATCTTTCTTCAACAAGTCTGAACTTAATATCTGTGGAAGAAATAAGTAAAAAAGAAAGAGTTTTGGTAACACTTTTAAAACTTTTATATTATCTCAAAAATTGCGTTCGAACGTTTTAAATTTTCAAAAACAAAAAGCTATTTGAACCGCTAAGATTGCTCCGAAAGATTAACTACGGGTTTTTGCTGGCAGCTTATATATAAAGCAATTAATTTGATTGGCATATAAAATGTAAAGTTTTTGCCATTAAATTCTATATTTAATCCAAGTTATGTTATGGAGCATGTGTCGTTAAAGGAATATTTTCAAATATTATTTATTGTGCATAAAAAGCAGTCAATTGAGCAATGTTGCAGCATAATTAAAAATAGACATTTTTTCCACAATTATGCCCTTAATTAAAAGTTTCGGAGAATATCATTTTAAGCCACATTCTCGAATTATTCAGATCATTCTTGGTGAGAAACAGAGCATTTTGAACTACAATCTAAAATTGTTTAGGAGACCTTTTTTAGTGTAAAACAGCACGTCATTTTAAATCATAATCTCAAATTGTTCAGAAGATCATGTTTGATTCGAAAAAGAACAAAATTATCTCGCTATTTCAAATTATTCAGAGAAATTTCTTGTAAAACAGCGCATCATTTTAAAATGTTCGGAATATCATTTTTGTGTAAGACACCACAATTGCCTTGTTAGCAGTTAGATGATTCTGTGCATTGCGCTGATGTTTAGAGGAAAAGGCAGAAATTGGTGAGCATGAAATATCTTAGAAAAGAAAAATCCAAGAGTACTGATCAGAATGCTAGTTTGACGCAGAAATTTCTACTTTGGAAAAATACGTGGTTATTCATTATGAAGTCCCAAGTCAAGAAACCATAGCGATGATACACAAATAACCAAAATAATTGCTTGAGATAACCCATTTAAAATTGCATCTGTGTATTTAAAGCGTAACCCACAGGAACATTAAAACTACTGATTATACTTTCTACAAAGTAAGGAAAACTTTCTCATCATTATTTTTTTTTAAATTTGCTTTAAAACTATCGTATAACAGCCGACCCAGTTTTGGGCTCATGACTACTAATGTTCAACTCCGTAGCATTGTAATTTTGAACCCAATCCAGAAGACAGAGGAACTCCTGGATGAAATAGTGGACGAAATTTAACTTCATGGAGGACTTCTTAAACTTCTTAATGGAACTAACCCACATTTGCGTCACATGGAGAGAGAAGCCACAAAAACCTGCAACGGTTAGCCTGACGCCAAGGGGACTGTTACCCATGATTCGTCTACCATTGAGAGCATTTAACTTCAGCAAGTTAGTTGGTGCCAGCAGGATGGAGAATCGGTATTGACCAACCAGCCATCGCTAGGATTCGAACCCAGGTCACCCCATTGGAAGGTGAATGCTATATCCTCTGAGCCACCACGGCCCTCCATCATTACTTTAAATTTTCTCCTTAAAAGTTAAATTATTTTCCTTTTTTGATTTCAATTACGCTAATATATGTTTTGAATCAATGCTCAAATCTTCAAGTTTTCTTTCATATTTTCACTAATATACATATTGCAATTTATACTGTATCGAATTGCATAGCGATTGAACAAACTATTTTAATAAACTTGAATATTATTGAGTTTAATCCTATTTCAAAGCAGTGTAATAATATGCAAATCTGCAAGTACATTCAACTGCTATAACTGGAAGTTAATTACGATTTAACATAGTATTCTTTTAATCTTTAAAGGCAGAAATCCGATCCGTCATCCCAAACATAAAAGCATGAATTAGTTTCTAAAATATTTAGTTCACGTCTTCAAATATAGTTAGCGAATTAAGCATTGAATTTTACAAAAATCTTTATTATTTGTTGAGGATGAATTCGCATTTGTGTAGCTGACAGAATTGTATTAAACTGAAACACCAACCGATCAAATTCACCTCTGTCGCAATAAAATATTCAAACCGACTTAACTTTTCATGACTATTTGGTGGAAAGTTTGTAGCCAAAAGCATCTAAATGAAGCCAGTGTATCATTCATTTACGTTCGCAGAAATGAGATTAATTTCTGTTACCCCCAACATTTTCCTAAAGTGCATTTTACTTAAAAGGGGCTCAACGCTCATAAATCGTAATTGCGAGCATTCTTCTTTAGTTACTCAGCCCATTCTTAAGTTAAATATGAACTTCATGTCTGTTGCAGATTAGTTTACAACCGAACGAATAGAGTCTGGAGGCTAGTTTAAGAGGAAATGCGATTACTTAAATATTTGATTTACTTTTCGCATGAATATCTTATCTAGTTTACGTTCTGTACATTGTATTAGAGGTGGTTAATTTAATAATACTAGGGAAAATTACTTTAAGAGATATTTAATGTTGTCAGATGCCACTTAAGGTAGGTTTTCGCATGGACTAGCTTAGATTAGCGATTCCTCGAGATGTAGATTAATACTGAGAAAATTATTCTGTTTTTGCTCGCAGTTAAGTGCAGGAGTGACTTATTTTATTAGATGAATGTGTCTTAAGATTCTTAAATATCTAATAAATGCACTAAATTTGAATGAAACACGAATGAAAGTTGCCTGAACTTCATTCTTATGGACGAGTTTATTTCAATACGCAAGTGCTCTCTTGTTTTTTGAGAGAGGTTCAAAATCACGATGTTTCATCCCGGCATTAAGAGATGAGCATATAATTTGGCTGTTTTACGTTGGGAATTAATAAAATAGAAGACGAAATTAATATCAAAGCATTTAAATAAGAAGAGGCAAATGATTCTTAAAAATTTAATAAATGCACTATATTTATATGAAGCAGGAATGTAAGTTACTTTAACTCCATTCTTTTGAACGAGTTTATTTCAATACGTAAGAGCTCTCTTATTTTTTTAAGAAAGGTTTAAAATTACGACGTTGCATCCTAGGATTAAGAAATGATCATGTAGTTTGGTTGTTTTGCGTTGCAGATTAATACTATAGGAGCCCAATTTTTAATCAAAATATTTAAATGAGAAGAGGGAAATTTATTCTACTCATTAGATTTAACTTTTTTTAAAGTTTAAAGAGAAAATATGAATAGGGAGGGATATTTCTTGTCTTAAATCATGACATTTATATATATATATATATATTGATCAATAAGCTAATTGCTAACTGCTCCAAATATTGACATGAGCTACTTTCAGTGAAAATATGTTATTATACAGACAATACATCAAGTGAAACCGGCTTATCTCAGAGAGAAAAAAAATATTTAAATCTGTTCAAGTACTTTGAAAATTAAACAGTTATAAATGAGACAAACACAAGGAAAATATACTTAGGAAAATTCTTTAATATAATTTCCACTATAAAAATTTGTTTCAAAAACTGGAAAAAAAAGCGATTTTTTATTTTTTTAAATTTTATTACTATTTTACTCTATAGTAATTGAACGTATTCCGATTAAAGTAAAAAAATGTTTAAAAAAAACGTTGCAATATTAAAAAAATCGACTCAGCAAATATCGTTAATTATTTTCTTAATGAGCATAAAAAATAAGTTACGCATCTTTAAGTTTTATTTTTTTTCTAGTTTGATTTCAAATTAAGATATATTTTCTTTTTTTTGGGGGGGGTGACAAAAAAATTAAAACGGAGGAAAATAAAAATGGTCAAGAAACAAAATCCTTATCTAAAAAAATACTAGCCATTGGAAAAGAAAATAATCAGCATCTGATGAGAATGGGGGATAAAAAAATAACATATAACGAAAAAAAAACATTCTTAAGTCTTAACAAACCGTCTTGTGGGGGACGGTAAAATGAGTACCTTTGAGACGGTACCATTTGCTAAAAGACCAACTAAAAGACTGGGCATTGGAATCAGAGCTTGGTACACTGCAAGGAGAAGACTAATCATTAGCGTTGGACATGAAAAACGATGGGAAAATGTTCGTACATTGAAGCAACTGAAGTAAATTGTAAAAGAAAGGAAATAAAAAAAAATCCTTAGATGATGGCTTCTTTTTAGCTGTTCTAAGAGAGTGTGTAATTTAGTAAAGTTTCTAAATAAAAGCACCTGCGAACTCGAAGTTTTTCTTCTGCATTGGTTGAAATGAAAAATGTGTGTGATTTAGAATCGTTTTACTTCAAGACGACTCACTTAAATTTATTTTTTCTTAAAAAAAAGACTATTTCGATAATATTGATTTGCAATTTCTGATTTGAGCTTGCTACCAGATGCGTCGTATTGAATTTTTTTTTTAAAGAAAACGTCGTTTTTATCCGGATTTGATCTTGCCAATTTCGTCGTCAATCTCTATTTTATCTAACTAGACTACTAACTACTTTCATTAAAAAAATGTCTTTCAACTAAATTTAGTGAGAACAGCCTTATTGCTTTTTTAGTTTATCATTGTAAAATCTATAATTAGTACAAATGCATTAAAAACTTTAATCTTACTCTAACTCAAAGGTTTTTTTTCTTCAAAATTATGCTTTGTAACGAAATATTTGTAAAGTCATGGTTTTTAGAAGTCATTAAGTCATAGGTATAGTAAATAGCTATAGGCATAAACAAATTTTTTTTAGAACCAGCTTTGAACATCCGATCCAATTTTCAGTTGATCCAATGTAGTAGTAGTACCCTGAGTAGCCTTATAATTTTGTAATTAATATACGAAGTAACTAATATATGAAGACAAGACAACAACTGGATGAAGCATCTGGAGAAATTAGCCTTCATGGAGGACTTTTGAATGGAACAAACCTACATTTGCTTTATATGGAACGGGAAAACACGAAAACCGTCCACTGATAGCTCTACAGCAAAGGGACTCTAACCCATGATTTGTCGATCATTGCGGATATTTTTAATCAGCACGGTATAAACAAATTAAAGTCATAGTGTTTAGACTTCTCAGTCAAGGGAAAATTTTCAAACTGACAGTAAATAAATTAATAAATGTGTATAAAGTTAACGCGGATAAGAAATTTAACAGACTGAAACTTTTAATGTAGACATACTCGCATGCTCATATGGTCCGGATACCTTTCTGTCCTCCTATAATGGTGAAACTTTGGAAAACATTTTACTGCCTTATTAAATGATATATTTCAATAAGTCTTTCATCGGGGCACAAGATAAATAACTTAGTATTTTTACAATTAATTAATACAAACATTGATTAAGATATTAAAATGAATTAACTTTGAGAAATTATACCTGTATCAAACTAAATTGTTTAGTATCAGGAAGCTTATAATAAAGCTTTGATCGAATTTATAATTCCACTCAAACTTTCGTAAGCAACTTTCGTTTTGTAAGTTTTGTTCTGCTTAAATTGCTAGAAAATCAACTTTAAGCTTTTGCACTTAAATGGAAGACATTCAATTCATTTTAGTTTATTTATTCATATGAAGCGTAGAGTTATTGTTAGAGAACTTTATATTACTTCCTTTGATGAAACATTTGATTTAAAATAACATGTTTACAAGTGACGCTAGATAAATGTATGCGGGCATATTAAGAATATATGTACAAATAATATTAAGTTAAGAAAATTGTTTATCTACCACCTAAAGCCCAAGCGTGTCCAAACTCAAGCTTTGCATTTGAAGGATATGCTGATATATATTCCAAATATTGATGCAGAATTCCATAAATACGTTCAGGAAAATTCATGTTGCTTGTTTTCATAAAATAAATGAATTTCAATCATGTAAAGAATTATATATTGCATTAAGCTGTCAGATAAACTTTAGTATCGTTTGTTAAAACCGTTTCAATATCTTTTCGCAAAGCTTTAAATTCCAACTCAAATTTCGTTTTCCGTAATCTTAAGCTAACCTTAACATCCAATCTTTATAAATTTATCTCATATAGTTCAAAATTCGAATATTTCCTCAGAGACAACGTCCCTAACTCTGCAGATCTCATACTATGGAAGCTTTTCCCAGTATTCTTAGATGAAAACGAGGTAGTAGATAATTGCTGCAATGCCATTGAATGCATTTATCATGATTCAACCATACTTGGTAATATATAATCCTTCATCAATAACTCAGTCTGTGGATAGTCGCAGAATTCAAATTCTCTATCCCCCAAGGATGGTATGGAGATTTGTATTAAGACTGAGTGCGAAAACTGCGATGTGTTCAACCCTGATTAATTGGAATGCTCGAAAACTCTTCATCTGGGGTATAACTCAGACCAATTTCGTGTTGCCTATCTGCAATCTCAATGGTTCGCTCATCTAAATGCATTTTCAAAGCACTTTTGATGTATTGCAAGATTTAGTGCATTGACGCCTTTAAAGGCACTAATTCCTAGGTTAAACACCACATCGGATTATATGAGCTATGCAATGGATCGACAATCCGAACAGTTAATAAGTGTAAAATATATGCATGTGTGTAATAAAAGTATCACGCAGCAAAATTGAAGTTTATATTCGTTATGTAGCTTTTTAAATGTTCTTATTTTATGTATTTTAGTAGATAAAAGAACTGGCGTTAGTTTCCCTTTAATTTCAGTTAATATGATTGAAATCTCCAACGTCATAGCGTATTTATATTCGAATTAATCATCAATTATTGGGCAAAATATTAAATTAAGCGTTTCTAATTAGCAGATCATATAGAAATAAATTTCATATGTAATTTCAAATATACCCCCATTTAATCAATTAATTTTTCTATTAATTTCCAAGTATAGTCAACAGAAAGACACTTTTATAGATTATAATTTCTGCTAATATCGAAATAAGTTTTTCCCATAGCCAGGTGCAAACTTTCCTATTAACTGATTTTCACTATACTGCAAAACATTATAGTCATCTTAACAATCAAAATTGGTGGCAACTACTTCACACCAAACGGTGCATAGTGAAACACCAAGAATGTTCTTCACACTGATTTGTTTAAAGTAGCTGCTACCATTTTTAGTATTCTCTAACAGAATTATTTATAATTGCAGTAATATTACTTTCATATATGAGCCAGTAAAACTATTTTTACGAGGCAATCGAAATTGCGAATTATTAAAATAAGAAGCAATTATTCCTTAATTCTTAAAACAAAAATAGTTTGTAAATAAAGCTACCAAGCATACGCATAGTACTGAGAGAATATTAACACGTATTTGAACTAGATTTAACTGCTTCCCTGATTATCTGGAGTTAACTCGGGTACGTATATGTTGCAAATATTTATTATCCGGAGAAAACTCGGAGTAACAGAATTTGTCAGTACGCTTTGTTTTAACATGTTTTTATTCGGTTGGAAGCACGTATTTGAACTAGGTTTAACAGCTTTCCTGATTATCCGGACTTAACTCGGGTATGTATATGTTGCAAGTATTTATTATCCCGAGAAAACTAATAGAGCAGAATTTGTCAGTACGCTTTGTTTTAACATGTTTTTATTCGGTTGGAAGCACGTATTTGAACTAGGTTTAACAGCTTTCCTGATTATCCGGACTTAACTCGGGTATGTATATGTTGCAAGTATTTATTATCCCGAGAAAACTAATAGAGCAGAATTTGTCAGTACGCTTTGTTTTAACATGTTTTTATTCGGTTGGAAGCACGTATTTGAACTAGGTTTAACAGCTTTCCTGATTATCCGGACTTAACTCGGGTATGTATATGTTGCAAGCATTTATTATCCCGAGAAAACTAATAGAGCAGAATTTGTCAGTACGCTTTGTTTTAACATGTTTTTATTCGGTTGGAAGCACGTATTTGAACTAGGTTTAACAGCTTTCCTGATTATCCGGACTTAACTCGGGTATGTATATGTTGCAAGTATTTATTATCCCGAGAAAACTAATAGAGCAGAATTTGTCAGTACGCTTTGTTTTAACATGTTTTTATTCGGTTGGAAGCACGTATTTGAACTAGGTTTAACAGCTTTACTGATTATCTGGAGTTAACTCGGGTATATGCTGCAAATATTTATTATCCCGAGAAAACTCGGAGTAGCAGAATTTGTCAGTACGCTTTGTTTTAACGTGTTTTTACTCGGTTGGAAGCACGTATTTGAACTAGGTTTAACAGCTTTCCTGATTATCCGGAGTTAACTCGGGAATGTATACGTTGCAAATATTTATTATCCCGAGAAAACTCGGAGTAGCAGAATTTGTCAGTACGCTTTGTTTTAACATGTTTTTATTCGGTTGGAAGCAGGTATTTGAACTAGGTTTAACAGCTTTACTGATTATCTGGAGTTAACTCGGGTATATGCTGCAAATATTTATTATCCCGAGAAAACTCGGAGTAGCAGAATTTGTCAGTACGCTTTGTTTTAACGTGTTTTTACTCGGTTGGAAGCACGTATTTGAACTAGGTTTAACAGCTTTCCTGATTATCCGGAGTTAACTCGGGAATTTATACGTTGCAAATATTTATTATCCCGAGAAAACTCGGAGTAGCAGAATTTGTCAGTACGCTATGTTTTAACATGTTTTTACTCGGTTGGAAGCAACAAAAAAAATAGTAATCTATTGGGATTGCTTAAATAAAGGGTTCCTGCACCATAATTTTTGGGACTATTGAACCTTGAATTCCAAGAAATAATACACCACATGATTACAGTGTTAGCATAATAATATTTTTAAAACTAATTTTTCAGATCAGTTGGCTGTAATATATTACTCATTTTTTAAAATATGATCATGACATATAACACAAAATCGTTTACCATCATATTCACAAGTAAAAATATAGTACTAAAACGTGATAAAACTGAAACACTTCTATTGCAAATAAAATAATTGCTTTCAGTTTTTGTTTTATCTGAGTTGTCCAGTTCTAAGACATGGTGCTAGAGTCCAAATGTTTAATTATACAGCTGTCTAGTTATAATGAATCTATATCCATAATCAGATAGTATAGTAATAAAAAATGCATACGTACCATAAAAGCGAAAAGATCGAGATACAGTTCCAAGATAATAGAAATATAAAAAGATACACTCGTTTTTCTTACAGTATGGAATTAATATGTTAGCCAAAAGTATTGTGTAAATATTTATCTACGTCTGTAATGTTTAAGCACCCAAATGTGAATACATAAATATAATTTGATTCATATCCATAATACCGCATGGGAAAAATTATAATAACACTTATGCTCTTCCCGCCATGGAATCACCCTGAATCTTGACAACAAATATTTGAAATCTCTCTGAAACAAATATTTGAAATCTCTCTGAACCATAAACAGATAATGCGTTTACTGAAATATTATATTTTTCAATTCGCCAAATTACACATATAGGTAAGACTTTCAGCGATATGTTCTTTCAAGCTTTAAGAATTTCCGTCTCAGAGATTTTTGGTCTACATCGCGAAAAAATATTGGTATGAAAAAATATATTGAGATGGTAGATAGCATGGCATCAATGCTTTATATATCTATAGATATCTATCACCAAATACAGCATGATGGTATTTCTTATTTTATTGGATCTGTGCCTTCGTAAATCTTGGAGCTTATAGTGCTTACCTATGGCTTAATTACAAAGAGCAGCAATTCTCGTTGTTTAAGACATATGGATGAGTTCAAGCTAGAAAAGATTCTGTATTATATGTTTGGTGAGAACACACACTTTATGGGGAATTGGAAATTATGTTCTTCTTTATTTAAATATCCATTTTTAGACTTTTTTTTCTCTATAGGAGCAATAATATGCAATTTCAGTTTAATTACAAAATCGTAATTATTTATTTATTTATATTTGGCGGTTAGGTTCTACAACCTAACCGCCAAACAATTTGTGCGAAAATGTTTATTTGAGGATATTATGCCCTTTTAATTTAAAAATTAAGAAAAAAAGGAGATTTTTGCCTAAAAATTTTGTATGGCTAAAGCAGAACTTTCTAGATTATAAAAGATTTTATAATCCTTTTCTTTTAATGATTGATAAAAAAAACTGATTGCATATATATATATATATATATATATATATATATATATATATATATATATATATATATATATATATATATATATATATATATATATATATATATATATATATATATATATATATATATATATATATATATATATATATATATTAGGAAACACGAAAATAATTATTTTCTATTTGCACCATACACCAATAAGTATCCCCCCTATAAATATACCTATGAATATCCTTATAACTGTATATATTATAACCGTATGATTATAACTGTTAATTAAAATGATGGAAAAAGCACGATAAAATATGTAATTAATGGAAAAGTAGTGTTTTGTTGTTAACTAATATATCCTCTCTGATTCAAAACGAGCATTTCGGTGCATCTATCAAAATCCAGGTAAGTAAGGAATAAATTTAGAGGTTGTAGATGAACGCAATTCCACTTATTCTTTCTTACTTATTTTTTTTAAAGTAGGGGTCTGAGTGATAAACCTATCGATTTTAATAAAAAAATATCCTTACTCACGTTTTCAATCTAATTCTTCAAAAAGATTAAAAGCGATCGAGAAATAAAAAGTTATTTTTAACATTCGAAATGATAAAAAATGATATAACTGAGATATAAAAAAATTGTGGACATAAATTCCGATGGAAAAAGCTTAATTGGCTCTGAACGGGAATTTCCAAATCTCCCGGATTTTCTCTGGAAATGAAGTAATTGGGAAAGATTAAAGAGCTTTTATAATATATTTTCTGAATAGCTTTCGATATTAAAGTCGAATATCTCTGAAAACTGACATAGCTTCTGAATTGGGGGAGGGGGGGGAGGGTTTGAGAGAATAAAAAATCAATTCATTCTTACTGCATTAGCATAGGAACATTTCGACAAAATGACAATTCTTAAAATGCAAGAATAGGAATATTTTTTTCCTTATTTCTTGCTTTAGAATTTTTTTCTTCCAAAAATAAATAAAAAACACAGAAAAGCAGCACTTTTTGAGTTAAGTGAAATAAATGAAGTACCCCGAGTCAAGAAAAAGACCCTACGTTTGTATATCTGATTTGAATGCGAATGATAAATTTGATTCAGTGATTGCTAACGGCCCAGATATATTTTGTTCTTATTATAATGTGACTCATTTTCATTTACTGCTGGAGTTTTCTGTAATTCAACTAATGATTTTAGTAGAAAATTTATAAGGTTACATGAGGATGCTATTTTTCTTTATGGGGATACATTCTTAATTGTATTGATTTTAAAAATGAAATGCTTGTTTTATGAAGCAGAAACATTTATGTCCATTATTTAAATTTGGGAAATTAAGTCATGGGACAATTTTTAAAGTGCTCATTTTCTTATTTCTAGATTAAATCTAAATGAACGTTTTGTAAAAACATTTTCATTTTTTCATCAATATCACAATTTTAATGCTTTCTTTTTTTTATTTCATAATTTTTTATGTACCTTCAAATTTAAAATATTCATGCAGAATTATTTTAAATATATTTTTTCTTTCACATTCGAATTTGAAAAGTTTGTAAAGTATAAAATTAAAATTAAATAAGATAATTTCTAATTTAAAAATAAAACTATGAATAACTGCAAATAAATTGGCAATAATGTTTTGGCTCTAAAAACAAAATTTTTTTTTCTATCGGAAATTAAACAGGAGAATTAATAAATATGTCGTAATTAGTCGAGCTATAAAATTTAAAATTTCTTAAATTGAATGAATGATATTTCAATTTTATGCATTTCAGTGTTATAACTAAAACAACCCGATGTAATTTAATAAATATTCTATTTTTTGATCTGATTTATAGCAAATGATATGCTAGAAAGCGCTGAAGATATCATAAATAATATATTAATGAATAAGCCTAAACTTTCGTACAAATAAATGCTAAAACAGATAAAAATAGCTTACATAGATTATTTAACACATGCTAAAAAAGTTCTGGTGAAATTACCATGCTTTACGGTAATAAAATTATTGGTAAAAAAACATAATTCTGATTATTAAAACCAAAATATACGGTATTTAAGCCATTGATTTCGTCAATATTTCCATTCATAAGGCAATGGTTTTCAGAAATACTGGTTTTCCAAATTATAGTTCTTATTACCACACATTTAGAGACAAATACAAAACTGAAATAGAAACTTTGTTCTTAGGTATTATAACAAAGTTAACAAATTTTACCACGTTCGCCACATTTTACCACATATTATAAACCATATTTTTTGTTAATTATACAAATTCCTTACCAAGCTCTAAGGCTAAAATTACCTTTTTGGGGCTCCCATAACTTTTTGGGGTTCCCATAGAGAAGGTGATTTTTAAATTAGAGATTTAATTTATTAAAGACGAAAACACGGTAACATTTATCATATTCTGGTCGGTTTGACCACACATATTTTCTAAGTGCACATACATAATTTCATAATAAATAATTATGATGATCGAATTTTTAAAAATTTATCTTGTTTCTACTGTTTTTTGAACCAAACATTTAAAGGAAAGTTGCAAATCTCACATTTATTCAGGCCCGCATTTGAAATAAAATTATTAATTTGTACATTATTATAATAAAGTTAACATAATACGTATCCGAAATTTCAATATCCACTAACTTTTTAATGTTAGTTTTTCTAATGTGTTTAATTAAAACCATATAATAAACGTATACTATAAATAAACTGTAGTTATTAAAATTATTTCGATTTTCTTGCTACAGTTGTTTCCAATTAATATCATTTTCTTTAGAGATTGACTAGACCCCTGAAACATTAGCGTCTAAATTAATTAACTCTCTACAAAGCTACATGATTTGATTATTTTAATCAGATTTCTCTAAACACATCTTACAATCTTAAAATAATACTGCCAATACTTTTATTACAGTATCAGATATCTTAATTAATTAATATCGTTAAAACAACGTCACCAGGCGTTGCTTTCCAAACCATTTTTTATTCCTTGCGCTTATGTCTTACAGTGGCATTTAAGATAGATTATTTAGAAATATTTTCTCTATGACACAAACATTCTGCTTGGAGGTTTTATTTTTACTTTCCTTTAGTTTTCGGCATGGAGGGTGGGTTAACGAACGTGAAATTGGTTGGAATGTGTAACGCACCAACAATAAGATTTTCGCACAGTCTCTCTTTTCTGTTCGTAAAGTCTTCGCCTTAATTAAACTGTCGGCTTCGTGGGTAAATGTAAGAGGAGAGAAAAATTGTGATACTTTTCTTCACAGTTAGATGCAAAAGGGGAAGGTATTTTCTCTTCAGAATTTGAGGACTGCTATGAAATATACCCAAGGAACTTTTGCCAAATTATTTTATGTCTAATTTGTCGAAACCTTTTTCCACTTACAGTGTTTGGTAAGATTTGAAATTAACTTAAAGTATTGAATTCGACTTGTTTGAATTTTTTAAGGTTTTCTGAATATAACTCTCCGGGCTTTTGAACTAAAAATATTAAAAAAGAACGTGATAAATTATTTAATTTTTTGCTTACTTTGAGATTAGGAAAATTTACGTATACACATCTTTGATACACACTTATTTGATAAAAAGTCAGTGACTTTGCTTCATTTGAATTATTTAAATTATGATACGGGGAATTGATATAATATTATATAAATGCAAAGATGCATGTGTTTTTAATATTTTTATGCAATGGGACTAAACAATATTTTTACACTTATATAGAAAATAGTGACATATAAAATTTCTTTAAAATACTTGAATTATTAGTACAGTCAATTCGCTATAACTCGAAGTACGATAACTCGAATATTACTATAACTCGATTTTTTTAAGAGGTCCCGATCCTTTTAAATTCAATTTCATGTTAATTATTCTCGATTACTCGAATTTTACTCCCTTTAACTCGATTTTTTTTTGGATCTTTTAAAGCAAGAAAAAAAACCTAGGAGCTGATATCTTGCCCCTTCCTTTGCAACACACACACAATGTCTTTCGAACTCTTCATGGAGGAGCTAAAGCTATCCCTCTTGAAGTATGTGAGCAGTGGTTAAATGAAACGTTACCAAATTTACTTCAAGGATACAGTTAAAATGATGTTTTCAATATTGATGAAATGGGTTTATTTTTTAAATGTCTTCCAAATAAGACTATGATGTTAAAGGGAAAAAAACTGCTCAGGGGGTAGAATGAGCAAGGAACGTTTGACTGTCCTAGTCGAAGGAAATGCGTCTGGGACAGAGAAATTTCCCTTACTTGTTATCGGAAAATACCGAAATCCCCGATGTTTCAAGAATGTAAAAACGTATCCTTTGGATTACAAGTCTAACAAAAAGTATTGGATGACATCAGTTTTATTTGAAGACTATGTAAGAAAATTGGATCTGAAATTCTACACTAAAAAAAGAAAAGTGATGCTCTTTATGGAGAAATGCACAGCGCATAGTGATCTATCTAATTTGAAAGCAGAAATCTTGCAGTTTCTCCAGCCAAACACAACAGCAAAGTTGCAGCCGATGGACCAGGATATCATAAAGTGCTTCAAACAGTCTTATCGTAAATGGCTTGTCAAAAAAATGATCTTAAATACAGTAAGCATTTAGAAGATTTGTAATTAATAAGCATTAATTAATTAATCCGACAATATTTTGAAAGACCAAAACCGAAACTAACGGTAAGTCGAACTTCCGATATGTCGAAGTTTTTCGTCAGTCCTATCAGATTCGATTTATCGCGAATTCACTGTATTATCAAAAATTAATTAACTTTTATTATTGTTCCTAGCTGTTCAATTTATTTCAACAATTCAACAATTTATCTCTGTTTTAGGTTTTGACAGAATGATACCAGGTTATCCTCGTTACATGATGGAGGGTAGTGGTGAAGATGGTGTTCATGATCTTCGAATTGAAAATGCTCAACTTGAAGATGATGGTGAATTCCAATGCCAGGTATGTAGTACTTCTGGTGGATCATTTTCTCCATGAGACATCCTTGCATCTTAAAAAGACGCTAAAAAGATATTAATAAATATCTAGCTTTGAGCAAAATAAAGGTACTAAAAATGAAACACAATCCTAATACTGCACTGCGAAAAAGAATTATGATAAAAACTACTTATCGGTTTTCTGGATCTATGGGAATACCAAGAAGGTCAGTAATTGTTACTGAAGGGCTTTGGTTTTGATTTTGGTTTAAAAATAAAGTATGGCGAAAAAATATAACAAGTGAACAATGTGATAAATGAAAACTGTGATAAAACTTGTTAATTCTGTCATGACACCTCAGAACAATGTGTAAAAACCATTTATTTGGCTGAATTTTTTTAGTTTTGTATTTTTTACTAAATGTGTGATAAATTTATAATATTAAAATGCAAAAATTCCTTTAAATTGTTAACCGTATGAGTTGAAAAATTACAAAATGATTGACTTAAATGATATATGTTTTGTTTTAATTGACCAGAATTATGTTTTTCTAACTTAAATGTCATTACCATAATTGTTTCTCTCCTTCCAGTAATGTGTTATAGAGTTTAATGTTGAGAACCATGCACATTATTTTTTTACATTTTGTTTGTTGGTTTTAATTAATGCCCAAATTAAACAAAACAATACAAGATGAAAATTTGTATTTAAATTTATTGTGTACAGGTTTTACTCACAGTAAAACTTCCTTTAAATATTTCAATCGAAAGTTGTTTCAACATTTCTGTGACATTTCTACGCATAATGATATATCACGCATATTAAACGGTATTCAAGCTTTTACATTTCTGTAATACTTTTGTATTAAGTAGAACTTTCCATGCTAGAAGTTGAGCTCCTGTACATATTTTTAACGTATAATTTGGATTTCTATATTTCACTACATGTAATTGATTAATAATTCAAAAGAATATTATTAGTTTCTTAGCGTAAATTCAACAAAGAGGCTAGAAAGCTTTGACAATTAATTTAAAGGAATTTTTTATGCTTCTACAAATGAAAGTAAATATTTCTGTAAAAAATACATTAAATTAGGCTGTAACGCAACTCAATGGATACATCAGTAGTGTGAATTGCACTAATTTGTCTGCTTTATCTTTTGCTAAAAGAATTTTTTTCTTGCTTTTTATTATTTCTATGTCATGATCAAAGTTTTTTTCATTTAATTCAGTTGTTAATATTAATACTTGTAACTCATCATATTTTAATAATGAAACTAAACTCTTACTTTCTTCTCTTTTAAAAACTCTCTCTTTTGCAATACATATTTTAAAACTATAAAACTGCAAAGAGTACTCTGAGATTTTTTTATTATCTTAAGAGTAATAAATTCTTTGTAAATCAAAACTCATTTGGGAAAACATTTCACGATACGAAAAATTTTAATTTAGCAGATAATATATTTTTTATTAATATTTTAGGTGTTCATTTCCATTTTTTTTCAAAATATTTTCTTTCAACTAATTTCTATTTACCTACATTTTTAATAAGCAAATATCAATTTTGAATTCCCAGTCCCTAAATAATGAAAGTACGGTAAATTGTAACCTCATTAAAACTTAATTTTCCTTGAAAATGATTAATATTATAAGAGCTGTAAACATATGCATGATTGATTTTCCATCTAAAAATTTAAATTCTCTCTATGATTTTATCTTTACGTATAAAAATATTTGATTTTCCAAATATTAATTGTTGTCGTATTTGTCTTAAACTAGTTTCAGGTATCACTCTCTAATATTTTTTTTTATATTAACATGATATATTTAATTAGTATTCGTCTAAAATTAATCTTTAGTATCGTAAATTTTTTTGTTTCAAAAATATGATCTACAATGTTATTATTGTTTATTTATATGAGATTCTGCGTAAAATAATATAAAACATGACAGCCAAAATTTATTTCTATATGCTTAAGGGTATTAAAACATATCACAATCCTTAAAACAATACACATTATTAGAGTGATTATAAAGACTACTTATAGTTTACTATTTATAGAAGAACTACTACAGACTTATTTTTCTATTTTTTTTAATTTACAACCTATTAGTTAACCTATATAAATTATGGAAAATATACATCTATCTACCATACCTATTTATTCCTGTTTGTTTGCAAATCACAAATTTTTTCTGAAGCAGATAAATTTTACGTTTAAAAAAAATTATTTAAGAAACTTAACAATCGATCTCAATGATTTAATAAAACATTCATTAAAATATTCACAAAAATATAAATTAAAATATTCTCAAAAACGTAAAAAAAAAATATTTAATAACCAAATCCCCCAGCTATCATTTCAAACGCTGAAAATGCCATAAATGTTTATTTTTTTATTTTCAACGTAAAACTCAAAAATGATTAGGATACATACTCTCTTAAAATGAACGAGTGAAAATAACTCAACTTGAGTGTAATTTAACTCTTTCACCTAGAAAAAACCGGCCTTCTCATCTTGAGTTAAAATCACTCAAGTGAAAGAGTTATATGGAAATAGCTCAATTTGAGTGAAAAAAATTTCACTCAAACTTGAGTGATTTTAACTCGTGTTTGAGCGATTTTCAGTATTTCAGTTTGTAAATTGCAGTCAAAATTTTTACTGTTAATATTCGAAATTTTTGTATTTAGTGGTGCCATCTATCGTAAGCGATAAAAAATACTATAGTTTTCGTTTCAAAAAAATTCCTTTTGATAGAGAATGCCTTAGATAGGAATTTTTTTTATCTTAACGTTTGTTGAACTTATATATCGAATTAGATAATATAGTACTAGTGAAAGTTTTCGCTGTGAGCATATCGACACTGGCTGGGATTCGAACTGGGATTCGTCTGTTGTGAGATTGACCGATTAACCATCTCGGCTACAGTCCTGTGTCAAGACGGCTACAAAGAACTAATTAGTTTCATGAGCTGGGTCTCGTTGGCGAGGATAAAGTTTTTATTTGCAAATAAAGTGAAAACACAGTTAAAAAAAATTTTAAGAGTTAACAGTTTGAATAACAGCATTTTGTGGTTATCCAATTATTTTGATTGTATACCGTAAAACAACAATTACATGAATTATTACTTAAGAGGTTTTTTTTATGAAAAATTCCTAACCGCTGTAGATTTGAGTTTTTTTTCCCTTTCCCCTAAGTTACGTCATTTTTCTTTGAAGTTTAATTTTTAAAAGTAAGGAGCTCTAAACGAATTTTTAAAGTAAGCAGTTTTATAAATATTATACTCATTTAGGTTCAATTGAAAATACTATGAGTCATTTTTTTTCGAACAAATTTATTCGTTTAATTTATAAAGCTTTATTTTCAAGCAATAAAAAAGGTATATTGTTTTAAATTGCCTAAATTTTCTTAAGACAAATTTCTGAAACTAAGTGAAATTAATAAATTTTTGAAGAAGACGTTAAAAGCTAAAAAATCTGGATTAAATACCCTTTGTCAAGCTCAATTTTGCAAGCTCTTTTGATATAAATTTGTTTAAAATCCAAACTATATATTTGTTTTGATTAGAAGAAAATAATTATAATTTTTGTCCTGCAATAATCCTAGCTTAGTATGAATTCGAATAAAAAAATTAAATAATTTACATTAACTATTTGACTTTACTTTAATATTGTTACCATAAACTTTACTCAAACATGGTTTTCTTAAGTCAAAAAGAAATAAATAATAAAAATTAATGAAAACGACATTTTTAATAAAATTACTAAAATACAGAAATATTTAAATACCTAATTTTAGGCATATTTTAAACTAATTAAACTGTATCGCTTCTGAATTATAAATAATTACAATTAAATCAAGTATGTATTTTATGAATTTTAACTATTATGAATATAGATAGTGTACGTTATTTCCGTTATCAATATATATGTTTAGAATTTTTACCTAATTGTAAGAAATTAATATATAATCAAAAAGAAAAAACGTTATAAAAATTTAATATACCAGCCAGGAAAGCAAGATAGAAGACATCAAACTCTTTCAATTTTACAACAATGCAAAGTAACTGCAGTTTTTCTGTAGATTCATCAGAAAGTATACTTCTGAAACAATGACTGCATAATTACTTCAAATTTACTGCAGAATGACCACGGATTTAAAATTTCAGTTTTTTCTAAATTTATGATTTTAAAGTGACCTTACTTAAACTACAGTAATTTTGTAGACAATAGCTAAAATTTTTTCAAAATAAATTACTGAGAAATTACTTCGCATTAGCTGCAAAATAACTGCAGTGTTTTTACAGTTAAGATTGCACTACAGAAAATTTGCAGTTAACTCTAGAAAAACTACGAAACTACTGTAGAATAACTACAGTTTATTTTCAGCTGGGATATAGGTATATAAATTCAAATTGAACTATATCTCATAATAAATATTACTTTTAATTTTGCTCCTATTTTTTTACTATTAATCTATAACTATTGTAAAATTCTAATTTATTTGCATTTTCAAATACTTTAATTAGCATTGTACTTTTAATTAAATATTAATTCTGCATTTACAATTTTGCCTCGAAAATTGAATTTGAATAAAAGTGGTAAGAACTTTTATACTTGCAACAAAGGAAAAATAGTTTGTATAATGTGATAAATACTTTATGAAATAAGAAGATAGTATTAATTCTGAATTCCAATTAAATAAAAGCTAAAAACAGGATAAAAACAGAAAAATTCAAAATGCTGCTTAATTTTTTTCAATATAATATTTTCCACTTTTTCTTTGAATGATATATTTATAATAAAATACATTGAACATCTGAAGATTCTGATTTGCATGAATGGATGTTGCAGATGTGAACTTTCATAAATTAAAGACAGTCAACTTTATTAATAGAAAGCAATTTAAATAACAGAAATTATAGACTGTATGAACAATAATTTCGTAAATATCTTTTATAAAAGAAGTATAGAATGATATGAAATTAATTGTCCAGAAATGTTTTCTACCAAAATTATACATCAAAAAAACTAAAACATGGATATAAATTTATTATATTAAAATAAAATGTTAAAACTTTAATATGAAATCTGAAAAAATTCTAAGATTCTTATCAGATATAATATATTCCCACATGCTTTGACAAAGATTCTAGCAGGGAATCAAATTTTTTTAATATTTCATAATCATCCACATTTAACACTTTCAATTTTAATAAATTGTTTTGACAAATAATTTAAAAGAATAGTATATTTTATTAAAAAACGCTGAAAAACAGCTAATTTAAATGGAATGTGTATATAACATATTCAAAATAAAAGTATTTTCAAAATAAAAACAACAAAGTATATTTACTTACTGAAAAGTAAAACAGCGTCTTCATCAGAAATACCGCTGTGAACTAAAAGTTGTTTTAATTCTTCTTAATTCAAAATATTAAATGACATATTCTCCAGAAAAAAAATTAAACGTAAAATAAAAACGAAGACATAATCTATTTAGATTAGGTGTAGAACATAACAATTTTATTTAGATTTATTATCGTTTGCTTTAAAATAAAACGATAGAAATTCCAGCTTATATCTCGCACACAATTAAATAATAAATAAATCACTCAAGTTTGAGCTAAAAGCACTCAAATATTGCTTAATAAATACCACTCAAGTTTGAGTTAATGCAAAGCAAGAATTTCGCTCAAATAAGAATGTATTTCACTCAAGTTGAGTTAAAAAAATTTAACTCTTTTTTGAGTAGGGGAAATAACTCTTTCATTTTAAGAGAGTATACATTTATCTGTTTTAGTTCAAAATTCACAGAAAAATAACTAAATTTAATTTTTAATAAGGTATTTATTTATTACAGCGTCCACTATTTTTCCGAAATGCAAATAATTTGTCAAATACCTTATTAAAATTCTAATTAAAAAATCTAAATTATGTATAACTAATGCAAATATGTATTTATCAGGAAGAAATTTTTCATGATTTGACTAATTATTAATAAAGCTATCTTCGTTTCAAGTGTATCGAAATCCAAATAATTGTTCAAATACTTATTTGAAATAAAGCATTCAAAGTTTTTTATTATTATTATTTATTTTTTTTCATTCAAGCCATATTTTAACATGAAATTCAGAAGTATTTAAATCAAATATCCATCTATTAATGTTAGTTTGCAATTCTTTGAACAATAATTAAACTAATTTTTAAGAAGTTAGTTAATTCTAGAATCTGCTATTTTACCGAAATGCAAATAGTTCAACAAATACTTAATTAAAATCATAATAAACAAAAACCTAAAATATACATAATTTAATAGAAAATTCGATTTATCAAACAAAATTTTGTTCGCTATAATTTGGCAAAATATTAATAAAGCTATCATCGCTTCAAGCGTATCGAAAACCAAATAGTTGTTCAAATACTTAATTAAAATAAAAATAAACACCGAACATGTTCTAGCCTACTGCCTCAATTGCATTCTGTTGTTATTTTAAGCGAACAAATTTAATTACAAGGGATCTGTTCTGTTTTCATTTACTTTTCTGCTAATGAAGCTTTTTTTTTCTTTTCACAGCTCAATTATCTTAATCCTTACCCACTCTAAGGTTGAAAACGTTTTAAACAAATAAAAAAATTCAGTCTTTTATATCTTAAAGCAGAATCAGACCATCAAGAAAATAAATTTGATTTTCGTTAAGAGCTTTGGAGAAATGTGTATATAAAAAATGAATACTTACTGGAAGCATAACTCGTTTATGGGAAATGTAATGATGAAAAAAAATGTACTTGCTCAACAAAAGCAATTTTCTTAGTTAGCTCATCGTGTTAATATCACTAATTTATCCGGTTTTTAACGCCGGGGTTTTAATTATGCTGACTTTTGGAGGAAACGGATTCGTAATCTAATGATAAAAGTTTTTTTTTAAGGAAATTTGCGAAACGCCTAATTGACTTAGTTAGTTTTTAACAGTTGTGGTTCCTAATTTCAAAAATCAGCAGCTAAATAAGTGCTTTTGTCAAATTGCGTATGCGAATATTTCAGGAAATCAGAAATACTGTTTTTGTTGAAGAAATTGGTTACCTGATTTTTTAAAGTAACATAATATTTTTATGCGTTTGAAAGCAATTGTTTTTATACAATTATAAACGACGTGCGTGATTTGTTTGGTTTTGATAAAAGTGGCAAATAGAGTTATTAAGCTAATCATTTCTTTTGCTAAATTAGTGTAATTACTTTAGGAAATTCATAAGCATGATTGCTTTTCTTAAATTGATTAAATTAATTGTTTATCGAAATTTTTGAACAATTTAATATATTTCTTGTAATTATTTACTGATTTATATATCTGTGTTTTAAATTAAATATCATAATTTGCATAGTTTAACAGTTGTGACTTTATGAAACCAATACTTTTACTTTACTAAAATGCCTTTATTAATATAAACATTATTGAAACCAAAAACAACAAAAAATTCTTTTGTTTTTATCAGAATTTAAAGTTTGCTTGATTTTTTTAGCTGATCTATAATCCTTTGTGTGCTTACCCACTAACGGTTCTGCACATAAAAAATCATATTTTAACCTGTACTCTTCCCCACATTGCATAACTGGTTTTCCATGTTATATTAGATGGGAAAATAGTGTATTGGGAAACATTCTCCCAATTTTGCACTTTACGGTAGAACAGTTTAAATAGGGCCGAAACCGTTCACCCTCGGTCCTTACACAAGCTAATCAAAGTTGTCGCCTTCCCGCAGACTGACAACAGCCATTAGTCCACTGCGAGACACGTCTCTTTTTTGTTTTTATTTTTTTTTTTTGATATCATAAAGAAAGATTTTTTTGTTTTACTAATAATCTATTGAAAGTTTTAAAGGAATTTAGTATGTAGTTTTTAAATACTTCACTAGTAGGGGAGAGTGGGGTCAATTGTAACATCTCTTACTTAACTATTTTTAACGAACAAAAAATCCAATATATTATTAGTATTAATTGACAGACAAATAAAGTAAACTATCCTCTACTAGAAAAAAGAATAAATACCTTATTTTTAATGTTATTATATTAGTTATTAACAATTTATGACGGTCGTGCACTTGTTACAATTGTCCCCATTTACGGGGTCAATTGTAACAGTTCATAAATTCAACTAAAACATTGTTAATTATACATATTTTGATAGTTGTGATATATTTTTTTATTGATCAAAATAGTAGTGATATTTTAGGAGTAAAAATAATAATGAGCAGAGAACTAAAGGGCTAAACTTTTAACTTTAAGGGGGTAAAAATTTTAATTTAAGCAGTGAAAGGCGACAAATTAAATAATGCTTATTTAACAATATATAAATGATATAGGAAACTATTGGTGGTTCTTAAAGAGTTGAGTAAGGGTTAGTAAACATAAGATTATTTATTTTCAGCTGTTACAATCGTCCCTTTACTTATTGTTACAATCGTCCCCAAGACGCCATTTCAGCTTCATTTGTTAAAAACAATGCTGGTTAATTAACAAAACTAATTTTTTTTATTGAAATGTTAATTTAGGTGTCCACTTACATATTCAGTTAATAATTTTTATTTGTTTAAGCAAAATTACTTTGTTACAATATAATATTCTAATACCAAAAAAAGTACTTATGTAGCGTGAAAATATCTTTTGTGATGTAACTCTTTCAAAAGTACATAAAAATGGTTGCCAGCAGGGGTGTACATGTAGATTTATTAAATACACCTTGTGCGCCATCTAGGAACCAAATCTAGAACCCGACACTCGAAATTTTTGCTCTGTTACAATCGTACCCTGTTACAATTGACCCCACTCTCCCCTACTTTTTCATTTTTTACCATATATAAAAAATAAAGATTAAAGATTTATCTTTTTTGAAAATAGAACAGTTATTTTTATTTGCATATGAATCCACTGTAACAATTCTGCTATCTTTTTTAGGTAGGACCGCACGGTGAAAACAAAGCCATTAGGGTTGATGTCAAACTTACGGTTTTAAGTAAGTGGTTTTATACATTCCAGTATGTTAAATCCGATAAATTCAATATGACAATGAGGAGAAAAATATTTTTAAATTGTGTATGCTTAATGTTTACTCTTAAAAGATAAAACCAAATTAAAATTAAGTAGAGAATTTTATTCGAATCCTAACTTATAAAATTGACTTATTATTTGTTGATTTGTATAGAAGTTAATTGATTCTTTAACTTCCAGCACCACCTTCATCTATTGCCATCTCCCAACATCCTAATGGAAGTATAGTAGAAATACTCGAAGGCGTGACACTTACACTAAAATGCATGGTAGCTGGTGGAAAACCAGCAGCTGGGATAAAATGGTTTAGGAAAAATGTAGAACTCAGACCAGGTTAGTATCGAACATTAGTTATATAGTTATACTTAAAGTTTTCTTTAATTTGATGGAAACTATTGTGCAACCACGTTCCTATGTGTGCAATAAAATTAAAAAAATTTTTTTTAAAATAAAATGCTGCATAGTATATAATACGTGAGTAATTTTTGAAGTAATTATTTTAAGTCTAGTCATCTCCTTTTTTGCAAAAGAAAAACTATTAATGGTAATCTTAGATATGTTATGAATACCTTCTTTTCCTGTTTATAACCAACAGAGTATAATTTGAACTTAAATACATTAAACATCGATTAGCGTTAGTCAATATTTAAGTATAACAATTTATGAAAAAGGAGGAACAATAGAACTATAAAATAAAACTTTAAGATTTCACGTTGAAAATAATACCTAGAAAACTAGCATATACATGCTTCATGGGAAAGTATTTATTGCAGGGAAGGGTGCAAAAATGCATTTTTCGTCAATACCCTGGGTTTAATATACAAAACAATACCAATAATATATTATTTTATTCGCAAGTGGAGTATTTACGAAGTCTCTATACAGTGTATATAAGTTTGTATATGATAGAGGTTTTATCTCTCTAATTTTCGCATCTTAATATTCCTACTTAATTTTCTTCGTTATACTTGATTTAAACATATCTTTTGTAATGATTATGCAACATTTTTGTATGAATTTGAAATAAAAACTTTGCAAAAATGCATTTTAAACTCTGCTTTTCCGAAGGAGAAGCTGCTGCAATCATGTCTTATAATTTCTTTAAATCATTTCATGCTGAACCATAGTTTCGTAACTTTGATGCAAAACATAATCTGTTATCGTATGCAATTTTTAGTTTGAACTGCACCAATCATGGTATTAATTATGATTGTTCTTTTTTTTAATCGAAAACTTACCGGTACGGCTCAGATTTAATGCATATAATTTGAAGAATATAGTTAAATTTAGGTCTGCATTAGCAATTTCTAGTTGTACGTTAAAGTAAAAAATTATTTCCAGTCAATCCACTTGTACAAAAAGGTACAGTGTCTACAGAATATTTTCATTATTTTTGACCTTTTGAAAATACTTTTTTAACCCAAATTCATTAGATGGTAGCAGTGATGATTATATCGTTTTAATTATATTATTTAAAACAATTACTTAGTTAAATTAGCTGACTCAGCTTAAACTAGTTAGTTCACCTAAAAATTATGAAAAAAACTGAGGACCTATATCATATTTACATGTTTTAGGTGCCATTTGTAATATGGATAATGAATTCATCCATACAATTTCCTTTTAGTACAGTAACGAAAAAAAGCAACAACAAAAAAACTATAGCTTTTCTGCAGGTGCTATTAGAAATATTGGAGCATAAATTAAACCACAATATCAAATATGGTGCAAGTAAAACTATATTATGATACCTCTTATACTTGATTCCATGGTACTGTGGATCATTTTAAATATATATATGGTTAAATTCGACCCCTTTGTTAAGGTTGCATCAAGTTTGCACCGAATAGTTGTTCTTGGTGCCAATATTAAGTTCCAGTATTATTCCAATTTTTTAGAATGTAACAAAGCTGTGGTACCAAAACCAAATTCTTAAAAACTATGATAGTTTACTATTGCGCCGTGTAGAGATTGGATCTATATTACATATAAAAGAGTACAGTTAATATTAGTTGCGAGTAAACAGTCACTAATCGTAACTTAGCTTGTTTCTCGTCATTTATATCAATGCAAAATAAATAATTTAGGCAGCTTATTTTGAAGGCGAATGGCTTTAACATAAATTCAGGAACAGAAAACAAAAGTAGACGCTAAACTCTACAGTTACGCAACCACTTAGTTTAATCTAGTTAAATACCCCCTCCTAAAAAACAGCAATAAAAATGAGCACCTCTTTTTTACATCTATATAGTCCATCTTCTAGTTTGGATAACAAATTCAAGTCAGATACTTTCCTATCAGCACACTGACAATAAAACAACAACGAAAGACTATAACCTGGGCGCAGACTGGCCAGGTTTTGGGCCCGGAGACAAATTCTCACGATCAACCCTACTTACATACATATATCTATCACTTTTAACCATTTTTTCCCACGGTACATTTCTTCATCAACCATGTGAACAAAATAAAACTGGTTCGGAAGAAACAAGGACCTTGTACAAGGACGAAAAATTAAAAATAAAAATGGCGGCTTTGGTGCACTAAAACAACATGTAGCGTCTTCTGATAAATCTTCTAACTCTAAAGAGTTCAATATCTTGTTAGAAGCCTTGTTTGGTATTCCATCCGCAAACTTTAATAGGGTGGGTATTAGTTGGAGATAAATGCCGGTTGCTTAAATGTTCTTTTTAGAAAGTTGAATCTATCATGCGCAATCATTGGATAACAGAAAATCATTTTTTTATTCTTATTACCACGGAGATTTTTTTTTTCAAATAAATATTTTTTTTCATTTTCCCACGATCCGTTATCGTAAATGTGGTAAATACTTTAAAGGTGCCTCAATGTCTTTTCCAAATATGTACCTTAAAATTTTTATATTTTTGTTTATTTGTTTTTTAATGAGTTAAATGTTTTAATGTTTCATGCAATTTTAATTTGGTTTATTATTTGTGTAAGCTTTTGACGCATATCGTATACCAGTGTTCCCATAGGCATAGTGTGAGGGGGCATACTTTTTTTAGAGAACTGTTCATTTATTTTATATTTTATGTATATATGCACATTTAGTTTTTATGTGTACATATATTTATTTACAAATGTATGCATAAAACTTGATCTCTGCAATTTCATGTACATATGTTTATTTAGTTTTTATATGTACGTATATTTATAAGGATAGGTATGTATAAAACTTAAAATGGACGAGCAGTTTATAAACAATGTGTGCTCCCACTCTATGCCTCACGCTATGCCTATGGGTGTCCCTTTTCAATACTTTTTTCTGAGTATCTAACTAAGAACAAAAATATTTTTTTAAATATTTTAATTAAAAAAACAGTCAAAAAGTTGCTAAAAATTGTTAGACTACTTGAATTACATTTGCATTAAAATAAAACTAATTCAAAAGAAGTATCTAAACTTTTTCTTTCATTCATATTCAACACATTATCAATAATTGATTTTGTAAATTAAGGAAATTTCAACGATGACAAATTGCTTCTCTTATGTCTAAATGCAAATTTGAAAATTACTGTTTAGAATTGAGCAGTTTTTTGGAAGATTTTACCATTAACACAGGGCACTGCCTCGTTTTTTCATGCTGTATTTTAAAATCATAAATCATTAGAATGATTAATATATTCTGCTTAATATATTCTAATAAGAATTCTACGTCAAAGGGTTAATGTTATTCAATATCAATTATTTAAATCTCATAACTTTCAAATTTACTTGTTTCATCAGTAAATTATATGGCTTTTTATGTAATAAAAGTGTATAATAAAGATTTTCTTTGTCACTTATCTATAGAAATCAATCATGATTTTAAGACCAAAAACTGATAAATCTTATCTATTAAATATCATATTCTAACATCGACTGAGTACATGCAAAGACATATGTGATAAAATATTAGCTGATATATAAGACCACGGATTTCATTAAGTTTGAATTGTTTGTCCTGATTTCGAGTCTGAGGATGTTTTATTAGATAACTACGAATAATCCGATTGGTATTTAATGTGTTCTACTTTCTGACACATATCTTTGTTAAGTTTATGGTTATTTCTAGTTTTTTCACACTTGTATTTCGGGAATAAACACGTATTTATATCAAAATGTTACGTTTCGTTTTTTCTTTGTAATAAGAAAGTTTAAAATATTATTTTTGATATTTTCAGAAAATCTGCCAGTTTATTTCTATGCAATTAAGTAATGTAAAGCTAATTCAAACGTTTAATAAAATAAAATACATAAAATAATATCAATTACATATCTAAATTTTGATTTTGAAAATATTACTAAAAACTGTTTATTTTAGCTATGTGATGTGAACAAAGCTTGATCGTAGGTTTGCTTACCTCTATGTTGAAAATATTCGTTAAAAAGATTTCATATGTATTTATTTATAGATAACAAATTGTCAGCATTTATGACATAATGTTAAATAAAAATTGCTTTTTTATCTCATAAGAACTTACCCAAAATGTTTATTTTAATACGATAATTGTGTGTGATGAATATATCACACACAATTCGGTTACAGCATGTACTGTACTGACATATTTGATTTCACATTTACAGGGAAATTTATAGAATATAATTTTATCATTGGAACTTCAATGTTGATTCTAGCTTTCAACAGACATTAAGTAAATAAATGCAGGAAATATGTTTGATCTGGCATTTTATAGAGTTATAAAGTATAAATGCATAATTATCAACTAAAAGTATTGAAATACATGCAATAGAGCTTGTTTAAGTAAACAGTTGAATATTAATTAATTCTGTATTACGGGTTACAATAATATTCCAGATTGACGCTTTCCATTTGACTTAATACTGCACGTGTGATATTCAGGAATTGAGATTAATTCTACAACTGTGTTTCATGAATCATTTTGAATGGAATTCAACGCGTTACACAGAATTTCCATCAGAAGACACTGTTGTCCATATTACTGTTGGAATTACAGAGCTAATTTGCAGTTTTAAACTATTGGAGAGTGTTCTCAGCATGTATATATTTTTTTTCTAAGTTTTTGCTTTACTTTTTTTGAAAAAAAAAGTTTCATTCAGGGTATAAAATTCATAAATTGTATATAATAAACACGATCTATTATATATATTGTATAGAATATATATTACACATAAATATTACATATAATATATATTATCAAACGTTTATATTCATAGCTTTAATGTTAGTTTTACTTTGAAAGAAAATATATTTTCTTAATATATATATTTTTTAAATAGTAATTGTTAGACGTATTAAAAATCTGTGCTAAAAATATCATTTTCAAAACCATTATTTTTTAGGAAATTAGTGGTTAATTTTTCTTTATAAAATAAAAATTGTAATTAATAATTTTATATAATAAAATAATAATTTTTTCACATTAATAAAATAGTCCATAGCAAGGAAAAATGTGAAAAAAGTTACTAGGATTGAGAAACGATCGCAGATTTGAAATCAGTGACGTGAACATATCCAAGATCCGCTAAAAAAAAAACTCATGCAAAATGAAACAAAACAAGAAAAAAGTGATCCCCAATATAATCTATGCATTTCCAGTTATATATTACTTTTAATTTGTCTGCATAACATTGTTTTTAACGTTCAAAATAGATAATCAAACATAAATACCGAAAAAAATAAAGATAAATTTTTATAATATTATATCCATTTCGATAAGCTTATCATCATCATTATCTTGATAGTTATTTATTATTATTTTCAAATCGTAAAAATTTTTAAGATGTAATTTTTAAGAATTAAATTTTCAGATAACAATAAATTTCATGCAATGCAATTTCCTCACGAAACTTAATTTATGAAAATATTGTGAGAAGTTAAAAAAGAGTTTTTTTTTATATAAAATACATTTCTTTTATTTTTTTGTTTTGTTAATCACACGACATGAGTTATCACGTTGTGAATAAGCAATAGTATATTATATCCAAAAATTCACTTGCATAACTTATTAAAGAGCTACACATATTTAACATCAAATAAAAGTAAACGATTAAGATTCTATTATTAAATGAAAAAGCTTCAGAAGAGTCAAATTTTATAAGCATTTATTTTGCGTGATTGTAGTTACGTCGATTATTCAAAATAAATGATAAATGGAAATCCTGGAGAAAGGAGTAAAGCTCATAAAAGAGTAATAATTCATTTAATTGTATTACATATAGAACTTCTTTATGAGCCTCAAATCAAAATATGTGGTAATTTAATGTTAAGTTCTGTGTCGAATTGCTTCGTACAAATCTTCACATTTATTTCCTGTTTTAATTTTGTTTTTTTTTACCTTTATTGTTTTACCTCTGAAAATGAGGCAAATAGATCCATTTTAAAGAAACAATTTAAAAAATTAGTTCTATTGCTAAAATGCACGTGGTGGTACTATGACCTTGAGAGCTTTTTCAAATTTTAAAACCATGCTGCATTACGTAGTCTTGCGAAAGCAGTAAATGAAAACTTGATTGGTTAAACCAATCAAAGGATACAAATGGACAAAAAATAGCGAAGGGAACTTTTTCTTTGATAATAACAAGTAAATTTAATAGTTGATATCAGAGCTGTCGTAAACAATTATATCATACATCTTTGAAACGTCAAAAAACTCAATAAATCTAAGAGAATGGATTGTCAATGTTTTGCTGTTTAACCTTCTAGTGGTCACAGTGCTTAATACCTGGTGAGCATTTTTAACATTATCCTGCTCTACCATATGATTCCAATCACTGTTTGTGATAAAATTAGATGTTGATAATGGACTTTAAAATGTAATAAACCTAATGTACGTGTAGCGTACATATTTTTACTCTACTTACACATAATGTATGATATACTTTTGTAACATTCCTTACATAATTCATTTTTTATTTAAAAGGAAAAATTATAAAATTGAAAAATAATCTCGCGTGGTATCTTTCACAATGCAATGAACTGCTGAGATTAAATTAACTTACTGGAAAACTGCATTGAGTAGTCATACGATGGAAAACTTTTCCCAAAAATCTTGATATAATTATTATTTTCGATCTTAACTTTAATTTTTTTTAAAAATTGCTTTATCGCTAGAAATCATAATCTGAACATATTTTCCGAGTGAGCGACGTGACCTGTAACAAAGGCCCGAAAAGCACGCCAATGTTTATCCGATGCAAATCTCAAGCATGGAGTAAACAATTACTAGCTTCTTGAAGGAGTTATCGTGCTTATGAAAGTGTTATATTTCCTGCCAAAATAAACGTGATCTCTCATACTCATCAAATAATTGAAAGAATAAATTGAAAGAATAGACAGATTTCTCAGCATAGACCTTGCTTTCAGCTTTCCAAATGGCGTGACTATTGTTTAATACAGCAGTCACACGCAAGATACTTAAGTAAAAGCTGCATCACGAAAACCGGATTAAACATGCCGGACTGATTCTTAGCACGATTTCCCGGACTTAGGCTTATTGCACTCCTTTGCTTAATAGATTTATCATATTTTTACTTTGAGAACATTGCAGAATTATTACTTAAAATGAATACTTTATTAGAAAATATAGCTACTTTATTTTCGAACATTTAAAAAAAAATGTATACAAATTTAATGCTTTGATTGTTTTCGTAAGAACACGTATAAACTAAGAGTTGATACTCAAGTAAGATTTTGTCTGCATTCAATTTCTTATTCTTCTAAAAAATGTGTGAAATATATTATTTAGTTTTACTGCACTTCTTAGAGTTAAATATTTCCTAGATATATTGCATAGCTAGAACATTGCAGATCCCATTAAGTTTGTTTTAAATACGGAAGAATATGAAAGCATAAATTACTTGACGATTATGATTTTTGCAGCTTTTATTCAGATAGCTTTTGACAGGGAATATAGATATGATAACTTAATTAGCACTGAATGTGTTAGCTAAACTAATGCTAGCATTAGTTAAATAATTGTTTTAATTTTTAGATGAGAAATTACATCGATGGACGGTTATGAATCTTACTTAGGTTGTCTTGGCAATTATGATATTATTCTAACTTCTGACATTTTTTTTCTTGATAAGATGCAAAATTGCTGTAGAAAACATTTACTATTCTATGCATGGGCTAGGATAGCCTTGCTGGTAGAGCATTGGGCCCATTTCTAAGAAGTCGTGAGTTCAATCCTAGTGTAGTAATGACTGCAACACGTTAAATATGTCGAGTCAAAAAGCCTTTGCGTTCTTTCGAGTCTTTGCGTTCCCCTAACTAATCATACCTCTGGGTGTAATGAATTGGAGATTCATCGTTCTCTGGTTCATGTCAAAATTACGAATTGAATGAATCGATGCATGATTGGGCCCACCCTGTGTGTGGCTTACGTCATATTCTTTGCCATAGATGGCGCCACTGAAAAAAACAAGAAACGCTCTCTCTGCCTTAAATTCGCTTAGATTCACCAATCAGGCCTTCTGGTATTGGCTAGTGGCATTAGAAACAACAACATCAACACTATTCCATGTATATCATGCATAAGAGATATTGCAGAAAATACTCGACGATCCATTTTTGCAATATCTACTAGCTTATCTAAGATTATTTTTATACAAACACGTTTTTATATACTATGGCTTTATTATTTTTACTCATTGTAAGGCTTACGCAAGGGGCAAAGATAATATATAAATATATTCTGTTTACCTATATAATGTAAGATAGTGCACAATCCCTCTCTTCAATCACTTTCATAAACGTCATAACCTAATCTCAACCTTTAACATAAATCTTTATAATTTTCGTCGAAGGAATATTCAGCCAAAAAAAACAGAAAATCAATATTTTTCATGAAAAAAAAATATTATTTAAATTGGATGCAGCTTTATTGAACTGGAATATTTACAAGGATCAAAGTAGCTTGATTGCCAGAGAAACTAAAATGTAATTATAATAATTATTATAGTTTCGTGATGCAAAAAAAATAAATAAAATGAAGCAATAGTTTCTTATTTTACTTTTCAGCAATAAAACAAGTTGTGGTTAAAATATTTTTTTATCTATCTTCAAAGTAAATAATTAAAATATTAAATGTTAAATATTACAATGTTCACATTACCTAAATATGCAAAGCTGTAGTTATAAATATTATTCTAATTAACATTTATATCTCATAACTAACTTGAGCGCTTGTTCCTGATATTAAGCTATCTGTAATTGTGGACCCTGTATATTTTCATTTTGCGCTAAAATGTAATAGCACATTACCTAAAGTACAATATATACATCACGATGCAACGTAATTTAAAGTACATTATATGCATCACAATGTAAAGTAAAATATATACATCAAATGTACTTTAATTGAAAGTTGTGTTATAAATATTTTTCAAATTAAATTTATGTCTTATAATTAATTTGAGCATATACTCTTGACATTAGGTTATTTGGAATTGGTTTGTCAATTAACTAATTAACATATACTTTTTAATATTCTATATTCACTAAAAATATACATTTATGTTTTATTTATAGTATTGATCATTTATTTCCAGATAATGTTTTATATAATACTGAAAAAATAGACGAACATAAAGAAACTGCAATTAGTACCATAACTCTAACTCCTACGCCGGATGACAATGGAGCTTTATACAGTTGTGAAGCTGTGCACAAAGCTTTAAGCTCACCAATGGCATCATTCATCGAACTAAGTGTGCTTTGTAAGTATATGCAGCAATTACTATTTGATATAAATGGCTGTGTATATTAGTCAAATATATTAAATGTAGCAGATACGCTGTCTTCACCAGGTAAAAAATAATAATAATAAGTTTATAATAATAAGTAATCAAAATAAGTTTTTAATATTGAGGACTCTCACATACTGATTATTTATATGATTATTATAAGGTTATGTTATCTTTTTAAAAGGTTTAAATGTTTGCATTTGTTTAATTAGCTTTTTAAAGTATTAGGAGAGCAGAAAGTTAAACTAAGTTGAGATTTAAGCATCAATTTAAAAAAAAAATATGTTAAAAAAAAAACTTGCATTTTAGAAATGCTCGGGAGTGTAAATTATCCTAGAAATTCGTTTTTTTTTGTGCATTAATGTTCGTGAACTAAAGAATAAAGAATGTATCGTACAGTTATATCAGACGGGAAAACCCCTATATGACGCTTCCCGTCACTTAGTGTATATTATATATAAATGAGTGGGTATATATATATATATATATATATATATATATATATATATATATATATATATATATATATATATATATATATATATATATATATATATATATATATATATATATATATATATATATATAATTATCAGAACATAATGTAATAGTGTAGGAATGATAAATAATATCCTTCATATTTTATTGAATTCAAATTAATATTAAAGTAAATGCCTTTAAAAGGAACCCATAACATATTTTACTGCAATATAAGTCACAGAGCAATGCTTTCAATATTATTCTATAATATTTAAAATTAGAAAAGAAAAATGCACCAATCATAAAATGTTGGAATAAAATTTTTTATTAGACATGTCAGACTTAAATGTGCATCATAGTTAAACTATTGATGTTAATTAATATTTATTGTCAATTGGCATTTGTATACCATGCTTTACAACTAATTCATCAAAATTCATATATTAAGTAGGTCACGTTTAGCTTGACTAAAGCTTATTTCTATTAATTTAATGTTCACCAGATCATCCTAAACAATGTCTAAAACAATCCTATCAAAATAGATATCTCTTTCATAGCTTAATAGGGAGTGGGAACTCATTACAATTAAGCCAACTAGCCACAATTGTGCATCTATGTACACGCAGCAATTGATTTTAGGCACAGGCCTACCTGGTAAAGAACTTGTAGCAGAGAAAGGGGGAAAGCAATTCGATTGCAAAATCTATTCGGCAGGGTTCGATACCTAGTTAGAAGTGAAAAGCTGGATCGTGTAATTGGAATGCTTCGTTCATTAAAGCGTTATCCCGCCGTTCATTCGCACCTTTATACAAAAGCCTGATTTGGGATAAAAGGACTGAGACGAGATGCAGGTTTTAATTATTTTTAGACCCCTGTCTAAGGCTTTTGTTGGAACCTGCCGGTGTTGAGAATCTAATGAAACGAAGAAAAAGCTCGGTAGGAATCTTTTTCCTTTTTTTTTAATCTACTCCTCTTTCCCGCCAAACCCTTTCATTATCAGTCTTTTTTAGAGAGTTCTGGTAGTGAAAGTTTGGAAGATTAATGTTGTTTTCTCTTCCACAGAATCAAGGCCGTTTTAGTTCCCCGAAATATTATGAGATCGTTGGTGCTATCAAACGCAGTTGGTGTGTCGCGAAGACGATAGAAAAATGGTTATATCGCGTGTTAGAATATAACTTGAGGAATTAGGTTCTATAGTTTGTAAAAAATTTTCTAAGGAAGTATTGAAAAGTTAGTTTAAGGCTTTTCTAAAATGTTTTAGACTCCTGATAAAGATTGTAATTAGATAAAAACTGGAAGAAAAAAACCATAAATATGGATAATAAATAGTGAATAAAATGTTTTTGGGATGATAATTTTTTTTTTGAAGATTGACAAATTTCTTTATAAATTGAAAAGAAAGCAACATGAGCTTTCTTGTCATTATTTACAACAATTTTCGCTTAAAAATTTAGAAATTTTTATGCTTCGTGTTGTATTAAATATTTTTCTGAAAGATGAAATAAAAAGTGGTTTTACTATTTTTAGTATTGTTAAATGTTCGAATTCTATTGTTTTCTTGTTGATACGAATTCTGCTCCAGCTGGTACCGATCTCAGTACTAGACGGATCACGGATTAGAATCTTTTTGCCGTCTGGAGTTTTTTGTGGTTTTCCTCGTAATGCGTATCCATATAGCTCAAATGAGGGATAGTTTCATCAAAAAGTCCTACACAAAGGAGAATTTATCCAGATGATAGACCCAGGAATTTCTTTGTCTTCTGGGTTGCTTTTAAAATCACAAAGCAACGTGGTTGAACATTGTTATTTCGTAAATTCAGAATTAGGTAGACTGTTCAACGCCGGTTATAAAATAAAAATATATAACAAAAATTATATTTTTACCAAACAATAATATTTATTATGTAATCTTTATTGTTTGTTAAAGATAATGCTTCATAGCATAAATGTTTCTATTTATTAGCAGTCATCATTCCATAATTGAGAAGTTAGGAAACTAAAAATTCAAAATCTTGAATAAAATGTATCAAGTTGTGTGAATTTTCAAAAATAAATCCAAGAAAAGTTTAAAAACATATTTAATAGAAATTAATTTTGTAATTATAAGCAATCTTTGATACATTTTTATTCCTTTAACCCTTTGTTTAGATCATAAAAGTTTAAAAAAAATAACAAAGCATTTCTTTCTCTTTCTTTTTCAGTTCCTCCTGGTCCTCCAGAAATCGAAGGATATCAAGAAGGTGAGACAGTTAGAATGGGAGACACATTAACTTTAGCATGTGTTTCACGAGGAGGCAACCCATTGGCTAAATTGGTTTGGTTTCGAAATGACCAGCAAGTAGACCTCACGTATACCACAACTGGCCGCGAATCAACAAATACTTTAACCTTCCCAGTTGAGTCGAATGATAACAACGCCATCTACCGATGTGAAGCAACCAACTCTATAAGCCCTAAGCCTATGATTGCGATGGTTAAACTAACTGTTCAATGTAAGTGTATTTCTAAAGAAATACTTTTTTCGATTTTCTGTAATAATCTAATGTAGAGAACTGAGCTTATCTTTTGCTGTGATCACGATTTACTGTAATATTTGTTAAGAAAAGAAATGAAAAATCTTCATACATGGCAAAGGAAAATAAAAGAATAATTTGAAAAAAAATATAATATAAAATATAGATTTAAATTATCAAAATAAGGATGCCATGACTTGATGTTTTTTAACCTTTTATGAGGCTAATTGAGAAATTAGAAGTCAAGTCTCGTTGCCGAGCACTATTTCTCTAATACAGCAGAAAACCAGATTGCTAAATGGGAAAGCAACCATGTTCTACCCTGAAATAAGTTTGAATAGGATAGATAAATGATTATTTTTTCCTTTTTAGTCGTAAATTTAAAAGCAATAAAAGAAAGACTATTTTTTTTCCATTTATGTTTTCAAAATTCTGAATCATTTATTTTTATTACTAAATGTCTATTTTCTTATCTGGTATTTAATATTTAAAAAAATAGCTTTAATTTAATTGTGAAGTAAAACATATTTCCGTAAAATAAAGTGAAGTTTTCTTTATATGTATGCTACAAATATCTTTTTTCATGTTTCGAAATAAGTGCGAGGTCATGCATTATTGTATTGGAACATGATTATCTCGTTATTTGTGGAACATACAACTTCGAACTTCATTACGAGATATGCTTTCTTTTTAATTAATAGATTTTTAAAAGAAAAAATTTAATATAAAATTCAATTTCCTTCTTTTTAAAAATGTATTGATGCAAACATTTACTGCTAGAACACACATTTTAATAACTATAACAACTTCAAAATGTATTTGCTGCGTGTTAAAGAGTTTCCCTTTCACTTCAGTTAATCCAAGTAAAGTGACAATTATTGGACCAAAAGAAGCTCAAGAGGGTGATGCTGTGACAATGACGTGCACAACTGACAGAAGCAATCCGCCAGCAGATGTGTCATGGGTAGTTGATGGAAGACCAGTTCAAGCAGCGAGTAGTAGTGTTGCGGATCCTAGAGGAGGATGGATAACTACCTCAAATGTCACAGTTACTATTACTGGTCATGTAAGTATTGTTTATTTTAAGTAAATTGGCTTAGAAAATCATAATTTCTTACAAATTAATTTTACTTTTATATTTATTTTTCATGCTTTTATTGCAATTTTATTTTACACATTTCCTGCACTTTACATTTTATTTTTCTCTTTCCTTGTATACTACTTGCGCTTAATTTTTCTCATTCCATATCGTTTGAATTTTCTCGCTCCCAGCACATGACAAATTCTTTCTTATTTCATAAACCATTTCTGTTATAGTTATTTAATTTCTGTCATTCATGTACGTATTAATTATTTCCTTTTCTTCATTCCAAGTACATTACAATTACTTAATTTTTTCTCCATATGCATTTTTATATCCCGTGTTTGTAATAATTATTTTATTCGTACCATACGTTACAATTATAGCGTGTCTAATTAAAAATAAAAAAAGAAAGAAAAACACCTATTCTCATGCAAATTATGTCATTTATATATTGTTAATCAAATGAAAATAATCATGTATGAGAAAGGAATGTAAGAAATGTCAAAATAAAAGAAAGTCAAAAGTTCTGTAAAAGACGATGTGTTACTACTAGAATGATACTACTATTAATTATATTCAACTACGAATATTTCTTCGATTGATGAACGTTAGGAAATTGCTACTAATTCTTTGATACAAATGAAGAATACAACTAACAAAAATAAATTTCGTGTTAACTGTAGAAATTAAAATGTAGCATATTTATTCTCTTATGGAAAATGTTGTTTATTAATTTATCAGTCGAGTAACAAAATCATTTACGAGTAAGGAAGTTAAAGAGTTAAAGAATAATAAAAACACATGTTCTATTAAAAAACTTCACATCTTGAATCTTTCTACAATTAATCAGGGTTCTTTAAGAGCTATTAATTAGTTTACTAATTCTTCGCTGTGTAATCTTTTACAACTACCTAAAATAAATTTATTGAAAGTTAAATATTACAATTTAAATGCTTCCTAACACTTTTGCAAATATATGTTTAAAAAAATCTTATGCTCCTTGAAGCAGGCAATATTCGATAATGCTTTCCTACTAGTCTCCAGGGTCAGCTAATTGCTACAACAGAAAGTCTTATTGCCATCTCATTTAAAAGGCCCGCTATGTATCACGCATGAGAAAGCATCTGTGATAACAGATCGATAAATTGATTAAAAGTTTGCCTTGCCTTCTCCCTATTCGCATGGCATAACAGAATCTTCTATATTTATCTATCTGTTCGTGTTGCGGGACATTTTATTTGTTTATCAAAGCAATTGCATTGCTCTTTATAGGAATCTAGTTAATGCTACAAAAAACAAAATATGACTAATTGCATTATTTTATTAAACATAGTTTTTGGCTATATTAATTGCTTGTTCTTGACTCTACAACAATTTATAGCTAGTCGTTAATTAGTTTAACGCAAAGTTAGGGCTCTTGGCAAATTCATTTTGTTGTTTTGAACATTGTATTATTTGGATTTAAATAAAAAATAAATATGGAGACAGTATAATGCTGTTGTTTTTTAAGACACTTGGACAAGTCAGGCTCACCAGCCATAGGCGTTTTGAGAATTAAGTCAGAAAGGGGCATTTTTCGTTTGATATGAGAGCACCGCAAAGGTGAAAGAACGTCTTAGCTCAGAACCACGTGGACAAATTGCTGCACCACTCAATCGTGAGACCACTTTTTTAAGTTAGACATAGATCTGAAGAGAAGGGGATTTTCTCTAAATCCCACTTATGGTACTGATAGCGACCGATCACATTTTTTACGAGCCCGTATATCACGTGTACTCGGTTTGGCATAGTGGAGTATAGGATCGAACCGCTGACTTTAAAGTAATATTTAATGGGGAATTTAAAATGTGAGCAATCAGTGTAAAAGTTTTTAAGCTTATTTTTACTAGCTTGTATTCAAATGAATATATGGTATACCCTGGACTACAGATGGGCACAGGATATTACATCAAGCAAAACGATGCGAATAAAGCACAGTTTAGAGGCATATTATAGTTGCAGTTTCATAAACAAGAACCTTACACATCGTGGAGAAATTAAGGAAATAAGTCTCAATAAGCAAAAAGGAGTTTAATCAGTTGGATAGGAGAAACAAGATTAAAGATAATAAAAGAAGGGAGGTAAGGGTCTGAGGAAGGTGTGTAGGAGTACCAGGATTCAAAAATTTCCCAACTACATCACACCTGTTTCTTACCCATCTTCTTTTATATATTCTTCAAGTTTGTTACTTTTCCATTGCCATTTTGGTATTTAGACACTGAGGTAGACTCTCGTTTAAAGAACCCAAGCTATAGTACATCTGTTTCTGCTCCTTTATTTGTGTTTTAATCAATAAATCATAGTTTAGATTTTTTTAACATAATTGACATCAATAGTGAAATAAAAGATCCTGCCTATCCATAAAACTATTGTTTAGTCATCCTTTTAGGCATGTTTATTCTGATGTTTTTAAATAAATCTCGTTATATTTAAGTAAGTTTTAAAACACGTTTAAGGAGTTGAAATCTAAATTATAAAATTTATTTTTTGTTTTAAAGTTCTGAAAGCGTATTCTTTTCTCTTATTTACATCTTAATATTTTAATAAAGTTCAGATCTCAATTTTAATAAATTACTCCAATGACTTTCAAAAAATTCGATACATTTAAAAAAAAAAAAGGGTTTTTTTTCTCAAAGTTTCAAGTTCTTTTAACTTCCTTTTCATTTTTTGAATGCGCAATATTGGGAATTTTTTTTACAAATATAAACCAATAAAAAACGATACATTTCACAATAAAACCTTCTAGCAAAAAATCAACGAAACAAGCTCAGAATTTTTTTTCCCAAAATTCTTTTATTTCTCGAACTTTTTTCGACTTATAAGTTTATCTAGATTTCATTAAGTGCTTTAACTGGTTTCGTCAATTTTATTGAAAAAAAAATTCTTCTTTATTAAACTTTTTCTCCATCAACCAAACAAATAAAATCCGTTCCGTGAATTTTTCTATTCACCTAAAGGAATCTATTCACACTATGGCGGGACTCCTTTCTTTCAACAAACCTTCTAATTTAATCCTCCTTTTCGCAGATGTTTTCAACTTCTTATAATTCATTTTATTTCCAAGATTTAATGGTTGAGTGTATCTAAAATGGGTTGAAAGAATTAAAAGAAAGAAAACCAAATCTAAATTGAAGAGGAGAAAACGTTTTAATCAGTTTGTTACTTTTTGGACGGTTATGGAATTATGGAAAAATATGATTTTTAAAAGCTTCTTATTCTTTGATTGAATTCATTTTAAACTTTTGAAATATAACCTTTCATTTACATTAAATTTAGGAAATTTAATGCATGGAAACTGAAAAAATAATTTTTTTCTTTTTGTGTATTGATCATATTTTATGTATAGAAATTATTTTTTTTATAATATTTTTAGTAACTTTTCTCTTATTCGATTTTAAAAATGTTAGAATGTTACTTTGTATTTTTTTATCCTTTTTATATAATTAAAAGCATCGGTAAGTAATAACGCGAAAATAAGATATTTAATCTATTTTCCAGATTATATTTCATAAATGTTTCGAAGTAAAATTTATTGAATATAAAGTTCTAGACTATTATATTTCTCTTTATTTATATTTAAATTTTTATATTGTTAACAATGACTGTAAATTTTTAATTTTTAAGTGCCCGTCTGGACAATCCTTATTATTTGTCATAAGCTCCTTATTTTCACCATTATCATTTACCATTTACTATCAGCATTTTACGCCTTTATTTATCCATTGTTGGATTCGCACATTCATTTTAAAAACCATTATATTACCTTGTTTAATGCAACTTTCTTATTCTTGATGCCATGTCAAATTTTATTAGGAATGCTCTTTGATTGATAATATAGCACAAAAATGATTATATAGTCTTCCTATTCGAAAATTGTTTCCTTCATCATACAAGATAAAAAGTATTAGACTGTTTGAATATATGTTAATTCCTTTATTTCCATTTGGTAAATATTTCTCAAGAACTGTGGGGAAATGCCTTTATTTAATTTTATAAAATTAAAGACCTAGATATTCGTCTTAAAAATTTTTTCAAAATTCAGGGAAGTAATTTAACACTTTTCAAATAAAGTTTAAGAGTAATTTCTTTTAGTAATTAAGTAATATACGAAATTTATAATTAATGCAAAAAATTTAAAATTAGGGCATTAGTTGAATAAATACGTTTTTAATGCATTTTTTATTAATTCAGTAGTTTATTTTAACTTTAGCTTATTCATGAAATTTGAAAAGCAATGTCTTTTAATCTCTGTACAGGAGAGAAATATGAAAATGTTTTCCTGTTATGCTGTAAATCAAGCTCTAAGTGAAACAATGGTGGAAACTACAGTTGTTAGTGTGCTATGTAAGTATATTTTTCTTACTGCCTTAAAAAAAACTTTTATTTGTATATTGTTATTAAATTATAATAACTCAAAAAGGAATGATAAAAAATGAAAAATGAAAAAAAATTGATTGTTGAAAAATGTGCAATTTATATTAAACCGGACATTACATTCACACCTGCCAAGTCTTGAGAATGTATGCCTGCTTTTGAGCACTTGAAAATTGTCAATATTTAGCGTCATCTTACTTTTTTGAAGCCAATGAAATTTGCAATATGCATGTTCGTAATATGTCAACTTATTAAGAGAACATAAAAGCATGTATAGTGTTGTAATTTAAAGCATTAGAATCATGCAGTCCATTGAATATTTAAACTATGTATAGTATGTATAGTTTGCTTTATTATTTCAAATGTTATATACCTAGCCAGGCTTGTCTTTTGGCATTGTATAGAATTTCAGAATTCAATTTTATGCAATTTTTATATTGTTTAAATAAAATATTTTAATTACGTACTTTGTAATATATTTGCATTATTTAAAATATTTCATTTATTATACCAATCGAATTTTAGGCAGCTTTATTTATTACCTAAGTAATCTATGGAATGAATAAATTTTCTTTATTGTCTGTTATATGTACATGATTATATATACTAAATATTATGATTTATTTCATCAATTCGATTTCAGACCGTCTATACATTTCAAAATAATATCTAATCTATTTGCCTTTAACGTGTTGTTTCTAAGGCCACTTGACAATATCAGCAAGCCTGGTGAAACCAAGTGAATTTAAGGTAGAGGGTGCGTTTCTTGTTTTTCAGTGGGCCCATCTACAATAAGAATACAACTTCAGCCACACACTCGTCATAGCCCGTTTATAGGGTGAACCCATTCGTGTATCCATTCATTCGTCCAAAGATCATAATTTTAAACTGAACCAGAGAACGATCATTCTCCAATTCAGTATTTTCAGATTTATAATTTGTAATGGGAACATGGAGCATGGAGGACTTCGTGGCCATACAGATTTAACGTACACCACTCATCATTTACTACATGGGAGTCATCGGCTGGCTGGGATCAAACCAACGACCTGGACGTGGGCCTAGAGCCCTACCTGCCTGGCTATCCTGGCCTCATACTTCTAATAATAGCTGAATTCTAGACTTTTCATTACATTTACATTATTCAAAAATCTTAATTTTTATTATTTCAATCCAATTATGTATAAAGTGTCTGAATTCTCTTAAAAATGCCTTTTAACCAACAAATTAATTAAAAAAATAATTTTTATTTTCCGAATCAAGTTTTAAGAAATCTATAAACTAACTAAGTTGTCTGTAAAGTATTTGAATTCCCTAAAAATTCATTTTTATACAAACTATTTAAAAATAATAATGTTTATTGTTGTCCCTAAATTTGATAGGCTATTTATAATGCGTCTGAATTCTTTAAAACATGTCTTATTATATTCGAATTATGTAAAGAATATATAAATATATTTATTTCATACAGATCCTCCTGAACCTCCAACAATTCTTGGTTACACTGAAGGAACTCCAATAGAAACTGGTAAATCTCAGCAAATGGTATGCGCATCTAGAGGAGGTAACCCACTACCGACATTAAGATGGTTTCGTAAAGATAAAGAAGTATGTTAATTTCATATTTTATCATATCTATTAAAAAAAATCCTAATATCAATGTATAAGATAAAAGGAGATAAAAATGGATTGAGCGTTTTATTACTTAGAAATCAGGTTATTTTATCCAGTTAATGAGTCATTCATTAACCTGCATAAATTAAAATGAACAATAATTTTTCTAAAGAATTTTGCTTATAAATTTTATAAATTTTCTTCATTTAATTTCATCATGTTTCAATTTCATTTTTCATGTTTATACATGATTTTTTAGTATTTTCTCATCTTATTGAGGGGAGTCGGTAGGGCATATACCAATAATGATAAAACTATCTCTTTCTGATGTACAGTTAGCAAAAAAAAAGGAAAGAAAAACGGACCACCCTTAATAACTTTTGATATAAACATCGGATTTTTACTAATTAGGATTCAATCTTAATGGCTGAAAGGGGTGATCTCAAATAATCTTATTAATTAGCGCAGACTATATTTTAAGTGTCGGAATCGGCCATAAAATCGTAGTTTCGCTGAATAAACAATTTTTTCGAAAAATTCATGTTTTAGACTCCCAAAATATAAGGGATGGCCACAATCTGGACAATATGATCTCAATAGTTGCTTTTGGAGAGCGCTTTAAAGTTTGAATCCCTTAACGTTAATTTTACTTTTTGCGTTCTTCGCGAAATCTCTAGTGAATTAAAAAATTTTACACTCAATTATAAAATTCGTTTATTCAGAGATAATTTCGTGCAAAGAAAACAAAACATTTAGAAAATATTTATTATTTTTTTATTGTTTCAATTAAAAATGTTCGAAAAATTTTTGAATTGTAAGGTATACAATTTTTGCATCCTTTTAAAGAACGTATTTTTACACGGTAGAATACAAAAATTGAGCGAAATCGATCAAATTATTCCTGAGAAATCAAATTTTACAAATATATCTTATTCAAAATTTTTTTCTCAGGAACTACTCGACTGATTTCGCTGAAATTTTGCTATTAAAAATTATATTCTTTAAAATAAAGCAAACAGTTTTATGCCTCACAAATCAAAATTATTTCGTCCATTCTTTAATGAAATAATAAAAAATAATAACAATCTGCTAAAAAAAAATTTTTTTTTTGCATTGATTTATCTTTGGATAAAGGAATTTTATAATCTAGTGCAATTTTTTTTTTAAATTCTGTTAAAACATTCTCGACATATGGCAAAATACGCAAAAAGCAAAATTAATATTAAGGGTTCAAAACTTTGAAGCACTCTCCTGAAAAAAAAAAATTTGGACCATATTTCCCATATTGTAGCTACCCCCAATATTTCGGGGTCAAAAATCTGAATGCATTGAAAAAAGGGTATGTTTATTTAAAAAAAGTAGGTTTTTGTGATTAGATTCGTAGATCCAATCACTAGATCAAAAGTTATTAAGGTCCGACAGTATTTTAATTTGCGCATTTTACATGCACTAAGCATTAATAAGAAAAAAAGTTTCGTATGGTTAGAAAAATTTTTTAAGAGGTGATATCTCCATCATTTTTGCAAACATGTAGTATCGAAATGTTTAGTTTTGTTGCTTAAAAAAACTAAAATTCTTCGTTGATTTGTGCTAAATTAGATATATATTTCATTCTTATGCTGCATTTTATAAAATAATGGCTCTAATATTTGTTGTAACATTTGTTGCAGATTGAATCTTCAACTACCACAAACAATAACGCTGTCTCATCCGAAGTATCAATTACTGTTGATGCAAATGATAATGGTGTTGAATACCGGTGTGAAGCAACAAATTCAGCATCTGTTCTTCCCATGGTTGCTACAACAAGATTAACAGTCTACTGTGAGTAGTTTATTAGTTTTTTTCTGTTAATTATACAAAATTCAATAATTAAGTATATTTTTTTTTAAATTACGTACTGACGGTAATTTTCAACGATACATTTATTTAAATTAAACGTTAATAGCCAAGTAACTAAATAATTAAGCAATTTTTGATATTATAGGGTTTTGACAGATTCAAACTCTACGGAGGCGCAATGTGAAACGTTAACAAAAAATAACCTTTTTTTATGTTAGGAACGAAAGGCAAATTGGCACTGCTCCTCATCTTCTAAAGTCTTATCTTGCGGGATTCATTTGGCGAAAATCCTATGGGAAGATGAGTCTTTGATTTAATATTGAAAGCAATCGCGGAGATATGGAAGCCATTAGCTTTGTATTATTCTTGGCGTCGTTTTAACAGCGGTCTCTGTGAAATTCAACTTAGCCGAATTTACATTTACTCTGTAAAATTATAAATGCTCATGTAATATGACATGTTTTAAATTTCTCTTTACATTTCAAATTTTATAAATACATTATAAGTACATAAAATACGTAATTGCTTAGAGTTAGTTGAATTCATAGTACACGATTACAGTACAAAATAAATTATTAAAATTAATTAATTACTCACTTTATTCGCAATCGTCTTTTTTTCTTCTTGATATTATGAAATAATGCAAAGCATATTGCTCATAATTAATATAGTTCATAGCACTCAATTAAAAAATAAATATTTATCTTGTCAACAATATTTAATTATATGATAAATTAATTTGTATTAAATTTGCCGTAACAATTTCCGTTCAACTGTATAAACTTAAATTACTAATTACTCAGTAAGACAGTTTGCTACATAACTTTAAAAGATTTTTCCCTTCCTGTATATTTATCATTTCAATATTTATCTCTTAAACTATATAAAATGCCTCACTGAAATAATTAAAGTTTTCAATACTATGTAAAACTGAGCTGTCTACATTCAAACTGCTTTTCTTATCACCAGTCTCGAATTCGACATCCAATAAAATCCTCTTAAATGCAACACCTACATTTCTATCTTCAGTTTCCTGCCATTTCAAATTAAAAGAAAAGGCTTAGTGTGTAGTTGGAATGTTCCGTAATTAAATTTGCTTCATTAATAAAGAACATAATTCCAGTCATTTAATCGATAGAAAAGGATCTATCGTTTTACTTAAGATTTTAATTTTTCTGATTTCTTCCTGTTCAACTAATAATTAAACTTGACGGCAAGCTTAGGTGGGATTAGTATTCTCTTGCAATTACTTATTGTCAAAAGTTTAAAAATGCATCACCAGTTTTGCAGATTTTTTGAAAAATTAAAAAAAGGTTTGAGCATTAGTCGATATCTTTTGAGAAATGTGGTTTGTTTCTCTTGAGAAATGTGTATTTTATTTTCGAAAGAATGGGTTGAATAAATTTCGAATTGGAGCTTAATTGCTGCTCACTTTTTGCTAACCATCGATTTAACTCTTCTATAGTTCAGCTCTTGCTGAACTTACCAATCCAAAACGCCCATTTTCCTGCAATCCTTCAGAAATTGCTACATTACCGTTTTTTTTCTTCTGCTGGTTATGTAATTGCTAATATCCACGCCCATTTTGGCTTCAAAGCCTGCTTACAAAATTAAATTTAAGGGTAGTAAAGATCTTATTAGTTTCGATAATCGCTTAACATTTTCCACATTCTCCGTCAGTACGACCTTGGTTACCTCGAACAAACTAGAAGCCCTTTAAAATTTAGATTTAAGAAGTACGATATGTCAGTCATAAAGAAAGCAAAAAATCATCAATAGCTGCACATTGTTGGAATCTAGGGCATATATTCAATTTCGGCAATGAATTTTTTTTCACTCCTGTCACATCAGCTTATATTGATGCCCAGGAATCTTGCTTTATTCATAAGAACTCTGATTCCCTTGTCAATGAAATTTGTCCCTCACCACTTTTCCATAGCCGGTGAGAATGCATTTTACCCTGATTTGCCTCTCTCGGCCACTGTGGTTTTTCTAGCATTTTTTTCATTCTCTCTAGGTTATTGTGGTTTTTCTACTTTTGTTTCCCACCTTCATTTCTTCCCACAGTGGACTGATCATTGGGACATGGTTCCCAGCAGATCACCGAAGTCAAGCATCACTGACTGCGGTCAGTGTGCTGGTGGGTGACCACTTGGATCAGTCTGCGTAGGGACCGAGGGTGTGCGGTATTGGTCCTCGTTAAACTGTTCTACCGTAAAGTGCTCGACTTCGCGTGCAGGTCGTCGGGCTACCGAAGCGGGGGTGCCATCCCGTCTGCAGAGAATCAAAATTGTGATGGCATGTCTTCGGATCATCCTCAGGGATGTTTCCTAGACCGTCGCCAATAGCCCATTGTGCAGCTCTAGTGCGACGTAAATGAACTACAACAACAACATTTCTTCCATTTTTTGCAGGCAATTTTACGTTTTATATTTGAATTCACTTTTGTTTCGTCACATTCACTTTTGGGTGAATCTTGAAAATGGGAGCTTATTTTTGAACACTTGTAAAATGCCGACTTATTTCCAGTTTGCATATCTTTGAAGCGAATAAAGTTTTTAATCAAGTAATATCTTACTGCTTCAGTTACATGAGGATTATTAATTTAGTTGTGAATGTGTTGGATGAAATTTTATGTAAGTAGATATGTGTTGATTTGTTCTTGATGTGGCCAGACTAAATTTATGATTAAATCATTACTTAATTTGCATTGCATAGCTAATAAATTAAACAATTTTATTTTTATTTTAGTTCCTCCTTCTGCTGTCAATATTAAACTGAAACCAAAGCGGCCTAAAGCTGGACAAAAAGTAAGTCAATTTTTATTAATTTAGATACAAATTTTTAAAAATTAGTTATGAGAAGAATATTTCTAAATCAGAGCGTATAAATTTATTTAAGATATGTGTAAGAATCGTTTTAAGACATGTTTTAGACATGCCGGTCCAAATTATTTAATGCATTAAAGAATTTAGGAATTATTTAACAGTTGAAAAATTGAAGGACCTTCCATGATTGTTTGCGTTTTGATCAATTAGACGTCCAGAATTTTAAAATATAATCATAACTGATTTAAAAACAAATATATTCGAGAATAGTTTATAAGTTCCATGGTTTATTATTTGACTTGATTTGATTAACGAAAATATTTGATTCAACGAAGCACTGACTTTTCATTTATACTTACACATTAGTTCCCTTCTCGTTAAATAATAGATGAAGATAAGCTGAAATTCTACCGTTTTTTAATGAAATAGGGGCATTTTATACCTACTAAAGGGTACCTTATACTCAAACCTACTTGAGGTTATGGGGTACCTACTAAAATGTTTTGTCCTCTTCCATCATTCTAGGCATAAGGTTCTATGTATATGCTCCTGTAAGGCTAACACATGGTTAAATAAGCACTTAAATTGGAATAAATTATGAAAAGTCAGAAATACTCAATATTTTCAATAAGTTATTCTTTTAAAAATTGCTGAGCAATAAAATATGAAATGGGCTAAAAAAAGGCCCTACCAATCTTTCCAGTGTTAATACATTCTAAACTAGATGTAACTAGTACAATCTAAATTGGAATTTATGAATTTGTTATCCTGCTTTAATTAAATTAGATAAGATAAAATATAATAATCTTCATGCATTAAAGTAATTTAAGGAAAAATACTTATTTCTAACTTTAGATATGTTAATTTTAGAAAGTAGTTATAATTTAAGAATTTTGAATTTAATTTAAATAAAACTATGAAAAATGTATTAATTTTATTCTAAAATTTATCTTCCATCTTAGTCATGAGCAGAATAGAATAAGTATGTAGCAAAAAAGACATAAGTGCATTTAAAATTTACTGAGATTTAAAAGGTTAAAAATAGGTATAAGGGTAATTTATTAAATTTCTATTTAAAATATATAGTAAAATTTGAATCTGTTTACAAATTAAATAGGAAAAAAAAATTTATAAGTAAAATATTATCTGAATGTACAAGAAAAGTTAAATTTAATGAATATATAGGAAGTTTTCTATTAAAAAAATTTAATTTATATAAAATACACACTTTAATAACTAATTCAGTAAAATTAATCTTATTCTGTAAAACACATAACTTTTTTATTTTTTACAAAAGATTACATTAATTAAATAATTTATTTTTATTAAAAAATCGGAATTTGAATTAGCTATAAAAGTGAACTTCTTTAAAAAATTACTTTGAACAAAAATCAATTTAGAAATGAATAGAACACTTATTTATTTACCATAAAAGAATTGTATTCAGAAAGTTTTTTCTTTCCTAAAAAAACAAATTATACATTTCTTATTAAAAGTACAGTCGCAATTTTTAAAGTTTCATAAAATGCTAAAAAATATATTAAGTTTAAGCGATATGTTGTTCAAATTTTTTTGGAACATTTAAAGAGAAAAAACGTAAACTAGAGAAAACAAAACAAATATTTCTATCTCTTAAATTCTTTTTTTTTTTTTTTTTTTTTTTGTAACTTTAACAAAACAGTTATTCATTTTTTGTCAAAACGTCATATGGCCTGAGGGAAATGATGAGTTTTTCTTCTATTTTTTTAATTTTTCTGGCAACGAAATATTTTTTCTCTCCAAATTAGAGAAACATTAAAATCTGAATCTAAGCGTTATCTTGCTTTAAGTCAGTTTATCGATAGCTACATACATTATTTTTCTTTGAATACGAAAAAATATATTTATTTTGGTAGATTTTTTTCCCTGTGGTTTTGTTATCTTTTTTTTCTTTTGAAACTATTACTTAAAAAGTTTTTTCTCTTCCTTTTTTTAATTTTTCCATCATCTGATTTTGTGCTTTCATCCGTATTGAGCTAATGGAGTTGACCTGAACTAGATGATACAATCTCTTATTGCAATGAATTTATATTCTAACTGTAAAGCAATTGCTTACACTCTTATTAAGCTTTTATTTTTAGAGTTTTAGTATGTTTGCATTAAATTGCATGCTTAAAAATGTTGTGGAGTTTAAGTGCTTTTCAAAAAAAAAAGTATTAAAATCAGCAATATTTTAATTGTGAAAACATGATTCGCTTTTAATTAAATATAAAATTAATAAAATTATCTGCAGTAATTCTGTAAAAGTTTCCTCTTACAATTATTACTGTACAAATTATCTCAAAACACAAATTTGGAAATGATAATGTTTTTAGCGTTTTCAGTTTCGGCTTAGCTATGTTTTAAATTAATAAGAACAATTACAGTGATTCTAATAAGCGTTTCTTCTTACAATAATTACTGTACTAATTATACCAAATCAGAAGTTTGGAAAAGATAATGTTCTTAGTGCGCTCATTTTAGCCTTAACTACGTTTATATATATATATATATATATATATATATATATATATATATATATATATATATATATATATATATATATATATATATATATATATATATATATATATATATATATATATATATATATATATATATATATACTCTATAACAAAAAAATCGACGCACCAAGAAGCAAGCATCCGATTGCCTTGAAATTTCGTATGCACGAATGTTTTGAACAGATCAGGCTGAAATGATGCCGACTGGAGACGTATAGTCTTTAGCGACGAATCCTGCTTCCAACTGTGTCCTGACGATCATCGAAGACGTGTTTGGAGACGCACAGGGCAGAGGGCACAGGGCAGTAAACGTAAAACGTTCTCCATTGATAATAAAATGGGCATAATCAGAAAAATTGAAAATGGATGCAATCAAGCTGATATTTGCAGGGAATATAAACTATCCAAATCTGCAGTTTGTAACATATGGAAAAATAGGCAATTAATGATTTCTGCTCATGAAAAAAATTTAGATGACAGAAAAAAGTTGAGAAAAGCAGATCACAAGGATGTTGAAAAAGCATTACTGAAGTGGTTCACCAATCGAAGTATCTGGACAACACAAATGTCGATGAATTTGCTAAGCGATGTTATGAGACCACTTTCATGCTCTCGAATGGCAGGTTAGACAGATTTAAAAAGCGGAATAACAGAAATTCAGGAAAAATTATCTGAGAGTCGGGAAGTTTTTCCATATCTGATGTTGAGGATTGCTCATCAGCTAAAGATTACTAATTTTTTTTTGTACGCAAGACAAAGAGTAATGGAAAATAACACATTTTTTGCTACTACATAATATTTTTCAGTCATTTATTTGAACAATGTGTAATAAAAGGGAGGAGTTTGGGAACCGTTAGTTAAATTGCCTGCGTAACGGATATAGTGAACTCCCGGTTATAGTGAACAAAAATTTCGGTCCTTTGAAGGTTCACTTCACAATAGCGGGGTTTGACTGTATATATATATATATATATATATATATATATATATATATATATATATATATATATATATATATATATATATATATATATATATATATATATATATATATATATATATATATATATACACGTCTGTTTGTATCCATAACTACAGTAGGCATAAAAAATAACCTTTAAATTCGACTTTATTTACAAAAATAAATATTTAAAAATTAAGTTTAGTAGCCTGCATTATTAAGAAATAATAATAATAAAGTTATAATAATAATAATGAAATAATAATAATAAGCAAATAAAAAAATAATGAAATAATAATAATGTAATAATAAAGTAAATAATAATAAAGAGGTTAGTCTGGAACTTCTTGAGAAAATCTTCTTGAGAAGGCCAAGGCTCACGTTGGGCTGTTAAGCGATTGATGATGATTATTATTATTAGCAAATAATTGGTGATAAGTTATTTGTTGTTTGAAAATTATTATTTTAAACTAACGAAAAATAACAGCAGTAAACAGTAAATGTTAACAGTAAATGTTATTTAATAAAACAGTGAATGTTATTTAATCGTTTTCTAATTCAATTTTATTTTGTAATTTAGTTTACTATGAATGTTATATTTTATTCAAGTCATCTATTTGGATTATTTTAGGTTACATTGATATGTGAATGTGCGAGTAGCAATCCCCAAGCAGAAATTACGTGGTGGAAAGATGGGTTTATTATACTTGGTACTCCTGATGGAGTATTTGACGCTCCGAATGGTGGGAGATCGACAAAAAATATTCTACAGCTCAATGTTTCTTCACATGATGACGGAGCAGTATACACATGCCAAGCAACAAACACTGAATTAAAACAGAGTGCACATGATGCTGTTACTATCAACGTATTATGTAAGTTTATCTAGATTTTACTTTCTTTAATGCAAATTCAAACAAAAATTATTAAATTCAACGTGCCACCCATTATCAACGATCATTCATAAATTCAACGATGACCAACGAATGTTGAACCTTCCTGGAGGAGGTGGTCCAGTTTTCGTAATAAGCGGAAATGGGAATGCGTTGGACAATCGAAGAACGTTGGAACGGAGAGGTTAGCCTTGCTGCTAGTGCACCAAACTTCAACGTTTAAAGGCACTGAGCTGCCTAAAGGATTAAGCAGGTTTTGATTATTATTTGCGGCTAAATGATAGCTTTAGATCAATAGGTAGGAGATTGCCTGAAAAGTAAAGGCAACTTGAGCTCAAAACTAACAGTCATGTCGTTCATCTCGAATTAGAGAAATAATAATATACAAAGCCCTCAGACCCACAACAATGGACTTTTATATGATTGCTGAACTTTTACATTACAATTTACATTTGACTCAATTAGTAGTTCATTGATTAAAAATTATGTTACTTTATTTAACAGATCTAGAAAAAACACTTTTGTTATTTGCTACTTTAAAGCAAGGTATTTAAAAACGCTGTGTCTTGAAAAATAATGGTATATTTTGAAAGGAATAAAAAAAATTAGTGACATTGTTTTTAAAGTTTTGATTGTTTTATTTGGGCATAGAGTCACTTGAACAGCATTTTGGAAAATATTTATGTGCATGCGTGAAAATTCATGTCGTATATCCAAATGTCAATTGTAAGGTTTTGTTTTGACATTTTACATGCGAGGTAATGTATCAAAAATGACGGAAATCTGATTTTTTGGAGGGGGAGGGAGATAATGCTCAATAGGCATTACCATGTTTTAATTTTTTTTCAAGTTGATTTCATAAAAAAAGGTAGTAAAGGAAAAAAAACGTTTTGGAAACTTTTCAGGAAATTTACTATTGTTTTTGGTAAAATTTTTAGTGTTAAAGAAGATGGTTTAAATAGAATGAAATTTCTTTCATATTAGACCATAATAAAACATTATCTAGTATTTGGATAAGCTGTAAGTGGTGTGGATGATTAACATAAGGCAATTTTTGCATGTGCAATGGATCAATAAGCTTTAAAAATTAAGTATATCAAAAACAGTATTAAATTTTTAAATTTTGTACAGATTTTAAAAAATAGTCAACAGTTAAGAGATTAAGATAGTTAAAAGGTTTTAATAAATAGTATATTCTAAAGAATGTTTTCATTTCTTTCTTGCATTTATAGTTTTTGACCAATTAGTAAACCTATATTTTAATAATTTTTATCTTTATATTTGAGGATTTATTAATAGGTGCCCAACACTCCTCCCCTCTACATGATCAATAAAATGAAGAGATAAATGGCACAATTCATGGCAATCTCTCTTGATTAATGTTTGTGTTTTAATTGTTATATTTTTTATTTGTGTTCCAGATAAACCAGAGTTTGAAACGAAGTCTTCTCAGCAATACGATGTTATAGAAGGGGAATCAGCTACGCTCAACGTATCTGCTAGAGGCAATCCGATCAACATCAACTACTCTTGGAGCAAAGCTAGCAGCTCAACTTCTCTAATGCCTGCTGATTCGAACGATGTAGCTGTTAGTCCAGTTTTAGCTACTGGCCCTATATTCAACATTTCGAACGTTCGAAGAGATCAGGCTGGCCAGTACAGACTGGAAGCCATAAATGAAGAAGGAAACAGCGTTGTTACTGTTGTGCTAAATGTATTATGTAAGTTGCAATTCGTCTTGGTTTTATTTAAAATTAAATATATAGCAAAATTATTTTCTATGTTGCGTGGGTTTCATAAAAGTTGCGCATCAGACCAACATTGAGTTTGGTCAAGTTTGTAATTGAAAATTAGCATGCAAGTTATCTAGACCATGAGGAAAAGAAATTAGCACTAAAACAATTAGCTCAAATTTGGATAACCAGGTGAAAAAGGGCGCGCATGAATACCGAAAGTAATAATTAAAAATTCGCAATTAAATTTTATCATATAATATGTTTAATTTGCACTCTATTTTTTCCTCACGCCATGTTCAAAACCTCTAAATTTCTCATTTCTAAATTTCGTTCTATCTATATCAGCAAAAAGCTTGTTTCAAATTCAGTTTCGTTTAAAAGCTGCATCCGTTTTCTTCCTTCCCTACTTATAATACCCTCGCATCATCAAATGTAATAAATATCATTTTTCATTTCTTTAGTAATTAATGCTTAATGAATTTAAGGCATAGACTGCTATTCATCCTACTTATATGTTGTATATCCCTATCATAAAATGTGATTAGAAATTCTATTTCAGCCGTATACTCTGATTACTTGTAATAGTGATTGCATGCAATTATGATTACCTGAAATCAAATATTTTGATTACTTGTAAGTACATAACCATAAATCAGCCATATCTAATCAGAAATCATGATTGCTTGTAATAGCAGTTACCTGTAATTACGATTACAAGTTATTATTTACACAGCTGTAATTACATAAAACCAATTAAAAGTTGTAATTGATTATAATAACTGATGTCTTATGTCCATCTGGCATGTAGTTTGATTGCATGAGAATAAAATTAAAAACACATGCTCTTTAAGCCTATACTTAAAGCAAGATTCGTCTTTTATGCATGTCTTTCAAAACACTAAGAACTGTGCTTATTAAATCCGTAAATTTAGGCATTACTTATGCTGATAAATCTCTGATTTGCAAACTATAGCACTTTTGTCCTTTATCAAAATTTAATTTACAATATTATAAGTGCAAGGAGTTTCAATGTTTTACTTTGACTAAATCATAAATTGTAGTTTGTACTTTATGAAATGATAGAATACTGTTTACGTTATAGGAAAAAGTACAAGTTTCAGTCGTTGTTTTGATAACACAAACTCAAGTTAGTGTCATATTAAGTGTATATAGCTATTTGTTCTGCTGCATTTGCTAAGCTATTTTCAAATCTTTAGTTGTTGTTCAAAATTGTAAGGTAACTGAAAACCTAAATACGTTTCATCAGTGACATGGTTCATGCTGATATGATATTTGACATTTAAGAAAAATATAAATACACAAACCTAATTTCAATCAATGCGTATGTACATTATTTAGAAAAATAAATTTATAGACTTAGTCCTAAAGCTTAACAATTCTTTTATTCACATAATTGTTAAATAGTGAAACATTATTTTAAATTAAGAAACCAAAGTGAAAAAGTGTAAGAATGCAATTTGAGAAACGATATAGATATATATCATATATAGTATTAAAAACTTATTACGTACAAATCGCATAGATGAATTTATTTTATTTCTCTATAAAATCAAAACTAAGTTGAAAGTAAATAAAATATTTTGAAGGGTAAGAATAGTAAAGAAGATGCGTGCCAAGAATTCAAATAATTCAATAAATGTGTTTTCCTTTTCTTCAGATTCAGCATCCATCACCATGGCAACTGAAAATGCACTTGTGGATCAGGGTTCCAATGCATTTCTTGAGTGTCAAGTAGATGCAAATCCGTTGAGTGATGACGTCATAGGATGGCAAAGGCCGAATTTTGACATGAGCCGAACAAGGCAGAGTATTGAAAATGGACGATCCTATCTCATCATTAACAACGTGACCAAAGATGATTCTGGAGTATTCCTTTGCGTTGCTGACAATGGTATTGGAAACGAAGCACGAAAAGCATCTACTCTGATTGTCAAACGTGAGTCTTAATTTCATAGTCATTATGCATGCATAGTCATACATAATATTCGCTATATTTCATGCAAACCCTAAAGCAAACTCCATATTTTAATTAGTATTCGAGTAAATATTAAACATAAATTGTTTATTGGTGATGTTTTCAATTTGAAATTCTGATATCAAACTTATTTGAAGTAGGCCGTGCAATAAATTCTTATAAGTATTATTAATGTGTTAATGCAAATAGATTTAAGATGGAAAAAATATTTCAGAGTATAAAGTTTGGAAATAAATTTCGATGCATATATATATATATATATATATATATATATATATATATATATATATATATATATATATATATATATATATATATATATATATATATATATATAATATTATTAATATAGAAGACTGAACAGAAAAGTGTACTTATTAGCTGTCACAAACTTTCATTTAAGAGAAGGAAAAACAATGATTACTAAGAAAATCGGTGAAATATTCCTTTACAGTGAGATGAAAAACATTATATCCAGTCTAAATGCATGTTGGAGCTAAAATTTGCTCCTAAATATTAGATTTAAACGGTAATCGTACATGTTATGTACTCTTTCTCGCCTTCCTACTAAGCAAATAAATATAATCATCACTACTTAGTAATCCTAGGCATTTATTTTACATGGAGTAAAAATGTAAAATTTTAATTAAAAGTCTTTCTCCATTTTATTTTTGAAATTCTTTTTAAAATATTGCTTGCTAGTTTAGTTTAAACACATCATTTAATACTATTTTTCATTTGCGTATTTATAAACTTATGTACTTCACTTTTATCTCCATATTACATCTTTCAGACAATTATCAGAGTAGAAAACCGGGAATTCAATCTACATTTAAATGAATTGAATATTTTTAATAAATTTTAATTAAAAAAAACAAAAGTTGTATTAATAAAATTAAAGTAAGAGCAAATTTAAGAAACGTTGAAAACACAAAACTCGGTATTTTATTCTATGTTATAGTACATAATAAATAAAACAGAAAGAAACCTATCTCTTATCTAACTAAATATAATCTTCACCACTAAAGAGCTTTTCCTAAAAGTAAATCTGGGCTTGCTTTTTCTGACATAGCTTTCTCAAAATTTGAACGTTATATAATGATTCTCATATGATTTTAGTGGAATAAAAGGGCCCATAAATATGGATAAGCTAGACGAGGTTCTTAAGAGATTATACAGTTTCTTTGTCTCATTTACTAAATTGCTACGTCTTAAAGCTTTTATGAAATGGGAGAAGAAAATTTAAGTGTATAATTTAAGGAGAAGTTTTATATCATCTAAAACTTATCTAAACAGAGGATTGATTTTTTTAAAAAGCAAAATGAAATCATCTTAATCAACTTTTATCTTATTAAATGCCATTATCATAGAAGGAATTTATTAGAGTTAATTTTATAATTTAATGTTTTTATTAATATCTTTAATGTTATTAAAAGACTAATACCAGAGAAAATCACAGCGAGGAAAACATACAAATTTTAAAACTAATGGGGGGGGGGATATTATTATTTTACTTGGATTTTTCTATTCTACTCTTAGTATTTGATTTTTTCCCTAACAAATATAATTGCATACATGCTTGATTGATGCTTGATTGACACATTGTTTAAGTCTACACGTTTTTATTATTAAACGATGCTATAAATTCTGGCGTAAGCCAAAAAAGGTCACTCGGAAAAAACCTTGATCTATTAAATTTATTAACACACTATTATTGACCAAAATAATCAATGCCTATAATATTAGAAGAAATTGATTATACAACTTTACCAATTTCTTAATGCATGCATCTGTAAAGGACAACTTCGTTAAAAATTTTATAATACGTACAGAACTAGTAAAAAATTAGTTTCAAGCATAAAATTAACTTTAACGAGAGGGAAAATACGCAATCAAAATCTGACCAGTCATTTTCGTTATCGACGAAAAGAGGCAATAGAAAGATCATAAACCAGTTTACTTGACTGTTTTAGTTTTGTTATTTGCTTTTCGCTAATGAATAACTCTCAACTTCATCCATCTTGACATTAAAATTAAATTAAAATTAAATTAAAAACATTTTACTGGTTTTGATAGTGAATGCAAAGAGTGATCGTGATTTTTTTTCTCGCTAAAAAATTAATTCTACAACTTTCGAAGATCAGAATATTTATTGAATTTGTTATTTACGAATTAAACAATCCATGCATTTAGTGAAGGCAACAAATCTTTGGTCATTTCTTATAGTAAGCAGTATTTTGTTTTAAAGAAATCGAATCGAATGATTAAGTAATTACAGATAATGATTAGATTGCACTGCAAAAAAATCCAATTCAACTTACGGTATAAGGTATCCGTAAAAACAATTTTCAATCTCAATCATCATCCGTAAAATCAATTTTACCGTAAAAATAATTTTTCCCCATTAAATATTAAATCGTAATTTCTATAGTATTATTCATTGCCTTACAGGGATTAAGTGATTTTACGGTAACTATTATTGTAAAAATTACGGATTATCAGATTTTTTATTCCGTGACATGTTCCAGTTAAGATCTATTTCCGGAAATAGATACCAGCACCTTTAGTGCCGATACTTCTTACCGTAATTCCATCCGGAATTTTTTACAGTAAGAATAATGTCTGTACTTTTTTTTCTTAAATTTTACTTTTAGTCCTTTATATTGCATAGAATCTAGCATTGCAGATCTCACTAGATACACAAAATATTAAAATTTAAAAATTCTTCTTCTTCTATATTCCCTAGATAAACCTGTGATAGAACGAACTGGTGCCTATTCTAAAGCTGCAGCTAGCGAGGGAGAAAATGCAAAAATCATTTGCAGAGCATCTGGTGCACCAAATGTATCTTTCACGTGGTTTCGAGATGGTTCCGCAATCGGTTCATCAAAGAAACCGCCTTCGAAATACGAAATAAGAAGCCGACAAATCGATTTTGTGTCCTATGAATCTATTTTGATAGTGAAAGACATGAAGGCACAGGATTACGGCGACTATATGTGCAAGGCCATAAATGAGCTTGGATTTGAGACGTTCAAGATACCTCTTGGACAAAAATGTAAGTATCTGATTTTATTGATTTTTTTCTTCTTTCCCACGAATGTAGCCAGTGTTAAAAAAAAGGGTATGTACGCTATTTTCGGGAAATAAATTAGATGTTCTAAGGAATATATTCTTTGATAGTAAAATTCTGAAGTGAGATTCCTGGATCAAAGTGTACATAAAAATTTCACTGAATCTTACATCCTATCCTAGCATCTTTAGCGTAAGGAAAAATTTTGGCATTACAACTGGTAAGGTAGGTATTATCCAAGAGAATGCTTTTATACATTACTTGTGATAAAAAATATTAAATGGTAATTGGTCTATGAAATTTATTTTAAAATTCAAATAGCAAAATCAATAGTAAAAGAGAAAATTTAAATGTGGTATGCGTAAGTAAAGTTCAATCAGAATTGAAATAAGAATAAGTACAGTTAATAATTTTGAAATAAAAGCTTAAATATTTATTTTTAACCCTTAGAACCAAAATTTTTATTAAATATATTTTTCATACAAAGAGTTAAAAGCTCATTATCATTAGCTTTTATTGGTTTAGTTCAAAATGAGTGAAAAATATTATATTTAGCGTTTTTATGATATATGGTTAGGAAAAACAGCACGAAACAGCATGTCTTTTTCTGCGATAAAAGTTACATCTTCCAAATACGTCTCATTTATAAGCAATTTTTTAAATTTCATTTATTTGCAGTCATTTAGATTTCTATTATTCATTGAAATTTCTCTAATATACAATATAAACTATTGATAAATGTATGGTTTTTTTTTAAAATTTATCTTTAAACAACATTTTTTGGGTCTTATATTCTTGTATAGATATAATTCATAATTTAGAATAAATAGTAATTCCGATAATCTAGCATATTTTTTTCACTCACGATAAGACTGTATTATATTTTATTTGATAACCGTCGCCTTCGAAGAGGACTTTCTGATGGAACTAACCCACATTTTCTCTACGTGGAGAGGAAAAACACAAAACACTATTGTAGGGTATCTACCACTACAAAAAATACAATTCCAATTCACTAGTATAAGACATGTTAACTCGAATCTATGACGGGGTACCTATTCATAGATGACGGTTGACATGGTCTAAACATCTTTCCCCACAACTACCACGTTCAGCCTGACTGTGAGGAGACTCTAACCCGTGATCCAAGGATAACACTGAGAATTTTTTACGTCAGCACTGTGGTCGGTGCCACATCCGGGAGTGGAATTTGTATCGACCATCATCGTTGGGATTCAAACCCGGTTAATCTCACTGCGAGGCGAGCTCTCTATCCCCTGAGCCCCCGTGGCTCTACTGTATTTTATATTTTATTATAACCGTCTTTAAGCAGCCGTCCCAATTTTGAGCTTGAGACTACTATTGTTCAACTCCGTAGCCTTGTAATTTTGAACCAATCAAGAAGACAAGGAAACTCCTAGATCAGTACACCCAGAGATATTGATTTGTCATGGGAACATGTAGTATTTTGGCAACTCGATGGATTTAACGTGCATAAGTCATCATTTACTACACGGGAAGTCTTCTGCCGGAGGGGATCGAAAGTACGAACTCTTGAACATGGGTACAGTGCCCTACCGGCCAGGCTATCCCGGCTCTACTGTATTCTATAGTAAGAAACAACAAAATGTATTTTTACTTCTAATTAGAGCTTTAGAAAAAGTATCTATAAAAGAGACATCTGTGTCCTATTTGCCCTAAAGGGTTAAGGAAACGTATACAAAACGTATACAAAAAATATATAGAAAAGGGTACATAGGGGGTAATAAAAGTGCGCGTAAAGGGGTATAAAATACAATAAGAACAGGCTAAATTCATAATGGAAAGACGGTACAAAATCTCTTCTTAAATGGGACTAGTCTGTCTTAAAAATTTCTTAAAAATTTTTATTGATATTAAGGTAAGGAAAAAATAATCTTCAGTAAATACCGTGTAATTATTCTTTGTATGGAATAAATATAAATTTGAACCACTCTGCATCAATTAAGCATCCGTATTGTGAAAAAATAATAATTTTCTTTAATTTTTGACTTGTTCCAAATCTTTTCTCAAGTAGTTCTTTGACCATTAGGTTGATCCTCAGAGTTTAGACAAAATACGAGCTCTCAGTAATATAACACGGATTATAAAATATTCCCGAGTAAAAGTAAAAAGTATTTTGATTAATATTGTTACGCTTTCAAAAAAAATTCATTTTATTGGTGAATGTTGTCAAATATTCGATTAAAAATGCGAGTACTCTCACAGAAAGAAAATACAACGCTGTCTTCAATAGAACAAGAAAATGCTTCTAAATCGGATAAAAAGTTCATTTTTTTAAATACTAAAATATTCCGATTTGTAGCATACGAGTTTTCGATTTCCTTTTTACTTCTTTAAATCGTAAACTTTTCAGTGAAAAATATGTTTCAATGAATAATGAGGAAAAATAGCCCCTGCATATTATGATACTGTAAAAATAAATGATAGCGATCTTTTCTGCTTAAAATAAATTGATGCTTCATGTTTAAAAAATACAAGAACGCATGTGGAAATACTTTAAAATTGATGACTTCTTGAATAAATATGAAAACAAATGATATTTGATTACTGTCATGCGTGTATCACAACATAAAATATTACTGCAGTTTATCGTTATATTTTAAATTTAATTATGTTTACAAATCTTTGAAAAGTTCTAAATATGATAAATTGCATTCAAATTTATGAAGAAAAAAACTAACAGGGTTTTTTGTTTTACTTGAACAGATTTCATTCTTCAATAAATAACAAGTTTTTTTCCCCTTGAAACAAAGAAAAACAGCAAATTAATATACTCGTTGAATTTGCTTTTTCATGAATATTATAAAGAGTTTTAATTCACAAATAAAAAAGTATTTTAGAAATAACTACAAAAATATTGATTTTCAAATTCAGATTTAATATATGATATATTGATATCCTTTGATAATATAACATTCCTTATGAACAACATCCGAATCCAAATTCAGATTTTGAAACAGAGGATTTACGGTAATACCTTAAAAACTTCGAAGATTGCTAACTTTTGATTTTATAACTTATCTAGATTATAATAAGAAATTGTGAGCATTATTCTAAGTTATTCTAATTTCGTTTGAATTAAATAAAGGAAGCATAAAAGTAAGCGCGATTTTAATTTGCAATCTATGAGTCGCAGGATTAGATAAAGTTGGCTTAATTTCATTCAATGCTTTTAACTAGTTAAATGACTTAGAACCAAAACAAAATAGACCTGGATTTGAAACCAAACACAAGAGAAAAAAATCTCATCCAGTTATAAGGTAGATTGAATATATAACATTTCCTTGTTTCATCATTTAACTGTTGATTATCCATTTAAATCCTTGAACTATAATTTTGAAACATAAGTTACGTTATTTTATTTTATAATAAACTTATAATGCACATTAGTAGAGCTTTTTTAAGCGTTTGGGTATTTTTATGTTACAGTAGTATGCAAACTAAACCAAAGATTAAAAAGAAAAGAAAATTCAATTGGACTGAGTATAGAAAATGTAATATTTCATTGTTTCAGTATTTAGTCATTGATTAACCATTTAAGTGTGCTTAAATTATATTTTTGAAACATAAGTTACCGTTTTTACCTTTACAATCGACTGATAAATGCTCAGTGGCATAATTCTTCAACATTTCAGTTTTTTTGTACAGTAGTATGTAAACCAAAATCAAGAATATAAAGGGGAAAAAGAATCATATTTGAATTAGATTGAGAACGGAAGGTGTAACATTTCATTGTTTCATTATTTAATCGTGTATTAATAAATACCTCAGCAGTAATTTTCGAAACATGGGTTACCTTATTTTCTTTTTCAATAGACTGAAACACAATGGCTCTATCTCTCAACTCTTAGGTTTTTTACGATGGAGTACTGAAAACCAATCTAAAGAATAAAAATCCTTTAAATAAATTAGACTGAGCATGTACGCAACATTTCATTGTTTCAAATTTTGCTAACAAAAAAAATGTACAAACAAGAAAAAAGTTTTAAGATTTTAATTTTCCGAATGTAATAATTACCTTACTTTCTGTAACAATGTCCAGACGATCCATCTTGGCACAATCTTTCAGCTATTGGTTTTCTTTTTCTCAATATCAATCACTCCGAATCATTATTCTTTTTCTTTTTCTTCAGCCGCTCCGGATCCGCCGATATCTTTGAGAGCTATCAATGCGACGCACAATGCCATTGTTCTGACTTGGACTCCTGGTTTTGATGGTGGACTGGAACAGATGTATCGTATCCAATATCGGAAGACTGGCTCCGCTGGAGGATACTCTGTGGTGGATGTTGAGCCTCAGAACACGACGGTTTTCGCAGTTAGTGGCCTGGAACTAGGCACAGAATATGTCTTCGGCATCATGGCTGTCAATAGTCTGGGCGGAAGCAGCTACCTCAAAGATGCTGAATCGGCTGTCACATTGTGTAAGTAATTCTGATGCTTTTGTATTTTATTCCTTACTTTTATTACATTTTGGAAAATGAATAAAATCCATCTGGATTAATAGTTTTGGTGATGAGATAAGAATATGAAAAGAAGTAAAAGAAAATTGAATAAATGGATGTTTTGAAATTTGTCTAAAAATAATCCTGAAGCTGGAAAAAAATAAAGATGAATGATCAGTTTAAATAATTTATACAAATAATCAGTAAACTACTTTGCTACTTGTCAGTTGATGTTAGTTCCAGTTTATATTTATAACTACACTGATAGATGCAGGTCCTAACCTCATCGCAAACAGATGAATACAAGTTCAGATTATTTTAAAATAAGGTTTAGAAGTGCAAACAATCCAGGAGTAAAATATTGGCATTTTGAGGTGTTTTTTGCATGAAATCATTTAATGTTAAGCTTAGAATTATAAAAAAGGATAAGCTGTATGCTTCAAAATTGTTTCAAAACAAGAATAATTTCCCTAAATGGATTCAAATTTAGAAAAATAAAAAAAAATTCGAATAATAAATCAAATATAAAAAGCATGCAACGAAATTAGGTATGCAACTTTGTTTTAGGACTCAAAAATGTACTTTAGTTTGGACAGTGGTAATTTCAGGTAATTTTATAACCTAGAAAGAAGATAGCATTTACCTTAGTTCTGAGGCGAAATAATGCAAACACAATACATGACACTCAAATCCGAAAGTTGAAACTAACGTATTTTATATTAGGTAAATTATCCCCAGAAACTGAAGCGGTAAGTTATTGTTTGATTAAAAAACTTGATTCGCTTCAAAACTATACGGATTGGAAATAATAGTCGACTTGTTCAAAAAATACGCACCCGTTTTGAAGTCTTGTCATACGTGAATGAGAAGAAGGAAAAGTGATTTGAAGTATGAAACATAAAATTGCTAAGAAAAATATGCATACTTCAAATATATATTTACGTTTTGTATTTCAAATCACTTTTTCGTCTCACTTGCGACTAACAAGTCTTGAAAATGAGCGCCTTTTTTAAGTGCTTGAAACACGCCGACGTATTTCTAATCTGCAGTTGAAATTCTAGTCGGAATAGAGTTCATGCGAACGAATTAAAAAACGTGATTTCCTTATTATTAATTTAGTTGTGCTATCATTCAAACAAATGATGGCTAGTGAAAATAAGCTACACTTTTCCAACTATGATATTTTTTTACATTTCTCACCTCCTTTGTCTTGTTTTTAAACGGACACTTTAAAAGTTTATTGCATTTTCACTAGATAGCAGCACAATACGCTGCTATCTCTTATAGTGCACTATAAAAAATAGATACTCAAATATTACAAAAATTTCCGGATTTTTGTTGGAAATATTTCCTTGTATATTCCCAGAGCAAACATTTCGTCAATGTGGTAATATAACTACAGTCGCGTCTTCGAGAAAACTAATTTTGACAAAATTAGGGAAATATTTCATCATCCTATGTTGTTGTGTTTTTTTCTAAAATAAAAATAAAAAGACCTCGTATGGTGTAATGCATTGAATTTTTTAATAATCATTTCAACGTGGGTACCGTATAGGTGGATCAATATTACCCCAACAACACAAGAAGGTCAAGTAGAACAGAGAGATATGTCAGACATGCTTGAAGCGGGATTCAAACCCTGGATTTTCCTGGCATGATGACAACACCTTGAGCCCTATAGAGCTCGGTCAGCATATTTCTTCAATTTTTTTTCTATCGTCAAGTTTTCAAACTAATTTCGTCATTCTAGTTAAGCAATCTCCCACAGTGCACTACGATGAGGTTTCGAGTAGAGGAAACATTCTCGTCATACATTTGAGAGCTCGCGTTTCATCACAAATCACGTATTGTGATGAAATTATTCTCAAAATAAAGGAAGTACAGCTCAAAGATTGCTAAATCGTCAAAAGTGAGTTTTATTTCCGTGAATGTGTGTATATGAAAATTCGAATATTTTTAGTGCTTTTATTTGAACAATTTGTATTTTACCATCAAATTTGACAAAACCTTTTCTTTTAAAGCATTAACGTACAAGCAATAAGATTTCAATGGTAAATATATGGTAAACACTATGATTATCCTTAGAAATTGAACTAATTATTATTAGAGCAAAATTACTAATCTAGCCTTCTCCAAAATACCAAATATTTTCTCAAATTTAGAAGAAATGAAAAGTTTTAAATTTCAACTCACAATACGTTTTTTTGAACACCTCATTGCTGCTAAACTAAATATTTTTCTTTCACTATGTACATGGTTTCCTTATTTACTTTTTTTGCAGCCGAAGCACCAATAGGCGAAACGGAGAAAGTCATTGACGAGGCTCTTGTGAATAAAGGCGCTATTCCTCGGATCATCATCATCACAGTGTCTGTGGTTGGATCATGTTTGCTGATGCTGAACATCATCCTGGTCATCTGTTTCGTACGGAAGCGCAGGAAGAAGAGGCTCGAAGAAGGTAGGGCATCTGGGGATGGAGATCAGGATTTGTGTCTTTTCTCAATGGGTAAATTAAGTTTCGGTGACAGTCTTCCTCCTCCGCATGTTCTTCTCCTCCTCTTTTGCTTAACGGTTCATTTTGTAAGTCTTTGCAGTAATGTCTTCCCTAAACCTTTATGTGGTTGTTTCAACCACGCAATGGTAAACAGGATATGCGGGATGAAATGAGGATTTGCGGATTTTTTATTGCAGTTAGGAACATCAAATATGCATAATAGCAAATTATTAATATTAGAAAAGTACGACTTTTTTAAAATTCAATTTCTCGGGAACTAATCGACCGATTTTGCTAAAATTTTGTATTTTGCCATTTAAAAGCGCACTCTTAAAAATGTAAAAATTTTATAATTATGTGCAAAACTTTTCCCATTCATTTAAAAAGTTCTCGGGGTATGATGAAATAAGCAAAAATAGAAATTTACATTAAGGGGTCCAAACCAAAACTGATCCTCCTGACTAAACTATTGGGACCATATTTTTAAAATTGCTGCTAACCCCCCCCCCCCCTTTTGAGGGTTATAAATCTAAACCAATCTGAAAAAGGCATGTTTATTCGGAGAAAGTGTGATTTTGTGATTTGATTTCCTTACTTAAAATACCTTTTACGCTAATTAATTAGCATATTTGTGGTCTTCTTTTTGAATACTTAAGATTGAGTCCCGGAAATTGAAGATCCGATCATTAGATCAAAATTTATTCCGGGTGTTTCGTTTTTTATTTTGCTTCCTGTACAAAGAACTGCAGAAAGAATTTCTATGATATAGTTAAATATATTTTCTCCCTTAAAAGTATTTATCACTTTATGATGATATTTTACTTTTTAACCATTTTAATAGAAGTGTCTGTAACTTATAATTAAATGATATTAGTATTATCTGCTTAATTTTATCAAAAACGGAACTAAATATTATTCAAACACTTTCCTTTCTTTTAAAAAATGATAAGTAAATTGGTTTTATTTACAAAAAAATTTTAAACAGTAAACTATGTATAGAATAATATGAACCATAACTTTTCATTAATTAATATTTTTTAAAAATATCTTCTATTCAAGCATCCTTAGAATGCATATTTCAACGACACCATAAAAATAAGAATTTCAATTAAGTAGCACTTAATAATCTAAAAAAGTAAGGAAAAATAAAAATAAATATGGCATTGGGAATATAGTAAATATAGTACCAAGGAAATATAACGCATGTAGATTCACAATTCCCCATCGCAATTTCATAAATTAAAACTTTAATAAAGGAACTAATACTTTCAGGGGAAAAAACATTCCAATTACAGAAACTATTCAAGCTTCTTCAAAGACGTCATAAGCATTCCATTTATTGAAAATTGGTCTGCTAGTAGGAATTATTTCAACAACCGCGCTTCTAACAACGGTAGTTGGTGGTAAATGGCAATTTGAATAACATCTGCAAAAATAGGATTAAGAATTTGAGTGGTCACTCTATTTAGTGCAAGGTTCCTTCGATATGAGTTCAATATTTCTGCCAAACACTTTGATAAACTATGTATAATTGTTTTATAAAATGTAATAAAAAAAATTCATTAATTAATATGAATTCAAAACGAAATAATTTAACGTTTTTATGCACATTTGTCATATCGTAATTTTTTCCTCTTGATGGCTCTCCCCTGTATTTGTAGTTTAATTTTAAACAAATATTTCAATTACTAGTGACATTATTAATTCATAAAATAAGACATTACTGCAGTTGCAACATTTATACATGCTTAAATGGTGCATGGAAATATTATTCTACTTTTCCTCAGCTTTATGTGCTTATATAGTCCTTGGCTTTTTCAATTTTTATCTCTAATCTAATAGTTAAAAGTTTTGATAAGAAAGTTTAAATATCTAACACATTTTTAATAAAGATTTTTACATGGAAAATTATGAGAGGAATAATACGAAATTTCATAAAAGGGAGCAAACAGAATAAATTACTTATTTTTCACTGTTTGAAAACAACATTTCTAATTTAAAACATATTTTTGCGCATTCCTCTTAATATTACAATTATACAATTTTGGTTCCAACATTCAAAAGAAAATTTAATCAAATAACAAAATCAGTACGGATGGGTTTGTAATTTTGGTTTTCGACTTAAAAAAATTATTAAAAAAAATTGTTTCTTGTACAAAAATTTTATGGAAAGGAAATAATATGGAATTCGAATTTCTTCCAATTCTGCGCAGTTATCACTTAAATATAAAGAAAAATTGATTGTTGAAATATCTCAGAATATTTTTTTATTTCGCTGGTTATCTGCTGGTAACTATTTGTCATTAATTTAATTATTTTATATAATACAACCGTAATTAAAATCAATTGTCAGACATTAAGTGAAAAAGATAAACTTATGATGATTAACTAGTATTTAAGTGAGAAAGAACTATATCAAATTCTGATGCAGCATTATCGAGGAAAGTCTCATTAAAACAATTCTTGAAATGAAATTTTTTGAATTTGATTCTTAAAATATTAAGGGCAATGATAACATAACAACCTGTATATGGATGTTAAATACCAGAAAATGTTTTGTCAAAGCCGTTATTGAAAAAAGTACAGTCTATAATTAAGTTTTTTCCTCATGCAATTTGAGGCATGCATCTGCTAAAAATTATTTTCACAAAATTTTACATTATAGAATGAAAAGTTAAATTATTTTTATTGAGAATTGGCAAATCAAAAATTTATCTATTGTCTGATCTTTTTCTTATAATTTTGACTAAGAGAAAAATTAAACTCACAAGAAAAACTGAATTAACAGTTCATTTAAATTTTTATAATGCAACTAAAATTTAAAATTTGTAAATAATCATTAAAGCGCTTACATTTCACTTATTTCAGTTATTGTGAAAGATTGATCACTATTGCTTTATTTGTTAATATGAATCAATCCTATAACAAAAGAGAAAAAGAGAAATACCCAATTTTCAACTCATTCCTTTTTTTGGTATTAATTTTACCCATTTAACACAAAATTGCATCTTATACTTATTTAACACAAAATTGTGTACTTATACATTTTCATAAGGTTTTTTAATCAAATTTCATGTATTTATCTTTTAATTACCAAAGTTGATAAAAATTGTATTAATTATAAATGCTTTCATTAATATTAAAAACTTCTAGAATTGTATTATTTTTCTTATTCTTTCTTTCTGTATGCTGCATTGGTAAGTGCTGCAGAGGTTGGCAAAGATTTGTCACAGTAAGTACTTCATAAAATCTATACCCCCTTTTCATTCTTATGACCTTTTTTAAACACAATTAAATAATAAACTGAAGATTAAGAAATGTCGCATGTTTGCTTGAATCAGCTAATTTGTTTTTTAGTCATTTAAATTTATTTTATCCAATAAATATTTTTATTAAACTACTTTAGTACAAACTTTCATTACTTTTTTGGAAAAGTTTTGTTTTATCTAATATATAGATTTTATAATTAGTTTTTCAGGAGAGCAAACAAAATGTGCAAAAAGTGACTCAGTTTAAAAGAATGCATTTTTCCTCGATGCACTTTTAGATTACAAAATTCTTTGGGAAATGTTGTTATGAATAATAAATTGCTTAGAACTAAAAAAATTTTAAATGTCTATGTTAATGTTTTATAAGAAGCACAATTCCATAAAAATATTGATACACAATAAAAACATTAAAAATAAATAAAAATATCGAGCATTTTTAATTTTTTAGATACATTTATTTATTTTTATTTATTATTTATGACTCTGCGTTATTTGTTGAAAGTTTAGATGCATAAAAAGTTCTGATTAAAATTTCAAAAGAAATATGCGCGTTTACTTAGCATGTTTTAGCAAATATTTTTTAGTTTTACCAGCTTCTTGATCTGTATCATAAGATTTCTGTTAAAATTATATTTTTTTCAGACTTATATAAAAACATAAAATTTTTACTTTTTTTCTAATCAAGGAATATTTTTATCCAACTATTTAGTTTTATAAAATAAAAATTCAAATTTGTTGATACTTTTTTTATATTAAAACAAGAGCTCTAATTTTAAAAAACTGCTGCATATCACTGATAAAAAAAATACAGACAACACAACTTTGATAAAAATAGCTCTTCGAACAAATCGATTTTCATAATAAAACTTTTAATACAACTCTCATCCCAATTTTCTTTTCCCAATAAATGAAAATCTCCATGCATAAGCATTCTCTTTATTATACTCTTCTCTTAACTGTAAACAGCACTTTCATAAAAAGAAAAGTTTGGGACTTTTGATGGAGAAAAGGATGAAAGATACCCAACAATTTGTCTACCCGATCGGCAACAGGAGACCCAGAAACTTGATTACCTTACTGAAGAATTTAATTAATGATCCTGCTGCTCAGTTCCTTAAACAAAAATGTCGATTCCGAATTCTTTAACCCATCATGTCTCAAACTTATCAATTATACTCAGCAGTTTTTTTTTTCTTTTCTTATCCGTCTTATCATGAATGGGAGTTCTTATCGGTTCCGTATCGGTTAACGATACCTAATTTATCAAAGGTTAAGTTGACTTATCTGTGGTTGGACAACAAAAAATACATCCTGAGGCGAGAAATTTGGCGAGTGATATAGAAAAGAGGAAAGAATTTAGATAGAATCTATATAATGTTTTGTTTATTTTTCTCTACGTTAATATATACACCATCAGTTTGTTAGGAAATAATTCATTAAAATAAATATTTTATTTTGACAAATTAGTATGATTTAATATTTTTAAAAATATGTTATTAAATATTAATAATATTTAACATTAGAAAGACTGAACATTGTTGTATACGTAGGAGGACCGAAGACGCCAGTCTGACCCTTCCCGGACTGTTTGTGTGTTTATTTACTCAAAAATCTTAAAATATAATCATAATTATTTCAATCAAAAATATGTTAGCTTCTCGATCATCAAAGTTATGGTATTTTATTTCATTTGATTAATAAAAATATCTGATTAAAAGGAACGCTGACTTTTCGATTATACTTATACATTAGTTCCTAAGATAATTCTCTTTCCTTTTCTCAATAAATAGTTATTGAAGATACATTAAAATAACTTTTAATGAATATGGGGAAACTTTTACACCTAAAGTGCACCTTATAAACAAACACACATACATACCTGGGGTTAAGGGGTACCCTACCAAAATAACTTAGGGAACTCTCTGGTCCCTGCAGTCATTCTAGGTATTAGTGCTTTATAAGTGCGTTCTCATAAGGCTACCACATGATTCTATAGGCGCTTAAATTTGATCACATTATGAAAAGGCAGAACTACTCCTTAGTTTCAGTAAGTTTTTTTTAATTACTGTGCAGTAGAAAGCAAGAAGAGTCGAAATGGCCCCAGTCTTACTTTTAGTGTTAAAAGACAATTTTTTCTGATTTCAAAACTAACTTTCATACTTATTGTAACAATTATTAAACTACTATAATTAAAATATTATCTATCTATTCTTTGCTTCATTTATTCTTTACGAGCTTATCTATAGGATAATATATTAATATATTCTACGATACGATATTCTGCGATCTATAGATATTACAAGCTTATCTATACATATTGCGAGCTTATCTATTCTTTTTTTTTAATTTATGTGACTATTTTTTTTGGAACAAATTAATGTTATTTTGCAAATAAAAATTTGCCTATTTCAAATAATGTCTGAATAATTTCTTATCTTTAACCCTTAAGCCATGATGGTTCTTATTTTTCTCCCTTATAGAAAGTGATCATTCCAGCAGCAAGGCGGCAACAATAGAGATGTATGCCCCAAGCAGCTACAATGAAGGTCTAAATGGTGAGAGCCTTAGCTGTAATTCAGAAAAAAGTGATAACTATTCCGACGGTCACAGTGCCGGAGGATATTCGGTAAGTGATTTTTTTCACCTTTTCTTTCTGGATCCTTTTACTATTCATTGTTGGATAATGCGATTTCTTTCCATGTCAAATGCATTGTTAATATATTTTGGGGATTTTCAGATAAAGAATTTGTTAACCTTGCTTGTTTACTTTTATTTATTTACTATAAATATAGGATACTAATAACAATTGAAAGCAAAATTAACGTTTAAACTGTATTATTTTTGTAAAATTCAAAACAGAAAGAATTAATGCACCAGCATTGGCAAAAAATACATTGTTTCTTTTGATTATATAAATCTAGGATTGTTTAGACAAAGTTCCTGATATTTTTTTTATATTTTTATAGGGAAATCAATAAATAATAAAGCTTATATTTTTAAGGTGCAATTTTTCTTAAGAGAATTGATATCTAAAATATTTTTACATTGACATAAATAAACATTCTTTAATTTTTGTACCATATATTGAAAACTGATAACAGTTAAAAGCAAAATTAACTTTCAAATTACAGAGTACTTTCAAAAATACAAAATAAATGAAAATTAATACATCAACATTCATGAAAAATACATTGCTTTGTTTGGTAATATAATTTCAGAATCTTTTAGATAAAGCACTTGCTAATATTGTTTTAATTTTGATGATTTTGTAGGAAGATCAATAAATCTAGCTTTTAAAGTGTATATCCTCTTTTTAAAATAATAAATATCTGAAATATTTGTATATTGATATAAACACATTTTCAATTTCTATAACCTGTTTTAGGGGTTTTAATAAATTATGATATTTGTTAACATTAGGATTTTATTTCAGTTTACTTATGTTATGGAATCTAACCCGAAATAATTTAAAATGTAACCATTAAACTGGAATATTTTTTAGAATAATAAATCTCAAAAAATTAACGTATTGCATTAGTTAAGTTCTTGTAACGATGAAAACAAAACTTGAATTTGATCAAAAGTTTAAATAAAAACAAATTCTATAATTGAATTAATAAAACACTCATAATAATTTATATCATAATAAACATTAACATCAAAACACATTAAATAAAAACGAGTTGTTTGTTTTTGTTTACAAAAACCAGTGAATGAGATTAAATCACTTAAGCCTGTCAGTTAATTAAAAAAGTTGCGACTGAAAAAAAAAATCCAACTTATGTCAAAACGATAGTAATTATAATATTTAAAAGGTAAAACAAATCAAGAAATAATTTAAATAAGAGCTATTCTAAAAACAACTTCATAAACCTCAGCAATTGCTGTTACCATGTACTTAAAATGTGTTTCAATTTCTATGCGAAAGTTTAAACCATCGAAAGAAATATTTTAAAAATTATAACTATTCTCCCATGTCCTACCTGAAATATAATAGCTGATAACACATGCGTTTCAATAATTATCACGAGTTTTGACCCCATTTTGAACTCTGAAAACAATTGAATAATAGTACTTCGGTTATAGTTAAATTTTGAAACTTACATATAAAAGCTTTAAATAGTTAAAAATACTATAAGTATTTCTCTAATGACACAATATTCTTTACAGGAAGAACAGGTTAAATCTGAAACTACAGCCTATATCTCTGCGCATGCAGATAATACTTATATAGCTGATTCTTCCATGCCTTATTATTGTCCTTATCCATATCCCGATCAAGGTAAGATAGTTTCCTAACATATTATATTTGTTTTAAAAGGCATGTATTTTTTTTTAAATGTTTGACATCAATTAATTTATTTTAATTTTGTGGGTACTAATTATAGCTACACAATTATAGCTCTTACAATTTTAGATAGTCCTCCTCGTTCCACTTTCTAAAACATAAATCTGGTATTGTTAGATTAAAAATCGTATTAAAGCGTAACAACCTTAAAAAATATTTCTCATCGATCAATATTTTGGATCGGGATAGCTCAAAATGTTCGTTTTAAAGCATGGATTCATCTTAAAAGGAACGTTTAAAATTGATATACGCATATAAGACAACAATGATATGTAGCTTTCAATGCGTATTTAAGATAATTGACGTAACTTAAAACGTAGTCTTGGAAAAAATGAACATACTTCAAAATTGTGCATTTGAATAAATGGGCTTGACTTGAAATTAAGCGTTTGAAGAAATGGAAATGACTTGAAATTTTTCTTCAATTTTATTTTATAACTATTGTTGAAAGCCGACACAATTCTGAATTCACGACTACCAATGTTCATTTCCGTAACTTTGTAATTTTGAACCGTACTCAGTCAACGAGGGATTTCCTGGGTCAAAAATTGTCCCGAACTAGCTTTTGTGGGGGAATTTTTGATGGAACTAACCGAATTTACGTTACATGGAGAGGAAAGCAATGAAAAATTCCCACTTTTATCCCGATGACAAGTGGACTCTAACTCATAATCCATCTACCACTGAGGATATTTTTACGTCAGCACTATGGTCGGTTCGAGCCTGAAGTAGAATTTGCGACAAAAAGCCACCGATGTAATTTGAACCTAGGTTTTCTTATTGGGAGGTAAACGCTCTATCTCCTAAAAATTAAAATAGCATGAAATGCTAATTTTCAATTTTAAATAAAGAACTAAAATTGACGCATATTTCCGTTATTCTAAAAAAAAGTGAAATTCAAATCAATATAAACATTAGTTATTATTAAAAAAAAACATTCCGAATATTCAATATACGTTATAAAATGCATTCGTCATAAATAAAACATTCGTAAATAAAACATAGAATCGAATGTTATGATTATTTTCATGAATATATATGTCCATTTTGTTAAATTCTCTTTTAACAACCGTGTAAAAATATAATTAAAATAGTTTTTAATAGGTAATATCACAATAATAACTTAATACCAAATATATGATAATGCTCTAATGTTTTAATTTCTTTTTTCACATTTAGTTTAAATACTTTGTTTTCAATTCTCGCCTTATTCAATCATTGTTTTATCAGAAGGCAATTTTAACAACTTTGTAAAAAATGCTTTTAAAATAGTATTTAATAGGTAATATCACTAAAAAACGCAACTATTATATACCATTTTCATGATGACGCTCTAATGTTTCAATTTCTTTGTTTCGAGCTTAGTTTAAGAATTTTTTTCAATTCTAGCAATGTACAAACATTGTTTTATAAAACTCACGTCACTTCTCCTTGCATAAGCAGTCAACAATAGAGTTGCGAATTTCCTCTAAACAATTTCAATAATCCTGAGACAAAATTTATACGACTTTGCAGTGACAGTAAAGTTATTTAAATATCACTCCGAAAACTAGTGTCAACGACAGCAAAAAATAAAACTGGTAATTTCTTTTTATACCTATTTGCAAGAATGGTATAAATTTCTTTTTTTGCTGCATTTTCCATTCATCTGTCCCAAGTAAATTATTACTACAAGGAAGACAGGAATTTTGGGAATGCTGAAATAAAGTTAGTAACATTTTCCGATTTTTTTATTTTTCTTCATCGCGCCCTTTTTTGATTATTTTCCATCCCTATTCTTAAGAGAGCGCGATCCAGCTCTAAATAAGATGGGGGATGGGAAAAAAAAGCTCCAAATGGAAGTGGCCTGGCGGAAAAGAAATCAATACTTATGGAAGTTGGAATGTTTACCAGGGAATTTCGAGACGTAGCGAAACCTTCTTGGAAAATTTCGAGAATGAAAATATAAATTCTGATAGTTTTTTTTTATTAGTTTTTTTTAAAGAATGACTCAAAATATTCAAGAGGAACATTTTTATTTTTTGTTTTTTATCTGGATTAGTGAAGGATATCTAGGTACAAAAGAGTTAAAGAATTCGAAACAGGGAATAGCACCTGCTGCTGAATGTCACATCTAAATATGCGTATTTCTTTTTTGGTTATTTTATTTTTCTTTCGTGAGGAGGTAAAGAAGTTTTGAGGATTTTATTTGCCGAAAAAGTTTTCTTGTTTTATATCGGAAAATGATATCTTGGATGGCTAGGAGAAGAGATTTAATATTAATACGTTTCGAAAGTTGAATATATCTTAGCGAAACCGAACTTCTGCATTTTATTTTGGAAAAATGTTTTTTTTTTTTATTATTATTCTGGTTACAGAAATTTGTAATTAAACTTTGAAATTAACTTTATTTATCAAAAAAACTAATCAGAACTTATTGAACTTGGAATTATTCTTCAAGTAATTATTCGAACACCATATTTATAGCCTTCATTAAAGCTAGAGTAATAAATTAAGTCTAGAGTTCCAAAATTCAACCAGTGTAATAATCTAAGCAATCTCAATCTTAAGGGTTCGAGGAGGTGACCTCATATATGCTAATTAATAAGTCCAGATGATACTTTTAGTTGGGAAATCAGACACAATAACGTACTTTCTCTGAATATAGATATAGATGGTAGCCACAAACTGGGAATTATGGTCCCAATAGCTTGGCAAAGAGAGCTCTCCAAACTTTAGTTCCTTAATGTTAAATTTTATTCTACTAAAATTTTAAGTATCTGACTTTCTTGAAATTCGATTTCTCAGGAACTATTCGACCAATTTTGCTCAAATTTTGTATTTTGCTACAGAAAATTATATTCTTTAAAACAATGCAAAAAATTGTGTATCTTACAATTCGACATTTTTCAGAATATTCTCTATAAAATAAAAAATAATAAATATTTACAAATTGTTATTTTTTGTATGGAAATATTTTTGGATTAACGAATTTTATGATTTTCCTAAAAAATTTTTCAATTCGCTTAAAAAGTTCTCAAGATATCGTAAAATGCACAATAATAAAGGTTATATAATATATAGCGGTAAATATAAAAATACATAGCGGTGAATTCCCTGCCCCTTACAGAAAGGTTCTGGGTTCGAATCCCGGGCAAGGTATGGATGTTCTTTCCTTCTCTGTACTATCTGTCTTTACTGTGGGAGCGACATTGGTCGACCTAATTTGGTGCCCCTGTAAGAGAGGTCAGCAAAATCGCCCTGTAAATGGCTGAATTGACGTATGGTAACACAGGTGGGCATTAAAAAAAAATATTTATATCTGTCGTCGAAGAGCTGACACAATTTTTGGGTTTACAACTACTAATCTTCAACTGTGTAGCCTTGTAATTTTGAACCAATCAAGAAGACAAGGAAACTCCTGGATCAATACCCCCAGAGCTATTGATTTGTTATGGGAACATGGAGGACTTTGCGACTTGATAGATTCAACGTGCATCAGTCACCATTTACTACACGGGGAGTCCTCGCCCGGTGATGATCGAACCAACGAATTCTTGGACATGGGCCTAGTGCCCTACTAACCAGGCTATCCCGGCCTCTAATTAAATATTTATCAAATTTTATGGAACATTCTTGTATTGGTATGTAAAGCTTGAACTATTGATGGGATTGAGTTTCAAGACAGGCAGGTTTGCTGTGTCTTTGAACGTATACACACCAAATTTGGTGTAGATCGGTACATAATTGCGGACTTGTATAAGGTTGCTACACACATACAAAAAAACTGTATGCTTTATTTATAAAGATATGTATTTCTTTTCCTCGCTTTTTGATTCAACAGTGACATTGTTTCTGCATTTTTAATAATAAATATTTTTTCTTCTTAGTTAACTTGGAGGATAGATATGATAGAAGTGCACCAGTGCCAAATAAGCTTCTATATGGTACTGAGGAAGAATTTTACACAAATGCCTTACGAAGAAACGCTTACAATCTTAAGTTAGGCGATAGACCAGATGTAAGTTTTTTTGTACATTTTCATTACATTCACACTAAAATTATAAAATTTTAACTTCCTTTTTTCTTCTAGGAATAAATTTCAATTAAGCTTAAGTTTTCAACGTGATCTGCTTCCTATTTATAACAATATACTAGCATTAACTCCTAGTGGCTTATCAAATTGTTAAGTGCATAAAAACAAAAACAGAACTTCAGAATATTTTTTGTTCTAATGATCGGATTTTTGCGAAGAAATATACAATTTTATTGGTTCAATCTCAAAATTGTTAAACTGTTAATGAGGAGGATAATTTAAGTTCCAAGATCAGACGCAAAATATAATTTCTTTGGATAAGAATATTGGATTCATTCAGATTTTCAACCTCAAAATATGACTGAAAAATACTCAAAATAGTTTCTACAGAAAAACTGTCAAAAGTTTGCGTCTTTAATAATGATTTCAGCTTATGTGTACTTATTTATATTTCTGGAACTTTTTCAGTAAATTAAATATAATATGTACACAATTATAAAACAAAAAATACTCAGGCAAAATTAAACAACGTCAGCTTTTTGTGTAGAATTTACGACATAAATATGCAGTTAAATGTTATGAACGCCGAAACTCATGTACTGCAAGCATCCTAATTTATTATTTATGTTGCACCTAATATGATATTAAGATCTTAGCAAGTTTACTTTCAAAGCAATTTATACAGCTGAAGGTATAATAAGGATTGAATGAATTCAATCAATTTTATTTTAATACAGTAGAATACTAAACACATAAGAAACTATAAACATCGAAAGTCAATTGTTCAAAGATCTTTGCAGTTCCAGTTGCACTTTCATATAATGTCTTACCCATGGCGGATCTACAGATATCATAGGAGAAAATAAATTTATACTTTCTTTTAATGTCTACATATATCAATTTAGTTTCCAGCAAATTACATCCAGATCTTTAAAAACAAAATAATAACCCTAAAGCTTGCAATGACAGGAAATAAAAGGTATCTTGATAGTAAAAACGGTAAAGATTGCGTGCATAGTTTTTGAAATAGATTACAAAATAAGGAAGCAGATGACAACTTATAATCACCATTATATCGAAACTAAAATCCATACCTTAATGCTATTGTATTAATAATCCAATCTGTAATCATGTCGGAGACCATTGTTCCATAAAATATGTGACTACATTTGGAACATAACTAATTTTTAAGGGGGAATCAATTGCTATGGACTTCAGATTACTTTTTAAAGAGACTCTGTTATGCGTCAGAATTAAATTGTGTAGTTAATTCATACAGCTTCTAAAAATAATTATGAAAATTACATTCGAAATTTTATAGTTTTCACAATCAATGGGTTGTTTTGCTTCAATTTTATATCTCTATGTCGTTTAATTTTTAAAGCACTGGACACACACTGTATACTTTTCTGGTGCCGGACATATAGTGTAAAAGTTTCTAATTTAGATGTGGTATTTGGTTTTAACGTAATTTCAAATATGTATTGTATTAATTTGTATTATATTTTTAGACTTACGAGAAAGCTCTATATCCTCCTCCACCTCCTGGTAGGACGGCGGCTAGTGGGGCAGAGGTGCACCTCCCTCCTTCAGAAGAGCGTCATTACGTTCCTTATCCTCCGGGTGGCACTACCTCCAAACCATCACCTGCTCTCAGCACATTTAACCCCCATCTTCAAGGCTCTCCCTTGCATTCAACACCAAACCAGTGCAATCATATGTCTTCAGCAGAGGGTGTCATTGTTCATAGCGAGATGGATGGCCATCTGGTTTGACGAAGTACCCCCGTTTAGCTTGGTAGAATACCAAGTTTAATAGGATATTGTTAAAAAAATCAACAATGAATCATCAATTCTTGATTCCGATTGGTTTATAAATGCATTGTCTGTTAGTGCATTTTGGACATATGAATCCTACAATGACTGCCATCTGTTGAAAGAACATTTTCTCTTCTGATTTCATTTGAATGTTCGTCATATCTAAGTAAATTTTGTAGATAAGCCTATTCGAACAGAACACCTTCAGATGCTGGTAACATCATTCCATATCGATGTCTACTGGATTACCTTTGGGCCAAACTGTGGCGTGGCACTCAAGTGGATTTCACTATTTTTGTGCTTGCTTTCTTACATCAATGGCACGTGTGTTGTGTGAATTATACTCGCTACCTCGTGCTTCATCAATCGCTTTATCCATTACATAAAAACCCATTTAATTCATCTTCTACAGTCTGTAATAATCGGTAATCGATTCAGAGGGATGAACCATGTGACTTCTCCCCGATCTCTTGTACAGATGATAGCCCTATCTCGTGGATGTATATCCTGCCGCCGACGAGCTTTAATTGAAATGACTTGTGGTGCTCAAGTTTTGTAAATCGTGCTTCAAAAAAAAAAAAGAACTTCTCTGTGTGCCTTATCTTCAAGCGTTTTTATTCCTTGGATATCCATTCGAAGGACTTATACGAGTCAGTGTGATTGCAAACGGTGGGCTGAAATCAGCGCTCGCATGTGTTTGATCAGGTCAATTAGCAGAGATATATTCTAAAGCAAGATGAATAAATTATTTATTCTGAATTGTGAGCAATAAGTTGAAAATTCAGAGAATGAATCTTTGTTAGATATTATTGTAAGTACCATGTTGACTATGAAATGATTTCATTTTGTTTAACATTTGTTCTTTTGAAAAGTAAAGAATAAATTTGTTGAGTTTAATGTTTCAGTTGTTTTTAAGATTTGACTTAAAAATTTATTAACGCAATTTAGGTTGCAAATTCTGCACTTCTTCAACTAACAAATTTAAAATTATTGCAAAATTACTTAGCAAACAATATTGGATAAATAAATAAAACGCAGTTTCATATATTTTTTTGAAACTGAACAATTTTAGATTTTTTTTTGTCTGTTTAAACTGATTGCTGATTTGATTATTGATTGCTAATTTACTGATTGCTTACAGCTTTGTCTGTTTGCAAACTAGTGTTGATATAAAATATAATGAATGCGTTCCCGGTTTTTATATGAACTCTTGGAAGTCTTTTTACTTACGATGTAAGTATAGAGATCACTATTTATTGATCGATAATGTTGACTTGTTTTATTGTTTAAATTATTGTTATTTATTTGAGTTTTACGCATTTTATACTATTTTTTTCCTAATTGTGTATATTTGCCTTTCAAAAACTGTACTTATTGCCTTTAGCTACTTAATTTTACATTTTATAAAGTTCGTTGCATGTGTTTTATATCAACATGCTAAATTTCATTTTATTTTTACGCATTTTGATCTCTTTAGGATGTATTTTTTTAATTATTAACGTAGCAAAGAAATTAAATACTAAAGGTGATAAATTTTAATCAAGTACTTAGAAAAAGATATACAGTAAGTGCTTTATGTTAGTTTCATTATTTCATCACGAGCTATTTTATATTTAGTTCTGATAATGTGGAATCTTTCAGTGTTTCTTATTGTTTCAGTGGATCAAAACCAATTAACGGTTTTGTTTTGTGTTTATTGATATAATAGATATCTGACAATTATAAAAAATACATTTTTTTTTTCAAATTGAAACTTTTTTGATCATACAAAAAGTGTAAATATTATTTCAAAAACTGATTGGAAAGGTCTATATACAGTGTTATTTTTATATTGGACTCTAAATTAAAATTAGTACATAGTGTTTATATTTTCATAACTTCGATTGAGGAATCCATTTAAGTAGACTGAGAAGCACTGACTAAAATTTGTTACCTTGTTTCATTTGTAAATATTCATCAAATTGATTTCATTGTGTTTTTACTTTACTTTTTAGTTACTGTATAAATCATAAAAAAAGGATCAGAGAAACATTAATGGCAGCCTAAACTTCTGATTACAAGTTTGAATACTTTTAAGTTAAATTTCGGTTGTTAATTTTTTTAAATGTTTATTTTCTCTGATGAATATGAAAAAATCAATATCTATATAGCAATGCAATAAGCCTAGATACAAATTAACTGTGATTTAAGTTTGGTTAACTAATTCTTTGGTTGACAAACCTCGAATTAAAAGGGAAAAAAAGTTTATTTTGACTTTCTTTTGACCTGATAACAAAAAGTCATGGATTAAGTAAAATACTATTCGTTTGTATTTAAAATAGAGCTAAGTAAAACAAAACTGCAATTTTTGAGTGTGTTTGTAGAATCAAATAGGCAAAAGTATTATTGCAAAATTATCAATATAAATACGTAACCCATTAGACTTATGTTTAGTTAGAGATAATAGTAATTAGTAGGAAAGGACTATGAAGAATTTTAAGTTTGATAATCTTTTAAATTATTAGGAATTTTATTAGTTTTTTGGAGCAAAATCTTGAATATTTTGAATCGTTAAGTACATATGCAGCAGTCAATATTTCCTAATACCCTATATGAAACAAAACACATACCGTTATTTCATTGAAGATATATTTTGTTTCATAAAATTATGGTGGCCTTAAAGTTCCTAATCCATTTTGACTAATTTCTGAGCTATTAAAACACTATATTATTTTAAATTGATTAGTTCTTAAATGTAGTTTCCTAATTAGTATTGTGACAATTAAGTATATACACATTTATGAACAATTTATGTAGCATAATATTTTAAACTAACAAGAGCTCAAATTAGAGCAAAGCATTTTAACCCATTAAGGTTTTTTAATTATTATTATTGTTGTTCGTTTCATGTTCTAAAAATAAACTCAAGACTTAAATTTGGATAGTTAACAAGGAAAAATTAAATTTAAAATGTAACTAGATATTTGGTTTTGTAATGGTCACTGTCCAATTTCTGTTTCCTAAACCTTGTGCCATATTTTATAACTTTATTGAAACTACTAATCTCTGCTTCATAAGCAAATAGAACTCGTATATTGGTGCAGTTAATGTATTTCTGATCCTTTTTTTTTCTTGTTGCATTAATTACAATCATTTACCATGTCCGCTTCATTTCTACATCCTTGGTTTGTCTGTCATTTCTAGTCGCATTGTATGTTCACCAAAGATTGATTGAAATCATGGTAGAAAAGAAACTGGTTAAAACGAAATACTACGAAAAAAAAAACTTTAAAATGAAGATATATTATAATTACTAAATAACATAGATCATTTGTACTTAGTTTGGTTTTTAATGTATTCAATTTTTATAGAACATCCAAACAGGGTTTGAGAGTCAGGATAGATGTGTATCATTTTGTTTAATCTAATAATAGTTTATTTTAATTTTATTGATTATTTAACTAGATGACAGAAAAAAATATAATAAGTCACGTTAAAAGAACTTTCGGATAATATTATGAAAGGTTTAAGGAATGATAAAATATTTTAATTGATCGTAAACATTCAATGACTTATGTACTTATATTTATATGCAAGAGTGATATTAACTATTGTTTTTAATAATTTAAATAAAATTAAACTTTTCTGATTTTTTTATAATTAAAATATTTCTAAAATTATTAGACAATAAAACTTTCTTTTCTTTAAGAATATTAAAAAAATATATAGGTTACAAAATTGTACCAAAAATATAGGTTGAAAGCCATTGAAGTACTTTTCAAAGTAGAAATTAAATTAGGTTATTTTTTTTTAATTTTAAATCAATTAGTTTTGTAATACTAAAGTAATCATGCATATTTTTAATTTATTGTTTTGACTTTAAGCACACAATAATTTTAATAGCACATACACACCGACTTAATTTTTTTCCCTCCATAAAATTTTACAAAAGAATTTCTAAATTTAGTTATAATCAAAACATTTTAAAACATTTTATCCTAAACATAATGTAATATGCATCCATTCATACCCGTTGAAGAATCCTAAAACTACATATTCATTACTTTTGTTATAGTATGAGAAGTAATGAATTACATTACTGACAGTGATCTGTGTAAGAAGTTATGAATGATATGGAAAATAAACTTGTATATAACTTTTATAATTATGAGTCTCTTTTATTGTCTTCAACTTTTTTTTATGTTCGTCAAAAAACGAGTGATACCAAACATCCGAATTTCTTTAAAAACTATTACTTACGGCATATCAATTTTCTCAACGAAATCTACTTTTAGCACTTTAAAGAACTTCTTTTAGGCTAAATTAACGTGAAACTGACTTCTTTTAATATAAACTGAGACTTTTCGAAAGAGAGATGTGAAATAAATTTTATCGAATGAAAATAAAATAATTTTTTAGCTGTTAAACCGTGCTAATACCAGATAACTTGTGTCAAAAATCAATAGTTTCAACTAGTTGATTTAACTAGTTCGTAAGATAACTTTTTATCTTTTATTGATCTCAGGAAGCACAAATGTGAAAATGCATGATCGCACTGGGATTTTTTTTTTTTTTTTTTTTGCATTGCATGAGATTTTTTAACGGATCTCGGAAATTTTCAGGTTACTGAATTTCAATCCGCAATTGATTTCTCTATCTAGGCAACAGAATTTTTCAAATGACATTTTTAGACTATTTGTTTTTTGGAATGTAAAAATTTAAAAACGTTATATATAACAAACATTATGTTGCTTAAATGTCACGGAAAGCTTCTACCGGAGTTAGAATACACCACACTGCAGTAAATGGATACTCAAAAATCGTGAAACTTTCTCTGTTTTTGACGAAACTGTTTCCTGGTATATGCTCCGAAACAACATTTCGTCACTTCTTCGAGGAAAGGAGTTTCGTCAAAACTAAAGAAATGATTCGTCCTTTATTTTTTCTCAAAAAAACGAAAACAAAACTTGCAGTTCCTAATAATAATTATTTTATCGTGGACACAATGTAGTTGGATCAATGACCCTAACAGCACGAAAAGGGCAGATAGAACAGAGAGATAAATTGAACCCATGCTCTAAGTGGGATTCAAACCCAGGATCTTCCTGGTATGAGACTAACACTTTGACCAACATATCATCCAGTCGGCTTAGTTCTTCAGTTTATTTTCGTTTGTCTAAAATTCATTTTAGTTTCGTCATTCTAGGTAACAACCTCCCTCAAAGCAATATGACAAGGTTTCGAGTTGAGAAGATTTTTTCGTCATATATTTGAGAGATCACGTTTTGTCACAAATAAAGAGTTTTCGTGACGACATGATTCTCAAAATTAACGAAATACATCTTAAGGTTTGCTGAATCGTCAAAAGTGAGAGTTTTATTTTTAGTGCATCAGGATTAAGATTGCATAAGATCCCATACCCGGAAATCCTAATTATGATCTGTTTCCTCGTGTGCTTCTGATCAGGTAATAGTTGGGAAGCACTTCTGACCACGTATGATGACATTTCCGGGGATGAGTTCCTATGCAATTTTAATCCTAATGACGTACCCCAACTCTTTTATATGTTTGTCGGAACACTTACGCTACACCTAGTTAAAATTAACTCCTTTAAACTAGTACATTTCGACAAAAAACGTCATTAATAAATATAAAAAATTCTAATCTTTGGAGCAAAACTAATTTCAAATTTGAAATCCCCATTCTCAAATTAGGCATGATCAAGTATTTGTATAAATGCAACAAACGAAAGGTTTATTACCCAATGTTATTCATTATTCTCATATAGAGATTCAGAAAACTATAGTAGGAAAAAATAGGATGCAGCAGAAATAATTCAAGTCATACAGTTGCTCTATATAATTAATCTATTAATTAATAAAAATTTCATTTAGTATATCAGAAACTTTGAAGCTTTAAAAATATAATTTAATCTTCATAATTTAATTACATAAAGCAAAGAGATTATATTAATATATATTCCTACTGCTGAAATAAAAAAAATACAAATAGAAAGTTTATCCTGTTTGCTAATATAAAAAGAACCCTTACGAAAAATAAGATATCTTTGAGGTAAATTTGAGTGTGATAGGTGTAAAAAATATATCTATTGTAGAAAAGGAGGTCATGGCTTTGCACCAAAAATAGCCTCATTTACTACTCATAAAATCAATCTCGTATGCAGTGCAGTAATACTTTCAGTTGAAATTGGGTGAAATTATTCACACTAGATTTTTGCTTGCTTGATGTGTAGAAAAAATAACCTTTACACCTCAAAAACATTCTCTATAAGCTGGTAGCTCTAAAGTAGAGTTGTATCAACCTGAAAACAACCTCAAGTGTGAATAAAACAATTTCATACACCTTTATTATAATCCTTGGAAGATTGGGTTTTGAGGGTGGTTTTTGTAGTCAACTTCAAATGTACCTCAAATCAACCTTAAGACATCAAAAAAAGTTCAAACAGACCTCAAAAACACTTTAAATTTTTGTAAAGGGAGTGACGACATAAGTTTAGTTGACTAATATTTCATTATATTATATTCATTATATTATTATTTATAGTCACCTGATTATTTGTCTCAATCTCTGAATCCCAGCTTATAATTCTTGCATATCCCTTGTTTTGTCGATGGTAGCCATTGATGACTTTCAATAAGCTCATTGCAAGATCGGCTGTCTTGCTGTTCCAATAAAAAAACCATCACTAAAGGCCTTTACCAATGAAAATGTTTATATAATGAACTTGGCGAGTTTCACACAAAATTTAGCTTAAATAATCAATTCTGCCCCGCGTGGAATATTTGAAAAATATCAATGAATCGATTAAGAAACACGTACTTTTCCTATCGTTGCAACTCATTAGAAATGCTTCTACTTACGTTCACAAATCATTTTCAACAAGATTTGTAGACACACAAATCCACGTTTTTTTTTTTTTTTTTAGGACCTTGGTGTAATCCTTAATACTGCGCTATTTTTCTAAAAATGAGTTCCTTTCACGAAAGTTTTCATTCCCTGTAACAAAAAGACTTCTTTTCTGGGGAAACCAACTTGCAACTTCAGTGCTGCTGGTGAACCATTCGCATTTTCGTATCGGTCAAGATGCAAGTCACGTAAAAGGCGGGATGGCAAAGCCCTTAAATATGCTGAAGATTTCAATCATACGCGATTCCAAGACGTGAATATTTGGAATGTTTACGATCTGTGCCATTAGAAGAACACTCAAATAGCGGTTTGAGTTAAGGAATTCAGTCACATTTTCGTTGATGGTAGCAGCTGATGACCTTCCAAAGTGGTCTTCAACATGATCTCTTCTCGACCGTCAAACTTCGGTTTACTTGATTTTCCAATAAAAACCATCATTCTCTACCTAAAGGTTCTCTTTACCATAAAAAAAAATTCGATTATGAACTTGCTGAGTTTCACACAAAACTTGAGAGAAATGAATGACGCTCAGCGTGATATCTTGCACAAAAATTTAAAAAAAACGAATTTCAAGAGAATGCTTATTTTTCCCCCGATTGAAAAGCAATACAAATATAAAAGAACCACTTCTTTTAGCAATTACATTTAGTCTTGTTTTGGAGGATGTTTTGAGGCTGACAGATGTAAGAAATACAGCTGAGGTCAAAAATGAGGTTATGTTTTGGACCAAAAATAACGTCAATTATAAACCTCGATTTCAACCTCATTTACACCTCACGAAATCAACATAATATAAACTCAGACATAACTTCAGTTTAGATCGGGTGAAATTATTCACACTTCAAATATACATATTTGAATGAAGTGTAGAAAAAATAATCCGTACATTTCCAAAACAACTTCCCTTAGCTTCCCTTGCTCTAATGTAGATTTCCATCAACCTCAAGTGTTAATAAACACAACTTCATTCACCTTGATTATACACCTTGGGAGGTTTATGCTTTATGGTTGTGTTTAAAAGCAACTTTGAATAAACCTCAATCTTAACACCTCAAAACAACCTTAAATAAACCTCAGAAATACCTAACTTTTAAGTGAGGGATTATATACTTTCCGGACATACCGTGCAGTTTTCATTCTATTTTTTTATTTTTCTAATCTCACAGTTGCTCCAATCTTTAACTTTCTATCAGTAAAAATTTCATAGTTATATAATTGGTTATGAGGTGCTCTTTAAAACTGCGTCATCTATCTGAATTACCAGAAGAAAACACTTGGACTAACTTGCCTTCATTGAGCACTTTTTTAGCAAAACATGGCGTTGAAATGAAAAGGCATTAGCGTAACATAAAGAGCAAAATCCTTGCAAATTCCCCACTGCTAACTCTACAGAAAGTAAATTAATCCTTATTTTGTGAACCATAGAGGTTATATTGTATAAGTTAATGCATAATATTCAGAATATAGAGCTTAAACTCCACCAATGAAAGTTAAAAAAATAATTTTAAAAAATGCTAATTTAGCTTTTAAGTGAAACAATAATCTGCTTCTCTGTTTAATTTGAAGCCATTTTTCAATCCTTTTACATCACTTCTCTCCTGGAGAATTCAGGGAACTTAAATGGGCCTATCTAAAAATAAACGTTATATTTACATACTCTTATTTAAATTTTGTAAATTTATATAATGCAAGGTTTACTTCCGTCACACAAAATTTGTTTGTGAAAAGTGCATTTTTGTGCGTTACATTGAGTAGCAGTAGAGATGCTCATGCCCATTAGTCCATTGGAGAAGCTTGAGGGACAAGTTTGGTCAAGTACCTGTTTGATATCTAGAAATTATTTTCCCTGCAGTTGTTGCATTAACTTTTTTTTAAAAAAAAGCAGAGTAAGTTTAAATTATTTTGATTTTTATCTTCGTGAAAAATCTCAAAGCAAAAATCTTTTAGTTATACTTCCAGGAGTGTCCGAGCACTATTTTCATATATAGCAAATGTTTTATTTAATGGCAAATGTTAACTTTATTTTTTAATATTTTCTTAAAAATTAGCTGTTATTCCGCGCAGTTTTCAGAATTAGGACAATTCGAACAAACACTTTAAGAAAATGACAAATTAAGTAACTTCATATATTTATCATTTATTTTAATTTTAAATTCGTTTTATTGATTTAATTGCTAGATAGTATAATAAACAAATTAGCAACAAATATTTAGCAGCATATAATTTAAATTCAATTTTTATTGAAATAGTTCATTGTAAGTAAAATTAGCGCTATTATTTTTCGATCATTAAAAAAAGGAATTGAAGTGTATTGTCTCGTTTCTAATTGCTTTTTTCATATTCTCATATTGAGGAAGAGTCAATTATTGTTAAATATATTCATCACTATAAACCTTTATTATCACGATCACTAGGTTTATGACTTTAGAGCTTTGCAATATTGTCATTTGAAATAAAATTCTCAGTAAATGGATTTACATCCAATCACTAAGTATTATACAGTACACTCTCGATTATCCGTGCGCGGATTATCCGGTTTGCGGATTATCCGTGCTCATTCCGGAGTCACACAAAAAATATAAATAGAAGCATTTTCAAGATTAAAAATATTTGATTCATGAAGTTATAACACTACCAAATTTTTGGAAGCAATATTCGTTATTGGATTGCAGTACATGGAATATCAGCAGCATGGTCAAAGGTAAAATCGTCTACGTTATCACGATCTTGGAGAAAGATCATATCGCTTGATGAACAATCCTCTTCAGATGTTCAAGAAAAATATGATAACTGTATTCTCGAACTAGCAAAAGAAATCGAAGGTTTCGAAATTCTTGATGAAGAAAATTTAGATGATTGGTTTCAAAGTGATGCATGTGAGCCTGGCTTCCAGTATTTGACTGATGAAGACATCGTTATGTTGTTAAATCAAATAGTGATGATAGTAACTGATGCAGAAGATGTAGTAAATGAGGGAAATACAATTTCTCATTCTGCTGCTCTGTGGAAACTTTATTAGATTATATGGGAGGATTTGATTACAGTGACATTACTGCTGTTCGTAAAATATGTGTATATGGCGAAGACGCATTACGCATTTTTTAATAAGGAAAATTCCTAGTTTGATGTTATGCATGCAAATGTCAGTAATTTTTATATTTTTTGTACTGATATTGAATTTTTCTTTAATAAAAGGAGTTTTCGGATTTTCCGTGTTTTTCGATTGTCCGTGCGACCTGTCCCGGTGATTAACCCGGATAATCGGGAGTGCACTGTATTTAAAAAAACTAAAAAGTCATCACTATTAGAGAGCTTTAGATTATATTATGTACAGCATATTATATTTGGTTTCTCATAATATTATTAAAAATTAATTATGAATTGCTTCATAAATGAACTTAAAGGCATAAAATTTAGCAATTGACAATTGTTACTTGCTTTTACGTTAAATAATTGTTCAGGGTTTCCTATTATTTAATTGCTTCAGAGATCTTCGCAAAATACACAGTGAGATGAAAATTTTATAGAGTTTGATTTTCAATAAAGCGGAAATTCTCAGAAATATTAAATACATAGCGAAAATACATAGTGAAAATACATGTTTAAAAAAATTATTTTAACATTGTAACATTTATTACATTTTTTATAGGTTTTTCATAATTTAAAATGGTCAGGAATAATTCTGAAACTTTCAATTGAATAAATAGCTTTATAAAACTATCATTTAGATGAAAAGTTTAACTTATTTAGTGAGGAAAAAAATTACTTTAAGAGAGAAAAATCAGTCTTAGAAACTCAAAATATAAATAAATGAGATATATAACTAAAAAACTATGAACATATAATGAATAATGGTGCTGTTGAATTTATTATGAAAAAAAACCCCATTATATCTTAACACCATTAAAACCATACATTAAAGTCATTACATCTTATAGAATAATCAAAATCAAATCTAAAGTATGGTTGATGTACCAGTGCTTAACAAATCAATTGAATTTATAGCAAAAATAAATTCATTTAAAAATGAAAATTGGAATATCGATACACGTTTTGATATGTTATTTTTAACTATTTAATTAAAATAATCGATTAAATACTTATAAATAATTTGGTAACTAGGTCATACGCTTACTTAAATTTTTAAACTAATAATTTTGTTCTTCATTTTCAAACGTAATTTGGAATTCTGTATTCAATATAAAAGTTTAAATAATATCTAATAATTAACATGAATTGCAAATAGAAATACGGTTTATATGACTCAAAATAATATTTTATTCAATATTCAATAAAAAAAAACTTTATGAGCAGAACGCTAAAGATAATAAAGATATTTTGTAAAGTCTCTAACGTTAATGCTATTTCATCTTCCTCATGCATCTGCGAAAATTTCTGAACCAATCGTAATGTTGTTAAGGGATAGAAAGTTTAGGTAAGGCTACGATTTTAGTGAGATAAACTAAGCAAAATCACTTTAATATTTTTGACTGATCAGATCACGTAAATACTTCGCTGTGTGTTAATACAATTGCTATTTACTTTATTTTGATGTTGGCTTTTCTTAAATAAAGCCACAGAATTGTTAATATATTTATCTAAAATGCCTGTTCTCCCTAAATCAGTTTTTCTTTTCTTCACTGCACCAAAAAATATAAGAAAAGAAGAAATATCCAGTAAAATTTACAGCTTCAAACCGGCATTTTTGAATTGGTTGTGCAAAAGTTTGATAATTACGAAGTAAATCCGTTGCCTCAACTGTTTTCTACCTTACAAGAACAAGTGTTTTCCGTAAAAATTACGAAGAAAGTCCATAAATAAACTGGTTTTTTACCATAACAAAATAAGTTTTCGCAGTAAAAATAAGCCTATTGTCTCAACAGACTCTTAACATAAGGGAATATTTTCTTTTTCTTTTTTTTTCTTTTGTGAAACTTAATTAAATCTTTACGAAATGTCTCATGTCAGTAGAATTTGTATCGACCTGACATTGCATATAAAATAATATCATAAATCAAATTGCAAGAATTTTTTGTATTTTAAAAACACATTTATGTATTTAAAATGCAAATTTAGAAAATTCCCTTTATACTATGTTGTTTATCTCCAAAAGCTTAAAAATCCCTTTGTAACTGGAATACTTTAGAAAATTGAGATTTACTTTTAAATTATAATCTTTTATAGATTTAAACTTTTATTCTTGTAAAAATAATTGGAGTCAGTAGATGCGTTATACATTAAGTAAGATCTGAGGTTTGTTAAAAATAGTAAAACAAGTTCTTTAAACTATGAGCGTAGGAACTTAATTTTTCGAGGAAGAGCCTACAAGCTTTCGGAAATATATATTCTTTCAAAAGAACTCCTCAACATCGGTTTCAAACTTGTATCTGGGAATAATTGGACGTCAATCTCATATGTTTCTTAAAAGGAAATTTGATAAAATAGTTTTATGGGATTTTAGACCGATTTAAAGATTTCTTGGTAGGATTTAAGTTAGCAAAACAATTAGAATGTCAACTACCCATGATTTTCTGATCTTTTATGCTTCCATTAGAACTTGCCCTTTATTGCAGCATTAAAATACGAAACTTAAAGCATTTAGGATTATTATTTAAAAACTAATGGATGCACTAGAATTTTTATCGAAAAATAGAAAATCATTTTAAATAAAATAAATATATTTCTTCAGTTATAATAAATTGATGCATTTGGAATTTATATCCAGCTTGATCCTGTTTCCGAAATTCCATAGTTGAATTTTGTTTTAAACAATGAAATTTCATTTATTCTTACAAAGAAATCACCTCTTTCGCATTTTAGTAAATGTTTTCTTTATCCTATAAGAAATTGAGGCTTTTTATTATTTTAGAAATGCTTTCGTCTCTAAAAGCATTTTATATTTTATGTAAATTGAAAAAATTTAAATGCAAATATTTGGAGCGAGCATCTTTTGTTTTTTGAATCAATTATGCTAAAAACGTCATTTTGAATTTATGATTTTTTGTTCGAATTATTTAATGATTATTACTATTGAATGAAATAAATATTTTGTAATAATATATTTGTTGGCTTATACATATTTGGTTTATAATACATTTGGTAATAATATATAATTATAATATATTTGGTTTATACTAATACATAGAGGGGGGTGGCTCGGGGAAAAGAGTTCGCCTCCCTATAAGGTCCCCCCAAGGGATGCCTGGTTGATTCTAGTCCCGGTTCGCACCGACCACAGTGATAGACGGATTTGAATCCTTTTGTCGTCTGGCAAACCGAAGGAGGTTTTCGTGGTTTTCCACACCATGTAACGAAAATCCATATTAGTTTCATTAAAACGTCCTCCTTGAAGGCTAATTTCTCCAATGTTCTATCTAGAAATTCCCAAGTCATTTGGGTTGTATTCAAAATTGCAAGGTTACGGAGTTGAACTTTGGTAGTCAGAAACTCAGAAATTGGGTTGGCTGATTTATGCCGGTTATAAAATTAAATGTATTTGTATGAAAAGTAAGCGTTTGGAAGAATAATAGAATTTTCTTTTTAGTGTATAAATAAACTTACAAATTTTTAAATAATCATCGTTCCTCGGAAAATTAACCCATTTCACTAGACATCGCACAAATGCAACGGTTTTGAGTTGCGTAAACAGTTCCTTTATGCAAAATGGTGGTTGAGAATCAATGCTTAAGACTCCCAGTATGACTACCACTTTAGGATTAAAATATCGCAAATTTATAATTTCTTATCAAAATATGACTTACATTATTAAGACATTTTGGTAAACTCGATACTACCATGATTAATTTAAAAATGAAATAATTGATCGACCAATCTTTTGAAAATTGCACACGAGTGTTTCGACACTTAATGGTTTATTAAGCTAGTATTTAAGCTAGTAAACCTAGTATTATGTTAGCACTAATGAATTTTTAGCTGTTTGACTAGCAGTTGGCATGATATTAAATTAGTTAAAACTGAAAGATTATTCAGGGAAAATTTAATAGCTGGAAATTGAAAAGAAACATTCTGTCATTATTTGAAAACAAATGCACTAAAAATTTAGCAAGCTATATTGGTTTGGAGAATCGAACAAACCTTAAGGGAAGTCTTGCAGTCTTCTGGCGTCATGGAAAAACGTGACTCTTTCTTTTTTTTTTCCTCATTAATTTGGCGTTCCTTTAAACATCTGAACTTCAGATAACAAATTACTGTATCAACGAATAGTGCTCCCAAATGCAGAACTTGCAAAACTAATTTTCCCCCATCGAAACCAAATAATTATGTTAAAAAATAAGTCAAAAGAAGATGTAAACAAACACAAAAAGAGAGAGTTAGAAATCATTAGAAGCGAATCTTGCACCGGAAGTTGAAACAACCTCTGCAAATACTGCCATCTACCGTTGAGAACACGAAACACTGTTGAGAATAAGTTCAACATGCTAAAAATTTCAAAATAATTGTTTATAATTTGGTTGTTGTCATTATTAGGTATAAGGTATTGCATGAAAACTGTCGAAACTGATTGTCGGTCAAATTTGGGAAACATTATTTCGATATATGTTAGCAATCCTTGGATACTAAAAAGCTTTTCACAAATTTCGCTTTCATCTTAATGATAAAATTAGCATATTTGATTGCTCAAAATAAGAGTACTTATGATTGCTCAAGGTAACCTCGACATATAAATAGATCCCTGGTTTTCGTGAGTTAAACTATAAATATTTAACTTAATAAGTGTTCTTTTAATACTTGATTACAGAATTAAATGACATATATGAGTATCATCTAAAAATATTTGTGAATTTAAATTTGGTATATGATTTATGTACATTATGTACATTATTTTTGCCTTCTTATATATAATTATGTTATGTCTCTGCACCGATCCCTGTTTTACTACTTAGTTCTGACTGGATAGAAACAAAGTAGATAAAATGAACATTGTACAATATTATATATTGTCCGTTAAGTTTCCCCAACTTTTTCGACAACTTCTTTTGTTAATATTAATATAAAATTTTAAAAGAACTATATATTATTTATTTTATTATGAGTAAAAACTTAAGAAACTAGCACAAAAGTGTTTTTTTTTAAATGGCCATTTTAGGTTAAAATAAGAATTTTTTTTGCATATACGCTAAACATAGTAGATCACATCTATCAAATCACATCGATCGCATAAAACCAAAAATCCTTTGAGGATTTTATTTAGAAGGCTATCAACTAAGTTTCGATCTATTACCTTAAAAGCAAGTGTATATGCTACTGGGTTGGGGATCAATATAATTAAAAAAGGAAATTTTTGAATATTTCCGAGAAAAAAAACATGCATAAAAAGGAAATTCTACTTTTTTCTCTTATACTGTATTTCAAAACATGCTTGCTATAATTATATACACTCATGAAAAATTGTAGACAATTTTTTTAAAAACATGAGATATCGTGTTTTAGGTAGGGCAAAATAGAAAAAAAAATCTGGTTTTGATATAAACCCATTTTCAGACTTAAAATCATTAGTCTATCCACTGTTATCACCTTGACCAAAAACTGCTATAACTTCGCAAGTAATTGAAGAACAAACAAAAGTAAAGAATTCTTAAAAAGCTAAGAATACAAGGATTCTAAATTTATAATAAACTCATGTTCACAAATTTTGCCCAAAATGCGCTAATAGATGGACCTTAAGTTACCTTACTACCTATGGATGACCAATGACGTTATGACCTATGGACCTTAAACTAGAAGAAAAAAACTGAGCTGCTGAGCCAGTATAACACCGTTAGTTTCGTAAAAGAAAGTACGGTAGTTTAAAAGTGTATACCTCTGTTTTAAGCAGATAATCACTATTATTTTAACAAAAAAATATGCCAACAACCGATGGGTGCAAGCCAAGAGCAGAATTCCCTTGATCAGTCGGTGCTGGGATTCGAATCCGGGCCACCTCTGTTGGGAGACGAATGCTCTGTTCCCTAAGTAACGGCAGATGCAGTGTTTGGGTATGAAGAAAAATCTTAAACTGTCTTTATCTTAGAAGTCTAACTTATTGATTTCAAATTTAAATTTTAAAGATATTTAAAACTAAATTATCTCCCCCTTATAAAAATATCTAGCTTACGCAATGAAAAATTATATCTAAAGACAGATAATAATGAGGTAAACATTGAAGTCGAATTGCGATTTTATTGATAGTATGCTCATGATCATAAAATAATTTTTGAGCAGTAAGAGCAAGAGAAGTATAGAATTTCTGAGAAGTATTGAAAATAATCGTAAAATGATTTTAAAAAAGATAATGTGATCTTACGGTCAGTAATACTGCATGGAAAGAACTTGAATTATAATTGACAGTTTATACTCTAATTCATTCATGATTAGAGTAATAAAAAGGGAATAACAACTGGGGAATAACAGCTTTAAGCCGTCAAATATATAGATAAAGTTTGTAAAAAAAAGGAATTTTTTATTTTTGCAAAAAAAGAGTTTCTTTTTTTTTCCAATTGCAGTGTAAAAGAGCCGAAAATTACTGTAGATCTCTTTAAAAAATTGGAATTTAGCTTACTCGTTTTGCCAACTATTGTCGATTTAGTCTTCTGTATTATTATGCAGTCTGATCAAGTGTTGCTATAATTTAACTTACATATTGACTAGTAGACTGATTTATATTGGTTTTTAAATATTTAAGAGTAAAGTAAAGAAATAAATGAATGAAATTTAACTTTTGAATATATTTTATATATCCTGTGAGAACATAAAATGTAATTTTATGATCTTGAAAAAAAAATAAAAGTATATATTTTCTTCAACATGAAACTATCAACTAGGTATTGAATATTTTAATAAAATTTTATTTAATTTTATTTTATTATTTTATTTTAATAAATAAGATTAAAGATATAAGATAAAAGATAAAGATATAAGATAAGATTTAATAAATAAGATTTTATTTTAATAAATAAGATATAAACTTTCTTAAACAGAAACGTTAGAACAAAAATACGCACAGCAGAGAATCTTGTGTTGCCCAAAATGAAAAATAAAATATTATGAGGTTTGCTTTGTTTGTTACTAAACTTAAGCTCTTTACCATATTTGTGACATTGCAAATTTGCATTTCACTCGAATTTCAAAAATAAAATACAGAATATCTATCTGTTTCACACTTCAAATATTTGCGTAAAATCTTTTGAGATAGAAATAAAAGATAAATTTATTCTATGAATTATGATTGAAATCTGGTAGCAAACCATATGCAGTTTGTGTTGAATCTTTAGGATACATGTCAGAATGCAAATATTTGGAGAAGACTAACTTCTTCCATTCACGAAGAAAACTAATAAAAAATAAAACTTCGTCGATACAAAGTAAATTAAAACTCTTTCAATCAACATCAAAAGATTGTGTTTAAATATACATATTGAATTTCGCCATAGAATCTAAATTTAAGAATGAAGCTGTAAATGTTTTGAAATTTTACATAATGTAGCATTTGATCGTTATCCAACATTAAATAGTTTTAAAATTTACATATATTTGTTTTTCTTCGAAGCCCTTAACTCAAGAAAATACTCAATGTCTCTAATCATAAGTATGTTTTTTACCAGAAATGCCTTTATAGTATTGAAATTTTACCAGAATGTTTTTCTCCATGTCTTCACCCGTTATAATTAGTGTATAGTGTTTACGAATTATAAATGTCTTTTTAATTAAGGAGAAAGAAATAAGGTATGAACAGACTTGTTCCTCCTCCCTCCCCAAAAAAAAAAAATCTATAAACCATATGAATTAAAAGCAGGGAATAATCCAATATCGCTGTTTTCCCATTTGCCGTGTTGTATATGTGGAATATTTAATCATTTCAAATTTGACTCTGGAGTTTAAGTATTGAATTCACTTTTGGATTAATTTTCTAGTAACATATAACATTTCATGTCAATAATTAACAATAGTATTTAATTTCTATATCACGCAAAAGCATGCATATAACTAATGAAAAAACTTCTATACTAATAATTTTTTTCACCTTTCTCCAGAATACACAACGAAATATTTTGTAACTTCAGAGTATTTAGATCATGTGATTTCTCATGCATTCAATGAAATTTAAAGCTTTTAGAGGTACCACAATAAATTACAAAAGAAAAATGATGTTTTTGAATACCTACGTCAAAATGCAGCAATAGAGTAACTTATGACAGTTATTTTGGTTATTCTATGCAATAACTACAAGAAATATCGTAAGCCTATCTTAAATATTTACAGAGATATTGACATTTTTATTGAAAAAAACTATTTATTTGTCTTAATTTTTTTTTGCTATAACTTACGAAAAATTAAATAAAAGTAAACAAAAGTTAAAGAGCAATTTAAATATAATTACGAAATTCTTTCATTAAAATTTGAAACGAATTCATTCAAAACTGTGCGAGATATGAGTAATTAAAGTAGTTCTTTAAAACTACGCTTGCGTGGAAAAAATTAAAAGAAAATATTTTTCTTTATTTTGAAATTAATTGTACTTGACAACTAATTAAAAAAAAGTGCGATTTGAATATGTTAAAAAATTAAATTTTTTAAGTTTTCGTACATTTCAAAATATAGCACAGAATGATAAGGTGTTTTCTATGAATATTATTTTGTATAATAAGACAAAATTTAACATAAAAATTACACCTTATAGTAAAATTTCGTACACCAAATTGAGATTTAAAAAGGGAAGAAAACAGGGTAAATCAGATACTTCGGTTCCAACAAAGCCAGTGTCATTTTTAATAAATCTTGTTTAATAGTACGAAATGAAATATGTGGAAAACCCGTATCATTAATCATAGTATTCTTTTAAAAAGTACGAAAACTACTTAGAAAATTACTGTTTTAATTTTTAAGATATTCAAATCTGATTTTATTTTTATTAGTTGCCGAAGAATATTTAGAAACTTTTTTCCCGTACATGCTCAGTATAAAAGAACTACTTTGATTTCTCATATCTTGCGCAGTTTTAAGCAAGTTTTTTTTTTCAATTTTAAAGTGATCATTTTTTAATTAATTTTAAATTGCTCTAAAAATTCTTTTTAATTTTATTGAATATTTTTTAAGTCATAGAAAAAGAACAACAAAAAAATTTGTTTCCTTTTATAAAAATGTTCATATTTCCAAAAATATTTAGGCTAATCTTACAAAATATTATGTGATTAAGACGTTTGAAGGAACTACCACAACAGGAGAAAATCAAAAATAATAACCACAGATAAATATCACAATAGGAATACTACAACAGGAGAAGCTAAGAGTTTGTAACAGGAAATAACATATTAAAGATCAAAAGTGAAAAACGTTGGCAAGAAATTAAAGGGAAGACAGTGGCATGCATAACAATTTCGTCAGGGAGTATTGCCATGTAGTCAGAGCAGGAGCAGTTTCCACGTTTGGTGGTTAATTGCAGCAAACAACCATATCCCCGACTGTCCAAAGAAAAACAAAAGAAACCTGCAGCAGGTAAGAAGACAACTATATACCGTTATCTTGAAAATCGAAGTAGAAGTGCATAAAATTTACAGGTGAGAAACAGAATTTTTCGGAAGAATTTAAAAAGTTTCAGGTTCCAGTACCAAATTAGTTTGTGAGTTGGAGTATTAAATCAGTATTGTGTATGAAGCTGGAGGACAAAAATCCATCTATAAAAATTAAGACAAAAATCTACCCATTAAAATTAAGGATATAGATAAGAAAAATAGCAAAGGAAAAAATAAACTCTATTAACTTTAAACTTAATAATTAAATAAACTCTATAAAATTAAGCTTAATTCGATTAGAAATATAGACTAGTAAACATTCAAGACATTTCAAGGCGATCGAAACATTTTAAGGTGATTCAACCGAACCCTTCTACAGCATAAAGCTACGTATTACCATTTCTCGGAAGGCATTCCCCTACTAAATCTTCAAATATATACATATAATATAGATATAGGGTGCCCCAAAACTCATGTTATATAGAAAGCAACTTGACAAGAGGGGGATAGAAGACAACTAGACAAGTGCAAATCAGCATACAATCTATGGTTGGAACGAAATTCGTAAGGCGCTCAAGAACGTAACAATCTGTGTTACGAAATGATAGGAAACAAGACACGCAGAGATAGAATGAAGAGAAGAACATAAAGTAAAGAAAAATATTTTATTCAACGAAATTAAATTAAACAGCATTCAGTACCCCACCACACAACTGCCGACATTAATGATGGCTTCACACCATTGTAGGAGTGGCTGACAGGCATTGACGAAAACACCAGTCATTTCACATGGTGTCAAAAGTTACGGATATCCGGGTAAATATATCCGGGAATGTAGGGGACCATCGGTATTAGATTAGGCACTTCATATGATCACAGAAGAAAAACATAATATTAACATGAATTTAAAAGTCCCTAACATAATCCCGGACATAAATTTAAAAGTCCAGTCCCAGAAGAAAAGTCCAAGCCCTCTAAGACCATTCCGTTTTGCGTTCTGACCATGGATTACATGCTGATTTGTACTTGTCCTGTTGTCTGCTATCACCCCCAAACGTATGATTCATGAGGTTTTGGTCCCTCTGTGTGAATAAAATCATGTTAAAATCTCTTCGAGGCTATCTGTTACTTTACCTAATTTATAAATTAATTTGTTGGCCAAAAATTAGAAACACCAAGATTTTAAAATTGTTCAAAAGTGTATGTTTTTGATGCATAGTTATTGTTTAGCATAACAGAAAAAAATCGAGGCAATGCGGGAATTCTTAAGTGTGCGAATGCTCAAAAAGGAATTCCTAAAATTTCGATATAGTCTTTAAAATTGAAATTTTTTCTTTGTAGTTTTTTCATATGAACTATCTTCCACTCAAATTAATCTATATTAAATACCTAGAAAGAAAAATTTTATATCGAGAGTTTTAATTTAAAAACTCTTTATTAAATAAATAAGTTGAGCTCCTTTATTTTAAAACGAACAACCACCTTTAAACTGGATCAAAGATCCTTTACGCAATGTGTATTCCGTTTAATCGAATTTATCATAAATTTCATTCAAATTACCACCCCCAAAATTCAAAAGAGTGTATACAACAAAACTAACCTTCCATACAGAACATATTCTTGCGGTAAAAGAAGTAACTTCACCCCCTTTCCCTCAGTTTCTTCAGTTTTCCCCCTAGTTTCCTCACGTTCTTTAGAAATTGGGTTTTCCGGATGGAAAAGTTTTAAGCGTTTCTTAATAGGGTTTCTACTTCGTGCATTTTTTGACAAATAGCTTTAATTAACTCAAGCCGCAAAAAGGATGCTTTATAAAAACTGAGAAAACTGAGGACACAGAATGTTCCGTAAAGAGTTATTCAATTCCCTGTTGAAAAGAAAGAAACATCTGCGTTATATTAATATTCTTTGGGTTAAGTTTCTATTCACGTTATTTTAAGAGTTTTTACATGCATTAAAAATTAAAACTTATTTTGGCGTTACCCTGTTTCGTTGAAAAAACAACCGCCATCTTTTTTTCATGAAACTAAACACACCTGAGAGTTTTTTTTCCCCCGCTTACGCTTCAAAGATTCCTGTTGTAGAAAATATTACAAAACTTTACGTTTCATTAGTAAAATTTAAAAGAATTCAACCGTTTAAAGAAATTTTATTTCTATGCATTTAAAATTCTGAACAAATTTAAAAAAAATTCTAATTGCATTTTTCATTTAACTGTGTATAGTAATTTAGGAGATAATTATGAAGATGAAAATATTAATATTTAATAAATACTTTCCTTTTTATAAATATGCTTTAAGCAAAAAGGTAAAGTTTATTGAAATAGAGGAAACAAAAGTCTTGTTCATTAATTTGAAGTTAAAAGTTGCTATTCTTTGTACATGATTTTACAATTATAATTTTAAATGAACTGCTACATCAAGTTTGGATATTATACGCCTATTTTTGAATAATTATTTCTTAGCTTATTATCAAACATAAAAAGCACTAAGTGCATGCTCTTAGTTTATTCATTTTAATGAAATTCAAATACTATCGTTCAATATCTGAATTCGGGATCTTTGCGAATGTAGAGGATGTAAACAACGGTACAAAACAAGTTAATTCGGAAACTCTACGCATTCATTGTTGATTCAGCACTGCAACCACTCGCCGATCAAATAAAATCTGTATAAATTTTAGAACTACGAGAATAAATCTAAAAATATATTTAAATCTGTAATAATATGTGAGATAATAAATTTAGAATGCATCTAAAAATATTTTAGAAACATGGATTTAGTTGAGACAAATGATATGGATATAAATGAAATAATTTTCTTTAAAAGTTTGAGCCATTTTTATCCAGTTTTCACGTATTTTAGATCACAGAGACTGCGGAAGATTTATATTTTAAATATTTTGAATGCTTCTTGAAGATGGCCATTGACAACTATTACGCATCACCGCTAAAGAGTAAGAATGCTCCGACTATTTCAGCCAACCTTACTTTGGCTTTTATTAGTATAGAGATGTTTTTTTTCTCCATTGAGCATGAATATTCCATGGCACCCCTTTAAAATATGTCATTTGGTATAAAGCTTATATTGCGGAAATTTGAACTCAATAGAATTATATTAAGAATCTACTCTCGATCTTCAGAGGTTTTCTTTTAATAACCGTTGTTAAACAGCTGACCCAATTTTGGAGTTACGACTATTAGTGTTCAACTCCATAGACTTGTAATTTTGAACCCAATCTGAAGGATAAGGGAACTCGTGGATTAAGTATTTGGAGAAATTTGCCTTCATGGAGGACTTTTTGATGGTACTAACCAGCATTTGCGTCACATTCAGAGGAAAGTCACGAAGATCCCCCACGGTTAGCCTGATGACAAAGGGACTCTAACCCATTATCCGCCAACCACTGAGGATATTTACATCAGCATTGTGGTCTGTGGGGTCAAAAAAAATATTTTTCTTTTATTGTCAGAGTTTGAAAAAAAAATTTTTTTTTTCTCAAAAAATGTTCATGTTTTGATTTGAAATCCATACGGGTGGTAGTAGAAACACAAATCTGGACTAGTTTTATGTATAATGTTTTTCTTCTTTTGAATTTTGTAATTAAAACTTTCTTGTAAAACAAATAGACCAAAGGATACTAGGATTTTTTAATTATTCTCACAGTAATATCAATATTTTAAAGAGTTAAACCAGCATTTTGCTAACGATCGTCAAATGACACTCATTTAATACAATTTTTTATAGATTATTACTAAATTCGCAAAACAAATTTTAGAAATTGACAGAATGAAATGAATGAAATTGGATTACGTTGATTTTCTAGTGTATTTTCTCGTTTCTAATTAAATATTTTAAAAAACCTAGCACTTGGATTTAGTATGAGTCAAACGTGATCGATATAGATTAAATAAACTATTGCGAGTTATTAATAATCACCATTTCACTTCAAAAAATTATCTTGGCTGGTTGTTATGAAGAAAAAGTGTAGCAATAATTTCTGTAGATTTCAGTTTTGAGAAAAGGGTTACATTAATATTGGGGTCTTCTTGTCTTGCCTAATTAGAGAATATATTTAATAATATATAAATAAAGTCTTAAATAATATATAAATAAAGTAAGATTTTAAATTTGCCATGAAATAGGCAGACAAAAGCACATAAGCAGAATTTTAAAAATAAATAAATAAAGCATACATATTTAGAAAAGTATTTCTTTTTAACTAAAATTATATTGCTTTATCGTCAAGTGTAATTTAAGGCCAGAAAGATAATATTTACTTGATTGTGTATATTGCATGCATGCGTATATGATATTTAAAGTTCTGAGAGTAAATTGTAAACAAAGGGATTAGTTTTGAATAGTTTATTCTAAATCAAGCACCAAGTAAAATCGGAAACAAAAGCTCACTATTAAATTAATTTTCTTTCTTATTCAAACCGGAGGTATCAACAAAATAAATGGATAATAAATAGCAAGCAAATTATTTCTAAAGCTGCTCTTCTGCTTAAAACAACTAAATTAACATCTTTCATAAATAATATACTAAAAAAAATAAATATGTGTCATATTTTTTCGTTTAAAATAATTAAAAAATACTTTAAAAAGAACTTCTATCTTTCATTAGTGTTTATTAAAATCATAAAACTAGCGATATGAGGCAATATCATATTTCTCAAAATGTGTCCAGTTTTCCAATTACTTTTGAAATTTTTTCCTATTATCGCTATCATCGGCCATTTATTCTTAATGGTGCGAAAGCTTCTTAATTAATCAAAACAATTAAACTTACATCTTCCATATATAATGTACTTTCATATTTTTTGTATTCAATAATTAAAAAATATTTTAAAAGAAACTTCTATCTTTCCCAGGCGTTTATTAAAATCGTGAAACTAGCGATAAGAAGCGATATCAGATTTCTCAAAATGTGTCCAGTTTTCCGATTCCCTTTGAAATTGCTTTCGAGTTTCCTTCCTCTTTTACGAAAACTTTTTTCGTATTATCGATATCATCGACCATCTGTTTTTTATGGAGTGAAAGCTTCTTAATTAATGTGTCAAAAACTGATCTTTTTAAAGCGAATAAAAGTACCCTTAAAATACGTATAGCAAGGAAATTTTCATTCAAAAAAACATATCTGTCATCCAAAGGAAAAAAAAAAAGTTTGTTTCAGATTTCACTATTTTTTTCTTCTTTTGTTATTGCAGTTATAAAAGATAATTCAATATTCTGAAAAAATATTGAAAACTTATTTATGTTTAATTTCGCTATTGAAATTACTTTTTTCCTTGGTAACTCTTTAACCATATTGAAATTTGATTTAATTTCAATTCAATAGCTGGAATATTTCTGTTTATTTTATTTTAAAGGTTTTATAAGGAAACAAAATATAGCATATAATACTGCTTTTAAGCTATTATTTGAACAATTTAATACTTAATGTAAGAATTAAACGATGTACGAAATTTCACTGTTTTTTCCGAAAATGAAAGTCTAATTATTGATTAATATAAACACTTTTGATTTTGTTTATTTGAAAGCCAAATTCATTCTTCCAAGTTTTGAACAATAAGTAGATTTTTGGTAAGTTAGAAGATAACATAGGAGAAAAAAATACATTCAAAATTGCTTAGGTCCTTATGTTGAGTCTTATGTTGAGCCTTTGTTAAACATATGTGAATTCCTTATGCTAAGCTTTAAGTTCAGATATATTATTAGCATTAATTGTATATTATTAGCTGAAATTATTATTTTTCCTGTTTGTTTCAACCAAATTAAAATTTGGTTTCATTTCAATTCAGTGACTCGCTTTTTTTTCTGTTTTATTAGGAAGCAAAATATAACGTCAAATTTTTAAGTTATTTATTTAGCTATTTATTGCATTCAAACTATTTATTGAAAAATTTAATGCTTAATATAAGTATTGAAATATATGAAATGGCATTGTTTGTTTTGCGAAAATGATGCATTTATTAAACAGTATATTTTTTTAATAATAGCATTAAATATTATTATTATTATACATTCAAATCCCAAATACATTTTTTCCAAGTCTTAAATAATAAATAGTTGCGTAAGTTAGGTTATAAAATAAGAATAAAAATGGGTGCAGCATTTCTTATGAAGATAAAATATTAATAGAAAAAAATATAGGCGGTATTCTTTATGTAAAGCGTTAGCTATAGGTGTATTATGTGAACAGGTTTGCTAAGTTAAGAAAAAGGTACCGAAAATTGTATTGAGTTATAAACATGCTGAAAGTTGATGAGGCACAAATAATTTGAAAAAAAACTCACCCTTACACACACGTCATTTTGTATGAAAAACAGAAATAAAAGTGTTAATCAATTAATGACCATTTTTTCAACTTATATACACTATATATATGTGTTAGTTTATTATATGTAAAAAAGAAAATATACATGAAACTCGAAAGGAATCCGAAATGGGATTTATGAAGTGATAATCATAAGAAAAATGTAGACTAATCATCGATATACCTTTTGAAAAGTGATTGATGGTTTTTCACCTAAATTCAATAATCACATAATCAATACTTTCTGAATATGTTGGAGATGTATTGTGACTGATTTCATTGATGTGACTTCTGACAAGGTATTATAAATAGATTCTGATTTCAACCTCTTTTCTGATATATCAAATCCTCGAGTAGGATATTTATGCAGTCCAGTGTTCAAGTGGTTAGAGTTCATAGTCGCCTTTTGTCAAAAATAATAAAACTCATTCACAAATCATTTTTGAAATTGTGTCATTCAAAACAAACATAATTTCTCTTTTTTTTTTTTTTTTTTTTTTTGTCACAGACCTAAAGTGTGTATTTGTTGATGCGCATTTTAGATAAAATTATTTTCAATTTTTGTTTCAATGGATTTTAAATTATATGTGATACTATTAATAGCTAGAGTTATCCGTAACCGCCTTAAATAAGAAAAGTACAATGCTTAAGCACCGAACTGTGAAAAAGGTTTGGTTTCCAAGATTTGAACTCGTATAAGAATTACTCTAATAAACTCATCTTTGTGATATGTTCAGCTTATTCGAATCTTCAAATTTTGATCACTTTTTCTGGAAAATAATTTCGTAGTCACGTCTTTCTGAAATTATTACCTCTGATATTATTTATCAAATTTTAATCTTCTTTCTGGGAGGTTCAAATTATATGATGCTTAATTCTACATGGGATTTAGCTACGGTATTTATTATTATTTTTTTTACCAAACAATAAAAAATGAAAAATCAGATTCTTAACTAAGAAACATTAAACGGTTTTTGAAATTTAAAATCTTCTAGACAAATAATGCGCAATCAACTTTTGTGCACAACTTATGATCAATTATAGCTAATTTTCTTTTAAAGCTAAACAACGTTGAAACTTTGCTTCTCTGCTCTAAACTAAATTTCACGGAATCATTTCTTTTGAAAAAGTCAGATAATTTATGAAATGACCTTTCTAATACCCTATTTTTCCTAATGATTGGAAATCTATTTTCTTTTAATTTGCAAATCTTACATCAATTGGGTTCCCAACTAAATTCCATCTCACCTTTCTCGTATTTCTTTTTTTTTTTTCGCTTGGTCATCTTGTCCATGCTTGTTTTTCCATCCCTATTACTCAACCCCTTGTGCTCATTTTTGTAATTTCATTCTGCATTTTTGCCGTCTTCCATTTCTTTTCTTACACGCTAGAGATGGGTCTGTATCAAATACATCTAATATTAAATGAAAATATCTTAATCTTCTGTATTTAACATCCAAATGGTAGTATTACTTCTAAGTACTGTTTCCGGCTGATAGTATCGTATTTGTGTACCTGTTACCCGTATCTGGTTGTTAATAACTCGGTATTAACAGTTATTCGAACTGTGTAGTCATGTCAACTCACTTTAGATTTATCCGGATTTGATTAAATTAGTAAATTTTGGATATGATACGCTTATACTCACATTAGTCTGAAGCAGTTCGTTTTGGATTAGTTCTCGATGCCTTGTGTGATAATGTTATTTATCACAAATGTTATACTATCCATAATTGTTAGTCTCCTTTGTCTTTTAAATTGGCCTTACTTTTGCCTTATAGCTCTACTTTCCTGCATACAAGTTTCCGCCTTAACTTCATTAACTTTCATTTTTTCACACGTAAACTTGTTTTCAATCTGTGTAATTTGCCATATAATTCAACTAGTGCATATTTTATTATTAATTATTTATAACATTTACTGATTATTATTATATTTTATTTACAAGCTTGATACTCTACCATTTTTGTATTGTGCAATATGAATTTATTTTATAATTTATTCCTTATTACTCGCATTTTTATGTAGTCCTTTTCAGTCACGCAGTTCGTTAAAAACCCTCAATAGTTGTTGGTAAGGAACCAATCAAGAAAAAAAGAAAGTGATGTTACCAAAGTAGCCAATGGAAAAAAAAGTGGGCAGTTCTCACCGAACCCCTTAAGATATTATTGGTAGGAAGAAGAAATTAGCAAAAGATAGTAAAGCAACATCACGTGCCCAAGACACTCCCGTGTGAAAGGGGAACAAAACTCAAGGTCAGGAAGGGGAAAAGACAAGAGTTTATGATTTCTGACTAAGAGGCCTGAAAAAGTTCACATACTGTGAGAGAAATGTCACATAGGTTAAGGGGCTAAGATATTAAAATATATTTCCAAATTTTCAAGTAATGAGAGCTCATGCAGCTGCTGTTGAAAAGAGGGCAGAAAAACAAAGTTGACCAACAAACTGACCGGATGCAGATGTGTACTTGGGGGTGGTCAATACAAGCCAAAAAATAACAGCTAGAGAAGCAGAGCGTGATAACTCATTAGGGAGATGGGTCTCAGAGATGGTTTCCGTTTACAAAAGTAAAAAATTGAAATTGGGGAAAGATATCTTTTGAAAAAATAAGACACTGCATGACTTAAGAGAAGGGCAGCATAAAAATGCTGGTAATAAGCAATAAATTATAAAATAAATTAATATTGCACAGTTGAAAGAATAAAAAATATCAAGCTTGTAAATGAAATATATTAATAATCTGTAAATGTTCTAAATAATTAATAATAAAAACTGCAATAGTTGAACACATATATGGTAAATTATACGGATTAAGAATGAGTTTAAGTTGAAAAATATGAAAGTTAATGAAGTTAAGGCAGAAACCCATATACAGGAAATTAGAGTTAAAAGGCAAAAGTAAAACCAATTAAAAAGATAAAGGGACAAAAAAAAATTAAGGAGAGTATAAAATTTGGGATAAAATTGGGTTATTCGTTTTTTTTTTTTTTTTAAAAATTAATTCTTTTACTACAACAATTCGGATAATCAAAACGTAACAAAAGAATTAATATGTGACTTTGTTAAAATTATTTGATCGTTAATTTGTGTTTTCCTTCTCTCTTTCTTGTGGGTTTACTTTGTCACATACACAGTTTTTCTTTATTTTCATAAGCCTTACAATATTATGGATTTAACTGTTTCATCGTATAATTGTGGTTTACTTATTTAATTTTTTCAATCGTGATAATTCAACTTTCATTTACATAATTCCCAGTACATACATATATTAACATTTAAAACTTTCACACTTTGATATCTAAAGCTGAAGCTGTATTTTCGTTTCGCCAAAGAAAATCGCATTGAGTCTCTCGCATCTCGTTTAGTTTAAATGATTTTTTTCACATTTTTTAGTTTGACTAATAAAATTCAAACAGATCTCTAAAATATTCCTTTTGTATTCTTATAACAGCAGATTATATTCTTTTAATATATTTATTTCCGACGAAGATTATCAGGAAATTAATATATTATTCTTTAATAGTGTTACATGTAGTATTTAATTTCAGTAATAAATATTGTAATAGTATATGAAATTGCTATTGTTAAATCCTGTTTAAATCCATAGATTTATTAGATATTTATTACTTCATTTAAAGGAACGATGAGGAACATATGCTGAAAATGTTATTTTTTAAGCAATTTTTTTTCTTGTATCAAAATTTTAAATCAAAATTGTTCAGCAATTTCGCACTTGCACTTTCTAGAATCTACGTTCAAATAAAAACAATGAAAATTTTATTGTTTTCACCCTATGTATCAAGGTCTGTGTACAAAACACCTAATATAAAATGTATTAGGCTTTTGTAACAAGCACTACTCTATATCAGTAAGTATTTGTGAAAGAAACCAAAAAACAGTTTTAACTAACCTCTGTCGGACAATATCAAAGGTTTTTCATCTCTGCGGAGGAGAAACGTGGCATTATTCAAAAGAAAGAAACGAACTTCCAAAATTGCTGGATTATGAATCTACAAACATGAAGAGAGAAGTTAAAAATTTTTGAAAATACGAGGTAAATTTATTAAACTTTTATTTGAAGAACACATGAAAAAAGAATAATGTTTAGGAATAACAAAACGTTTCAAAACTAATCTTTGATTAAAGAAAAGAAAGGAACTGAATTTGGAAATTTAATGTTCGTATGTTAAAAAAAAATGGGCTTAAATAGTATAAAAATACTTTCTTGGAGTCTCAAATTACTATAACACTATTATCAAAAGATGAAATAAACTTCAGAGAGTAATTTCCTTTCGCATTTGCAATCTTAACTAATATGCGGAGTTCTCTAGCTTCTGGCATAAATGAGAAAGATTTATGTTTCATGCGCCACTGTAAAGGACAAATTGCTGGTTGACATGCAAGTATTCTATGATAGACTTCAAGAAAATCTTTTTGAATAATATCAGAGTAAGGATAACAAATATGTTTTGTGAAAATAGTTCTTTCTCTAACTTTATTTTTCGTAGTCTTTGAGTTAGATACACTAAAGATAACATATTAAACAAGAGTGTGGGTAAAATATTACCGAAAATTTATGAAATGGTCGTCATGATTACCTAGGTTTACATATTTATCACAATGTTGTTAGATAAAATCATTAAGTGTCTGTCAAAAGCACTTTAGACAAAGACTAAGTACTGTAAATTAAAGGTCAAAAAATAATCTCTTATAGTAAATAATTAACTCTTAACCAATTCCTATTCTACATAATTCCTTTACGAGGATTTATTGGTACTACTTTAAGAATAAAGAACACAAAATTGTAAATTCTTGATTAAAATATAGGGGAGAGTTGGACCAAACGGGATACCATTATTGTTTTTATTTACTACGGAATATCTGTTAAGGAAAACCATGCATTGTTTTCTTTGTAGCTGCAACATTTATTGAAGCACGCAAAAAACATATTTTGAACTAATTTTAATGACTGTGAAGTAGAAAAAAAAATTAATTTCCAAACTCTTACATATCCCGTTTTAGCATACCTGGGTTGAATAAAACGGGATAGGTTTCACAATGTTTAATTTTTTGCATAAAACTAAGTGAAAAGCATAATTAACTGACATAGAACTGCAAAGCAAAATGTCTATAAATTATATTCATGGGATTTTACTGTTCTAACACTTTTATATAGATTGTTATTTTATAAGTAAGTACACAAGAAAATAATATGCTAAATTTGCTTTTAAAAAATATGAGTTTTCAAACATGAAGGCTTATTTCCGCAATTTTCGTGGTCGAGATGTGGCTTGTGCTTTTAAGAGAGATTTCTTAGCAGCCTTTTCTTCAATTCTCTTAGCTCTTTTTTGCAGTTTAATCATCCTTTCATTTTCTTCCATTTCTAATTCACTTTCATATGGAGATGATGTTATTACTACAGTTTTTTTCTTTCTTTTATCAGCCATTTTTTCTGGGCGAGGTCCTTTTACTTGAGGTACAGGTGAAACACACTTTGGCGATATTGAAAAGGGTAACTTAGGGGGATAACAAGAGGGTTCCAATCCGTTCTCCCCAGAAAATGTTGCAAATTGGTCTTCTCCTGTGATGTACCTCGAAGATGTGTGTCCAGCCGTGTTAAAACAATTATTAAAACTAACTCTCCATTGACGTCACAACACCCCTGAACAACTCTTTAATAATCAAGTATTTAAATTCTTCAGTAAACAAAGAGAAGAAATTCTTGTTAGAATTGAATGTAGATTGAATTGAGATATCCAGAAAATTAAGAAGTTTATATGTAAGGAAGCTCAAGTCTTCATCAGAGAAATACATTACAATTAGTTCTAAAGAAAGATGTGAAATCCTAGAGTCGAAAATAAAATACTTAATAATGAATGTTAATGAACAAATTTTGCTTTACTGTATAAAGAGACTAAATTTTTCAAAAATATATGTAGCTATTATAAATAAGTTTTTCAAAAAGTCTAGGCCTACATTAATATATGGCTATTTTAAAATGTAATAATCTAACTAATAAATGGGTGGATAAAACGGGACATAAAAAACATCCCGTTTTATCCAACTCATAAGTGTCCCGTTTTGTCCGACTCCGACACTTTTTGAAACAAACATGGCTGCTGCCTAAACGTGAAAAGAAAATTAAAAAGACTGCACATAAAAATATTGGTAAATAAATGGTTAATCAAATTTAACACTCACCGGAATTTTATTCCCTTATATGTGCACAGTACAATGTAAAGAAACAACGCGCGTAAATGTAGAAAATGACAAGAAAATAGAAAAAAAAAATTCTGAGACTTATAACTTTCTATCAAATAGTGATCTCAAGGCGGGACGCACCGAGAATAATATAATCACGGTCGAATAACACGTTTCTATCTTTGTCCACTAGATAGCGACAATAGTCTGGTCCCTAGGCGACGTATCCCGTTTTGTCCGACTATCCCGTTTTATCCAACTCTCCCCTACATTGTTTAAAATCAATTTCTTAGAACATAATACTAGGAATACTTAATTAAGTGAAAAAAATGATGCAAACGTTATGAAACTTTGACAAAAACACACCTACATTTGACATAAGCGCAAAATATGGTAACTATCGAAATTTATATGGCAAATTACCATTGGCCTATGGTAACCATTGTCATTTATATGGCAATCGGCCCCATAAGTATATGGTTGCCATAGAAATTTTTATGATATTATATGGCAGGACACCACAGCCTAATGGTATGATTAAAGGGAATTACCAAAGGCTAAGCACTATATGACAAACCAATGGAAGCACACTATACACATGTGTCAAACATATGGCAGGTGCTGTGGTGGGGTTCACCATCCAAGGAGGTGAACCGAGTTTGTATCCCAGCAATGGATGGTCAATACGAATTCCGCACCGGCTCATACCGACCACAGTGCTGGCGTACGTTATCCTTAGTGGTAGACGGATCGTGGGTTAGAGGCCCCTTGCCGCTAGGCTAACCGTGGGAGGTTTTCATAGTTTTGCTCACCATATAACGGAAATGCCGGCTAGTTCCATCAAAAAGTCTTCCATGAAGGCAAAATTTTCCCTTGTCTTCTAGACAGGGTTGAAAATTACAAGGCTAAAGAGTTGAAGATTAGTAGTCGCAAATCCAAAAAATTAGGTCAACTGTTTAACGACGTTTCTAAAATAAAATAAAACCATATGGCAGAGTGACCATGGTTACGGGAGGAAGCAGGAGTGTTTTACTACAACTCTTGTGATCTAGCTTAATTCTGTGTTATTTAAACTCATTTCATCATTGAAGTTCTCCAACCTAATAGAATTTTTTAGTTATTTAAAATTATTTCAAGTATTTCAACGAAAAAAACAGCTTATAGAAATTTTTAATTATTTAAAAATTGAAATAATTTCAACAAAAGAAACAACATTTCTACTTCGAAAATTCCCACTGCCATTTCAACATCAATGCAAGCTTGATACCGAGACTGAGTATAAGTGGGCCAAAAATATTCAACCAAAAATATTAAGAAATTTTTTTTTGATAATTTACAAATATTTTTTTAATAGTTAATATTTTCTACTCTGTCCTTTCCCCCCCCCCCAAATTTCTGACTAAATCTATATTTAAACTTCTTGAAATTAATCAGCATCCTACCATTTTCGGCAACGCTTTCCTACATTTTTGAACTTAATCTCTTTTTATATAAGCAACTTAGTTTTGAACTGAAATGATTTTAGAAGAATCCATAGCCAAATTAACTCTACCGGCAACAACAATATTGTGTGAATTTCTCTAATATCGAATATCACTTTTTGTGCCCTAATGCGATGTTGTGCTCAATCGCTTGTGTTGTGATTAATTTGGATTAATAAACAGCAGCGAACCAACAAATCTGTAAGTCTATCTCCAATTTCATTATTTCTCATATTATCTTTATGTTTTCCAATTAATTTGTGTTGTGTATCCGGTTATTGTCCGGTAAGAGTCCTTTTCTCTTTCACATAATTATTGCCTTTTCTCATCTGTCTAATTACTTAATATCTTAATTTATCTCATTATAAACATTCTTATAATCATAAACGTTCTTGATAAAAGCTGCGAAAGCTCAGTGTAATTCAATGACTCTTATTTATTATTGATTACGAATATATTTGGCTTTTGAGTAAAGAAATGTTGTCTATAGCATACAATAGTCTTATGGTAAATTTATCTGTATTAAAATGCAAATAATTGTTGCATTTTGTGCATTGTGTGGAAATTCAAGAACAATTGGGTAGATTAATTTTTCTTACAACAGTTATGTGGTCGATAAATAAACAAAGTAAAAATGATTTTCTTAAATTTTTTTCTCAAAAAATTTCTAATGGAAGTAAACAGTACTAAGAAATCCGTTAGAATATAAAATCGTCAAATCAATCTTTCGAACATCTTAAATAAATAAGGAAAAATAGAATACTACTACATAATACATCTGTAGTTCTACTAAATAATCCATCAAAATATGAAAGCTAAATTACTCTCTTATAAATATAGATTTTACAAATTTAACGCTATTACGCAATAAAAAAAAACTTTTAGTCTCTTTTACAAATTGAATGGTACAAAAAAAAACATATTATCAAACTATCACGAATACCCATGCAATTATATCCACAATTGGAACAGACTTCATCTTTCAGAACGTACTTTACTTTCACATTTAAAATCTCAACTAATTAGCGTGATTCTTTAGCATAAATGAGTAAGATTTATTTTTCCTGCGTCACTGTAGAGGACAAATAGCTGGTCGGCATGCAAAGATGATAAGCTTCTGGACCATCTTTCTAAGTAAGTCAAGAGTGATAGAAGTAAGCAGGTTGTAAGAAATCTATTAGAATATAAAATCTGCAAATCAATCTTCGGAATATCTTAGTTACATAATAGGGAATAGTATAGCTACTAAATGAAACCATGGTTAAATATCTTCTGAAACAATTCGTCAAAATAAAAATAAAGCTAAATCATTCTCTTATAAATATAGATTTTGCAAATGTATTGCTATTACATAACTGATAACCTTTAGGCTTTCTTAGAAACTAAATATGTACAAAAAATATTCTCAAGCAATCATGAATACTTATAACCCCAACTGGAACAGACTTCATCTTTTTGAATGTACTTTCCTTTCACATTTACAATCTTAACTAATAAGAGGGATTCTCTAGCATAAACGAGTAAGATTTATTTTTCATGTGTCACTGTAGAGGACAAATAGCTGGTCGACATGCAAGGATGATAAGCTTCTGGAACATCTTCCTAAATAAGTCAAGAGTGATAGAAGTAAACAGGTTCTAAGAAATCCCTTCTTCTATTTACTTTTGCTTCTGTACCATATGAATTAATTACATGGAGAAAGAAGATGAAAAAACTTTCCCATCGTTGAGAAAGTGATGTTTGTTTACTATTCGCGATGTTCATCCAGTAAGGAGGGGGTTTCTGGGAATTCAATTTTAGTAATGGATTGCCATGCATACTGGGAGTGTTTATAGTGGATATCTAGTGAAATCTATATTATATTGAGTTAATCTTAGAAAAAGAAAAAAAAACTTATTCCGAAGTTAGTTTTTATTGTCTTTTAGTTTGTGATCATTGATTTTTGCTTTGCTTCATTCTTAACTAATAAGTTAGAGATATTTGTTAAGCGTGTATTTTAACAAAAAAAGTTAATTGAAAGTACATACATCAAATAACTTTCGATGCGCTTATTTTCCAGGAAAAAGCAGTCTAAGCATTACTTTTAAATTGAACAACATGGGAAAATCGGTTTCCGGATGCAGGTAAACATGCAAATTAAAGTTAGTAAAAGGTCAAGGCTAATGCTCAAAGAGCTAAAGAAATAGGGATTCTTGAAAACAAAGTAAAGATTATGGTTATTATCAAGATTATGGTTATCTTTTTGTCAATTTTATAGTTGGTCATCTTTTGTTAGTTATCATTTTCCTAGTTTCATTGTTGGTCACAGGTCTCAGTTATATCATAGTTGGTTATCTTTTCGACAATTTCACTAAACCGTTAAGCTACTTTCCAAAAATGAATAGTTTAACAAAAATCGTAAAGCTTTTAAAAAAATTATAATTGTTAATAAAAATAAATCTTCTTTAAGCTAAAATATTTTTGCTAAACTTTTGCAGAATTTTTTTCCTTGAAGCTTTTTCAAACAAGAAATTTGTGTCACGAGGGTCAACGTTTCATATGAACCTCTCTCATCTCTTAAGGTTTAGTAAAAGTTCTTTCTTAAGTTTTGATTACTTTCATTAAATAACCTAATTTATAACTACTATTTCGTATGCATATAAACCAATCCTTGCTAATCTATTATTAAATTCGCAGAGGTAGACATTCTGTGGTTTAGAGAATTGCGATTACGTTGTCAGGCAAAGCATTTGGAGTTTTTTTTCCAGACGAAGCAGCAAATGTGAATCAGTATACATCAAAAGATTTTTCCCAAAGGTATGTTTTTGACGATATTTAACTAGGGATAAGAATATATCTAGTTTTGGACATTCATCAATATTGGATTTTCAACAATCATTGGCCGCATGAGTTGCCTTACAATTTTGAATCCAATATAGAGGAAAAGGAATTGTTCTAAATAACAAGAAGCATGGTTCATCAACCACTAGGCATATTTTACGTCAGTTTTGTGGACGATAAGAAGGGAACATTCTTCATAATTTTCCGAACCTGTCATTAGCCATCTCAATATAGAAATCAATTTCAAAGGGTTACTACCAGGTGACTACTCTGGTTACCACCTGCATCTTCCCATCTCTGACTAGGATTTTTAGCAATTCTTACTTTAATAAAATAAACTATGTATCCAAATTTATTATCCAACATTGATAAAAATGTTTAAAGACAAACTATTATAGACAATGAATGTTTTCTAGTAAATATGCATGATTTAATTTTACATTAAGCATGCATCGAACTTATCAACGGTTGTATCAGATAACGCAAAATGTTTCAGCTTAAAAATGCTCCAATTTATAAAATCAATAAATTGCTGCACATTGTTGGAATCTTAGGCCTAAATTAAATTTCATCAATGCCAAAATACCCCAATCACATTAGCTCATCTTGATGTCCTGGAATCTTGTTTTATTCATGTGGATGCTGATCCCCTTGTTAACAGTATTAGTTATTCATCACCTCTAGATAGCGCGTAGAAATGCATTGTATCTTGATTTGACACTCTTAGCTATAGTGGATTTTCTTGTTTTGTTTTTTTCATGTTTATTTTCATTCCTTCTAGGCTACTGAGGTTTCCTTAGGCTTATTTTTCATATTTATTTTTTATAGGTAGCTTTACGTTCTATATTTAAATATTATTGTCGTTTCTTCTGATTCATATCTGTCAAGTCCTGAAAATGGGAATTTATTTTTAAGTGTTTGAAGCATGTCTATCGTTATTTCCAATCTGTTTATTTTTGAAGCGAATGAAGTTTTTCAATCAGGAAATGCTTTAATTTACAGCATAACAATAATGCGAATTTTCCCATACTAAAAATCTTTTAAATATTTTTACTCCGATATTAATTTAGTTTTTTAAAAGAAAATATTATTTTTAAAGAAATCATTAAGAACAAGTCATATCACCTGATAAACAGAAGTATAAAGAAAAAAATATATTCTTATTGAAATAAAGTGAATATAGTTTTAAAAATAAAAAAGAAGCCATGATAAAGACCTAGAGCAAAAAATAAATTTATAGTCCATTTTTTCTTGATCTAGAAAGTTTACCTTAGAGTTCATAAACATATCCTTAAGAGCTTTCGATAAAGACACGGGACTCTGGTCCCCCATAAACTATACACTGCTTACATTTTTGTCTCGTCTATTTTAAAGATTCTGAACCATTTGGGAAAAATATAGATTTCCTAAGAGTCCCTTCTTGAATTTCTGTTTCGGTTCACTTGAGTCATATTAAACGGAGAAATATTTTCTTTTCTTGCCTCAAGCAAAGATAATGTAGTCGATTTTTTTGCTGGTTTATTTAACTGAATAGATGGTTAAAAATATTTTATTCCAAATTGCCTTCTAGCCTTAGGTTCTAGTTACAATTCCATTTATAACAGTCAGTTAGAGTACTTATTTAGGGTATAAAAGGAATGTCATGCAATAAAAACTGATTTTTAAAAAAACTTTTAATGTTTTTCAAGGAGTAATTATTCCAATATCAATTTTGGATGATTATTGAAATCTGAACTAGTTGAGAAAAGACCGTCATAAAAAGAGACTATAATTAATATGTGCTAGTGCCTGAAGGGACATAATTTGAAGAAAAAAAATTACATCACAATATTTTTATACAGTTTTTTTTAACAATTAATATCAAGACATGGATTTATTTTAATATCTCAATGGGGTTTTACGGGAAAATAAATTCAAAAGATGCCGTGATGAATACTTCATACTATATGTTAAAGTATCTTGTATATTATTTATAAAAAGATATTTCGTGCTGATTTTTTGTCGCAGCATCAAAAAGAAATCGGGCTGTTGAAAATTAACCGTTTTGTTGCCAAAGTAAATTCTCTTGAAAATGACAATTTTGAATATCGATGTAATAAATCAGAATAAAACACTATAATTTTATGTACTGAATTGTTATATTTTAGGGAATGTAATAATTAATAGCTTTTCATTCAAATATTGACATTTTAGTGCAGATAGGAGATTAATGGCGCAAAAGATAGAAGAAACTGTTTTTCAGTCTTTTCTTTGTTGTTTTTATGAAAATATATGCATTTCATTTCCCTATAACTAATAACTTGTGTAACAGAGAATATTCAGAATAAAGAGTTTTCCTTTTATTTCACACCACTATTTCCTTATATCTACATTCTCTCTATTTTTTAGTTTTACAAAAATAAAAGGAAATATATGTGTGTATACAAAAGCAAGCCCTCCATTAAGATATAAAGAGACCTCTAGGATAACTTGGAGGTGAAGCTGCTTCCCTTGCTGCTTCTATCAGCTTAAACTTCATACCAAGCGGTTCTGCAATGCCCCATGAGCGTCTGCATGCATACGCCGTGCCTGATATGAAATTTCACTTTTCCGTTTGACGTCTATACTTAAAGAAAAAAATCGGTATAGAGTTTTCCAGAGTACGGACTGTTTTGCTTTTTTGGTAAGGGTGGATACACTCATTTTCCTTTTACTTAGCGTTCTACATTACTACTATCTTAGGCTGAGCGTAAGCAACTTTTCGAACATATTGTATGATTTATTGACTACAAAGCGAAGTATTTACCTTTTTCTTGCTTTCTATAGAGCAAATTCTTTAGAATCTTATGGATCTTATCTTCAGAAGAGTTGCTTCAAGTCGTGTGGATGTTAAAAGGAAGGAAAGTAGAAATGCACATTGTGTAGGATCAAAAATTCGTGTCAAGATGTCGAGTTGCAAATGAAAAAATTGCTTGTGGTTGGCCTTACTTCTGGAATATCACCCTTAAAATTGCGTTCTTTTTCTGCGATACTTTTTCCAAACACGCAGTGTGCACCACTATTACTACCATTTAAAAAGCGATATAAAAATGGAATCACTTTATCAAAATGTAATAGTGATGATGAAGACAGAATTAAAATGCATCAGCTTTATTGCCAATGTTGGATAAAATCAAAGTAGTTAAAATTTATCAAAAAGTGATAAGCGTATCGAAAATGAAATAATCAGATATTTTTTGGATTAAAATCGGAAGATTGTAACAGTGTGGTTGAATGTCTCGAAAGCACTGATGAGGTCAGGGTGTTCATTTACTGTGATGAAACGAAACTTTTTCAAAATTCAGTGTCAACAAATAAATGTAATTCACTTACGGACAGGATAAATTGAAAAAAAAAATATTTATAAGATTAATTGAATATAGGAGAGAATATAGATTTTAAATAACATTTCAGTGAATTTGTGTAAATTATCTTAAGCGTTAAACGCAGAAAATAAAAATAGTGTCCTGTCTTTATTTTCCATTCATATGCTTGTAACTGGGGATCCGAATGCTAAGATAAATTGTGCTTGCGTCATAGCGCTTGCGTTCTTGGCGTTTTAATGCTCGACCAAACATAAGTTTTCAAACATTATTCGTCAATTATTCGATTATTGAATATTGATTACTTGCTTTAATTCTCCTTCGTAACTTATAATTTGTGAAATTTAGTAACATGAAAAGTAAACTAGCGTTGCATATTTAAATACGACTAAAACAAAATTGTTACCTTACGAATCTCTTTTTTTGGACAAGAAAGACTCTTTGTCCTTTTTCTTTTCATTAAACTTTGGGATACCTTTTTCAGCATGTTTAGCATGTACAGAAATTTGCTTTTTTTACTAATACATAGGAACAATAAACCACAATATGTACGTTACTTTTTTCCTGAATGGGTAACTTAGGAATTATTCATAGATATGCACGTATTTCAGACAATATTGCGACACATATTCAATGATTTATATTTCTCACAATATTCAGTCAATTTACAGCATAATTTTCTTATAACTGTTGATATAAAGTAATTTGTATAGATGATTTACTGACTACTTGGAAATTTTTTCCTGTAGTTGTATTCTCACACCTTTTAAGGCTCTATCAGAGATACACCCACATATCAAATGCCCCCCTTTATTGTTTTTGAACATCTTCCAATCTTACACATGTATTTCCTCATACTTTCATTGCCAGACGGTATAGATTCCCACCTTCTTTATATCCTACTCACAAAGAATACTAAGCAGCCAATGGCAGAAACAAAAGAAAAGCCGAAAGCGTGCAAGAATTCCTATTAAATCCAAAGGGAGATATACTTCTATAGCTATTTTCGTAAGGCAATCACGACGAGAAGGAAAGTGCAATCGAAATTTTGTAAAAGTAGAATGGGCATCGTCTCCCTTATCCCCTTTTACTCCCCACAGATAAAGGGAACAATAATGATTTGAAAGAATGAGAAACAATAAAATCACGCACGCGTTTCCTATTGACTTGATTGTGATGATAATGCGATTGAACACGGAATTGCTTTATGCAACCCGCTGCTCCTTTCGATTTTTCCCAAAAGTACCTGGATTAGAAGAAAATAAAAGAGCGTGAATTTGAAATTGGCAATTGCGATTTCATTAACTCTGAAGAGTTTGTTTGATGTTGTATTAATTATATTTGCTCATAAGAAGATTTACATTTTCTCGGTCCCGTGGAAACCCCGAACTAATTAAGTCGTTTATTAGTAATAATGCAGCAAAACTAAGGGAAATATTTTCCCAAGACTTTATGAATGGCAGAAAAGGTAGTTTTCTAAGTTAGATTGTAGTTTTTAAGAGAGAAATTCGGCTTTTTAAATTTTTGCTTAGATATAGAAAATTGGGAATGTGATTTAGATTTGTATGAAACATTTCATTGTTACTTATTTTAAGATTTCAATAACTTCATCGATTTTCCTCTTGTATAAATTAATTTTGTTTTCACAGAAAAATTCATTTTCCTGCTCATGTGAAAACATAGCTGAAGGAAATATTTTCTCAAGATTTTATGTATGACAGAAAAGATAGTTTCCAAACTTAGATATATAGTTTTGAAGAAAGAATTTCGTGTCTTAAGAATCTTGCTTAACTGTACAAAATTAGCAATACAAAGAAAAATTTCATTAATATGCATTTTGAAATTCAAATAACTCTTTGGAATTAGATGTTGCATAAATTATGTTCGTTTCCAAAGGAAGAGCTACATTTTTGTTACTTTTGGGAAAGCTCCGGATTTATTAAGTCATTTATTAGTAATGTTTCAGCAACAGAAAAAAAAAATTAAAAAAAAAACATTTTTCAGGATTTTATGAATGACAGAGAAGTTATGGTTTTAAGTTTAATTGCAGTTTTTACGAAATCAATTTGCCTCTTAAAAATCTTGTCTAAATATACAACACAATGAAACATTTCATTGTTACGCATTTTAAAATTCCAATAACTCTTCTTAGTTTGATAGTGCATAAGTTATATTTGCTTTCATCAGAAGAACTACATTTTTCTGTTCTCGTTGAAACTCAACATTTATTAAGTCCTTTATTAGAAATATCTCAGCAACATAAAATTTGGGAAAATATTTCCTTATTTATGAATGACAAGGTGCAATATATTTAACAGTTACGCAGTTATTTTTAAGAAGAAAAAAAATCCTGATTTTTAAATGTTTTCTTCAAACTATATATAAAATTCAAATCAAGATCTTAGAGTTTTCAATTGTGGATATATTTTTATTTGCTAAAATTTTTTATTGTACATATTTACTTTCATAGAAAAAATTGCTAAGATATGCTAAGAAACCGCAATTATTGCAAAGCAGTTATTAGGGCTTATGAGCACCAGTGAACAGAAGGCTTAGCTCCCTAGTAGCCCTAAGATGTGATACTTCCCAAAATTAGTGTGATAGTACAAAATTAGAATTTTCATTAAAGAAATCATGGTTAAGAAATTTTAGTTAAAAAAAAGATAGATGTGGATTCGGCATTAAAAAAAACTTGCTTAAATATATAAAATCAAAAATGAAATTTAAATTTATATGGATCAATTTGTTGCAATACATTTTCATTTAATTTATCATGCAGCGTTTATTTTATTCTTCTTGTGACTTATATTTTCTTGATCTTGTGAGAACACCAAAATCGGTATCCAATTTGTAAAAGTAGTACAACAAAATATTTGTCGGGATTTTGTGAACGACAAATAGGATTCTTCGATGGGAAAATTAAGAATTCAGAATTCATAAAACTAGCTTAAACTCATAAAATTTGAGCTCAATGAAACATTGGTATGCATCGCAGTACCGATAACTTTGATGAATTAATTTTATGTTGTATTAATTATATTTATCGTAAAAAAAAATTCATACTTTTTATTTCTTAAATAAACCCTCTAAGTCAGGGGTGTCAAACTCAAAAGCTAACTTGGGCCAAATAAACAATGCTTAGCTTTAGGTGGGCCGCAAAAAAAAAAATCAATGTTCATAGAAGCAAATATATTTATTTTGAATTGTAATAAACATATATAAAGTTAAAGTATTGTTTACGTCCTGATACTTGACATCTCTTCTCTGCTATTATCTTTTCTATTTCGGAAGAAATTTTATTGGCCGAGACTGCTTTCAAAATTGACCCAACGTGAGCGTTATTAATACGGTTTCGGACAGGAGATTTATTTCCATTCATAACAGAAAATAATTGCTCTCTCTGATAATTACTTCCAAACTTGGAAATAATTTCATACGCGAATTTTCGAGTATTTTCAAATCTTGCTGGTAAATATTCGTGAAATTTAGGCACACCCACTTCAATGAATTTTGCCTTCAAATTTGAGTCGCACTGAATCTCAAACATTTCCATTTGCATATAACTGGGTACTGAGTCTGTATTTATTGAGAAAATCGAAGAAAACAAGCAAAATTTGTCTTCCAACGAATTAAAATCTTTAAACCTTGTTTCAAATTCTGTTCTAAGGTTTGAAAATTTTTTCTGCATATTTTTCATGCGATGCAGTATCATCTGAACTAGATTTATTCCTGTTGCACGTTGGGAAGTGCGTTAAATCTTAATTTTTCAGTTGCCTTTCACAAAGAAATAGTTTACATTTGAATGCTTTTTCAGTTATGTCAAACATGTTGGTAATGATCTGATCCTTGCAACAATAAATTTAAATCGGATAAGTGTTTGGTTATTTCAACCATGAAAGAAAAATCTTGCAACCATATTTGATCGGAGAACAAGCTTGTATCTTGCTTTATAACTTGTAAAAACTTACATATTTTTTCTTTCAAATCCCAGAATTGATTGAGAACCTTGGAGTAAGATAACCAACTTACCTCGCTATAATAGGATAAACCTGATTTTGTACTAATTGATAGCTTAGTGTGAAACGGACTCCATTTCAGCCAATTAGAATTTTACATTTTCGAGCGGACAATTTAAAATGATCCGTATAGCTTATAAATATATTATAATTTTATGTGCTGGGTTCGTTTCTAATTCACATTTCTATTTTATTTTTACTTTGCTTCGGATATATTGACTGGGCCAAGAAAATGTTCACCTCGGGCAGCATGCGGCCCGCGAGTTTGACACCCCTGCTCTAAGTCAATCATTAACACTTTCATGTCCGGTGACACCAACGTGTTGTCACGTGAAAACCAAACGTTAACTGCCAGTGACAACACGTTGGTGTCATGTCCAAGCTAAACTTTAGTGGCCGGTGGCAGCACATAGATGTCACGCGTTGCAACCTGATATTCATGTGACATTTTGTCAAGGGACAATAGAGTACGGGGATGCCAACTGCTCCACTTTCTGGAATAGTTTTAATAAAGTGGTAGCATGGGCCGGGATAGCCTGGTCGGTAGGGCGCTGGGCCCATATCCAAGAGGTCGTGGGTTCGATCCTCGCCGGCCGAAGACTCCCCGTGTAGTAAATGGTGACTGAGGCACGTTAAATCTGTCGAGTCTCAAAGTCCTCCATGTTCCCACAACCAATCAATACCTCTGGGGGTAGGGGAGAGTGGGGTCAATTGTAACACTTTTTACTTAACTATTTTTAACTAACAAAAAATCCAATATATTATTAGTATTAATTGACAGACGAGTAAAGTAGACTATCCTCTACTAGAAGAAAATAATTAAAACCTTATTTTAAATGTTATTATATTAGTTATTAACAATTTTTGACAGTCGCCCACTTACGGGGTCAATTGTAACAGTTCAAAAATTCAACTAAAACATAGTTAATTATACATATTATCATAGTTGAGATATATTTTTTTAATGATCAAAATAGTAGTGATATTTTAGGAGTAAAAATAATAATGAGCAGAGACCTAAAGGGTTACACTTTTAACTTTGAAGGGTTAAAAATTTCAATTTATGCTGTGAAAGGTGACAAATAAAATAATGCACATGCAACATAATATAAATGATATAGGAATCTATTGGTGGTTCTTAAAGACTTAAGTAATGGTTTGTAAACATAAGATTATTTATTTTCAGCTGTTACAATCGTCCCTTTACTTATTGTTACAATTGTCCCCAAGACGCCACTTCAGCTTCATTTGTTAAAAACAATGCTAGTTAATTAACAAAACTAATATTTTTCTTTTGAAATGTTAATTAAGGTGTCCACTTACATATTCGGTTAATAATTTTTATTTGTTTAAACAAAATTACTTTGTTACAATATAATATTCTAATACCAAAAAAAGTACTTACGTAGCGTGAAAATATCTTTTGTGATGTAACTCTTTCAAAAGTACATAAAAATGGTTGCCAGCAGGGGTGTACATGTAGATTTATTAAATACACCTTGTGCGCCACCTAGGAACCAAATCTAGAACCCGACACTCGAAATTTTTGCTCTGTTACAATCGTACCCTGTTACAATTGACCCCACTCTCCCCTACTGATCCAGGAGTTTCCTTGTCTTCTGGATTGGTTCAAAATTACAAGGCTACGGAGTTAAACGTAAGTAGTCGTAAACCCATGAACTTGGGTCAGCTGTTCAACGACGGTTATAAAATAAAATAAAGTGGTAGCAAATTATATAGTAAAATTCGTTAAAGAAAGATAGTTACGCCTACTTTTTAATATAGTAACCAGTAATTTGATGCTTAAACGTTGCATCTTATATCATACTTATAATTTTTGATATTTAGTGGTGAAAAAATTACTTAGAATGAAAAATACTAAACTAAAAGTAACTTAAATTTCGCTACCACTAGAAAATACTATTTTACAAAGCGGAGCAAGTTACACGGAACCGGTTACATGGTAAACTTATCACTAAATATATGCGAACCGCATAGTGTTAATAATGTCTCAACAAAGCTAGAGGAAGGGTTTTGGCATTGCACCTCACTTGTTGAGATAACTCCCAGATGGCAATGCAAAAAGTGAGCATAGTCATGTCAAAAATAGTACGTTTTATACATGGAAACGCTCATAGTGCATGAAAACGCTCATAATAATCATACATAGTTTCCTCCGATTTACCATAAAAATAAAGGGAGCCAATGACTCACTTGTTTAGATAGATTTATCAGAAGAGGAAATAAGTAAAGGTACAAATTTGCACTTTTTGTTAACAAAACCCTTATAACTTCTAAATTTTTCGTCTGATTGTCTCATTATTAGCCTCAGCCTGATTCAGCCTGAAAAAATACTTCTGACCCAATGCTTCACTTGCGTATTTAGCATAAATTCTATCCCCCTCCCCCTCAAATCATCCCCACTTCCCTCAAAAAAGGGAGAAAAGTACGGAGAAAAGGAAGTGAGTTTTCATTGAAATTACACAGTAAAGCTTTTTATGAAGAAATAAAACTTAGGCGATACTTTTTCCGATGAGAAATTCTAATTTTACTTAACTAATACTGTTAAATCAAATTCTATATATTTCAGAAAATATAAGATACTTAATTTAAAGTGAAAAATGTTAGTAGAAGAATTTTTTACATGTTTATTATAGTTTTAAAGTTTACTTGTTTTCAGTAACCCGGGTATATTAATATAGGACTTTATTATTTTGAACATTTTAATTTCATGTGTATAAAGTTATCTTCTAGTGTGAAAAAAACATAAAATTAGTGCAATTCTAATTGTAAAGATGCATCAATGTCTGAAATACTTTTTTGACTAAATGAGAATACTGAAAAATAATAGTTCTGCTCGGTTAAAACAATATGATCACAAGTTCTAAATATTTCACTAGTTACTTGAACTATTGAAAACACAACTTTATTACATATGTATTAATAAAAAATACCTACATCATGATTAAACACAACCACATTTCAACAAAATTTTTTTTATTTAATTCAGAGAATTCAAAAAGTCCTTTAAAAAAACGATTATAAGCTTGAGTAATAACAAGCACAATAAGAAAATAAGTCAAAATTAATTTGGTAAAAGCGTAACTTGTAATGTTTAATAATCTCATATAAACTTGTAATGTTTAATAATCTCATATAAACTTGTAATGTTTGAAATCTCAACAACAAAAAAAGTGCTGACTTTTAAGAAAAATTACTCTCTCAAAAACATTTTAATACATTATACAAACTATCTCTTTCTATGATTATTTCGCTTCTAATCCTAAGTCTATAGACTGGAAAACCTCGTAATAGAACTAGCTATTATACGATTTAGAGAAATTTAGTTGCAATTTCAAAGCGGCCAAAATTAGATTACAATGTAAAGAATCAAATAAATATAGAAAAATTGTTGAAAACAAGTCACTATAAAGCTTTTCTGTTATTGGATAATAAACATATAAAAGATTTAATCTTAGACATAAATTTAAACATTTTAACTCTTAAAGTAGAATTTTAAGAATTTAGAGTAAATATTGCCTTTTTTAAGGATATGTTTTTGCGTAAAACTGTTAGACATGTTTTTGTTTTGCGAATTTTCTTTCTTAAGATTTGGGATCGAAAATGAAGATCCTCTTGAACTCTGATAACAACTGTTTACATACGGCAAGAAGTCTTGTGAAATGAGTGATCAATTCGTCGCTTTGAAACTAAACCGTGGCAAATCAAGAGAGCGATTTCTAACTTTTCAGGATCTTCAACCGCAGGTTGACTCGAAGCTATGTCGACTATTGCAAAATAGTTTACATTTAAAAAAAACCCGTTTCCTTACATTTTTCAGTAAACCAGGCCCAATTCTTGTAGCATTTCTAATTTTGTGGTAATTTCGAAATAAGTTAAGGTACTTTGAGTTGCAACACTTTTCTCTAAAACTTTTATTAAAAGTGGAGAGTTATTTCAAAATACAACGATGTTCTTCAAAATATCCTCCCGAATATTACATAGTTCATTTCAAATTTTGACATACAACAGTGTAGGGAAAAAATCACTCTCCTGAAAAACTTACTTTTTTGAGTTACCACGGTTTAGTATCAAAGCGACGTTATCTCCTCCAAGGTTTTGTTGCAACTGGCACAGCGCTACATTATTCCCTAAAACCATGATGGCGAATCACGTCAATGCGATAACGATTTATCTGCTCTCTAAATTAATTTTATGGAACTATGAAGATAACACGTTGGTTCTCTAAAAGGGTGATTTTTTTTTACACAAAATGACCAAAATATCTCATTTTTCGACTTTGAGTTACTACGGTTTAGTTTCAAAGCGACGAAATGCATTGATATTTCTTTTGCGCTCTATAACTTCCATATTAACTATTATGACAAATACGTTCAGTGGACCATTGTCTTAAAGGTGAAACGTCATTCAAAAAACGTCGAAATAAAGCTACTTTTTTAACTGTCAAAATCTAGCTGTGTCAACGGGGAACAACGAAGCTATGGATTTTTGTGAATGCATACAAATGAGTAGTAACTTAAAAATCAAGACATGAGTGGAGTACATTTGTCCTGATCTTAATCTGAATTTTTCAAAACTTTCCAGGTCACTAATTGTTTTGGTCAAAACTAAACAAGTATATAAAATTATCTGAAAAAAAAGTATAGCAAAAGCAATATCGATCAACGATTACTGATTCAAATATATGTATAATATGGCTTAAATTGTTTAAAAAAATGTGATTTAAAAGCAATATGAATATCTGAAGTTAATAATTTTCAACAAGGTGATGATTAGTCTAAAATTTACTTAGGGAGAGAAGGAGCACATAAAAAAATTAAATTTTATCACTATCTTGGCAAGTGATCACGTTTCCAATGTAATTTTTAAATCTGATTCGAATGAGATCACACTCAAATAGAGAAATCTAATGATTAAGAGTTTATTTAATCATTTGCCTAAGGCGCCAGATGGCACCTGCTATTCTGGAACATCTGTTGTACCAGCCGGAAGCAAAAGGTTAAGTTCCATATAGAGAAACGCAAAATTTCTGACTTATTCATGCTTATGGCAGTGCTACCATTCAACTGAGATATTGATTCTAGTGTATATTTTAAACATTCAATAGGAATACCACAGGTCAGTAACAGTTTAAAAGTTATAAAAGATTTGCGTGTAAAAAATACAGTACTGTTTTGCACCTACTTTATTAAAACATTTGAACTGCAAGTAAACTGAAGTTTTCCAATCATTCGTTCAAAATATGCATTGAACTCAATACCTCACTTGCCTGGAAAGAAACATCAGACTCAAATATATATGAGTCAGATTTTTTCTCTGTCTCTATACAAGATTTAAATAACTCCTTAACTATTAGATTTATCGACTCTGAAAATTATATCACTTACCTAAATAGCTATAAACATGTTTTTTTTTTCAGTTAACCCACAGCTAAATTTACTATCCAACGGCCTTCAGAAACTCGCTATTTTTTATGAGGATTTTCCTCTTGGCTATAGTTGGTTGCAGTTATAATGAAAGCATTTAATTTTGTTACTGGAACTAAAATAAGAAAAAAATCATCTTTTTCTTTATTTAGATAAATATCAAACAGGAAAGCTGGTAGTTAAAAGCCGCTGGATTGGAAAATCGCTTCCCATCCCCTCAGTAAACTAAGGCTAATGATCACTTTGGGGTAAGTTTTCAACTTCGGATATACATACTGAACTTAAATCTCATATTTTAAAATGATTTACTGCGATCCCATGACTTTCTCTGTATTAATTCACTAGAATATGAACCTTACAGTTTAAAACCGTGTTATATAATAGTTGAAACTATAACCATAGATCTATGAATTGATTTTGTTTTCGCTGTACTTGTGTATTTACGTTTTAAAGATGTTTTCCTATTTAAAAAAATAATTTTGTAATTATTAATTATTATTAATTAATAATTATCATTAATTAATATTTATTATTAACTTATGATAGTTATTAATAATTATTATATATTATTAATTAAAATTTTTAGCATAAAGCCAAAGTTATTAAAAATATTTAGTACATGTTACTATTAAGTAAATTAGAAATTAGTTTAAAAAAACTAAAAGCATTATTTTTTAATTAAATTTTTTTATAAACAGTTAATTAAAATTTTGTCAGTCGCAAATTTCTATCCATAAACAGATATGAACAGTTAATATAAAATATCGGAGTTCCGTTAAAAAGAAACGTGTTGCTACTTCGTCTACAAAAGTAGGAAAAGGGTGCTCGGGGGGTGAATTGAAAAAAACAAGGCTTCGATTTCTCGCTTAAACCTGATATCAAAAATGCACTCGGAAAAGAAAGAAAGAAGAGCCAATTCTCAAATGAAAAAACAAAAAAGAAGAAAATTAGAAACAAAAAAAAATATTTCAAATATTGAAAAAAAATAGAAAAAAAAGGAAATGAAATCAAAGTGAAATTCCTAAAATAATGATTGCGATGAATAAAACATAAAACAAAAACTACGCAACTGAGAATAACGATAGAAAATCTAGATTCTGGGAAACTTTGGAAGAAATTTTTCTTCGTTTTTTTTCTTCTTATAAATCTCTTCACACTTCTCTCTCTCTGACTCGATATTTCACTGGTACTTTTTTCCATTATGATATTTTTTGTTATCACGTGGTGGCAGGGTCTAACAAAGAACGAAGCGAGAGAAACGAATGTAATCCAAAGGGTAAGAGAAAAAAAAAAGAATATATAGTGCTAGAAAGAGACGCCGGTAAAGACGGAGACGAAAAAGACAGAAGAAAATAAGTAAAAGACAAAAATGTGCCTCCAGAAAGAATCAAAGTGTGAGATTGTTTTTGACGCGTCAATGATTTGACGCAACGGAACGTATCGCAGCCGCATACGCGTCATTTGGTCGCTATGAGCTCTTCTCCTTTTCTTCTCCCATGTCTTTTCCCGAATTCCATAGCCTCCTGATTCTTGTTTTTTTCTTAGAGTTGGGTGTTTTGGGGGGATAGATTTACAGAAAGTAATTGCTGGATTGACTAGCATATGCCAAGATCCTGAGACTTATTGTATTCTATTCTGATCTCTTTAGACAATCTTTGGAGAAGAAAAAAAATTGTCAACTAGCGGTATATAGCGAGCAACAAGCAGCTTTAAACTGAAGTAAGGCTTAGCATGGTGATATCGAGAAATTTTTTCTTAAGATTTTTGATCATTTTGATAAATCTATGGAAGTGATAGTACACATTAATTATATCAAAAAATGAAATTGTTGCTAGGATGAAATTGAAATAAAAAGCACTTTTGGATTGTGCTGAACTTTAATATCATGCTAATTCAAAGTAACCTTTATTATGACTCAAAAATAAATTCTATTATCATGTTAATCATCTGCATTTTATTAACATGATGATGAAATTTTGCAAATGCAATTTTGATCACTTTCTAATAACATTTCTCGATACAAGTTCCATTCCTAAAGATGATGCAAGTTTCAATTGTTTTCTGACTACTTATAGGCAAAATATATCGCAATATCGTGTTAAGAAAATAATTTATCGTAAAATAAATTTTCGTTACTTAATGTTAGATAAAGAACCCAAAATTACAAAATTACTAAGCTAGAGTACAACACAAGTCTTAATCGTTTTTTGACACAGTAGGAGTTTATCACGATATTACCTAGAAGAAATTAAACATCAATGTCATATTACCGTCAATTCAATAATAATTTCGTCAATCACAACTACGAACTATCTCTGACTTGCTAAAATGTTAAAATTTCAGCCGAGATTCTACATTTCACAGTAATGCAAGTTTTTAAAGTTTCTTGATCGCTAAAACCAAAATTTATTACTATTGCATCGCAAAATAGAATTTATCATCAATCCAAGTTGTAAAATGATCAAAATATAACCAACTTCGAGTTCAAATTGCTATCGTGGTTACTGTTATGCTACAAGTACTGTTTATCGTCACATTATTACCAAAGAAAATATATAATCTATAAAAAAAATTTGGAACTATCAATTTTGTTCTCATATTATAATTGTAGCTCTATCCTGTCAATCGTTTACTAACAGCTAACATGACAAACTTATCGCTAATTTATCACCTATAAAAGTTTATTGCCAATTAGCATATTTAAAACTCTCCGACTAGTCAGAATGCATAAATATTTACCAGAACATAGTGTTAGATGACAATATTTGGTTTTAATGATTACAAGACATCAGAGAACAAAATTTATACGATTATTTTATTGTTAAAAAGAACCTATAACTAATTGAAATTTCGATAATTTTTCAACCAGCTAGTGTAGTTAAATTTTAACTGAAGTTTTGCGCCCAATTTCAAGAAAACTACTGTAATTTCCAAAATGATGCAAATAAAATTAATTGTCTATTAACATTCCTACTAATTATCGATATAAGCAAAATTACTAGAAAGAATATTTCAAAGAACTTAGCTTATCGTGTGAAATTAATAAATAATACTAAATCTAATTTTTTTTATCAATAAAAAAAAAAAAAAACTTGAGGAACTACATTTTTGTAATAAAAAGTTTTACAACTTGGAGTCATTAGAAAGTGATGAGCTCTACGTTTACCATATTCGTCAAAGTAATTTAGATTTTTTTTCCTTTTCGGTTTATGTTAAAAATGCAGTTCTTAAAAAATTTGTTACATTATGAATATTGTCTTTCCGATAAGTTCAATTAACTAAACTTAAAAATACAATAAACTAAAGCTGTTTGAAGCTGAGAAATTTTAAATTTAATATTGTAACAAATTCTAATTTAATGTATTTTAAAATTTTTAATGAAACCCACATATGCATAGCAGCTAACTAAAATGTCCAATCCCAAGTATTTAGAATGTCGAAATTTTACCATGCTTCTAAGGGTAAAAGGATTTGATATGTAAAAGGATTTGATATATTTGCAAAAGTAAAATATTTGAAAAATATCAGACTATAATTAACTTAGAAGAAAAAGCTTTTCTGGAAAGAAAGATTAAAAGTGAATACTTGATTCAATTTAATTTTAAAAGAAAAAGGAGAATGATATAAATTTAATTATATGAAACCAAATCAAAGCTTATGAAAAGGTGAAATCTTATCCTTTTTTTAGCTTTGCAACATAAACTTTATTAATATTCACATAGTTTCTTTTCATTTCCTTTAAGTCATACTAAAAAGCAAAAAAAAAAAATAACGATTTTTGTGTGTTTATTTCCCCATATCTTTTTTTCAAAAAACCAAACCAACTAGTATTCATCCATAAAAAAATATCTGTGAGCAAAATTATTCAATAAAATATTTTTTTCAACTTCATTATATTTTTTCCTAATTTTTAATTAAAATAAAATTAGTTTTTTTTAAATTTTAATTTTTCTCATTAATGTTTGTAAACATTTACATTTATTTCTAATTTCACAGTTTTTCAAGACCAGAGTAACAAGAAATTTTGTAAATACCATACATTTTCATCGCCAAAAGGGTTTTTAAGATTTTAAAGAACTAACAGGTGAAAAAAAATGACTACGTTACTTTAAACTGAAATTTATTTATATATTTGATAGTAAAGTTATGAAGTAAAATACCGTGTTGTTGCCTTTATAAAGCTATTTAAGTGTCTAATTTAGATCTAATTTATCTATTTTTTTCGTAAATAATACTAGATAATTAAAAAATATCTTGGATTTTTTTACTATTCAGCATATATAGAAGAATGTTATTGGTTTTGATATTAATCATAATTCATCTCTCCAATTTACTTGTTATCTAGAAGGATCAGTTCAGATAAAAAAAAAATTCATATTTTGGGTCGAAATAAATTCAGTATAAAATTTCAGAAATGAAAAGCTGTTGTACATATACATTAAATTAAGTGAAGCTTACTCAAGCAAAAAAAATATTTATAAATTCATTTTTTAATTTTGTACAATATTAATACGAACAAACCATGGGAGTTATAGGCCCCTTAAGATTAAGGTGGAATTTCACAACTACTTTAGAAGACCATGATTTTGCTGATGACATCGTACTTATTTCATCCAAATGTACAGACCTTCAGCTTAAAACAGACAAATTCAACAAATATATTAATAGTGTAGGCTTATTCATAAACAAGAAGAAAACTAAAGTAATGAGAATAAATCAAAAGAAAAATGACAAAATTAAAATCGAAAATCACAAAATAGATGACAGAGTCATTTAGCTATTTAGGTTCTATTGTAGATAAAAAAGGTGGAAGTAGTGAAGATATTAGACAGAGAATAATCAAAGCAAGAACATGTTTTAAGGTATTACATAAATTTTGGAGAGAGTCAAATATTGAAATAAAGACAAAAATAGTTGTTTACAAAGCTATTGTTAGAGCAGTACTATTATATGGCGCAGAAACCTGGAAACAGATTAAGATCGAAATTCAAAAATTAGAAACCTTTCAAAACAAATGTTTAAGATTTATTATTAAAATTTTCTGGCCTTACAAAGTATCAAGTCAAAGTCTATTAAAGAAAGCTAAAGTGAAAACAATAGAAGATGAAATTAAAAAACGAGGATGGAGCTGGCTCGGACATATCCTTAGAATGGCCAAAGAAAAAAATACATCTGTTGCGCTTACATGGGCCCCTGATGGTAAAAGAACAAGAGGAAGACCCAGACTTACCATACAGCGCATGTTTTGGGGCGAATTAAAATGTAGAATATCTAGGTGAGAGGAAGCAAGATCTATTGCTAGAGACAGGAGGCGTTGGAGGGATATGTTAGAGGCCTTAAGTGTCCAAAGGCACGTAGAGGATAAGAAAGTAAGATCTACCAGATTAATTTTCAATTATAGAGCGATTATTTAAAACCACCTCGAAATGCTGACATAAATTTTTGGCTCTTTATCGAAAATAAGTTTTGCCAAAAGCTTAACTTACTGAAACAATCATTATATCATCGGTATATAACGTTAATATTTAAGTAATTTGGCATGTAAAATTAATTCAAAAACGCTCCTTACATTAAAAATAACCTAATGATGATTTGTGCTAATATTTAAAGAAAAATTAAAAATAGATTTTTTAAATTCCCGGGAAAGAAAGATTAAAAATAGTTTTTATTTTTTTTTAATTCCCGGTTGTAATGATAATTTGTTCTACACGTAACGTACAAAATTTATATTAATTGTACCTATAAGTCATTATTTTAAAAGGAAAAGAATAAAACTATTTACATTTGGTCTTCTAAAAATGAGTGAAAAGTAATAAACTGTTTTATTTAGTAAGAATGATGGAGAATGATTAAATAAGAATAGTAATTCATGTAATAAAGAAAATTCGACGATAGAAAATATGAAATGCTTATAATAGTATGACAATTATCGAAAAGAAGTTTTTTTAATTTACCCTCTTTTACAGATGCTTTCAATAGCATAGCTACTATATCATCATTGATGCAGTTTCCGAAATTTACGAAGTAAAAAAAAAAAAAATTGGAAATTCCAAAAAAGTCCCTTAGGGAAGCACGCCTTTGTGTTTACCTAACCAAATATCTGAAATGAATTTTTAATGCTACTAACGACCTTAACTACGTAATAACAGATATTTAGTTGCATTTATATATCAATATTTAGTAGAAGCTCAATAGTGAAATTTAGTGTTATTTAAAAGTTTCCCAAAGTAATATATAATTTCTATCAATCTTTAACAAAATAGTGATTCACGTCAACTTTTGAATTACACTTCTAACTTAAATGATGAGTTTAATTTATCAAATGAGTTAATAAATCTCATTAGTTTTTGATACATTTAAAATGCATATTAAATATTTTAGATTGTCTAAACGGAAAGCGATTTCTAAAACAAAATTCCTTTATAATGAAATGTCTAGACAAAATGTTAGACAGGAATTACAGATAAAAATAAAATTTTTAGACTAGAATTAGCAGCTGGTAGTTAAAACTATCGCAAAAGTATACTATGTATCTGTCGCAAAAGTATACTCCGTAAAAATCATTTAATTAGTAGCAAATAAATTATCAAACTTCGAAAAATTTATTTTACTCAGCACTAACGAATTTCAGTCGCGTACCTTAAGGATTTAGTTGAGTTTTAGGTTCTAACTATATGCTGTTACAAGTCATTGAGATAAAAAGACGAGTTTCTTAAACTTGTTTTAAATAAATAATGCAAATTATAAGGTACGTTTACTTATTTATTCAAAAATAAAAGCGGATTGGTGTTCATGTTAGTTCAGCAAACTAGGTTTATATATTTACAATATACTCTGTTGTAGAATTCCGAAAAAGCTCCGTCACACGTCTTTTAATTTAAAACTGCTTATTTTGAGAAGCAAAGTGACAATATTTTTATACAATTTTCCAAATTTTCTATCCTGTTATTTCTAGGTATCTGTTATTTCTATGTTACTGGATTTTATAATTTCTATTTTGAAGAACATCCTTTTTTATCGAAACGCAGGTGCTTTATTTGTTAATAATGTACTGAGAAAAAATCATGGTTAGAACTACCAGAATATAGTAAATTTACCAAGTTACTAGAGCAATGGGAACACTAAAGCGTTAGAGTAAGTTTTTACCGAAGAGCTTTGGTAAGGATTTGTTAAAATTAACAATAAAATATAGTTTTGTATGTGATAAAATTTGGTTATTTGAATACTTTAAGCTGGACATAAAACTTCTTTTTTCTGTTAAATTTAATTTTCAGTTTTGTATTTTACTATGTGTGTAAGGGTAATTATAATTTTAAAATCAAAATTTCCGGGAAAACCATTACCATAAGATCGGAAAAATTGTTACAATACAGTGAAACGTTTGGTTCTGTCAGGATAATTTAAATCAAGAAGGCAATTTTTTCTGCCTCTTAAAGTAATAAAGTACAGTAGAACCTCGATATACCGAGCTTCGATTAACCGAGGTTTCTGTTAACCGAGGCAATAACGAAGTCTAAATTTTTTTTTCTTCTCTCCATAATGAGCTTGGAAGAAATTATACACATATTAGTTCGCTGTCCGTGTTACAGGAACTTATTCCCCACAAAAGCACTCAACTTCCATGAAATATTACACGCTGAGAAGACAGCATCCATGATTGCTTTGTTAACAGTGGTCATGTGACTTGTAAGTTTAATCATGTAAATTTTAAAAATACAATATTTTCTTGAGATTTGTGTTATTTTTGAAAATGTGTCTTTCGAAATTTAACTAAGTATAGTTAAAAAAATTCCATTTTACTTTTTAAAATTTACTACTAGAGTTGATTTCCTTTTTAAGTCTTTTTAGCTGTGAAACATAAGTTCATATATGTTTATTTTTATCATTTAAAAAACGTTCTATTGTTTTATACTTTAAAAGTAGTTAAATTCGCAAGCACGGAAGGTTTTTATACATGGTTCCTATTAACCGAGATTTCCGATATCCGAGGTACTAGCGGTCCCAATTAGCTCGGATAATCGAGGTCCTACTGTAATAACTATTAGTGAAGATTGAGATAGGTTTTGAGTAATGACTACTTTATTACGAAGTATTTTTAAACACCCCATACAATTTATTTCTCAATTTTCGATATTTTCATTTTGAAATTTAGTTCGACAGCAAAGTGCATTGTGACGCGCAGTGAAGAAATGTATAATAGTTTACAGGATTAAAACAAATAGAAAACATAATCTTACATATTAATAATAAAGTTGAAAAACAATTTCTAGTATTTTTTCTACCATATATGTATTCAAATTAAGTAAGTAATTAAGTTCGACATCAAAAACAAAAATGGTAGTAAAAAATATATCTTGTGTACCAATACTTTGTGTCACATGCTTCAAGAGTAAAAATACTCAGACGCTGTCTATTATATGCAGTATCTCTAAATTGAAATTAAGCAAACCATGAATCTTAGTTAATGTTATGAACATAAAAAATAACTACTGCTTACTTTAAATATTATTAATTAAACTAATATAAAAATAATGAAAAACATTTTCAATCCCTACTGCCTAAATAAGAATTTTTTATTATTTTTTTTAAACTAAATTTGATTACTGTCTGAACTGATGCAAGTAAAGTAACACATGGTTAACGGATCATGGGTACTTCTAAAAAAACTATTTGGGAGATAATATATTGAAAATTAGTAGCTAAAAACATTTTTTTCTCCACTTTACGTTTAAAAAATTATCGAGTTAATTTAGCAAAATTGTTTTAATCATCGAATCGTCATAAAAAACTATAGAACTTAACGACAAAAACATCTCTTTTTCTAATTTTTTATATTTTCGTTATTAATATCTGTGACTTTTTTTATGCGACTAATATCTCTGTGGAACTTTATCCACTATTTATTGCTACAATTACATTATTAAATGTTACACTTAATTGCAATTACGATCTTAGTTAAATGTTTGTAAAAAATGCTTATTACTTCAAAAAATTTACTTTTTATATATTTAAACCACGAAGCAAAATCTGAACAGTATTCATTATTACTAAGAGGCTCAGTCCTGTTTATTTTGCTCACTAACCTCCCTGATTTTTGTTTTTCAGCACTGTTTTTTTTCTTTCAAAATCTATTATTTTAAAAGAAAAAAGCAAGAATAGTTTTTTTTAATTAAATATATAATTATTGTAGTTTACTGTAAGAAAATTAGTAAAATTATTAGTCCTAACAAAATAAAAGATTACCTTTATTTGAAAAAAATAATAATAACTGTACTCGAAAAGATAATTTAACCTAAGGAAAACAAATCTTGTGTGATTGAATCAAATAGCACCCAACAGGTATAGTTCATTCACCAGGAGTTGGTACTTGGCTCCACCTCCTCGGAAGAAGAGTTCATTTCAGCCCGGGAGTAAGAGGAGAAACGTCTCCGCGCTTGAAATTGAGACAGCCCTTAATGAGCACCAAACGCGAACAGTGAATTATTTTTCAGTCGCTTACTTAGCTTTATCATCTGTTTTTATACCTTTCGTTACTCTACTCTAGCTAATTATATTGCAACAAAATGTTTGGAAAAGGATAAACTATTCCCTCGACAGAGAGAAATATCATCAACTTTATGAAATATTTAATGTTGAAAAAAATGACATAAAGAGTGCGAAATAAATATTTTTGTTGAACGATCGTCAAATAGGAACCTTGTTCAGGATTGTTCACATCTTTCTCCCAAAAATAGTAAAATAGTATCTTCGGATACCACGTGATGAAGGCGGAGCCAAGTGCCAACTCCTGATGAACTAACTATAGTCTCGTTAATGAGGCAACTATTTTTATTTGTCAAATTCCAGTTACATTAGTCGTTAGGCCATTAAACATCGTGCTTTCCAATAGCGTTGAAATATACAAGAAAAATCTGTCAGTGCTTCACAGTCGTCCAAATGTTCTGCCGTCATTGGCCGTCCACTATCACATAAAACATACAAAGGTGAATCGGCTAGTAGTGATTCTATAGACAGTCATACCCCGTTAATAGTCTAAAAGCTGCAACCGCAACTGATCGCTGATGGTCAGGAATAAAAGCTGAGTTTGTTAAAAGAACACTCCAAGACTTGTAAGGCTTATATTATCACATTTCATTTAGAAAAAAGCTTTTATTTTATCAAAATTTTACATTTTAAAAAAGTTTAGTATAGATATTTAATATTTATATCAGGCTACATCAAAACAATTTTTTGTTTTTTCCATCTCTAGTTATGATTTGTATACGACCTCACTAAAAATTTACCCTATAAAACACATTTTCGTCTTTTAATAACATTTCATGAGTTTTCAGCAATTATTAATTAACTTTTACGTAACATCCATAAAACGGCTACAAAGCAAAAATATTTCCAACTTTAAAGTAGTTACAATAAAACTAACAAATATCTATAATAAACAAAAACTTAAATAATCTAACTCAGTGTTTCCCAAAGTGTGGTACGCGTACCCTCGGGGGTACGGGAACAGATTAGGGTACGCGTTCTTAAGCGAAATATCTTGCAACAAACGAAAATTTCAAAAAATTTTATTTGAAAGCAAAGCGAGCCATGGAAATTTATGATTACATATTTTTCTTTTGACTATTTTTCGCAGAGTTAACAGAGTTAATTAGTGGTGTCAACAGCCAGATGTGAATTTTTACTTTTGTGCAATTTATTTTATCACAGTAGCTGTTATCACAGCAAAATCAATACCATCCTTCTCACTGATGCAAATAAACTTTGTACCAAAAAAGAGAAAAATAAGCATATTTTTTAAAAAAATACGTTAATTTTTTTACTAGTGGTACGCAGCTTCACGAAAAATTTAGAAAGGGTACACAAAAGTCATAAATTTGGGAAACACTGATCTAACTTAACATAAATAATCTATCAGAACCAAAATAATCTAACGTAAATAATTAGACTTTCAAGTAACTAAAATCAAACTAACAAATATACATAAAACAAAAACCTAAATAATTTAATATTTAACTGGAAATAGTTTAACAAAATAAGGAAAATGCAAATACTGTTTTTTGTTTCTAACTTCTAATTAATTTACTTGTAAATATTAATCTATCTATAAGAATACATCATAAAACTCTTAGTTCATTAGCATAACAATATTAATGAAACTCATAATTAGATAACATAATACAATTTTCCTTCAAAAAGTGAATTATTTTACATAATTAATCATATTCATTTTTGAATACATATTTGCAATAGGATAATTATTTCTAACTCATTATAATACAAGAGTAATCAAGACTAATCCTTACTGCCCCGTAACTATTAGTTCTCAGCAATTCCAACATTTTGAGGACATTGTTTCCTTACTCCTATTTTCAAAGCTTTCCTAGAAGATTAATACCATACTTTATTGCAGGGTTAACCGAGCAATAGACTGATATATTGCGCAGTCTTTGTATCACATAGATTTAGTTTCAGGAAACTTTAAGGGTTTCCTTGTGTAGTTTATAATAGTTTGTTTCCTTTCGCAAATGGTAGCAACTCATAATATCTTTCAAGAAAAAAATCTTGATAAAAATAGTGAGAGATTATTATATCCATCAAATACTATAAAATAATTTTTGATATACACCGGACATTATTAACTAAAAAGCTATTTAATAAGAACTAATAAGCTGCTATTGCGAAGTCATTTCTTCAGTTTCCTTACAAAACAAACCTTAGTTACGATTTTTATGATTTTGGAAGAAAATAATTATTTTTCATACTTTCCTGCCAATCTAAAACTCTGCTTTTTGACATCTGTAAAATTTCTACTAAGCAAAAATAATTGTAACTTTCGAATATCTACAATCAAACTAACAAATATAGATGGAGCGAAATTTAATTAATTTAATATTAAGCAAGAGATAGTTTAACAAAATAAGGAAAATATAAATACAAGTTTTCAATTTTAAACTTTTAATTAATTTACCGGTAAATATGTATCTATCTACAAGAATACGTTATAAAACCTTTCGTTAATTAGCATAACAATATTGATGGAACTTATAATTAATATAACACTAGTCTTTCAAAAAATGAGTTATTTTACATAATTAATTATATTCATTTTATAAATACATATTCGGAAAGGGATATTTATTTCCAACTCATTATAATGCGCGAGTAATCAAGACTAATCTTTACTTCCCGGTAACTATCAGAAATTCTACATTTTGATGGCATTGCTCCTGTTTTCAAAGCTTTCCTAGAAGATTAATACCATACTTTATTGCTTGGTTAACCAACCAATAGTCTGATCATAGTCTTTCTATCGCATAGATTTAGCTTCAGAAAATTTTAAGGGATTCCTAGTGTAGTTTGTAATAGTTTGCTTCCTTCCAGAGATGGTTGCAATTCTTACCTTTCAAGCAAAAACTTTTAATGAAAAAAGTAGAAAGTATTGAAAAACTAATTTTTAACAATTTAACTCAGAATTTTTATTAATCATACTTTTTTATTATTAATTTGAATACATTTAGGTCAAAATAAGTAAAACATATTATGTTTAGCATAATAATTTATGGTTATGAAATACAGCATGAATACCCTATGTCTTTTTCGACGTTGCAGGCAAAATTTTCCAAGCAAGGCTCACTTCCAAACAATTTTTAATGGATGTAGAATATTGGACATTATCAACTGAAAAACTATTAAAGAAAAATAATAAACTGCCTTTGAGAAATCATTTTTTAGTATTCTTACAAAATCAAACCTTAGTTACAATGAAAAGAAATATTTTTCATACTTTTAATATTTTGTTGAGTATAAAAGTCCAAAAGCTACATTGGATTATTAAGTAAACTAAACACAGTGGCGTGACAGTTCAAGGAGGGCCGAAGCCTACTGTGCTCATCCCAGTTTTCTTGACTTTGGGCACTGTTGGGCAGAAACAGGTGTTACGGTTGGGTGTTTAGCCGAACGCAGAACCCCCAGCGCTTATTCCCCAATCTCGCTTGGTACTCATTTTATTGATATGAGAGCACAAGGAGCTACCACTCTGCCACTGGAGGTCGGATAATTAAAAAAGCTTATATTAAGACAATCAAATGGCAACATGAAATAAATTTCGGAGAGGTGATATTCTTAAGATTTAGTGAAGAGAGTAGAGTTTGGATTAGTAAACTTTTTATTTATTTATCAATTTTTTTTAATTAAATTACAACAAGCTGTAGGGGGTTGCTTTTGATTATACAGTTTGATTTCTTAAAGCCTTTTCCAGAATCAATTATTTTGTAATTTTTCCCATTACAAGGTTTGAGAGGTAATAACCCATACATGGCAGTACTTTTACTTTCGTTACTTGTACCGCCGGTACAAGTAAAAAGTACGTACTTTTACTTGTACTTCGTTACTTTTGAAATTTAGTACTTTTACTTGTACTTCCGTTACTTTTTTAGGGAAAAAGTAAAAGTATTTGTAACGGAAATATCGAATGAAATCGTCACTTTTTTCTAAAATTCGGTAAGCTTTCTTAAAAAAAAAAAAAAAAAAGCTGTGGATGCAATATATATGCATTCACAGCTAACTTCGTTTTTAAATACCTTCTGTTTCAACTTATACTGCACATTCAATTATTTTTTACTAGCTCAAAGATCACCCCGTGTTTGCTTTGTTTATGTTTGTGTTTTTAAAACGCGTTTCTAAAGAGTAAAACAATTTTAAATCAATGGTAATTTAATTGAACAAAAATAATAAACTAAAAATTAAAGTCAATAGATAAAATTTCTTTTTCGTGCAAATCCATAAAAAGTTTGATATTAAAATTATATTTGATTTTAAAATTATATAATACGATTATACTATAAAACTATATTATAATATTCCTCCGAATTTAAAAATAAATTAATATCCATAACTTTCAAAATTAAAAATAATTAAATAAATAACAACAATTTTTCAAAAACATTAAAGAACATAAGAACATAAGAATATTATTCAATAAAATTTTAAGTTACTTTGAATTTTCGATTTCCTAAAAATGTACTTTTAAATCGTTACTTTTTTTGTTTAGTACTTGTACTTTTACTTCTACTTTTTACTCGTTACTTTTTAAAATAAGAACTTTTTACTTTTTACTCGTTACTTTTTTTAAAAATACTTGTACTTTTACTCGTTACTTTTTAAAAGTAACGTTGCCATATATGGTAATAACTAAAGTGTTATACGCTTTCTCTTTTCAAAAACAGAAGAGAAAAATTTGACGCAATTTTTAAGCACTGTATGCTTTCATTTGCTATCCTTTTAAATATTATACGAAAAATAAGTATCTTTCTTAGCATTGTTTATCATTAAAACCATATCTGTCGTCTACTTTTAAATTTTATTAGCTTATAAATTCTTTTATTTTTTCTTCTTCATATTTTAGGGTTATGAGAAAAAAAAAGCATGGGCAAATCTACTGAGTTGGGATAAATTTTATCATGTTTATGGTGCTTTGAAGCACCAAAAGTCCCGATGGTTTTTAACGAATCACTGTGGTTACGATTTTGGTAAAGTAAATAATACAATTTGCTTTTATAATTTGTGATAAAATTCGGTAAATATGGAAAAAAAATTTAACTTTATAGCAATACCTTTATTTGTGACATAAAAATCATTTTTTATATTAAATTCACTTTTCAGTTTTGTATTTTGTACTAAATATATGGCAACAATACCTATAATTTTGAAAATCAGAATTTCCGGCTATCCGTTACCATAAGAATGCAAACATTACCAATAGAATGGTTTAAATACCGTATATTTTGGTTTTACTAACCAGAATTATGTTTTTTTTTCATTGTTTTTATTAGAAATGCCATTGTCACAGATTACGGTTATTTTATCAAAAATTTCATTCCATGTGTAATAGTTCAACTTTTTCTAAAAAAAAGTAGCAATTTAAATTAAAGCACTTTTCAGCTTATTTTGAAATATAATCTTCTTTAAAAACGAATTTTTTATTGTTGTTATAGAAGCTTTTTTTCTAGTTTTGATAAAATTAAAATATTATGAAGTTAAACACAATTTCTCTTCATCCGCTATCTGAAATGATTAACAGACGCATGTAATAAAGGTAATAATAAAATTTATTTGTTAGAAAAATGATTTACAAAAACTGATTTAAAGATTTTAACTTCTGAATATAAATATTTTAAATCTGATTCTTGATTTCTGCACTTTTACGCAGGGTATCAATCTCTCATATTCACAACACTTTCAATTAGTTTTAAGAGAATAGTAACAAGAATTAAATTTAATCAACTGAAAATCTAAATAGAAAAAAGAAATCTGTAATTTAAAAACCCGTGACACTTTAAATAATAAACTTTCAGTTTAATCTCTTGTTTCTATCAAGTCAACTGGAGATTCGTAAAGTTTGTCTAGAAAGATAAAATAAATTGAAAAATAGGAAATGTCACTGCTGTGCTGTCAGGCACTATTGATTTTACTTCATCAGATTTGTTAGAAGTGAATACAAAAGTAAAAATATTCGTGCTTTTCTACTTTATTGTCGAGAAAAGTGAATGACACATTTGTGAAAGCTTTGCAGTTTATTGCTGACTTGTTCGCCGTTAAAAGGGTTTAAAGTGTAATATATAAGATTTTTTTTACTTTATAAAACTGTTTTCTAATAGATCAATTTATATAGATTTTGTTTTCCCAGAGAAAAGCTTTACTTTATATTTTTTAGCAGTTTTGGAAGTCAGTATTTTTACAAAGCATGTGTTGCCAACTTTTTTAATTTAAGATTTACTTGCTTTTGGCAAGGTGAAGTCGACGAGTTTTAGCTATTTTGCTCATAGTTCAAAAGCTTTGCTTTAGAAAAGGGACGCAACTCAAAAGACAAATTTCAGGAATGGACGCAGCAAAAATAGTACTTTTTCAAAATTAAACCAAAATTCAACATTACAAAAGGATTTTCGCACTAATTTTTATAAAAAAAAAATAAAAAAAAACTGGAGGAAAGTCAAATTTTATGATTAGGATGGCTGCGTATAATACAGATGCAACTTTTCACTGGATATTTCTTCGTATTCAGATCACTAAACGATAAAGCGGTCATTAAAAATCCAAATGCGTACAACACGTAAATTAAATATCATTATCTCACAGAGAAAACAATTCTGGTAAAATTACAGTTCCGAATAGTAATGGAATTTCTAGTAATAAAAACCATAATTATGGTTGATAAAACCAAAATTTACGGTATTTAAACCGAATTTTTCCGTTGGTATGGTAACTGTTTACCGGAAGTTCAGGTTTTCGAAATTACAGTTTTTATTACCACAGTTCAAAATATAAAACTGAAAATAAATTTTAACCAAATAAATAGTTTTTACGTGCTGCTCTAAGGTGTTATGATAAACTTAAAATTTTTTATCACATTACCAAAGCGTTAAATAAATCATTACCGAAGCGTTTAGGTAAAATTCACCTAAATTTATGATGCTCCAATAGAGCCAGTAATATAATATCATATTACGGACGTTTTTACGATATTACATACGATTAGTATTATATTTCATGATATGAAATTTTATGATATGAATATTTTATATTACATTAATTATGAATATTACTGGATATATCAATATATGAACATAGATATGAATAGTTTATGATATGAAATATGATTAGGAACGTTTTATGATATAATAGAAGTTTTGACAGCACATTTCTTTCAGTGTATAAACTTAAAAGACCCATGACTGCGTAAAATAGCTGTTGACTTAATTTTATTTTTATTATTTTTTTTTAAAGTAATTTCAAAAACTAAGGGAGTGATGCAAATGAAGAGTTTCACACTGCGACTCTCCAAGCCTTACTTTATAGCTGTCTGATAAGAATTGGTTTATTGTTTTAATAAAAATGACTAATTTTTGTTTTTTGAACGAATTGGAAATTTTAAATATTTTTCCTTGTTTTGAGAGAATTTATATGTTTGCAATGACATACTACAGTATTGCGACTTTACAACTAAAATAAATATCAGCGATCGTACTGTGCCGTATTCGTCCCCCTCCCTGATTAATGTACGATTTCTCAAAACTTTACTATACTACTATACTTTACTACCTACTATATTTCCAACTATAATGACGAATTTTAGCTTTTTGAATATCAAATTTGAAAATTTAAATATCCCTATTTAATTGTTTGATTAACAAATTGGTAAGTTTAACTCAAAGTATTTTGAAATGTTGTTAAGGAATGTCAAATGAATATTTGGATTGCTTTTTTTTCAATGATATTAATGTAATGACAAATACTAAATGGCTATTCTTTTTAAAAAAGTAATTGCGTATCTATTTTTTTTTATTTGCAGCTAATTTCAATACAGGTATATCAAGTATAGAATGCCATTAAAGCTGAGTTTACAATGATTGTATAAACATTTCATTAAAATAAAATATTTGCTAAGCATAATGCTCATATACGGTATACATACGTTTGATTTATGATATTCATACATTTATAACGTAAGTACCCATAATAGTTACTACTCTATTTGATTACCAATAACGTTACTACACGCTTTAACTATTACTAAACATCCACGCTACATTGCACCTTGGCAATGATCCTAAGGCATTATTGTAACTATGCATATTATGAGTAAATAGTCTATATAAATTTATATATTTGAAAACTCAGTTCTGTCAAAGTTACTAAAGAACATTGCTTAGCGTATTCTAATAACGTTTAACGTATTGCGTTTAAAGGAAATAAGGTTTATACCAAACTTCTAACTTCCTTTTAGTGTTTGTCTCAAACTTAAGTTAGAAGATAACTAAACTTTAATATTTGCTTGAAGTCCCACCCAATAAACGTAAACATCTAGACATTTAATAATATTGAAATGACATGGCGGTATTTGTGGCTGATTAAATACATCAGAGTAATTCAAACTATCAGAAGATTTTGGGTGTAAGTTATAAAATTCCTTTTAATCGAAAATTCCTTTTGAAGATTGGAATTGGAAAAAAAATATTATGTTAAACTTTATCAACTTCATGTATCTCTGCTGGTAACTAACTAGTTGAACGTAAGACTATTTTATAATTTAATCAGACACAGTATTATATAAGTTTCTAGCAAATTTAGTTAATTATGAAACCAATTGCTTTTAAAATAAATTAATGTTTTGAAACTAAATAATAAAAAAATTTCAAAAATATCGAGAGTTCATTCGCTAAAGAAACACGCTCAATCTAAACGAGAAAATTATTCTTTAGTTCAAAATAAAATTTCAGATATTAGTAACAATTATCATTATTTCCATACATTTATTTTTCAATTGCATTTCTTCCTTTTATAATAATTTTGATTTGTATAATCACAATCTAAATATCAATTTGGAGTTTTAGAAACATATCGTTATCTTTTTTGAACAAGTGCACAAAATTAATTTTAAAGTATTTTTCAAGCTTATTTATAATATTTTCGAAATAATAATTAACTTGTTTTGTGTTTGTAGTTCACTTTTACACTTGTTGAGAATGTAAAAGATCTATGAGACAGGAAAAATATTTCTATAAAGAGTGCGAATTGCCACTAGTGTTTGGCTCAGCATTGTCAATTTATTAATGGTATAACTAATTTATAATTCAAAGTACATGAAACATTCAAATTAAGTCGACAATCTTCAAATTAAAGTACTTCCTTTTATAATACTGTCATTTATTATAATCAATAATCTAAATATACATTTGGAGGTTTTAAAACATTTGGATATTGTTCTTATAAAAAAATTTTCAAAAAAATGTATTTTAAACTATTTTTCTAGCTTATTTACGAACAAGCTTATTTACATTTATTATTTATTTAAACCAATTTTCGATATACTAATTTATTTGTTTCGTACTTTTGGTACTTTTTTTACGTCACGCAAAGTTGCACAGTAGGCTATTGGTTTTGGTCTGGGAAACATCAGAGGATGACAACATATATACGTCACGTCCCGTTTTACCGTAGAACACACATTCACACACCATCCATTCGTCAGCAGATTGTAATTTCGACCTGAACCAGAGCACGCTCAAACTCCTATTCAGTACCCACAGAGGTACTCATTTGTTTTGGAAACTTGAAAGACTTAGTGACCCCGACAGAATTAGTGTGCACTTATCACCCATCGTTACACGTCTTCGGCAGGCGAGGATTGAACTCAAGGCCTGTCAAACATGGGCCCAACGCCCTATCAGCTGGGCTTTCTCGACCTCTAATTTATTTTGTAATTGCAGTTCAGTTTTATACCTTTTCAGGACGCAAAAACTCTATGAAGCACAAAAAATAATGTTACAAGGAATATGCATTGTGCTTAGTTCAGCATTGGCCATTGATTGATAGTGTAACTCATTCATAATTCAAAGTATATACAACATTCAACTGAAATTTATGAAAAGTATAAACAAATTACTTAAAATTGTTATTTCTTTTGTATTGTATTATTTTCTGATAAATATGGTGTTTGTATTTTCATTAACTATGTGTAATCATAACAAATTATTTTATAAACTTGTTTAAAATAAGCGTTTTATTAATTTTAAAACAGTATCCCTTCTTGAAATCAAGTATCGTATGGTTTAATTATCTGTAAGTTTGATTCAAAATCGCAAGTAAAACTAAATTGTTAATGTCAAAATATTAAAACAAAAACCTAAATTTAAATGAAATTGTAAATATAAATGCCAGTAATAACAATATAAAATGCAGTTGAAGTAAGAAAATATGTTTTCTTACCGAAGATTCAACGCAGATTTCAGAGATACTAAATTAAGAAAACACGATAGCTTGTCACTTCTGAAATGTAGAACTCACTTTCACAAAAGCAAGTTACACACTGGTGCGATGTTTCATATCGAGTAAATGCATAATATTGGATACAAATTCAAAACAGAGTACACATAATCCAAGCAATAAAAGTGTTGGCGGAACTAAAAGGATTCGAATTCAAAACAATCATAATCCTAGCCATGAAATTTCAATCTAAGTCCGAATTAAGGCTTACAAAACAATGTAGGCTTACGAAAAATGTCACGATCGAGACGAAGATATTCAGACACTAATTTAAAAGCATAAATCCATTTCGGTTCAAATATAAAATGCTTTAAAGCAAGTTTCTATCTGTCTATCATCTTGCTAAAAGTATTTCTTCTTCTGTCTTAGTTTTAAAAGTTTTTCGAGTATAAAAAGTTTTCCCCTCTGAAACAAATAAATAATTAGACGTATCCCTTTTTATATAAATATATCAAAATGCTTTTTTCATTGATAATAGAAAAAGCAAACCAAAGATTTCTCTAAAAGGAGATAACTGAAAATATAACCTGATTACATTTTATTTTTGTTTGTATTTATAAAAACCGAAAGTCCCGCAGTGGACTGATCATTAAGACACGGTTCCCATCAGATCACCGAAGTCAAGCATCACTGGCTGCGGTCAGTGTGCGGGGGTGGGTGACCACTTGGATCAGCCTGCGTAGGGACCGAGGGTGTGCGGTATTGGTCCTCGTTAAACTGTTCTACCGTAAAGTGCTCGACTTCGCGTGCAGGTCGTCGGGCTACCGAAGCGGGGGAGTCATCCCCTCCGCAGAGGATCAAAATCGTGATGGAATGTCTTCGGATCATCCTCAGGGATGTTTCCCAGACCGTCGCCAATAGCCCATTGTGCAGTTCTAGTGCGACGTAAATGAACAACAACAACAACAATAAAAACCGAAAAACATGTTTTCTGAAAAAGGTTTTGACCGAGACTGAAACCACTCAGATCTGTATTTATATACATACATTTGCTGGCAACATACATTTGCAAGCTTATGTGCTCAATTAAGATTCACCAACCATTTTCAAGAAGAAGTGCAGGTACCACAATACAGAGAGCCACAGCACAAAGATACATCCAGGGTAACAGTGGAATTCGATCCCAACACCTCCACGCTACGCACAATATTTAGTTAGTAATACCACTTGGTCAGGAATAGCCCCAAGTCTCTTTTTATTTATTGATTGGTACGCATACACAATTGTGTGCTCAATCACATAAAAACGACTTATAAGCCTTTGATAAATAGATAGACAGATAGTACAATTCAGAGAAAGATCGGATGCATCCAGGGTTACCATGGTATTCGAACCCGCTACCTGCACGCTACAAAGTGCTTGGTTAGTGATTCCGCTCAGCCATGGAGGCCTATTCAGATCTGTATAGTTTATTGCGAAGAGATGGCATACTGAAGGGCATAAAACTACATACAAATCTTTAATTTTGCTTGCAAAATAGTCTGAAATGTGCGTAATTTTATAACTTAGACTCAGCAATTCAGAAAATTATACAAAAATTCCATTCCATTCAGTTTGAAAGGCATGCGTCCCGCAGTGGACTGATCGTTAAGACACGGTTCCCAGCAGATCACCGAAGTCAAGCATCACTGGCTGCGGTCAGTGTGCGGGTGGGTGAAAACTTGGATCAGTCTGCGTAGGGACCGAGGGTGTGCGGTATTGGTCCTCGTTAAACTGTTCTACCGTAAAGTGCTCGACTTCGCGTGCAGGTCGTTGGGCTACCGAAGCAGGGGTGCCATCCCCTCTGCAGAGGATCAAAATTGTGATGGCTTGTCTTCGGGTCATCCTCAGGGATGTTTCCCAGACCGTCGCCAATAGCCCATTGTGAAGCTCTAGTGCGACGTAAATTAACTACAACAACAACATTGAAAGGCATGCATCAGTTCCGATTCTTTTTTTTATTTTTTGTCTGTCCCTGTGTGTGATCATCTTTTCAAACCATATCAGACCTCTTAGTGGCTTCTTAAAAATAGTTTTTTTGATTTCTCAGCCATGTTCCTATGTAAAGATTGTATTATCCGTTTCCTATGTAAAGATTATATTTAAAATTAAATTAACTTTAACTCTAACAAAGATCAAAGGCAACTACTTTCTTTTAAATAAATGTAAAAATTGTCCAAACTGAAATCTATTCGAAATGAAAAAATAAGGCCTTATTGGCCGAGCTATATCAACAGCCAATCGCTGCTCGAAGCGTGGAGGTGGCGGGTTTGAATCCCGTGCATTCCGAATCCCGTGGATGCCTTCTGCGTGATGTTTTTCTCTGAAATGTTTTATCTGTCTTTCTACTTGACAAAGGTTTGTAACACAAAATTGAGCACACAACCCTGGAAATATATGTAATTTCAATAAAGCAAAACAATAAAGAAAATATTAATTCCTTAAATATTTAAATTTTAAAAAATCCGAAGCATATTGCTTAAAAAACAATTGCCTGAATCTAAACTTATTAATCAACAAGAGCCCTTGTCAAGTTGAAGAAGGCAGTATGATATAAGGAAGGAGAGAACAAAGATTGATCCAGGGTTACGGCGAAATTCTAACCCACTTCTCCACGCTGTATAGCGTTTGATTGAACGGTAATAAAACTCGGCCAGAGAAGCCGCAGAGTTGCATAATGTGTTATTTGTGGACGTCTGGGAAACATTCCTGAGAATGATTCGAATACATGCCACCACAATTCTGTAATGTCACTTCTTCAATGTAGACTGAGAGGAAGGAATTTTTTTTTAAAATCCCTGTTCCCATGGTACTGCTCAGCGACCAACCATTGAATTTTATAAGTAGATTTCAAAGTTTTACAAGCACGTATATATCGGTTGCACTTGGTGGGTGTTACCGGAGTTAAGGATCGAACCCCGGCGCCTCCTGACCGGGTACCGATTCTCTTAAGAGGACGCGATACCCAGATAAAAAACCGGAATTGGCAAAATCAGAGTTGTAATAGTCACCCTTTGGGGGCGTCGCTTTGAGGGAGGAGTGAATTGGTACAGTGACAGTGATATATGATAGAGGGTCAGTTAAACTATCCCATCCTTCCCTTAGCAAAACTGAACAATATAAGCATTAGTTTCGAAAAGTGATTCTGGGTACGCGGTCTTTTATTTTTAAACCCATTCTTAGTTTCGTTGTGAAATATTCAGAATAGACATTCTAACTATTTATTTGTATGTAAATAGGTGTTTACAAGATAATGGGGATTACTTATATCTTACAATTAATTCGTTTCAAATTAAAACACCAAGAAGAATATAAATTTTTATTAATGTGTGTGGAATTAATGGAATTAATTAAAGTAACTTAGTTTATAAATCGGAGCTAGAACTGCTAATTATATTGAGCTGTAAATATATAAAGAAATATAATTATAAAAATTCTGAAAAATACATAATTTATTAAAACGTAGGCAATTTATTAAGTCATAATACAGAATTGAAAAAATTATTAAAACTTATACTAATATAATAAAAAGTTATAAAAATAAAAAAATAAGAATTAATTATAAAATATGATAAAAGAAAAATCAAACGCTTTTTAAATTGCATCAAAGAAAATTTTTGTTTTGATGTATCTTTTTCAAACTTACATTCACCATCCGGGAAAATTTTATTTTCTGTAAATAAGTATAATAATTTCTCAATAAATTTTTTAATTTATTTATATTGCTTTGTAATTTTGCTGAATTACAAATTACATTGTTTTGTATTTGTCTGAGAATTTTTCTCCTTTCATTTTCAATAGTTTAAGACACATACGTATATTAGAATATGGGTGTGTGTTTGTGCAAAGGAAAAAGAAAATTTAAAAATAAATATTTCTACACAAAAATAATTTTTTATTTTTTTCCGTTTCAATAATTTTATATTCTTTTCTGTTTCATACATTTCAATCTCCATTTGAATTATTAAAATTTCTGTTTGAGTATTATTTATTTTTGTATTTTAGTATTATTTATTTACTCTCCTTTTTTAAAGCGAATTCTCACCACATGTTCCATATTACTTCAGCCTCAGAAAGATGGAATTCAGATGAAACATCTGTTAGCGTATAGTTTGATAATCAACGAATTAAAAAAAAATTTCCCCTCGATTTTTATTTTTCTGTTATTCTACTTTGTTCTCTAAAGTTTTAAAATTTTGTTTTGATCACATCTTGAATTCTTTACTTTCATTTTAATTGTGTATCTATGAGCACACACCTGTTCATACAGATACATATAAAAGCTAAGAGACACTATATTTAAAAAAAAAAAATGGCCATTTTGTTATTTTGGGTGTTTAAATTCAGTGAAGAAAATTTTCTCGAACTACTTTTTTGATGTATGAAACATATGTTACTTTTTTGTTGTTATTTACGTAATGAAATATAAACTTATTTATAACGCAGATAAGTTTGCAGACATATGTCAGAACTTCGCAAACACAAAAATAAATAATAAATCAAAAATAGAGAAAATGACTGTAATATTACAAAAAACTCTAATTTTGTGGGCGAAGCATGCAATTAAAAAAACTCTCTAATTAAAAGCATAAAAAATCTTTATTTATAACCATCCTGATCTTTTACTTCCGTATAATCAAGATAAAAACATAAAAAGGAAAAAATAAAAAATTTAAATTACAAAATAGAGCAAATATAAATAGTTTACATGTGTGCATTACAAACAGTATAACTTGAGTCACAAGAAATGTATAATTGCAATAGATTTATTATGTTTACATATGGTGACAAAATGAGGGCTAAAAGCAAGAACACAACTCTTACTTTATCACAAATGGAAAAAAGGAATGTAATATCAAAAAGTTAATTAAAGGTAAAATTGGCAAAGTAAATAATACAATGCTAATTATGGGCATTTTGTAGTAGTTAAAAGTCGAAGTAAACAATTATTTTCTTAAAGTGAACATTTTTCTGTCAATTTTAAATAGCCATCGAAATATCCTGCAAGATATAAAAACGTGTTTCTCAACAAAAGATTTTTAATATAATTTTCTTTAAAAAAGTTTTTAAAGATAAAAGCTATTTTGCAGTAAAATACTAAAAATTGGTGTTATATTTTTTTTTCTAAAAATTTTAATGCAACTCGCTAATATCACCTACATACTCCCCTATCCCCGTTGTCTCATGATTAAATTAATCTGAATACATTGTATGTTATTAAATTTATGGTATGTCTTAATGGATTAAAATAAATTAATTGTGACATAAATTAAAAATTGATTTATCCAAAATGTAGTTTTAGCGATGGTTATTTGAATACATATAAAGTAACGACTTTTAATAGCAAGTCTGTCAAATTGCTATAACTACTTATTTTAGAGAATAATAATTCTGATTCAATAATTGCAAATAATGCTGACAAAAAAACAAAAGAAAAGAATACTAAAATATAGAATTAAAATATAAAGTCAGGCAAGAATAAATAAAGCAAATAGGCATTATGATGAGCAGGCAATAAAAATTTTAAGAAATGTTAAAATATAATATTCATGTTTAAATCTAGCATTAGTATATAAAACAAAATAAATAAAAATCTGAGCAACAACATGTGTTGCTGAGAAATATAGAGCATTTGCGAGAAGGAAAATTATAATATACAATCGTTGACACTGTGAAAGCAAAATTTTACTGAGAAAACTCATGATACTAGGCAATTCTGTAAACTAGCACAAGTATTTTTTCGGGCAAACTCATGGTGCTAAATAAATGTGGAAATTTTGAAGATAAAATATGAAATATGCTTGCCGAATGATAAAATATGCTTGCCGAAACAGCATTTTCTGGTATTGCACTAGGCTACATTTATTAATCAATGCTAAGTTGAAAGCCTAAAGGCCCTTTCAACAAGCACTTCGCATTCTGGCTTTGTCTATGTGAAAAGTGAGAGGCTTAAAAAATGTTTTGTGTGAACGGTTTCTGTCATATATTCCGCAAATGTCTTTGCAAGTAGTAACAATGATCCAGGTGCATGATATGAAAGGGTAAATGTTGCATTTCACACTGACGTAAAGCGGCATCCAAGAAGATGATGTATATTTTGGAACTTGCCAAAACTTATTGGTTTTCTCTGTTCATGTCTAAAAAGAAAAGAAACAGGGAAAACCGATTCTCTCTTGTTTCTTGTTATGCTTTCTTCATGCACATTAATGGATTTTTTTTTTTTTTTTTTTTTTTTTTTGTGTGTGTGCTTTGTGCCCTTGCCATACCAGATATTTTCCGATGAGGTTCATTAAATAAACGTATTAATGATGACAGATAATTATAGTATAAATATCTAACGTAACCCACACGTATTATTCATTTCAACAAAATAACTAATTTTAAACACGTCTTTAAATGTGTATTACTCCATTTGTAAAAAAAAGTTGAAGTTATATACTTTTAAAAGTATGAGATAGTTTGAAACATATAAAAAAATTTAAATACCTGCGAAAAAAGAATTTGAGCTTACTTTAAACGAATTGCTAATTTTCTACCTGCTCACTGTATCTGGGTTTTACTTATTTTTACAGAATAGCGATCCTGATTCATTAACTGTGAATAATTCAGACTGAAAACATAATAAAAGGAGAAAATTATACTAAAATAAAGAACTGAAATACAATTTTAGACAAAAATAAATATAGCATACATGCATTACAGAAAATTAAATTACAACAAAAGTAAAAATATAACGGAAAAATTTATTTATGTCTGGTCGCACCGTGAAAAAAACCTTTTTTACAATTAAACTAAAGCATAACAGCTGTGAAAGTTTGCAACTATAAGAATAACATGTTAAACCTATTATTGCTTCTACTAAAATAACGTTTTTTGGAAAATACATATGATGCTAAAAAATAAGAAAAACATGCAAATATGCAGTTAAAATATGAACTATAAATCAGTAAACACTGTGAACGCAACATTTCTTTAGAATACCATAATACTAAAAAATAATTAGAATTTGCAAATGTGGAATACTACAAGGATCATAAAATTTATTGATACAGTCAAGAAGTATCTTTTCGAATAAACACATAATGCTAAATAGTGGCAGAGATTTGAAAATGGGAAAATAAAACGGGAATAAAACAAATTATACAGGGAAAAAAATTTCCTTTTCAAAAATATACATGACTCTGCACAGTAATAAAAATTAGATTTGAAAATACTAAAATGAAATATGTTCATTTAACTCTGTTAGCACTGTAAAGAAAATGAAACGTATTTTCAGAAAAACTCATTATTATTGAACAGTTAGGAAAATTTACGAAATGGGAAAATATAATATTCATATTTAAAACTAGTAATCTATATTTACGACCATAAAAACCTGAGTAACATTATATGATGCTCAGAAATAGTTAGCATTTGCTAGTGAAGAAATTAAAATATAAATCGCATATCGGTTATTATATCGGATAATTTAAAGAAATTGCCAATTAATAATTTTAGAAAATTAACTTTTATTTAAGAAAAAAATAAATAAAACAGAAGAGAGAGAGAGAAGGAAATATGAATTGCCTGTTATGCACATAATTTCAGCCAAGGATTTGCCCGAAATGGATTTGCACACGGTAAAAATTGTATAAATTAACGAAGAAGTTTTTTAGTAAATTTATTCACAATAACATACAATTAACTTAATGTTTTTATATAGAATTTAATTACTTTATTTGGGTAACCATTGTTTTTTTTTTTATCAAATTTTGTCTATTTGTTTTTTGGATAACTAAACATTACTACATAATCTTTTAATTCTATACATTTGATTAAAAATGGTATTAAAATAGATATTTTTAAGAACATTAGAATTCCAAATAATTTATTTGCCTTAAAATAAAAATAATTTCTTTTATAAAATAGACCAACAAAGCAGATATTTTCTCCTTTTATAATACCCAAATCCAAAAAATTAAAGCTATCATTATGATTACGAAGCGAGGTTAATTCCTAGGGGTAAATATTATTAAATAAAAGAGTATATTCATGAAAATTGAAGATAATTAAATCATCAATAAATCTAAAAACAAATTTAATATTAAGAGTACAATTTCTTTTTTTTAGTGCAAACAAAAAATTAGCTAAGAGAGATGAAACGTTAGGTCCTTCCGGTATTCCATCAACTAGGAAAAAAAAAATATCTTTTCCATTTTAAAGATAATTATTGAAAAGACAAAAATTAATTGGAATTTCCCAATAATCAAAATCGCAATTAAAGATTTTTTCAAAACATAGTAATAATTCAAAAGAACATCTTTTAGTTTAGAAAGGGGAATGCTATTGAAAAGATCTTGGAAATCATAAGTGGCAATAGAATTAATTTTATTATGTTTAATAAATTCTAAAATCGGTGGATTATTAGTGATAATCCAAGAAAAATCCTCTTTAATAATATTGTTGATAATTTTATTTAAGTAGTTAAAGAAAAAGGTGCCAAGTTTAATTAGGAAAGTATTAGACCCACATGTGACTGTTCTGAAATTTATTGTTAATTTTATGAAATTTAGGACTGATATTTAAGTAAAGAAATTTCATATTGCTAGTTTCAATTTTTAACCTCTTATATAAAGCTAAGAAAAATTTAATGACAATATTATAATTTAAATTACGAAGTTTAAAATTTTTACTATTTTTTAACTCCGTATTTAAAAGTGCTACATAAAATTTTTTACAGAAGATTGCATAATTATTGTTAGCTTAATTGATATATATAATTAACTAATTAAATATATTTATCCTACAATGTTTTGATAAGTTGTTATTGCCAAAATTAAGAAGAAAAAATAATAATAAATAACATAAGAAAATTCGAAAGAAAGTCTTCCATCCTAACTCATTTTAAAGAAAGAGAATGAAATAAAAACTGTTTTCAACCACAACAGAAGACCCCAAGGCTATTTAACCCCTCAACTATTCAAAGAAAGTAAAGAGGCTTTTCTCCTAACCCCCCAAAAGATCTCCCCACTAGAACTTTTACTCGTATTGGTAAATGAAGGGAGGACAGATGGGAGGCGTGGTTTAGGCTCTTTTCCCAATTTTTTTAAGAATTTTTTCATCTTTCTTTCCTAATAACACATTTCATAATTGAAGAAAATAATTACTAGTTATTTCTTCTGGTAGCTTGAAATGTATAGTTCGAGTAAGTGAACTAAAAAATAAGGATTTACTAAATGAATTTTGATAAAAAACGGATTTCAAGAAGATGTCTCTATTACCGATATTTAAACTCCATTAATAATTTAAAATTTATGGTAAAACAAAAAGTGATTTCATAAGACCTTAGAGTAAACTATGAACTTTCAAATGCTGAAAGAATTTTTCCAAAATATCAAAATGCAAAAAAGTTATTAGCAAATGAAGCTCCCATAGAAAAAACATTAGCAGCTGGCATTGAGAGGGTAGGTATTGCGTCCTCTTAACACTGAGCTACCTCAGCCCAAAACGTGCTATTATCTCCCGGGCAATAGTATTTTAAACATGTAACAAAAGTTAATTTATATGTGCTTATTGTAGTTGTAGTTCATTTACGTTGCACTAGAACGGAGCAATGGGTAATCGGCGACGGTCTGGGAAACATTCCTGTGGATGATCCGAAGACCTGCCATCACAATTTTGATCCTCTGTAGAGGGCAGTGCCGGATTACCCATTGGGCCAAGCCTGGGGCACGCAATGATTAAGGGCCCCTTTAAAAAATCTTTTTTGAGAATAAATTTAAAAAAATTAAGAACAACAATGATTTTTTAAAAAAAATCACTTTCAAATATATATTAATAAAATACGATATTTTTTTACATAATTATTACATAATATTTTACATGTTTATTTATTACTTATTTTAGTTACTATTTATAAGTATTATTATAGTTTATGTATCATAATATTTATCAATGTTTTTTAAGTTCAAATTTGTCCTTTTGATTTGAGCTGAAATTGATTTTGATTGAGCTGAATTTTGAATTGAAAGCAGTACTATAGCGAGCTGAGACTTGTTTAAACAAGAAGCGAAGAATTAAATGCTGTTGACATTATTGAGATGTTTCAAATGAAGGAGAAGTTACTTAGTGCCTCAACTAAAGTGTCTCATAATTTCCCTTTCAATCAAATTTTATACATTGAAATTGTCACTGTTTAAGAGGTCCCGGATATTATTAATTTTTATTTTAAATATGCTTTCTTAAATGAAAAGATATATAAGTACTTTTATATTTAAATAAATAAAAAATATGCAAGAAAAAAATTTAATCTAAGGGCTCCAAAAATTTGAATGGCCTAGGGCCCCACGTACGCTTAATCTGCCACTGGTAGAGGGAATGGCATCCCCGCTTTGGTATCCCGACGACCTGCACGCGAAGTCGAGCACTTTACGGTCGAACAGTTTAACGAGGACCAAGACTGCACATCCTCGGTCCCTACGCAGATTGATCCAAGTGGTCACCCACCCTCACACTAACCGTAGCCATTGATTCTTGACCTCGGTGATCAGCTGGGAACCGTGTCTTAACGATCAGTCCACTGCGGGACTATATGTGCTTGTTAAATGAGCAGAAAATAAAAACTAGTCAGTTATGATAATTGTTTTTTTCACGTTTCAAATTTACTAAAGTATCAATAAAGTATGACGTCTTAAAATAAATGAATCCTGAATCTTTCAGCCTCAATTTTCATGGGTTATTTTAGAAAAAAATCTTTTTAAGTATTTTTTTTCGATAAAAATTGATTTTTAAAAGTTTGAAAAATGTAACATTCATCAGGGAAATATAATCGTTCTTAAATAACCAAATTTTTAGCTTTCTCATTATTTTACTTTAGAGTCATTTTTATTTAGGCATTATTAGTACATTGTATGGCATAAATACTGAAAGTTAAATTATTTAATCTCACGAAATTGTTATTCGTGTAATAAATTCTGTAATTTTTCGGTTTCTGTATTTTTCCGGTTCTATATTTTTTTCCCTATAAAATTCTATATCCTTTCTTGTAATGTTTTTTTTTGTCGCATTCAACGTATTTTTCTGTAACATTACTTAAATCAAAGTTCCCAAGCGGAAATATTTATGTGTTGTAAAACCTAATGAAGTACCTAAAACAGCAGTTTTTATTATTTTGTTTACTGTAATTTTACCACGTGCCGAGTAATTTTTTCGACACCCCCCCCCCCAAAAAAAAAGTAAAATGTAATCCTTCCCGCAACTCGACAAGCAGTCAAATTTGAAATATTTATGATTCTGCATAAATTTTGTATTCACCATGTGACCGGTAAGAATCCATCAAGATGAAATTTAATTATCGCCCAATTCTTTGCTTCATAAAATTCCTTTTCAGTAGCTGGAAATGGAAACTCTTGAAGACACGCGAAGAAACATAAAAGAAACAGTATAAATTCCTATTCAAAGGCAGGAATGGGGTGGACTGGAAGCTCCTCTCACTTTGTCACACTTCGATATATTGGAAAAGCAATCACCTTGATTAGCGGAGAAACTCCTTTTGGATCCGAATTTGTTGAAATATTGAAACTCCTACTGCGTCACTCGAAAAAGAGGCGGGGGAAGGGTGTAAGGACATATATTTATGGCAGCAATAAAGTATCTCTCTTTATATACAGAACTTATTCAGAGAGAATAGGAGGCAGTTTAGGTAATTTGCGAAATTTAAATATCGACCTTTTTGGGAAAACTAGTTCTGATTTGCAAGTTCCCTCCTCGATTCATTGCACCCCACCCCTTTTCTAATGCACCCATTGAGAAAGACCGTGAACAAGATTCGCACTATCGATATAATAAAAGGTTATCGTTTTGGATGATATCGATTTGCTGGAAGTCGAACGAATTATTGGTATGGCTCTTATCCCATCTTTTCTAAGCCCACTCCGCAAATAGCGGCGAAATGGAGCAGTAAAATGCTTTAGCAAGGATAAAAACGAAATGCATTGTCCAGATGTAGTTTATAGTATCATGTATCGCGCTTCAGTGCTTCCGTTTTCAGGACCATAAAAATTGATCTAAAGAGAAGGGGGTTTTTAGTGAGATTTTCATCATAATAACCGTTTTTGAATATTTAATAAATGACGCTATTCATTCGGATGAAGCGTAGTTTGGTAAAATGATCCTCTCCTATAAAACTGCACCATACAGAGTAAATATACATAAGCAAGTTCCAACTGAGTATAATACAAATTACTTTAATGATTGTATGATAGGTTGTAAAAGAAGCGGACTATAGCAATGAAATCATTTATAGATTTAATTAACGCGATTTCAGCAAAGACTCTCGTCGAAAATTCCGACATCATTTTGTTACATCAGTATTGTAAATATTTTTATGGAGGGAGGATTACTGGTAGTCTCAAACATCTATTGTTTTACTGACTCAGGCTGACTTTTTCACTTTCAGCTTCATAATTAAAAATTTTAGTGCTGGTTAAATAAAGTAAGAATTCTTGGAATTGGGGTAGGTGACTACCGTGAGTGTTGACTCGCTTCGACACCTTTTTTTATTAGTTTAATATTTCGGAAAATAGTTGGATATGTGATTTAAATTTTGTTCGCCGGGGAAATTTCCAATCTTTTCGCTCATTGTCTTTAAACCTTACTCATTTTTTTAGAACTGGAGACTATTGTTTATTTACTGTTATCTATAGAATCAGGATAGTACTGTAAAAAAAGTACTACTGTTTAACTTAGTCATATTCAAGTGCCTAATTAAAATGCACAATATTTTCAATGTGAAGTAAAATAAAACTGTAACTAGATATTTTATGTGGGAGATAATGGTATCCAGATTTTGGAAAATTATAATTCAGAATTGTTTTCCAAATAAAAATTAAAAAAAGATGTATTTCATTTTCAATATAATATTTCATTTCAATATAATATTTCATTTTCAATATAATAATATTGTTTGATAGCAGTCATATTTTATTTTATACAAAGCGACAACTGTTGCAACTATCCCGAATTTCTTTTGTCAGTGAAAGATCTCCAACGCGGAGTCTTTTTAAAGTTTTAGAAGTGGAGCTATGGCTCATGTAGACAGTGAATTTAATAGTTCATCTGATACAATCTTGCGACAGACAGTCCTCGAGTTCGAAACACTATGAAATATTATTTAGTTAGTTTAGTAATTCTGAAATAGCAGCACGAATGCGGTACAAACCAGATTGAAATACAAAACGAATTTTAAGTTTGTAATTGCTTAATATATCTGTAATATTAAGAAGAAAAAGGTTACAATCAAATTGAAACAAAGCCTGTAGTTAAAGATATTTTTTCGCTGTGATCTTTTCTCACGTAAGCAATTATTAAAGAAAAAATTATCATGTTTCGTTTCGATGAAATCTAAAGCACAATTTTTTAAAATTTTATGTTTTCATGCCTTATACTTTAGTATTTTTTAGTATATTTTTAGGTAACTTTGCGTTGAATATTTTTTTAAAAACAATATTAGGGAAATATTAATGGAGGAATAGGTTTGAAAAGTAAAGCGACGAAAAATGGGTGCATTTCTTTTGCAGAGAATTTTAAATTGGCATACCATCCCGATTCTTTTGCTCACTACTTGCAAAACTATATTGATAAAATGGCTAATAAGGTGTCTATATTCACTTTCTCCGTTTCTTTATCATTTCGAAATCCTCTGTCTTTTCCCCCTGAATTACATTACTGGAAGAAACCCAACCGGTGCGTTTAACTTTCACTTTGCAAACGCTAACTTTTATATGAGAGCTATACATGGTTTTGTTTTTTATATTACATCTTGTTTATGACCCCGACTTGTCTTTTCGTATGTACATTTTATTAAAACTTTTATATGTATATTTTACACTTTAAACTTTATAAAAATGCATTTTATATATTTATTTCAATTGCTGTAGCTGGAGGCTATGTCCAAACTAGAGGCCGAGTAAAATGAATCACCCAAATGTAGTAAATTGGACGATTTAGATTCCCATTCCAAAGAACCGTATTTGTATTAGTTGCAACCTGCAATTGATTGATTATTGATAGATTCCCAGTGGACATGTAAGTGAAGTGACGTCAGTTTAGATATCTCCATTTCTTAGACGAAGTTTTTTTAGCCAACTGATTTCTATATCAAAACTTGAATATGAACTGTTTTCGAAAAGACATCACGAGTAACTACTGTTAACCATAGCATTTTTAATACATCCAATCGTTATTAAAAAATTATGTTAGGTTAGGTTAGGTTAGCAGTGGACGTGGGTGAAAATTTCTCAGAGTATTGCACTTTCCCCTAGATTTATGAAAATATGTGAAATATATATTTTCTGTGGTTGTGTAGAGGACGCAATACACTGAGACGTTGACGTCGAAGCTCCCTGTTTAACCACTGAAAGCATTTTCCGATTTTTTATTACCCACCCAAGGTACCATTAATTTATTTTATTTTTGAGTGCTAACAAAAAATATTTTAGACGATTTTTCAAAGAATTGACTCAATAATTCAACTTATAAACCACATAAATCACTAAAAGGAAATTTATATCCTGATTATTAATTTAACGTCGAAAGAAGAAGAAAAATCTTTCAATGGACAGGAGACAATAGAAGAAAAATAAACGACAATCTCAAAAACATGATATGCCCATTGAGAAGTTCAAAATTTCGTGTTTTTAGACCAATGAAGTTAAAAAAGGGAACATGATTAAATACTTCGTTGAAATATTTAATGATGATTCCTCATTTTGAAATTTTTTGTGAAATATTGAATGATTTTATATTTTTCAAAAGGGTGGGTAGAAAAATTAAGGTAATATTAAGAACCTGATCTCGACTATCACTTATTGGGTTCTTTCCCGTTAATTGTTTGGTTAGTTTTTAGTCATCGTAGACACGCGAATAAAGGCATTTATCAATCAGGCAGGATGACACAATGAAGTAAATAATGTGAAAATCAAACATTCCATGGAGCTAACTTAATCGTTCATGTCATCCAGAAAAGTGTGCAACACTAGTTCTTGCAAATTTATTCTGAGCAAAAGGGGCTGCTATGGAAAACTGAGACCGCTTTAAAGTTGTGATGTTTAAGATGGCAAGTGAAATAATTATTAATTGATACTTTGTTTTCAAATATTACAATTTCCACTTTTTAACTATATATTTCAGTCTTACAAACTATCTTTCGATTCAGTGATTATGTTCTTAACCAGCAAGATTGATCCTGAAAAAATTTCTTTGGTTATTTTCTGTTATTCATTTCAAAATTGCTTTCGTACTTGAAACTAGGTCGAAAAAAATTATCGTTTGTGAAAAGTTTAAAAGAAGCAATAATGACTTCAATTTCAGAAGAGTTAAGAAAAATCAGAATACCAACAAAAAGAAGAAGACAAAAAAAAAACCACTCAGTTTAACAATGTTATTTACCAGTCTGAAAATAGAGGAAAAACTAAGAGTTAATCGCACAGTAATTTAAGACAATCGCTTTCTGTAACTTGAAAGTACCATTAACAAGAGTTCTTAAAGTAAGTCAATTTAGAAGTCCACCGTTCCATAGGTTCACCTTTTACTAGCTTTAATGCATCCGTATTTGGGATGACCCCAGGAAAAAGGGGAAAAAAAAGTCTTGGAATTGCGATCGATAATGTTGAGTTGGTTCTCGGCTTACTTTGGCGACGTCTCCCTTAAAGCTCTGGCGCCAAGAGCTTTTGGGTGAAGGTTTATAAATAACTAAACAGAGAAGTTCTAATCGGGAACTGATGGAATCTAAACAATATCCTAGCAAGGATACAAAAAAGATATCGTAGTGACGAAGACATAAATAGTATTGATATGACAAGGTTTAATCTGCTGTCTAATGAATCATACCAGAATAAGAAATACACGAGTTCTGATACCATGATACTAGATTGTTGTAACGCAATATCCGAGATATTTCTTACGTCCAATTATCTATCTGTAGTAGGCTCTGGTAAATTGAAAATATTTTATTTATTACTGCAATTGAGTTATACCTACAAGTTATATAAGGCATATAATAAGTTAACATATTTAATAATGAAATATAAATGCTCTAAAGAAAACTTTAACACTGAAAAGTAGAAAAACACATCTTAAAAACCACCATTGGTAGAACCACTTTTAAAAAACTAGTGTTAATTTTTTCATCGATAATAATAAAATGAATAGTTTGTGAGTCTGCCTGGGTTTGGGTGAGTGTGCTTTTTTAATAGTTCTGTAAGCGATTGTGCTAGGGCTCTGAAATTTAGAAAAATATGTATCTCAGTCCATGTTCTAAGAATTCTTCTCAGTTTTTATATAAATTAAACTGTATTGGGGTTTCTTTCCCAAAATTTATAAGATAAGTTGTTATGTATTTAAAATTTTTGCTAGCAAAAATTTTAAAATTTTTGCTAACTTCATTGTTTATATTACAGACATACTAAATCCAATAATATTTTATGATGCTGGCTCCTATCAGTCCTGATATTATATATTTACTTCACTTTTTTACTTCATTTTTGACAATGAATCTTAATATACAGGGTGATTCTAAAAAGATAGTCAAAATTTTAGGAAGTGATAGTACACACCCAAGCAAACAATTTTTTATCAAAGAATGCATGGTCGAAAACAAAACGCAAAACCGCTAGAGGGCCTCAAAGTTTATGTTCTTATATGAGGCAAAAACACACAAAGAACGATGAAGTTAAGTTATAAAGGCAAATTTAAAGGCATGGGATTACAATAAGTGTTCAAAACAGTGGCCGGCAGCGGCTATGCACGCAGTACAACGGCGAAGAAAAGATAAGCGAACGTTCTAAAACTCACCAGGCATATCATGAACTTTCCCTGCAGCGACCGAAAGCTTGGCGACAAGTAACGCAGCGCAGTAACTCGCAACAGGAATGGAGCTTTCACGTTTGCATCAAACAACTTTCCAAATGCGCCAGCACCTTTGCTTTTTGTTTTCGACCATGCATTCTTTGATAAAAATAGTTTGCTTGGGTGTGTACTATCACTTCCTAAAATCTTGCCCATCTTTTTAGAATCACCCTGTATATACATGGAAGATGATCATAAAGGAACAATGTCTTTCTTTAAGATTTGTCCATGCTATTATTTCAGAGCACAAAATCGAGTCGAAATTTCCAAAATATGTCATTTTTAACTAGAATGAATATTATCGTCATAGAATACTATCTATATCGTTTTATTCCAAGGCAGGAAATTCTTGGTAAAATTTAGATAGAGTATTTCTTACTCAGCTCTAGACGCAAGGTTGAAGAGTGCATGGAGAAAATATAAAACATATTCTGATATGTTTATTGTAGTGTAAAAAGAAAGAAGATAAAAGTCCTTCTTGTCTGTGGGGAAATAGGAGAGGCTGGAACTACTTGTCATTCAAATCCTAGCTTTTTCCACAATGACGTCACAATGCTCGTGCAGGGGCTATTCAACTACAATACCTATAAATTGCATCATCTATCACAATTGTAGTTTGGTAGAAGCAAGGGGTATGAAAAAAAAGCTGAGAATGTGTCTTTTGTTTCCTTTTTTATAAATTTCAGTTTCAATTTTTTTTTTTTGGGGGGGGGACAGCAATAAAGGGATGTGTTTTCAAAAATTGTTCTAAATAAAATGTTCTACACCTAACAATTTTGGAAAATAATGTGGTTTTGAAGGATTCTGTCGAGTTTGGGCAACAGTTCTCACAAATACACTGTTCTAACTAAAACAGATGTACATAAAATTTAGAGAAATGCTAAAAACTAATAGCCGCTTGAAGAATACTGAAGAAAAATGCAATTCTGTGTATATATTTATTTATTCATGCGCTGGCTTATATGCTCAATTACGGCTTATAAGCCTTTTTCAAGTACAAGGAGAGATATACCACAAGTTAGAGAAAGACAACAGGAAGATATATTCAGGCTTACGGTGGGATTCGAGTCCACTACTTCTACGTTACAGAGAGTTTGTCGAGTGATACCGATTGGTTAGGGAGGCCCCTCTGTGCTTTGAAAAGCAATAAAAAAAAATCCGTAGAAACAAATGGGCTTATCTTGTAAGTTTAAAAGCAGAAGAAGCTAAGTCAAATTTGCTCAAATATGACGAAATGGAGATTTATCATAAAATATCTACTGGATGTTTCAATCAGCATTTATTTCTTTTTATTAGCATGACAGCTCGGAGTGGGTCATTCCCTTCTCAAAAAGCTTTTTTTAGGATAGGTCTTCTTCTTTCAAGCGTTTTCCAAATTTAAGTGTGTAGTACCAATAGATTTCTTTTGAAATCATTTAACCATTTTAATTTTTATCTGCATTTTCAGCAAAGTACAAATTTGTTTGGCTGGCGTTTTTTTAAGAGATTCAATTTTTATCCACGCTAATGACATGACCTGTCTCTTTTATTCCCTGTCAAGAAAAAAAAATCAATGATATATGGTTTAAAGCTTCTTAAATGAGTGAAACAGTTCTAAATTGTATCTTTTCAGCCAAATACCATTCTTTTCTTGCATACCATTGAATGCATTTCGCAAGATCTTTCGTTCTAAAACATGTTTAACATATCTTCCTCTTACCGAGTCTCATATGCATAAACTGACATTGATCGGACAATACTTTAATATAGCAGGATTTGTTTTTCTTTTCATATTAATAACAAGTGCTTAGCTTCGTGTATTGAAGTTATTTTAGGTGCCATTTATTATTGAAAACAATCGGAAAAAATTCTTTGAATACATGTTATTCAAAAATGTAAATAATGTAGTGTTCGGATGTAAAATAAGCTTTGACGATATTTAGTTTGTGTTTTAATCTCAGAGTCTGTTTCTAGTCTTCGTTTCGAGTTAACGTAAACAGTTGTAAGAGAATCGGAGCTCTTTTATAATGCTCCACACTTCATTCTTTTACAATGTTTTGTCATTCTAATAAATTTGTACCACTGTATAACATATGCTATAAAATATGATTAAATGAAAATATACATGTAACAGGTTGAATTTGATCATTTATAAAAATGCACGTACGATGCTGCTTTTTCCTCGATGTCACCTCTCAACCCCCAGAATAAATTTCGCAGGGGTTTTTTTTCGGATCACCTCGTGACCCGAATATGCTCATCTGGCTCATGACATACTAAAAAATAACAGTATTCCTGTTTAAGCAATATGCTTGTATATGAACCAAAACTGATTGGATTTTTACATAGTCTGGCAAAAAGCAATTTTACACAGAAAAGTTCATCTAAATATTCTCCTTTTTTCGTTGGTGTGTCAAAACTGTGTTATTACATCTATTCCTGATCTGATCCTTTAAATTTATTCGTTGGTTTGATTGTATTGCTGTGTAATTCGCTATTTACACTTTATAAATTATTGTTGTTGTAATATTAGTCCTGATGTAGGCACCATTGTTTCGTGATCAAATGTAGAAGTTTCGAGCTCCTGCTTTTATGCTCGTCCTTTTATAACAACACTCTGTCTTTTGGTAAAGGTTATTATTTCATAATACCAAAAGTTTAAAAAAAAATTATTTAGTGTCACTGAAATCAAGTGAGAAATGTCAGAGGTTCTGCTGTAAGGTTCTCTGATCTGTTCTTTTTGCAATACTACTTTGTCCACTTATACGAGTTTATTCGTTTCGCTTAACTGTGATCAAATGTTAGAGATTCTAGGTTTTGTTGTAATGTTTGTGGGTTCGTATTTTACAACAACACAAGATCTCGTGGTAAGGGTTATCTTTTCTTGTCCATCTAATCAAATGTGAAAGGTTGAAGGTTCTGCAGCAATGTTCGTTGGTTCGCCTTTTACAACAACACTATATCCCGAGGTAAGGGTAATCGTTTTGTGTCAATCGGATTAAATGTTAAAGGGTTAAGGTTCTGCTGAAATGTTCGTTGATTTGTTATTTTATGAAACTAGTGAATGATGTTGTTAGGGACTCACTACAAGTCACTGCAAGCTGACGAAATGTAAATAAATTCATCGATCATAAATGTACAGCAAATTTAGTAAATCGAACAAATATGCTAATCTATTCGTAGCACTAAATTTTGTCCATTATTATAAAGCAATTATTAATGATTAGAACACTTTTTTTATGCAAGATAAGAAGCGATTAATAAAATCAAAATGTAATTAGCTACATTATTTCTGTAATTTCTCTTATTGTAAACGTTTCTCGAATACAAAGCCTTAAAAAACTGAAAAGCATTTTTGAAAACAGTTTGTAATGTAAAAAAAAACAAGTTGTATTTTAAAAAATACACTAATTACTTCACCAATTTCTCTTTTCTTTTAACTTTCTTTTCTTTTCAATAAAGAGATATATTTATAAAAAAAATTCCATCACGACAAATGTATCAACTGAAAACACATCAGAAGGTAAATGAGCCGTCACTTTCGAGTTTGTTTTCGATATTTTTCAAGAAAAAGGAGGATTTACTTTTACTTTTGTCTTTTTTAAATAAAACTCTTTTTTTTTTTTGAAGAAAAAAAAACATTCTTTTACTGTTAGATGATGCTTACAGCTTTTAGCGATTGTTACATTGAATTTAAATCAAATTATAACTTTCATGAATAGTTCGCTAAATATTTAGTCATTGTAAGCGTAAAACATTACTGTACATTAAAATAAATATTAAAATTTGACATACTTGTCATTCAAAATTTGAAGAAATTATAACAATTGTTTTTATATTACTTATAAAAATTAATTTGTTGTGACAAAAAAGTAGATTTGAAAACTATTATTAATCGGAATTAGTCACATGAGAACAAACTGCGTCTTAATCAAAGTTTTTCTTGCAGAGTTAAAAAATTGTGAATTTGTAAATGTCTCTATATCAATATGTACCTCTCGTTAACAAAGTTGCTATTTCTCATAATTGATTTTTTCAATGTTCTCACAACTTCAAAAAGTTCCTTGATCACCAATTCCTATTTTATTGCTTTTTTAGATACTCTTCAATGCACCTTGTTTAATTCTAAATGCATTTGGTAAATTCAGTATCTTAATTTAATTTTTTATTAATTGAACAAATATAGTTAAAACTTGTTTTTTTTTAAATAAAATTCGTTAACAAAATAAAAATGTAATACCTAGTTTTATTATAATTTTATATGGTTACCATAACCATTTAAATTTATTTAAATGCCTATAATGCGGTATTTGGGTGAAAGTTTTATTAAAAAAATTAAATTTTGCTCGCAAGGAAATTTTTATTTACCAACAATAAAAAACCATACTTTTAGCTATAGCTTCAAAACTAATTATTATTTTTTCCACACAGGCTTCACCACTTCTACACCACTAAATTTTGCAAGCAGACTTCTATCTCTACCAATATTCTATTAAAAATGATGGAATAAAAATTGCGCTTTTTTGTTTTGAACATACTGTGTCCCCAAAAGAAAAACACGTTTTTAGAAATTTATCCCATAAAAATAAAAACTAAATGTATTCAGTGCTATGATGCTCTTGCTCGAAACCAACTCATGATATTCAAAAATTTCCATAACCTATCAAATTTCTCTCATTTCCTTTGAAAGGGACGATATAAAACTCTGCATCAAAAACGCGCAGTATTTGTGAATTTTTAAGGGTACCAAATATACAAATACAATTCGTTGTACCTATATTAGTCTACTTAGTACCTATACCTTAATACAAGTAATTACTATTATCAAAATTAATTAGGCATCATAGGCGCCAAAAATATGGAAGTTTTTTTTTTTTTTTAAATTTCATCTTAAAAAGTTCGCATCATCTCTCCATTAACTTTGCTATTTTGAATATGGCCTAAATTAGTTCTTTCATTTTCTGTTAAATCTGCAAGAATTAACATGATAACAGTAGCGGATATTATCACATTTAATTAAGCATCATTGACGTCAATATTAGCATGACGAATTTTATGTGTCTCTTAAACGAGTTAGTAACGTTTTTCCATTTACTTTCTCCTTTAATTCAGTGATTGCTTATATTATTTTATTTATTATATATTATTAAAATAAGGTAAAATTGGCATTAATTGTATTAGGGTGTTCTTATGGTCCCCTTAAACGATTAGTCTTTCTCCATTTTCTCCATTATATTTTCTATTTAATATAAAGCTTATTTTTTACTCTAATTGGCACCTCTTACAAAAATTAACTAGGTATCATTGGCGTCAATTATGGTAAGGGAATTTTTTTGTAAAATAAGTAACTTTTCTTCATTATACATATATATATATATATATATATATATATATATATATATATATATATATATATATATATATATATATATATATATATATATATATATATATATATATATATATATATATATATATATATATATATATATTGTTAGTACGTAGTTTATTTTTTTTTGTCTTACCTATAACTAAAAGTAAACAAAAAAATTTATTAGAGTCAATAGCAATAAGGTAGTTTTTAACGCTAATTTGGTGCAATAGTCAAACTATACAATTGGAAAATTTTAATTTATCTCCACACCAAAAAATGGTGGTAATGGTGGTTTTGCACCAAAATAGCATAATGAAATGCCACACATAACTCATGAACCTAGTGCTGCACTTCAGAAATGTTCTTTTACTTTACTTGTTCTAACACTAAGTAATCTAAAAGAGCGTTCTAGGTATTTGACTGCAACAGGAACTAAGGCGTAGTTGAGCCCTTAGTAATACTTTGGTTTAGAATAGTTGCCACCATTTTTAGTATTCAGATACACAAAAAGGTTTTACAATATACTTTTAATTCTTTTTTATAAATAATAATTATATTAACTAACATTTTTAAATAAGCAAGTATTATGCTCTGCGAATTATTTTTTGGCATTCTGCAGACACGCATTCAATAGACTTCATAATTTACCTATCGATTTTCGGCCTCGAATACTATTTCAGATTTACAAATTTTCTGGTTAAATAAAATTCTCATTTTAGTGACATTATTCCGTCAAAAATAATTAAATAACAATTCATTTGTTATTTTTCTGTATTCTAACGAAACATTCAAATAGCCATAAACAAGATATTATTTAAACTGTTAACTGTGAGAAAAATCATTTATTAATTGTTTTCACTTAATATGGTTAAACAACCAGAATTTTATCGTACCAATTAGGCCCACTTAATGAAGTCACTTAGCTCCTTGCAGCTGGGTACATATTATAGCCGAGAGGCATAATCTATCAATCCCATGACTGACCAAACAGGGGTTCGAGTCTCAGCGTTAACAATACAATCTTCTGCACATGAGGAGTTTCAATTGTGATGAGCTCTCCAATTTGTGACATTGGACTAGTAGAATATGATACTTTCATTCACGCATAGATGGAAGCACCATACAGCTGCTCAACCCAAAAATTTCTAGTATTTCCCATCTCTTTCGATACGTGAAGCGACCAGATAAACAAATTAAACCACATTCTATGGTTTTTTTGGTAAAAGAGAGTCACAACCTAATCCCAACACCAATCACCTGACGTAAAGCATAGCTCCAATGTCTAGTTAAACTTCTTTTTTACGGTTTTGAACCTATGGTAGTTGTAAATGTTTAAGAAATCGTATAGATTTGTATTCATGGTTTTTTAAACATACTTGTTACATACGGTTTTAAAACCATAAAGGTAAAAGATGGTCTATACAGCAAAAGTTCACGGTTAATTGGATACAGACACTGCTGCCTTTAATTTTACAATGAAAATTTTTCCTGATTCATTGTCATTCCTAACAGAGCATAGAAATAATATTACGAATGAATAAATTTTCAATAAAAATGTTGTAGGGTAAGAAAAAAAATTCACTTAGTTAATAATGAGATAAACTAACAATATAGAACTTAACTTGATTGAAGTTTAGTTTTATCCCTTACTTACCATGTAAATGGGGTTGTAATAAGTCATTAATTACCTCAAAAATCAATCTTAAGTTCTAAATACCCAAAGAAATGCATAAACACAACCTCTTCTGTATCGGAAATGAAAAATAAAAGTTATATGTTTTAAAATGAAGCGAACTGGAAGAACAATTTTTCCTCGAGGAAAACGAAATCAGTTTTCCTAAAAATCCGGAAGTAAAGGAAAGCTTTCTTCAAATTTCCGAAGATGAATTGTTATGCTAATTTCTATTAACGGCTAAAAGATTAATGGAATTCGATTAATTACGAATACAACTAACGTAATTAAAATGTAATCTTTAGGCTGATGCTTTTGTTGGAGATAGCTGCTATGTAAATAGTTACAGTCAATTTCCGGACATAGAAATGTGATAGGAAAACTAAAAGAATAGATAATTGGAAAATATCTGACCTATTTTTCTCGTTATTGATGTCAAAAATACTAACAAAAAATTAGTTTTTAATTTTTGATATTAATGAAAAAATATTATTTGAGAACATTGCTATTTTTTTTTTAATCCTTACTTTTATTTGTCTTTAGCATGGTTTGCTATTGGCTTCTTTTCGATTTATTCTTTTTTAATAAAAGTGCTTCAAAATTAGTTATTAATTTGGAATTACAAACTAAAATAAAATAATGAATATATACATTTCGTTCAAAATAATCGAAATAAAATAATAAAAAAAAGTTTAGGGGGAAAACGCATTCAAATCCCCCGCAGCACTTCCTGAAAATAGAAAGAAACAATGAAAATATAAGTAACTCAAATTTCATGGCTTTACCTTTCTTAATTTCAAAGATATTTTTACTTTAAAGTTACGAAAACATAAATAACATCTTTATGTTCTCAATTTTAATTAAAAGATTCCTCTGAAATAAATAACAGAACAAAATATGCGCAATGCAAATGCCACAGAGTAAAATATTTTAATAATTAGAGATAGATCGTTTTAAAGAATAGAGCTTATAGCATAAAGGAATAGCAATAAAGAATAACACATTGAAAGCCCTAACAAACTTTACAGATTTTCCTTAAAAACAGAATCAATTTACCAATACAGAATTTCCGAAATTATCTTTTTTAGTTTCTTTTAAAATATTTTGTTTTAAATGCGGAAATTTGAGATATTTTGTTTTAAACATGAAGGAATCTGTGATGGAACATGAAAAAATATTGTTCTTGGCGAAAAGTCCCTTCTATTCACTTATAATGGAAGGGAAAAACGAAACTTAAGACTTTTCCTTTGTTCGAATCCAAAGCAACCCTGTTTTTTTTCTTTATTTCAAAGAATATTGATATCATTAATAATTTTAATCGCGAAACCCATTCTTAAATTTTCCTTTTATTTTGCACTGGAGTCCCATAGAAATTAATATTTTTGTTTTAAAGGACAAGTTGGTTGTGTACTGTTACCTCTCAAATTTAGGTTTACGTCATCTAGTGATCAATATAGTAATTTTGGCAACAGTATTTCCCAGGTTCGAGGAATAAAACAATCAAGGAATTACTTGCAGCATTAAACATTTAAAAACAATTTTATTGATACTAAATATTTCCAAACAAATACAAACTCAAATCATTTTCAAATGCTATTACGTAGATATAACATATGTACAAATTATGAGTTACTTCAGGTTTGAAATTTAGCAATATTTTCAAAAAAATACAATTAAAAATGCAAGGAACAGTATTCTTCAAATCCAGTAAAATTTATTAAAAATAAAAGGCACATTTATCTTGAAATCTACTTAAAGCAATTAAAAATATAAAAGGCCCACTATTTTCCAAATCCTATAAAAACTGTTAAAAATAAAAGGCACATTTATCTTAAAGCCTACTAAAAGCAATTAAAAATACAAGTAAATTATTCTTTTAAAACTATTCAAAAATCGAACTTAGAGTTTTTAAATTCAAACCAAATTACGGACCAAATCTCTAGAACGCCCACAGGTACTTGCGGAACAGGTCAACACTACAGTTTCTGATAGACAGCACACCAGAACTCCTTTCAGGCCTCCTTCTAGTATAGCAGTTAGCACACGTGGATCAGCAGACTTTCAGCAATAGGACGACTTGGAAAGGCAATCAGATTCTAACTTAGCGGCTCCTGCCTAACTTTGCTCAACACTTTTCTTCATCAACTTTCTCACCCATTCTCCACCACCTTTTATCCTCTTGTTAGCAAAGCGAATGAATCCTAGACTGACCTTTTTTTCCTCCCACGAGCAGTAGCGCAACACCAGTGAACGTCACAAAAAAATAGTCCAACGATAAAAACAGCCACGAATTAAATAATATTTTATAAAAGTGATAAAACAATACTACTCAAATATAAAAAAAGCTTAAATATGCATAATTCGACCAAAAATTTCATTTAAAAGACAACTAAAATTTAAGATAAATATCACAATTGTGATTCAATTTAAAACTTATAACAGTGGTGCCACCTGAAATCAAATCAAGTTATACACCATTAGAATTCGCAGGAATTCGATAATAAGCAGAGCTAACCAGTGCAGCCATCTACTGAGGAAATAAGTGAACTATTTCCGCTGGAAAAGTAAACCCATCTTTAGAATTTTTTATTAAATAAAATGTAATAAAGTTTTATTTATTACCGTTGTATTTATAGTTATACTGCTTAGATCAGAATAAAGTATCCATTTAAATTGACAGATGTTAATCAAAGTTTGTGTATTCGTAGTATGAACCATGGAAAAAGAGAATTTTCAGTTAAAAAATTACTTCAAATTTATTTCACTGGACAGAAAGAGAGTACGCATTAAAAAAAAACATTAATTTTACAAGCAAAACTTTATTGAAACTTATCATATAGTAAATATGCAGTTCATTTTATTGTCAAGCAAAGCATTATAGCATGATTTTCCAGACGTGTTACTGCATGTATGTTTTCCAGAAGTGATATTGGAAAATGAATAATTTCTTGATACATGGCAGAAACGGGGCACGTTATTCTAGCTTTCAATAAACTCCTCATTATGAAACTCTTTAATTATACTGTGCTCGACAAAAGTTTAGATACACACAACATTTTCTATAAAGTCTTAACTACAGCATATTCCTTCAATAATTTGCTGAATGTTATTTACGCACAAAAATAAATAATAATAATGCCATAAAAATTGAAATGAAAAATAGAATCAGCATGGCTAACATGTGTTATCATGGATTGAGAAGATAGTTTAAATCTAAATACGTAAGTTATGAAACAAAAATACAGTTGTACAAGGCACTAGTGAAACCAATAGTTGTACATGGCAGCGAATACTGGGCAATTAACAAAATAGACAAATATAAACTGATGACTTTCGAGAGAAAAATACTGAAAAATTTTTTTGGTGCAGTAAGAGAAAACGGAACCTGAGGAATTCGTTACAACCATGAATTACAATCAAATTACAAGGCACCCAAAATAATAAAAGTGATCAGGGTTTCTCAAATAAGATTGCAAGGACATGTATTTCGATATAGCGATAAAAATCTTTTTGCAAAATAACCTTCCAAACGCAATAAGGAAAAAGAAAAACAGGAAGACTTGCAACAAAATGTGTAGAGAAGTGGTTACAGGACTTTGGAGTTAACAGAGGGAGAAATATAGTATCGAATAGATCTAGATGGGGTAAACTGATTCAGATGCCCTTGGGCGGTAACCGGTTGTAGTGCCTAAACAAAAGAAAAAGAATTTACTGAAAGTATCATAAATTGATAGCAAAAGATACTACTGAAAATGAAATAAATTAAGCCTTAATCAGTAGGGAAAGAAAGTCAAATATTAATATTTTTATCAGTTATAGCTACCCCAAAAGTTTAGGCACACATAACAATATTTATTCAGAGAATGACACGAGAAACCATTTTTTAATAAGCTGGAACACACAGTTTACTGTTGAAAGTACATGGTTTCGAATGTTTTTGGTGATATACAACCATGCTGTTTTAGTCTTTTCTTTTAATTGCGGTAACGGTAAGTGCAGTTTTCCTTTCTCGTATACGACTCGTATTACATACTTCAAAAATTTTCTTTGTGTTTAGATCAGCTCTAAGTGGGAGGGGAGATGCACTTTAAAAGCTACTTTCTTTTTCAACTCTTTGCAACTATTTTAAAGACGCAGATTTAAATATCCTGGTACTGTTCTGTAGGTAAGTTTGTAATAGGAAATACACGCGGACAAACATATATTATCATTGTGGAGGCCCAGGGGAAACAATCAAATAAAGCTAGTATAAATCGCAAAAGGATGTGATAAGAATAGGGCAAGCAGTACCGAGGGTGGTCGTGCAATAGTGAGCAGTGGGTTATAGCCAGTTTTCGGAGAAACTATATTATTTTTGCAGTTCACTACTTTGTTACAAATGTTAGCTACAACTACAACTACATTTTTTTTAAATGCAGAGACTACAAACTGCTTTAGAATTTTGTAATTACTTCACTGCTTTAAGGGAGATGAACTTTGCCGGAGAACCTAATTTAGACATGTGTTCAAAATGGTTTTGAATTAAAAATGGACTTACATTAAACTTAAGGGAATAATTGAGAATTATTTATTCATGTTTGCATGAGCCAATTTGCTATTAAAAAAAATTATTTTTACGAATTTGTTTATTTAAATTTCAACTTTTTAAGCCTTTTCCGACAGTAAATATTCAATTAAAAGTGGCTAAACTATCCAATATTGGAAATTTTTTAATGCTCTTTTATTTCCGATAAGAAATTAATTTAATCGAAAATACGTTCCTTTCCTTTAAAATAAAATCAATGTTTCACGCTTCCCCATTCGTACGTGAAAGTGTGACCGAAGTGATTAATTATATATTTTTTGTAATGGTTAGTTAAAATATTAGCTATACGTGATTTTAAATATGTAATTTCTATTAACGCTCTGCTTAAGCCACAGGATCATTTTCATTGCGTCTATTGACGGATCCGAGAAGATTTGCACCTATGAAATTCAAAAAATTAGTTACGACAGAGCCGTGTTACTATTTTTAACTAACGTTAAAAGTAGTTTCCAGAAATCGCTACAAACAACTATACTTTTTTGACCCTTAGTTTATTATAAAAAAAGTTTATTTCATTAAAATAAGATATTTTGTAAAATCAAAATAACCTATATATAAAGTCATCTCTTTCATCTGGCGCAAAAACTCCTGACGTCGTACGTAAATTAGGCTAATACAGGAAATAGTTAGGCAAATAAAATTTTGATCTAACGCCTAAATCGATGGGAACAAGCTTCGACAAAACAAACTAATATACTTTTCAACCGTTCTTTTCCAATTCGAGTGGCATCAAGGAAAAAAAATCTTTCTTCCAAATTTCCTGAGTTTCTATTCTGAATACATGAATAAAATAGGTAGGTATTTTCCAAAGCAAATTTTTCACGAATATATATAGGAAGTGGACTTTGAAGCACATAATCTGATTTATATTCCTGATGTTGGAATTTGTATGCTCTAAACATATCTACTCATCGCTGCTACTGCTTGAGTGAATGGTCCAGTAGCATTTTAAAATTTCCTAACACACATACTTTTTTTTGAAAAAATAAAAATATTTTTCCTCTTTTTCAAGTTTCAATCTATTGAAAAAATAGTTTTTTCTTGTAGTTTAAGAAGTATTTCTAAACTTAAATTTCTAACAGTCCTGGTAGTTTTTTTTCCTTTTAGCTGCGTTGAAAAAAAAACAAACATGATTCTATTTCAAACAACTAGTGAAACTCGACTCATACCGTAACAAGTTCGGTCAGGAGGTTGGAATTTTATTTGTACGCCTGTTATAGAAATGAAAGAAAATGAAAATCGAGAAAACATTTCCCTTGGGCAGTGTAGTCTGAAATATAAATCTATATTAGGTGGAAATATTTCCGTAGTTTTGATATGAAACATATTTTACAAATATGTTTGGTCAAGAAATACATTTTTGGATGCATGTTACCGGAAAGAACATATCACAAAATTTCAAAAAATGGATACGAAAGAGAAAATTATTAGTTCTCCTAGGCAAGTTAAACTTCTGAACGAAAAGGAAGGGGAGAGAAATGTGCATATAAAATTGTTTTTATTGTGTTAGGGAAGCATATACTTAAAATCGAAGTATAATTAACGGTACTAAATAATAGACATTCATAAATTGAAAGAATATCTGCTGATTCAGTACTTGAGTTTCCTTTTGCAGCCCACTATTTTTACAGTGTTAGAAAAACACATTAACTAAAGTGTAAATTATATTTAAAGTCAATGTGCTATCCCCCCAAAAACTCAAAGTAAATAGTCCTTTGAAGAATGTCAATGAAATTGGTCTAGTGGAACTGGGCCTTGTGGATCAAAAAGATTATTAGAAATAAAAAAAAATTCAAACAATTATCATGAGTACAATTAATCTTTTGCTTTTATTAGACTGAGAGTTGCGTTTTCTTTCTCTTGTTAAAATTTAATAAACAATGTTATTTAACAGTATTTTTTCTTCCTATTCTAATCGTGTAGTAGCAACAACTATCTGGCGTTCTCCAAGTGAGAGTCCAGCGTCAATCAGAGTGCAAACTAAAATTATATTTGTCGGAAAACATTACACCAGTCCACTAGGACGTTGCCCACATTGCATACTCTCTACTCAAGACTAATCTCTGGCAACATTCAGCTGCTATTCATGAAACACATCTCACAGTCCTGCGGACAAACAGACCAACATTTTCCAATTGCCTGTACACAGTGTGCCTTGAAATTGTGGTACCCGTGTCAGCAGATAACCGACTAGACATGTGCCTTGCTGCATCTGCTTCTCTTGGCTTTTTTTACAACCAAATACTGGTCTTAATTCGGTGTAGTGATTCGGGAGCACCCTGTGCTGCAACGTCTACTGACATTTCCATCGTTTCGGAATTGTTGCCAAAGCCTAGAGATGACACATTGGACAATTCTATTTTTCTCGTATACTTCCACCTGAGTATGCCTACATTCCACACGGCCGATAATTCTACACGTAAAAAACATCCTCGCGTGACCGCTGTGTCATAACTACTCAGTTACGGCACTGAGTGGCTTACAGAACTCTTGTGAACAATTTTATTTCTTTGCCACCATTTCTTAGGTGTTCCTCTTTTACAATATCGTCATTGTTACTTACCATCAGTGTCTTCTGGTGGTTTTCCATTATCTGTATATTATTCAAGAAGACGTGAATGATAATTTTACAAGGGAAAGTTTCACTTTAGAGTTCAATTTAAGCATAAATCTGAACTATCTTTAATTTATGTTTATATTCGACTATAAACTGTATAGTTTATTATTCGACTGAAGAAACTTTGAAAATTTGAATAATAATACTAGATTGAAGTCAACTTTTACTACGAAACCAAACTTTACTGATACAATTATTGTTGAAATTTGTGACTCCTGCGTAGATAATTGTCACTGTTAAAAACTTTATTTTTATTATATCAATCTGAATGGCGGCTGTTTAATAATACCGTTAACAGTACGTTTGTATTTGATATACCGAAGGCATAACTATTTAATACTTAATATGAAAATCATTTTTTGACATTCAACTTTAGACTTTTGCAATTTTGCGAATAGCGTCTAGTTAGTGATAAATATCTTGAAACCTTATACAGCTGTTAAAGCACCTGTAAATAATTCGTAATTGTAAATAAAGTTTTCTATCTATTTAATGATGTTTGTTTTTTTTAAGAAATCCGCAAGTTTTTATACTTAGATACCGTGAAATGTAAAAATAAGCAAACAATTTTTTTCTTTGAAACAGTCTAATAAACAATTTATTTATAAATAAAGAATCCATATAAAACAAATATGGATTCTGCGTTCTGAAAAAAAAATTCCTGAAAGAGTTCAGTGAAAGAGACGAACAAAACTATTATATACCCAAGTTTTTTTCATAAACTACAAGCAACTCTTTCAGAAAATGAACTAGAAAGAATTTTTTTGTTGTTTTTACAGTAAAAAGAATCCAAGAGCTCCTCGCTTAGGCTTCATATTGCTTTTGTTCTTCAGGAATCAAGCGAAGCTCAAAATGTTTTAGCAACTAACTCCAGATATTTTTGTGAGTTTGTCAACCATTCTTACTGTATATATATGTCTATATATTTTAAGGAAAATCCTTTCTTTTAACGTATTTGCCCATCCAGAAGTCTTCTGTCTTCGAAATGCATTTCTCAAAGAAACATAAATTCTTGAAAATGTAAGTTGAGAAAAATTGGAGGAAAATATATGAGAAATACCTTTCGAATTTTGTTTAGCTTTTGTGTTGTTTTCATAATGGAAAAAATCAGGATGAATATTTTAACATTTATTCATTTTTTTGTAAATAGTAAATGTATTTACTGTGTCTTAACTATATTTTCAGACTATGCGTAAACTATGGAGCAAGCTCTGTTAAACTTTGAGTCAAGAAAAATTTCTAGTTGCAAAACAATAGCAATTTCTAGTCGTAATGTTTGTTTCAAATTCAGTTCATGTAAATGCATTATGTATGAACATTGATTATTTTCATTACATAATTTTTTTCAACCATTTTATATATTTTTTTTATGCATTTTCAGAGGAAAATTATTTTAGTGAAAATTATTTTATAATTTTCGGAGATGAAAAAATAGCAATTATCTCATCCAAAATTACTACAAATCTTCGAACCATTTAAAAACAATAGGATAATATTTAATTCACTAGAACTGCAGCATAATACTAATTGTTAATTGAACAATGATGGAACTATAATAAGGATTTTTAATTTCTGTGGCCTGCTTAAAGAGATAAAAATTTACTTTAACTGTATATTATAGCTTGAGCTCATACTTAAAATATGATCAATATATAATTATTACTTATTAATTTCATGCCTTTTTTCATTTCAGTTTCATTTAAATTTTTTCATTTTATTCTATACGTATTTCGGGCATAATTTTTTGTACATTTTGTCAATAACCATAATAAATTTATATATCTATCTATCTATATATATATAATCATCATCATAATTGGACAGACAGCCCAAGCCCAATATGAGTCAATGCTTTCCTCCAAAGATTTCTCCATAGCGACTTCCGATTTTTCTTCGATCTCCAATTCTTTTCATTAATTTCAAGAAACTCAGACTCCACTGAGTCAGTCTATTCCAAACGTGGCCTTCCCCGCTTTCTTGTTCCAGTTGGTCTAAAAAACAGTATCTTTTTTACTGTATTGTCACCACACATTCGAATCACGTGGGATATACAATTCATTTCATTTCATATTTATTTTTATGTATTCAATATTATCAGGTTGTTCATGAATCTTGTAGAGTTCAAAGTTAAATCTCCTACTCCAGTTATTGTTTTCAGTTACACCACCCCAAGTGTAGTCCCCAAAATCTTTCTCTCAAATATTGCGATACAATTTTCGTCCAGTTTTGTCATTGTCAAAGCTTCATAAGCGTATGTCAAGACTGGCCGGACAAGAGTTTTGTAGATTATGAACTTTGTTTTTCTAGAAAAAAACCTAGATTTAGTAAATCTTCTCAGCCCATAGACAGCCAGATAGAATCGGGTGTTTTTATTTCAGGAGTCATTCTGTTATCAATAGTAATAATTAATCCTAAGTAAGTAAAACTCCTTACTGTTTTAAATCGATAAGAATTTATTTTAAGATAGGGATCTGGGAGTCTGTTTCTTGAGAATAACATATATTTTGTTTTCTCTACATTTATGGCTAAGCCCATTTGTCTTGCAGCCACCTCAAGGGCAGGAAATGCCTCTTTCAGGGCTGGATAGGAACGAGCAATTACATCAACATCATCAGAAAATGCAAGTAGTTGTACTGATCTTGTAAAAATGTGTATTGATATGTAAATCACGAATAACTCTCTCAAGTGCAATATTAAAAAGAAGACAGGAGAGTGAATCTTTCTGTCGAACACCTGTAAAGGTGTCAAGATTTTCTGACAGGGACTCCATAAACTTAATCTTACACTTTGCATCTTTCAATGTAAGTCTCGTCAATTTAATAAGTTTTGAATGTAATTTGAAAGTATTCATTATTTGTAAAAGATAATTTTTATTGATACTATCAAAAGCAGCCTTGAAATCAATAAAAAGATGATGTATTTCAATGTTATACTCCATTGACTTCTCTAAAATCTGACGGAGACAAAATATCTGATCTTTTGTTGATTTTCCAGCACGGAATCTACATTAATATTTTCCTATTTGTGAGTCAACAAATGGTAACAGTTAGAGAAATCAAATTCTAGTTAGAATTTTATAAGTTATACAAAGACTACTGCCACTGTAGTTAGCAAATGTCATAGGATCTCTTTTTTTGTGAATTGGACACAAAATGTCAATATTCCAATCCGTTGGCATAATCTCAGAGTGCTAGTAATAAATTCAATTAAATTCCTCAATGAGGTAGGTTCACAATTATTTAGTAGTTCTGCTGAAATAATATCATGTCCCGAAGCCTTGTTATTCTTTGAGTTTTTAATTGAAGATCTGATCTCCTCACTAGTAGGAGCCTCAACTTCTATGCAACTTCTGAACTCAGGTGCAATTATTTCAACACCTTCACAATTTTCATTAAGAAGTTCTTTAAAATGTTCTTGCCCTCGCCTTAAAATGTCTTGTTTATCAGTAATAATTTCAACGAATTTGTGTTTGCGTAGCCTAAA